>NC_082657.1:7500000-8125000 GCF_028023285.1 Balaenoptera ricei | reverse complement strand
ACCAGCTCTGTGATCTGATCCAGATATTTCTTAATGTCTGAGCCTCAGTTTTGTCATCTGTAAGATGGGGATTATAAAAGTCCCCACCTCATAGAGTGAGTTCAGGGAGTTAATACACCCAAATTGCTCAGAACAGTGCCTACACCCTCTAAGTATCAAATAAATATTAGCTAATAACATTATCTCTAACATCATCCCCAAATTCACAGATGAGTATGGATTTGTGAGGGCTGCTTTAGTGTTACTTTCCAGATTCAAATCTTGACTCTTCGACTCCCAAGCTCTGTGACCTCGGGCAAGTGACTCACCTTCTCTGAGCTTCAGTTTCGCTGCAGAAGACTGGGTTATTGTGAGCACTCAGTCTGGTGCCTAGTATCCAGAAGGTGCTGAATAAACGCCAAATAAAAGGTTTTGTTTTTTGTTTTTAGCTCTGTCCCCTCTGTGGAGTCTTGGCTGCAAATGGCAGGTATTGCTTTCCCATGAAACCGATTACCACAAATTTGGTGACTTAAAACTACACACATTTGTTCACTTACAGTCTGGAGATCAGAAGTTCAAAATCAATTTCACTGAGCCACAATCAAGGTGTCAGAAGGGCTGTGCTCCCTCGGAGACGTTAGAGGAGAAACCATTTCCTTGCCTTTTCTATCTTCTAGAGCTGCATTCCTTGGCTCCTGACCCCTTCTTCCATCTTCACAGCCAGCAGCTTAGTATTTTGGTTCAGTGGTCACATCACCTTCTTCTTCTGCATCAAATCTCCCTTTGCTTCCCTCTTATAAGGACACTTATGATTACATTCACGATCACCCAGATAATCCAGGATAATCTCCCCATCTCAAGATCCTGAATTTAATCACATCTGCAAAGTCCCTATTACCATTTAAGGCAACATTCACAAGTTCTAGATATTTAGGACCTGGATATATTTAGAGGCCATTATTCAGCCTACCATATGACAGAAAACCCCAACTCAAACTTGCTTAAGCAACAAAAGGTAATTTATTGCCTCACCTAACCAAAGAGTGGAGGAAAGGATGCTTCAGGTGAAGCTAGATCTAGGTGCTGTCTAGATCTAGGAAGCTGTCTCTCTCTTTTCTTGGGACTGTTTCCCTCTGTGGATATTTCATTGCCAGGCTGACTCTTCCCACAGGGTGCAAAAGATGGACACAGGCAGCTCCAGGCTCACATCCAAAGATAAGTGCTATGGAGAAAAGTAAAGCCAGGAAGCAGGTAGGAAGAATCGGAGGGGTAGCATGAGTTTTCAGTTTCAGATAGAGTGGTAAGGAGAGGCCTCAGGGAAAAGTGACATTGGACCAAAGACCTGACCAAGGTGAGGGAGGAACCGTGCGGCTGTGGAGGGCAAGAGGGTTCCAGGCACCAACTCCGCTGAGGAGGCCTTGAGTGTGGCCAGAGCCTAGTGAGCCAGAGGAGAAGGCGAGAGATGAGGTCAAAGAGGGAACACAGGCGGGGCATGCAGGGCCTCCTGGGTCGTGAGGACTTGGGCTTTTCCCTGAGTTAGAGGGGAACCAGGGGAGGCCTCTGAGCTGAGAAGGGACCTGAGCTGACTTAGGTGTTAAGCGGGGCCTTCTGGCGGCTGCGTGGGGAACAGACCTGAGGGGTGGAGGGCTGAGGCAGGGAACCCAGAGAAGAGACAACAGCAATAGCCCGGGCCAGAGATGATTTTGGCTCACAGGAGGGTGCTGGCTGTGGAGATGGTGAGAAGTGGCCCGATTCTGACTGTATTTTTAAGTTAGAGCCAACAGGCTTGATGAGGGATTAGATGAAGGTGTGTGAGAAAGGGGTGTCAGGTTTTTGCCCCGAGCACTTGGAAGGAAAGGAGGAGCTGCCTTTTGCTGAAATGGAGGCGTGAGGAGGGACGCGGGGGGGGGGGGAGCAGAATTTCAATCTTAACCCATTTAATCCGCATTGCCGCTCCAGGAGGGCGGTCCCATTATCTGCCCATTTTACAGATGAGGTGGCTGCAGCCCCAAATCCACGGTCATGTCTGGGCAGGGGTGGGATGGGGGGATGACCCGAGGACTGAGCCCATTCTCCTCTCCCAGGCGCCCGGAGGAGACGAGGCGGAGGCTCCGGCCCTGGTGCAGCTCATCGACGAGCACGGGACGTACTCGACTGCGCGCCTGGTTCCCGACGGTTCGGCGGAGGAGCGCTCCGGTAAGCGGGAGCCAGGCTCGCTTCGCAGCGGCTCCGAGGGCCGGGAGGGGCTGGCGCGGCCCAGGCAGTCCAGCTGCGCGGCCTGCGGGAGGGCCTTCAAGCGCGCGTGGGAGCTGCTGAGCCACGAGGTGGTGCCCACGGCGGCGCGGCCCTTTCGCTGCGGCCTGTGTGCGGCCGCCTTCAAACGCCGCTCGGACTGCAAGAGCCACCGGCTGGTGCACGGCGACGAGCGGCCGCAAGGTTGCGATGCCTGCGGCAAGCGCTTCAAGCGAGCCACCAACCTGCAGGTGCGGAGAGAGAGGCGGGGCCGACGAGAGGCCGGGCCTACGCGAAAGGGGCAGGGGAGAGGGGGTGGACCCTAGTGGGCGGGGCCTGTTGCGAGGGGCGGGGCCTGCGGGGAAAAGGCGGGGCAAGGCAATGGACCTAAAGTAGGGCCAGGTATGAAGGGAGGGGTGGAGCTTTGTGGGACCAGGGTGAACAGGGCCTTGGACTGGAGGTGAGCGGGAGCCGGTGGGGAGAGGCAGAGCCCACCGGAAGAGGGAGAGCAGAGCTGGGCCCGAAGGGAATGTGGGCGGGGTGACCAGGAGGCCGAGGTGGGGAGGGGTTAAATGGATGTGGAGGTGAGCTAGAAGGTAGAAGAATCCCAGGAAAGATGTGAGGGGAGAGACTTAGAGAAAGTGGTCTTGGCACTCAGGGAGGTAGCAGCTGGGGTGATCAGGAGATGATAGGAAATTGGGGATGGGTTTTCGAGGAAGGTAAGAAGGAGATAGGGGTCAGATGTGGAGGAGAAGGTACTGGAAAGGGAGGCTTCCATGGCTGGGGAGGGGTGGGGAGGGGGGAGGTGTGTTGAGGGCCATGATGGGAGGAAAGGAGAGGCCGGGAGTTAGCCTGGAGGCAGCCCAGCTCTCAGAGCCCTACCCTGGATCCCTCCTGTTACTGGATGCTGCTCTGACACTCTCCTGCTGCCCCTCCTTGTGTGGCCAAGGGGACAAGAGACCCTGGGATTCCCTACCCAAGGAGCCCAAAGGCTGCTTCCAGGGCTCTCTGGATCCACCATCCCCAGGGTGCACTTTGCCCCGCCTGTGTGCACAACCCTCTAGGCTGGAAGGGTGGAAGGGAGGCTTGGACCTGTGGGCTGGGCTGTCCTTCTGTGGGTGCGATATCCCCCCAGGCCTGGGAAACCCCAGCCAGCTCTCCTGGGCCACCAAGTTCTAGTGTGGATCTCTGAAGATTCCAAAGAATATAAATTTGAACCCGGCTTTCCGGGTCATTGTGAAGGTCTATTTGTCAAGGGGAGAGGAAGAACGTATTTTATTTAATAGTTTGGTTTGTAATTTAAAAATTTTTAGACAATGGTATGTGTACCTTTATTTGGTCTCTTTCTCGGAGACCTGCAAGGAGTAGGGGTGGATCTACCTGGAGAGGCACGTCCTGCAGAAGTGAGCCTCTGTTCCTCACTCCCGGTGCTGTCCTCGTCCCCAGGAGCACCGCCGCCTCCACAGGGGCGAGCGCCCCTTCCCCTGCGCGTCCTGCCCGAAGCGCTCCGAGACCCCCTACGAGCTGCACCGCCGCGAGCCGCTGCACGCCCCTTCGCGGCCCTTCCCCTGCCGGGGCTGCGGCAAGGCCTTCGCGGCCGGGCCGGCCCTGCTTCTGCACCGGCGGCAGCACTGCGAGGGCAAGCCGCACGCCTGCAGGGTGTGCAGCAAGCGCTTCACCCACCGCCACAGGCTGCGGGTGCACGAGCGCGTGCATACGGGCGATCGGCCCTTCCTCTGCCCGCTGTGCGCCAAGGCCTTCAAGCAGTCCGACCCGCTGGCCTCTCACCTCCGCGTGCATTCGGGCGTGCGGCTCTACCCGTGCGCCACGTGCGGCAAGGCTTTCAAGCAATCGTCCTACCTGGCCATCCACCGGCGCACGCACACGGGCGAGCGGCCCTACCCCTGCGACGGTTGCAGCAAAGCCTTCTCCAGGCCCTCGCTGCTCCTGCAGCATCGCCGCGTGCACAGCCCCGTGCGCCCTCACGCCTGCTGCTTCTGCCCTAAGCACTTCAAGGACCTGAACTACCGCGCCGTCCACGAGAAGGTGCACACGGGAGGGCTTCGCGCATCCCAGCAACCTGCTGCAGCATCAGAGGGTGCATCGGGATGGGTGAGGGCGGGGCGCCAGGCAGTGGGGGTCCAAGGAGGGCTCAGTGTCCCCAGAGCTGGAATGGGGGGTAACCATGTCCAATGGGGGCCTGATTTAGGACAGCGCCGTCCAATAGCGTCTCTGCAGAGAGAGAGAAACATTCTGTGCATCTGCGCCGTCCGGTATCTTAGCCACCAGGCACATGTGGTCCTCTGAGCGTTTGAAATATGGCTAGTGCCCCTGTGGAAGTGATTTTTTTGGGGGGGAGGGTAACTTTTTAGTTTGAAATCGTTTAAGACTCACAAGAAGTTGCAAAAATAGCACAGAGCCTTCCCATGTACCCTTCACCCAGCTGCCCCCATGGATACTATCTTAAATAACCTTAGAATATTGTCAAAAACCAGGAAATCGATTCCGGTACAATTCTGTTGACTCAGGTACAGATCTTATTCAGAGCTCACCAAAACATAAATGAATATTTAAACTCACTAAATTTGAATCAACTTCCATTTAAACAGCCACAGGTGGCTAGCTGCTGCCATCCTGGACAGCACAGGTCTAAGGTATGAAGGCATGAGGGGTGCCGGGTAGTGGCTGTGACACTTGAAGAATTGCCACTGATGCCCATGTAAGCCACTTAATATACTTAATATTCTTGAGAAGGACTTTGCAGAGGGCCTTTAACAAAACCTTTTTTTTTTTTTCCCCTGCAAAGCCAAGAGGAAAGTTTATAAATCTCATTCCAGGGTAGCAAGTGCACACACCCAACCGAGCACACTGGTTATGTGGTATAAATGTACATGGTAATAACTTTACTCAAATCAGAGCTGCTACCATGTGTATCCTGTTAGGTGGCCCTCTAGCTGTGTCAATGTTCCTCATTTACTAAAACGTCAATGTGGTAATGAGGTCATCTGGTGGTGAGGATGTCCCATTGGTGGCTTGTGGTATAAAGAATATCAGGGTAGCCACAAATGCAGGTAGGAGCTGTAGGAGCCTTTCTTTTCTTTTTTTTTTTAAGCATTGAAGGTTTGTGTTTTTTTTTAATTTATTTATTTTTGGCTGTGTTGAGTCTTCGTTTCTGTGCGAGGGCTTTCTCTAGTTGCGGCAAGCGGGGGCCACTCTTCATCGCGGTGCGCGGGCCTCTCACTATCGCGGCCTCTCTTGTTGCAGAGCACAGGCTCCAGGTGCGCAGGCTCAGTAGTTGTGGCTCACGGGCCTAGTTGCTCCGCGGCATGTGGGATCTTCCCAGACCAGGGCTCGAACCCGTGTCCCCTGCATTAGCAGGCAGATTCTCAACCACTGCGCCACCAGGGAAACCCAGGAGACTTTCTTGAATGTGAGCACTTCTGGATCCTCCTCCACCACCTGTACGTAGACCTTTGGTACTAAGACCTTGCTGGTGACTTTTGTCAAATTTAAAGAAGTTCACGGATGGATGGATAACTCTTCACTGTGGACACCCTGGGTTATGTCCTTGCAGGCATAGCACAGCAAAACCATCGGTGCTGAGATCTTCTAGTTGGTGGTGTATGGCATTTTAGGAACAATCGTTTTGCCGGACATTGGCGTGACCTGCACTTCAGGTGGGCGTCCCATCTCTGTTGGCTGCTTCTTGGTCCCCATCTGTCAGATCAACGTGTAATGGTTGCAGGCCTTTGCACACCATCCACAATGTTCCCTTCGACCCTAGCATCAGCTCCATGAGCCCTACCCTTGGATGGAGGTCCACTCTCATGGACCTTGCCTTGCAGGTGGTTGGAAGTGTGATGAGATGGCTTATGGGATGGTGGCCACAGTGCTGTCCAGAATATCTGAGTCGTCCCATCCCAGCTCTGAGATCAGCTCTGCAGACAGTATTTTTTTAAGCCAGTAATAGCCCAGGTATCATGCAGCTGATGCCAAAGATGTCCCTTGGGTGCTGAAGAGGTCCCCTGGGTACTGAAGGTGTCCCCTGGGTGCTAAAGATGTCCCCTGGGTGGTTTGTGGGATTTTTCAGAATGTCAGTATTGCCTCTCACCCACCCATACCCTACTCTCAGCCCTTCACAGATGTGCTCTCTGAAGAGAGAGCTGAACTTATGGACAAAGTTCAGCACGAGGAAGTATGTCGCGGTCACTGGGGCTGTGATCTTGGTGATTTGGGACATTTCCAGAACACCTTCAACTCTCCCTCTCTCACCTCTTGGTCTGGCCTCAGCTCCATGGGTTCTCACCTTCTTTTTTTTTTTTTTTTAATTAATTAATTAATTAATTAATTATGGCTATGTTGGGTCTTCATTGCTGTGCAAGGGCTTTCTCTAGTTGTGGCAAGCGGGGCCACTCTTCATCGCGGTGCGCGGACCTCTCACTATCGTGGCCTCTCTTGTTGCGGAGCACAGGCTCCAGACGCGCAGGCTCAGTAGTTGTGGCTCACGGGCCTAGTTGCTCCGCGGCATGTGGGATCTTCCCAGACCAGGGCTCGAACCCGTGTCCCCTGCATTGGCAGGCAGATTCTCAACCACTGCGCCACCAGGGAAGCCCTGGATTCTCACCTTCTGAATGCTGTTTCTTTCAAGTCCCCAATTTCACCTCCATAATGTGTTAGAAGTTTCCCCCCTCTGGGAATTTATATAAACGCTCAGTAGCATTGGGGGAGGAGCTAGGGATTTGCCTGGGAGGCATCATAAGGTGGATCCTATCCATGTGGCCTCACAGTTTAAGGTCAACTCTTAGTCCTCCCCGCCCTAATATGCAGCTGTGCCTTTGACAGGCTTGCATTTTAAATTTTATCAAATGTCTTGTTGGCATCTATTAAGATGATTCTGATTTTTCTCATTTGACCTAATAATATGATAAACTATAGTACATTAAGAAGAGCAGAAATATCTTTACATTCTTAGAATAAATCTCACCTGCTTATAGTATACTCTGTTTTAATGATTTCTCTTCACCAATATTTTATTTAAGCATCTAAATTCATAAGTGAAGGCTTCCCTGGTGGCACAGTGGTTAAGAATCCGCCTGCCAATGCAGGGGACACGGGTTCGAGCCCTGGTCCGGGAAGATCCCACATGCCACGGAGCAACTAAGCCCATGTGCTGCAACTACTGAGCCTACGCTCTAGAGCCTGCAAGCCACAACTACTGAAGCCCACACGCCCAGAGCCTGTGGTCCACAACAGGAGAAGCCACCGCAATGAGAAGCCCGCGCACCGCAACAAAGACCCAATGCAGCCAAAAATAAATAAATAAATAGATAGATAGATAGATAAATAAATAAATAAAATAAAAAGCAGAAACCTGTTCTGGGCGAAGATATCATGAGGTACATTTACAGTCATTTTATCTATAATGTCAGACTTAAAACTAAAACTTCATCAGCAGGGGTAGAAGCAGAAAATTTGATAAATAATTAGAAAAAAAAAACTGATGATGGAAAGAGATCGATATATTACCCAGATTGGAATGAGCAGGCAACACTTCAAATTAACTGTGGTTAAGCTGCTAAAGAAAATAGGGAAGATCAAAAAGCAGATGAAACAAGGGCACATTTCAACAGAGAATTGGAATCTAGACAAGAATCAAATCAAGATTTGGGGCAAATGCAAAATCTGAAACTAAAGTTAATTGAATAGGTTTAATTGTATAGTGGGTCCCGAATAAGATGATAAGATGGGATTCATGAATACAATGACAGGTCAATAGGAAATAGCCAAATGGAAGCACGGAGAGCAATTGAAAAAAAACAAAAAACAAAAAACACAGAAGAGAATAAATGATAAAAGATATAAGGAACATATATATATATGAATATAAGCCATACATACATATAACTTAAGTACCAAAATGAGAGGAGAAACACATTGAGGGAGAAGCAAAGTTTGAAGTAATAATGGCTAAGAATTGTCCAAAACTGATGAAAGACATTAACTCAAAGATTCAAGAAACTCAGCAAAATCTAAACAGGAAATACACAAAGAAAACCACACCTGGGCACATCATAGTCAAACTGTTGAAAATCAAAGCAAGGACTAAATTTTTAAAGAAGCCAGAGGACATTCAGGTTTGTTTCCATGTCTCGGCTATTGTGAATAATGCTGCAATGTACATGGGAGAGCAAGTATCTCTTCAAGATCCTGATTTTAATTCCTTTGGAGAAATACCCAGAGGTGGGATTGCTGGATCATATGGTATTGGGTTGGCCAAAAGGTTCATTTGGGTTTTTCCATAAGATGTTACAGAACAATAGTTCTGTTTTTAGTTTTCTGAGAACCTTCCATACTGTTTTCCAAAATGGCTGTCCCAATTTGCGTTTCCACTAACAGTGCACAAAGGTCCCTTTTTTCCATATCTGGTTCTGATTTGCATTTTCCTGCTAATTAGTGATGTTGAGAATGTTTTCATATACCTGTTGGCCATTTGTGTATCTTCTTTGGAAAAAAAATGTCTATTTAGGTTCTTTGCCCTTTTTTAATCAGTTTTTTCTTTCTTTGTTTCTTTCTTTTGCTACTGAGTTGTATGATTTCCTCTGATATTTTAGAAATTAATATGCATACATAAAATTAATCCAGCTATTCACATCCACTTGGTACAATTTAATGTATGGCAGTTACATCTCAATCAAAAGAAGGAAATGCAATGAACTTGTGCTAGCCCACTAGATAGACTAGTGACCTAACCTTTGGCCAGTCCCTTCTTTGTTGTGAATAGTATTTTCTTCAGAGAGGTGTTTTTCATAGATCAAAGAATCCTTAGGTAGTCTAACAAAATAAATAATTTACCTGTCCTGGAAGAGTGCCATTTGTCAAAGTTCATTAAGTATTTGTTTGTTGGTTTCTTTTAAGTTTTTTTTTTTTAACTTTTATTTATTTATTTATTTATTTATTTATTTATTTATTTATTTATGGCTGTGTTGGGTCTTCGTTTCTGTGCGAGGGCTTTCTCTAGTTGCGGCAAGTGGGGGCCACTCTTCATCGCGGTGCGCGGCCCTCTCACTATCGCGGCCTCTCTTGTTGCGGAGCACAGGCTCCAGACGCGCAGGCTCAGTAGTTGTGGCTCACGGGCCTAGTTGCTCCGCGGCATGTGGGATCTTCCCAGACCAGGGCTCGAACCCATGTCTCCTGCATTGGCAGGCAGATTCTCAACCTCTGCGCCACCAGGGAAGCCCTATCTGTATTATCTATAGTAGTGTGTATACGTTAATCCCAAACTCCTAATCATTATGGGGTTTTTTTTAAGAGTATAGAAGATTTTTAAAGCTTTCATTATTTAAACATCTATACTGATGTATTTACAGGTGAAATGGTATGTTTTCAATTTTCTTCAAAATATTCGCTTAGAAGTGAAGGCATAGGTGAAACAGGACACGGGGGACACCAGAAGGGAAGCGGATTTTTGGAAGGAAAGGGCGAGGAAACGGAAAAAGAAGTAGTCACGGAGGATTTGAGAACCCAGAGAAAATAGAAGATAATTACACATGTCTCACCACTAGAGGTCGCACAAGAAACATTCTTTAATGCCCTGCGCGCCCCGCTGAACCCGGGCTGGTGCTGGTCCGCCCAAATCATCTGTCTTAACTCGGCATCCCCCGCAAAAGAAGAGCCTGAGACAAGGGCTTATATGCAGGTGCTTTGTTTGGGGAAAAAGTCAGAGCGAAAAGATGTGCGGGAACTAGGAAGAATCAAAGAGGGAAAAACCAATCCAAGGCTGGACTATTGAGCTGGTTCCCACTTTAACAACAGTGCAACAATAATTCTAGGGGTCTTTTGAGGAATCACGTAGGATGTACCCAGAACAGTCCCAACAGAGAACAGGAGGCTGGGGCTTTTATTCACTGGCTCCCATCACCCCTCGGTCAAGGGCTGCTGAGAGGATTTAATTCCTTCCCACTGTCAGGTTTGTATGGATGGATGGATGGCCAGAGTGAATGGCCATGTGGGCTCCTGCAGGCAGCCTACCTACAACAGCAGAGAAATTCTGGGGTGAAGCATGAGATTAAAAGTATTTTTATAATCAGTTTTTTATTAATTTGTGTGAATAAACTCAGGTTATACACAGCTGGAGTAAATAAAAAGAACTAGAAGGTGAGTAGAGAAAAAAAAAAATCCGAAGTGGAGCGTGGAGTATAAAAAGAAGGAATATAAAAAAATAATGGAGGGGCTTCCCTGGTGGCGCAGTGGTTAAGAATCCGCCTGCCAATGCAGGGGACACGGGTTCAAGCCCTGGTCCAGGAAGATTCCCACAGGCTGCGGAGCAACTGAGCCCGTGTGCCACAACTACTGAGCCTGCGCTCTAGAGCCTGTGAGCCACAACTACTGAAGCCCGCGAGCCTAGAGCCCGAGCTCCGCAACAAGAGAAGCCACCGCAATGAGAAGCCCGCGCACCGCAACGAAGAGTAGCCGCAACTCTCCGCAACTAGAGAAAGCCCGCGCGCAGCAACAAAGACCCAACGAAGCCAAAATAATAATAATAATAATAACGGAGTAGGAAATAGAGGAGGCAGAGTGAAGATGTTTAACTTCCCCAAGGAGAATAGATAGCTCTGAGGAACTGCTCTGGACAAGCACGGTTTCAGCAGTTTTCTTCCTTGTTGGAACAAAGAACATCAGACAAGGAGTACATTCCTTCAGAGTAAAAAGACAAACAGAAAACTGATCAGCACACACACACAGAGTCAGTATGGCCTTGGCTCCCAGGAAGGGAATCTTATAATCGGAATACTATCACTGGTGTCCAGGTGAGGAGGCGCTTAATCCTTATCTTTGAAAAGGACACGCTTGGGCTTCCCTGGTGGCGCAGTGGTTGAGAATCCGCCTGCCAATGCAGGGCACACGGGTTCGAGCCCTGGTCTGGGAAGATCCCACATGCCGCGGAGCAACTAGGCCCGTGAGCCACAACTACTGAGCCTGCGTGTCTGGAGTCCGTGCTCCGCAACAAGGGAGGCCGCGATAGTGAGTGGCCCCCGCTCGCTGCAACTAGAGAAAGCCCTCGCACAGAAACGAAGACCCAACACAGCCAAAAATAAAATATAAAAAAATATAAATAAATAAATAAAAGATTACTATTAAAAAAAAAAAGGACACACTTTACTTCTGGTCAATGCACCCTTTTCTTTAATGATTAAAGCAGATGTACACTGTATGTCTGATAGGCCATAAACAGGCTATTCTTGTTCGCATCAAATTCAGATTAAATCATCTATAAGCCAAAATGACTTCCCCATACCTCAATATGTGGGCATTTCTTCCATCACTTGTAAAAACAACTTCATCTTGGGGCTTCCCTGGCGGTCCAATGGTTAGGACTCCGCGCTTCCAATGCAGGGGGCAGGCACGGGTTCCATCCCTGGTCTCAAAACTATGATCCCGCAAACACTGGGTTTAACAAACATAGGCCCCTTATAAGTACTTTACAAATATTAACTCACTTAATGCTCACGACAACCCTATGAAGTGGGTGCTATTAGTCCCATTTTGTAGCAGGGGAAACTGAGGCACAGGGAGGCTAAGCAAGCTGCCCAAGGTAACAGCTGGCTGGGGGCGGGCGAGATTCTACCTCGTGCCGTCCTGCACCAGACTAGGTGGGTAGGCTTCCCTGTACTGGTGGGGTCTTGAATTTGGGATCTTGTCCATCCTCCCCCATCAGGGTGTGAGCTCTGGGAGTGGGAACCTCGTCTGGTGCACACAGGCATTTAATGAACATTGTGGAATCAAGAAGGGATGAGTGGGTATCTTAGGATAGCCACATCCCTTCGTGACCGCCTGCGCCCTCCTGCCGTGCTCTGCTCGGGGAATTCTATTCGTGGTCAAGACGTTTAGTCCCAGTAAACTCGATCCTCGGGGCGAGGGGGGGACCCCAAGGAAATCACCAGCTTGGGCTGAGTCAGGAAGGAGAATCCGCTCACAGCGGGGCACGGGCGCCACCTGGCGGCAGAATTCTGCTAAGACAGAGCCGCTGGGAGACCCGGAACGTTTGCTTTGGGTGAAGTGGAATCGGCATCTGAAAGGGAGTTGATATCGGGTGTTATTAGTGGGCACTTGTCTGAAAATCAGTGTATGATGATGGGTGCCATCTATCAGTGGCTTCCAAACTTTTCTGACCGTGACGCACAGTAAGAAATCATTTCACATCAACATGGTTTCATCAAATACCACCCTGTACTGCCTGATGTTTTTTATTCTACTGTATTCCTATTTTTAAATGTTGGTCAGATCCCCTGATCACGCCTCCAGGGATTCCCCCTCTGACTTCAAGATGGACGGAGCTCAGAGAGGTGAAGACACTTGTCCAAAGCCACACAGGTTGTATGCGACAGTGCCAGTTTCTGCCTCAGTCCTAAAGGAGAGAAATCACTAAATGCTCCAAATTTCACTGCTATTGAGTACAATTTAATTTAGTCCTTTCTCCATTTTGCCAATAAGATTGAGCTGCACTGGTCTGCTGTTTTCTTATTACTGTATAATGTAAATGAATGACATTCCCGAGCTCAGGCTTAAAAAACGCAAGTCTTCTTATGTCACAAGATGAATCTGAGACGGCAATAAAGAGTCTGCATTGAGGTGGCCACTTGCAGCATCATTGCCAACACCACTGTCACCACCACCTCCATCACCATCATCACCACGGTCATCAACGTCATCATCACATCCCCTTCTCTGTCACCATCAGCATCACATCGTGATCATCACTGTCACCAAAGTCACCACCTTCATTCACTATCATCATCGCCATCCCCACTACGGCCATCGCCAACGTCACCACTATCACCACCACCGTCACCGCCACAAAAATCACCCCCACTCGAAAGCAGGTATCAGCGGCCCACTCTTTTTGTCTCCTAGCTACAGCCTTGGCCCAGCAAGCCTGCGTCCTCCATCCCTCTCTCCACCCTGAGCCACAGGGGATGTGACTATGACCCCGAGGGTAGTGCTGTCTTGCTTGGGAACCAAGAGGATTCTGGGTTTGATTCTCTGACTTTTCTTTAAGTGGCCTCAGTTCTATTCTGAGCTTGTTGCCACAAGGTTGACCATCCATAGATGGTAAGCCCAGCCCCTGGACCAGGGGAGGCTCTGCTCAGTGTAGCTCTAGGACCCTTGAGGTGGCTGAGACTCGGTGTGGGGGGGTTTAAGGCTGAATGCCTCCTGCTATAGGGGCTTGAGACCACTTTGGGGAGGGGAGACCTGAGGGTCTGGGTTCTCTGTGCTCATTGTCCTGTCTTAGGAGAGAAAGAAGAGGAAGTCCCTCTGGGATGGCAAATAGGGCTGGTGGTCATGACTCTGCCCCCCGCCAAGATGAGACTTCCCAGGTCTCAAAGGAGAAAGTGAGAATGACAGCCTAACTTTCAGAAGTCACATCCTAGGGAGTTGCCATTTCCATCGCCTTCCTGAAATACCCGTTTTTAAATTTCTTGTTCACTATTATATCCCCAGAGCCTAGTACCCTGTATGGCACATAGTAAGTACTCAATAAATGTTTGTCAAATCAATGGGAAAAGAGATGGAGAGTCCCCCTCCCCTGCAACTGTTAGGGAAGAGATGGGATTCTGCATCATAGCGTTAATTCAAAGGATCTGATTTGATACGGTGTGAAGGGGAGAACTTTTACAAAATTATTAACTTTGTACTGTGCACTAAAGAGACTGTGAAAATTAATAATTCATTCCAACATCTCCTGTTCCTTATGAATATTTCTCAGAAGTGATTTCCACAAAAATGTTTTCTAGGATGCCCAAAACTGTAGGAGTTGTGGTCAGGTCCAGTGACTGTTCCCTCCAGAAGGCTTTCACCCTGCTGGGTTGTCTTGATCATTTGCTGCCCTGCTTTTAACATCCTGCCTGTAAACTGAATAAATACAGGTAAGCTTTCTCATCAGATCACAAGATCGATAGCCCTTTCCCTCACGATGGGAAATTAAATCCCATGACTCTGATGGATTAATTATTTTACAAACAAAACTAGTGAGCCCGCAAGAGGGAAGAGATATGAGAACATACATATATGTATAACTGATTCACTTTGTTATAAAGCAGAAACTAACATACCATTGTAAAGCAATTATACTCCAATAAACATGTTAAAAAAAAAAAAAAAAACAACTAGTGAGCCCACGTTTGCACTAAATTAGCAAACGGTGCCAGGCCCACTGATGACTGAACTTCCGGGATGGCTTAGAGTGGAAGGTGGCGACCCCTGCTCGCAGTCCCGACACACACAGGCGAGAGTCACCTCCAATTTTGTCCAGTTTTTTAAGTACAATTTTGAAGACTGTTTTGTGTTGTTAAAGCATTCTTATAAAGTCTGTGTGTTGAACTGCATCTGTGAGAACAGAATGAGTTCCAGGTCCCTTATTTTTCTTTAATACTTTCTTTCTGTTGTCACTATTTATATTCTTTATATGTCTTGATTAAAGCTAATTAATCAACGATGTGGTGGGCAATTTGGGGGCAATTTGGAGTTTTTTTCTTTCCTGTGCAATTTTGAGGTAGCAAGGTTGACATGCTGCTTTCAGTCCCCTCTCTTGAGATATGAAGAATTCCAAAATATAAATTAAGAATTTTTAAAGGTACACACTGAGATTCTGGGGTTGCTTCTTACTGCAGCATAACCCAGCCTATCCTGACTGATAACGGTTCCTGGTTCTCAGTAGAGCCTGAAATGTGCAAGTCTCAAAAAAAAAAAAAAAAAAAAATGAGTAAATGAATGAATGGCAGGGAATAGGGACAGGGTCATACCTTTTCTCCTGGGCCAAAGGTAGAGGAAACAGCCATGTCTTATGCTCACTCACTCACATATACGCTTGTAACCAGGCTGGGGTAAAAATCAGACTCTGACCTTTATTTCCTATGGTCACAGCTCATGCTGACCCTGATGTCTTTGCCCCCATTCTTCCCCCACTGGTCAGTATGGGGACTCTTGAGGAGGACAAGGAATGAGGAGCTACAGAGACAGGGACATGAGATGCGAGGAGGGCCTGGGAGATGGGGGAGAGGAGAGGGAGTTAGAAATGGGGAAGCCGAAACAGGAGGTGGGGGGGATAATCAGAGAGGTCAGAGCAGAGATGGGGAGACAGACATGGATACAGGACAGAGACACACTGAACGGGAAGCCTAGAGAACAGGAGATTAGGGAACCGAAAGGGAAGGGCAGGTTGGAAACAGAGAGGGACCAGGAGACAGATGAGGCGGAGCTGATGGGAAGAGATGCAGAGACATAGTGAAGGGGAGATGGAGACAGGTGTGCAGGCAGTTCACCCGGAGCTGGGTGAGAAAGATGGAGAGTCATAGGGGAAATTGAGAGGCAGAGACCCAGAGAAGGCCCTACAAGGAGCCAGAGGCAGGGTGAGGGCTGGGTGCCCCTAGTAGTTGCTCTGGGAATCTTTGCTGGTGGTGGAGACCCGGCCGGTGCTAGAGGCAGGGCCAGTGCTTGAGACTTTGCCTCTGCTGGACTCGAGGCCTCCACTCGATTCTGACTCAGGGCCTTTGCTCTCCGGGCCCCCAAAGCTCTCGTGGCCTCTGCTGGACCCCAAGTATCCAGAGGACCCCAGGTAGCTGCTAGAGTTGGGGGATCTGGAGATCACTCGGCCCGCAGTTGAGCCCCGGCTGGACGTAAGTCCCCCGGTGACGGCGCTGGTGGAGCCGAAGGTCGTGTGGCCTGCGCTGGAGCTGGGGTCCCCAAAGGTGACGCGGCCAACATTGGAGCCGGTGGCGCGGCCTCCGCTGGACGCCAGGACGCCGCTAGTGCTGTGGCTCGCGAGGGAGCCGGGGACAGCGCGGGGGCTCTTGGGCAGCAGGGGCAGGCCGGGGCTGGCCGGGGTGCTGTCCACCTTCCTGACGGCCTCGGCCATCTCCTCCAGGCGCCGCTCCCCCGCCTGCTCCCGGGCCTCCAGCTGCGGGGGAGGCGAGTTAGGGCCCCGGAGGAGGCAGAGCTGCCCCGCGCCCGCGGGCACCCGTCCTCACCGACTTCACCACGCGGCTCAGCAACTCCTCCTTGCTCAGCGGATAGTCGTCGTTGGCCTCAAAGCCTGGGGGGTCCTCGCTAAAGTGGGTGGAAGACAGGAAGGGACTCTACTCCTCGACCTTCAGAAGGCCGATGGCGCCTCATTGCTAGGCCCTGAGACCCTCAGCCGTGCGCCGGGCTCTGAGCGCCCTTTCCTCTTCGGGTTCACCCAGGGCCCCATCGAATGTCCCTGGAGCCCTTACTCCTTCTGATTCCCCCGAAGTACCCACTTCATCTTCTACGCCCCCCGCCCCCGGGCCTCACCCACCCTTCAGTCCCAGGGGCCCGCCCCCACCTGAAAACCCTCCCTTCCTGCGTCTCCTCTGCCCCCGCGTCTCCTCTGCCCCGGGGAAGCTCCCTGACCCTTGCCCTCTGGCTCACAGATTGTCAGGGGGCTGAGGTGGGGCCAGTTTCTTGGGAAGATCCTCGGGGCTCTGGCCCAGCACCAGGAGGGCAGCGTTAGGCGAGCTGGCAGAGAGGTTGTTCTGGAGGGTGGAGAAGCCAGTGGTCCGCTCAGGCCCGTCTCCAAGGCCCCGGCGCCCTGTCCCCCCTGCGCACCGTCTGCGCCCCAACCTGGGTTTCGAGGAAGGCCTGCACCGTCAGGAGCTCCACCAGCCGCTTCTCGATGAGGCCCAGGAAGAGGCCTATGTCCCGGTCTCTCATGTGGCTCTTGACCCCTAGGAGGTCATTGATGACGGTGCTGTCACACTGGGCCCTGGTGAAGAGGCGCTGGATATCTGGGGTCAGAGAGGACAGGCCATCATGGATCCAGTGCCCATGGGGTGCCACCCTCTCCTCTCCTCAAGGCCCTGCTGCCCAAGCGAGGCTCAAAGATGCAAAGGGACTTGCCCAAGTTCAGACAGCCAGGCGGGGGGAGGGCGTCGCGGTGTGCCCGGCCACCGGGTTCCAGATGCCAGAGGGCAAAAAGCGAGGGAAGTCCAAGGAAAACGTGACAAGGGCACCTCCACATGGCCAGTCCTCTGCTCACGGCTCAGCATCACCCAGCTTCCACCCAACCCAGCGAGCCCACGGCTCAGGATGTGCTTCTCCCACAGAAACACACACACGTGCTCCCCGGGAGAAAGCGGAGGAAATTCACAGCAGCACCAAGGCTGTGACCCGCTCTCACCATTGGCCCTCTTGTATTTAGTTAACTGGTTATCGTGAATGAAATAAGATGCACCCATGACCTTGACAGGAATCTGCACGCAGCCTGTGGCATCCCTACCACCCTCCCCTGCCTCCCCCACCTGAGCCCCAGGCTCACATACAGTTTCCTGCTGGGGCCCCTCTCCGAACAGTCCGCAGTGCCACTCACACTGAGATCAGCCTCATCCCCCAGAGGAGCTCCTCCTCCCAGGTTCCCCACTGCACCCTCACCGGGCCGGACCCCTGTGGGCCTCAGCCCTCATCCCCCCATGGTCCCTCAGCCCGACACCTCTGTGCTCCATCTCTCCCTCTCCGTCCTCATCCCCCTCCCTCCGATCCACCCCCTTCTCCTGCTCACAACCCTCCCATGGCTACCCAGCACCCCCAGGAAAAAGCCTCAGCCTGGCGTCCGTTCAGGATCTGACCCCCTTCAACTCCCACCCACGCCCTCTCTGCACGAAGAACCTGCCTTCCTTGGATGCACCTCCGAGCCTTGGCCCCGCCTTCTGGGAGCATCCCCTCTCCCCAGTTTTTCGGTTAAATACCCATCCTTCAAATTCAGCCTCAAGCATCATGGCTCCCAGGAGACCTTCCCTGTGACCCCAGCAGAGCCAATGTCATGGGCACAGAGCCCCGTGCTGAGAAGGGCCCCACGTTTGGTTTGATGCTCTGCTATTGTCACTTGAAATTCTTGCCAGTTTTTAAACAAGGGGCCCCGCATTTTCATTCTGCACCGGGCCCCCCAAATCCTGGTCCTGCACCCCACTCTGAGCTAAGGCATACGCTTGCTCCTGCAGGGCCCAAGGTGTCCTCCTTCCCAGCCCCTGCGTTACGAGTAGCCAGAGCCCGGTCCTCACCACCTAGCACAGGGCTTGTCACCGCAGTCCCTACAACAGAGGGAAAGAGGGTCTGCCAATACTTGAGCTCCGACCACGCAGCACGAGGTGGCCCTCCTGCTTGCCCCCCACCACCACTGCCACCTCCCAGTCTCTCTCCATCCGTCATCCCATCTAATTCTCAAGCCGACCTTACAAACTAGGCACTGCTATCCCACTTCCGGAGGGGCTCCAACAGAGGAAACCACACACCAAAGTTCACAAATGGTGGAGCTGGGATTCAAACCCAGGGCTGCCTGACTCTCATGGACTCCACACCGCAAGGATGAATGGATGATGGATGCAGGATAGATGGATGCAGGATGGATGGACGGATGCAGGATGGCTGGATGCATGGATGGCTGGATGCAGGATGGCTGGATGGATGGATGCAGGATGGATGGATGGATGGATGCAGGATGGCTGGATGCAGGATGGATGGATGGCTGGATGGATGGATGCAGGATGGATGGATGCAGGATGGATGGATGGATGGATGCAGGATGGATGGATGGATGGATGCAGGATGGCTGGATGCAGGATGGATGGATGGCTGGATGGATGGATGCAGGATGGATGGATGCAGGATGGCTGGATGGATGGATGCAGGATGGATGGATGGTTGGATGGATGCAGGATGGCTGGATGCAGGATGGCTGGATGGATGGATGCAGGATGGATGGATGGTTGGATGGATGCAGGATGGCTGGATGGATGAGTGAATGGATGGTTGGATGGATGCAGGATGGCTGGATGCAGGATGGCTGGATGCAGGATGGCTGGATGGATGGATGGATGGATGGATGGTTGGATGGATGCAGGATGGCTGGATGCAGGATGGATGGATGCAGGATGGATGGATGAAGGATGGCTGGATGGATGCAGGATGGCTGGATGCAGGATGGATGGATGAAGGATGGATGGATGGATGGATGGATGGATGGATGGATGCAGGATGGATGGATATGGGACAGATGACAAGGGAGTGCACAAAGTGGTCCACGGAATGTCTCCGCGTGGCCAGCCCAGACAGGGCTCTCCGCCTGCTCATCGCATCCTTCCAGATGAAGAAGCCGGGGCGGGTGCTCACCGGTCTTGAGCTTCTCCAGCTGCCCGCGAAAGTTCTGGAAGCGGGCCTCCAGGTTCTCGGCCTCCGTGTGCACCTCGTCCACGCGCTGCTGCAACTCGGCCCGCTGCTGCTCCTGCCGCGAGCGGTGGTCCTCCTCGCTGCGGCGGCCGCTCACCAAGGCCTCCTGCATCTACAGGGGCAGGGGCGCGACGCTGGGCCCAGCTCAGGAGGGAGGGGGCACCGACGCGGGTGGAGGGGAGGGGGAGGGGAGGGGGAGGGGCGGGTCTCGCTCACCTCCTTGATCTCCTCCTGCAGATGCTCCAGCTCCGAGTTCTGCTCATTGATGAAATTGAACTCCGCGAAGTTCCGCTCCTCCACTAGGGGCGAGTCCAGAAAGGCAGGGTCCAGAGAGACAGAGACCAGCAAACAGAGAGACACACACAGAAGGGCAGAAAAAGAGATGTTGAGAAAGGCAACAAAGACACAGAGACAAGGAGAGACAGAGACGGAGAGATATAGGCACAGAAATAGACACAGCGAACACAGAGAAGTACAGGGCAAGGCAGAGCGACAGAAAGAGATAGCGACCCAGAGAAAGTCAGAGAAATGCCGAGAGAGACACAGAGAAACAGAGAAGTGAGGGAGAGAAAACGGTAAAGGTGGGTAAAGAGAGAACATTAGACCCCGGGAGAAAGAGAGCAACAGGGACACGGAGATCGGCACACAGAGGTTAAGGGGAAGATTCCGAGGGTGACCCGCAGGCCCAGGAATGAGGGAGGCGGAGGAGGGAGGGAACGGGCAAGGGTAGACGGATGGGGGAGGCGGGAAGGCAGACACGCCAGGGAAATTGGACAGAAAGAAGAAGACGGAGATACATTCAGTGAGAACAGAGAGATGCAGACGGGTGGAGACACACAGAGAAGGAAGAGGTCAGAAGGCCCGAGACGGGGGTGGGAGAGAGACTGGGGAGAAAGGGGGGAGAGAGAGGGGCGGAGGCCGGGCGGACGGGAAGAGGCGAGTAGGGCGGAGCCTGATTCCTGGTCCCTCCAGCGCAGGTGAAGTCCCCAGGGCCGAAGCGGAGGCCCTCGGTGACCGAGACAGAGCACAGTCTGCACTCGATTCCGGGGGGCTGGGCGCCGTGCTCCGGCCCCCCCCCCACCCCTTCCATCCCCACCCCCTACCCCCGGGAACTCACACTCCAGGTACTTCTCCACCAGCGAGTCCGGGTCGCTCTCCCCGGTCAGCTGGGACAGTTTCTTCAGGGCGTCCTCGTAGCGCAGCACCAGCTTCTCCTGGGAGGTCTTCCGGAGGCCTTCGGCCACCTCCCGGACTGGGGGGTGAGGGGGCAGTGAGGTCGGCGTCCGGGGCGGCCACCAGGGCGGAGGGGCCTGGCTGGGGACGCTGGTGGGGAGGGGGCAACAACACCGCAGCCGCGCAGACCCCGCCCCTCCAGCCCCGCCCCCCGGCCGGCCCCGCCCCGCGGCGAGACCTGGAGCGAGCCGCTCCGCCCCTCCCCTGGCCCGGCCTGCTGGAGGCAGAGGTGGCGGCCCCGGCCTCACCCCGTTGCTCGCGCTTCTCCACGACGGCGGGATCCGGCTGCCGATCGCCGTTCTTGAGTTTGAGGAAGCGGTGCAGCTGCTCCAAGTGCGCGATCTGCCGCTGCAAGACCTGCACCTCCGTGTCGTTCTGGGCCACCTCCTTCTCTGCCCTCTCCCGCAGCATGCCTAGCTTGGTCTTCGCCTCCTCCCTGGGAGGGGTGGGGGGTTAGACCCGGGTCAGGGAGATTGGAGGTTGGATTTGGGTTCATCCTGGGGCCCAGGGAGGGGCGGGGTCAGCCTGGAGTTGGAGGGTGAATGGGGCAGCGTCAGCCTGGGGTCCCAGGAATGGGGCAGAATCAGGTTGCCGTTAAGGCAGAAAATTGTCTAGGTTCCTAGAGCTGGGTCAGGATAGGGTTATGGGGCAGAGTCAGGGGACTCACTCACTGAAACTCCCCTGGCCTGCTTGGCCGATGGTGGAGCTTTTAAGCTTTTAAACGTAGTGCAGCCAACTGTAAACTCAGAGTGCCCCAAGCCTACTTCACAGGTCACAGGATCAAAGGTCAGAGGGTCATTAGGTTGGGAGAACAGCAGGTCAGTCTCCTCAGGTCCCTGCCCATGGACCATTCTAGTTCCCCTTTCCACACCTTTGCCAACCTTGGTTGCCTCGACTCAGGGCACTAGCTTCTTGCTCTCTTCAAATTCCTCTGAGGCTTACTCAGGTCAGTCCTCCTTGGTGGGAGCCCTCTCCTGGCACCCACCAGCCCTAGCCCCCGGCGACCCCTCTAGCAGCCCCTCAGGGATTAGGACTCACAGTTCTTTCTGTGCCTTGGGCTTCAGGCCAACAGAAGGGCCAGGAAGAGGGAGCCCAACTTCCCAAGAGCCTGGCCCTGCAGTAGATGCTCTAAAGCAGCACGCCATAAGTCCCCACAGCAGCCCAGGAGGTAGATACCATTACTGTTGCCACGTCACAGTAGAGGAAACTGAGGCTCAGAGAGGGGAAGTGACCTGCCCAGGTCAGCCAGCAAGGAAGCAATGGAGACACTGGCTGGTCTGACAGAAGTGTTGGTCCTGACAGCTGCCCCCTGCCTTCTAACGGAAACCACCCTATCTTTGCACCCAGCTAGGCTGCCCACTGCAGTCAACTGGAGGAGTGTTGGCAGAGGCTAGATCCTGGTGATGCAAAGACAGGCCAGCAGGCCATCACTTGTGGGATGTGGCAGAAAAGATGAGCTGGGCCAGTCAGATTCTCTCCTCAGAATTTGAGTTGGGAAATGCTAAGAAGGGGACAGCGGGAAGCCGAAGCTAAAAGGATGTATAGAGAGAAGCCACAAAAGGTCATATTATGAAGGCCAAGTTAGGAAGAAGCCAGAGCTATGCGTGAACAGAAGCCATGAGTCAAGGCTCTGAAGAGGTCATGGAGGACCACAGGTAACAAATTACAGAATCAGCCATAAAAAGGCATGACGTACTGAGAGACGCTGCAACGTGGGTGAACCTTGAAAGCACTGCACTGAGTGAAAGGAACCAGACACAAAAGGACATGTTGTATGATTCCATTTACATGAAACATAAAGGTAAATTTATGGAAAGGCACATGTATAGGTAAATCGTCAAGACAGGAAGGAGACTAGTGGTTGCCAGGGCGTTGGGGAAGAGGGAAAGAGAGAATAACTGCTTAATGGTTACAGGTCTCCTTTGGGGGTGATGAAAACAGAGTGATCGTTGCACAACATTATCAATGTACTAAATGCCACTGAATGGTACATTTTAAAACGGTGAATTTTGGGAGTTCCCTGGTGGCGAAATGGTTAGGAATCTGCCTGCCAATGCAGGGGACACGGGTTCAAGCCCTGGTCCGGGAAGATCCCACATGCCGCAGAGCAACTAAGCCTGTGCGCCACATCTACTGAGCCTGTGCTCTAGAGCCCGCGCAGCACAGCTACTGAAGCCCGTGTGCCTAAAGCCTGTGCTCCGCAACAAGAGAAGCCACCGCAGTGAGAAGCCCGCGCACCACAATGAGGAGTAGCCCCCGCTCTCCGCAACTAGAGAAAGCCCGCGCGCAGAAACGAAGACACAACACAGCCCTAAATAAATAAATAAATAAATAAATAAATATTTTAAAGGTGAATTTTACGTGCATCTTAACTCAAAGGAAGGAAGGAAGAAGGAAAGAAAGACAGAAGAAGGGAAGGAAAGATGGAAAGAGAGAGAGGAAGAAGGAAGGAAAGAAGGAAGGAAGGGAGGGAGGGAGGAAGGGGAAGGGAAGAAAGAGAGAGAGAGAAAGAAAAGAAAGAAAGAAAGAAAGAACAGAAAGAAAGAAAGGAGGAACAAAGAAGGAAAGATCATAGAAACCATAAGGTAGATTTGGCCTATAACCGATGTCGTGAGGACTCATGAACCACGATAAGCAGAAGTCAGGTGGTAGAAACAAGACACTGAAGAGAAGGTAAGACAGCACTTGGAGCCAGAGAACAGGGCTGAAGTGCAGAAAGGAGCAGAGCTGGGATAAGAGAGAGAGCATGGAGCCCATGAGAGCCCAGAGGCAGAGAGAGACGTCCATTAGCAGAGCAGCTGGGGCTTCTAGACTCCATACAACATGATCCTTTGTCCGAAGGTGGCTTGAGAGAATCTCTGTCCCTTTCAACCAATACTGATAAATATCAATCTAATTACAGTCATTCACTGATGCTTCCTACGTTCCTGGCCCCCTGCTATGTGCACTTACTTAAGTCTCTCTATTTTTTTTTAATATTTGTTTATTTTTGCCTGCATTGGGCCTTAGGTGCAGCACAGGGGCTTCTCTCTAGCTGTGGTGCGCGGGCTTAGTTGCCCCGAGGCATGTGGGATCTTAGTTCCTCGACCAGAGATCGAACCCCCGTCCCCTGCATTGGGAGGCAAATTCTCAACTACTGGACCACCCGGGAAGCCCCTTAAGTCTCTTTATTTATTTATTTGGCCACACCCTGTGGCTTGTGGGATCTCAGTGCCCGGACCAGGGATCGAACCTGGGCCATGTCAGTGAAAGTGCGGAATCCTAACCATTGGACCGCCAGGGAATTCCCCTTAAGCCTTTCTACATCCCTATGTGCTACATGCTTTTAACAGACTGGGGCTAAAGAGGTTAATTCATACACCCAAGGAGAGGGACCTTGCCCGAGAAGCTGGGAAATCAGTGGAGGGGGGAGAGAAAGGAGCATCTTATTAAAAAAAAAAAAAAAAAAAAAAGGAGGTTCTGACAATCTATTTCTTGAGTTTGGAACCTTCCCACCACTTCCTTAAGAAAATGCATGGATTGAGTCATCTGGGATGCCTCCAGGGGCCCTACCTGATGGTGTAGGCAGAGGTGGAGGAGACCATGAGGGTCCTGACCGTGTCCCGCAGGAGCTGGATCTCCTGCCAAGAGAACAAAACAGATACCACTTCCAATGCCCTCATCACTGGAGGGCCCTCCTTTAAGCCTCACATTTCCCCAATAAGAAGTGAGGCTCCTGGGCCTTAAAAACTTGGACCTTCCTAATTAGCGGCAATCGGTGAAAGGGATTTTAAACAGGTACTAAGTGAAGGAAAGCCAGATTGATGAGCAGGAATGCAGTGAAAGGTTGGACTTCCCTGGTGGCGCAGTGGTTAAGAATCCGCCTGCCAATGCAGGGAACACAGGTTCGAGCTCTGGTCCAGGAAGATCTCACATGCCGCGGAGCAACTAAGCCCATGCGCCACAACTACTGAGCCCGCGTGCCACAACTACTGAAGCCCGCGCGCCTAGAGCCTGTGCTCCGCAACAAGAGAAGCCACCGCAATGAGAAGCCCGTGCACTGCAACGAAGAGTAGCCCCCGCTCGTCGCAACTAGAGAAAGCCCACGTGCAGCAACGAAGACCCAACGCAGGCATAAATAATTAAATAAATAAATAAAAAAGGAATGCAGTGAAACATCCAACCCAGGATATTCCTAAGAGTGCCGACCTAACTTTGTGGTGGGGGTCAGAAATTTGTGTGAATTTCATGATTGTGACCACGCTAATCTGTTTTCTAGTTCTATGGAAGTGTCTTTGCAGAGTTATGCGTAAAAAGGGTTATTTCAGGAGAAAGACGAGAGGAAATTATATATATATATTTTTTTATACATAATGTGTATATATGTATTAATGTATAGAAACATATATACACACATACACATACATATACATATATAATGTGTGTATATATTAATGTAATACACACATACACATATATGTATGTATAAATACATGTGCATGCATATGTGTGCACGTACACACGCACACACACAAACACATACACTTTTTTTTATTTTTTATTTTTATTTTTGGCTGCATTGGGTCTTCGTTGCTGTGCACGGGCTTTCTCAGAGTGGAGGGATACTCTTTGTTGCGGTGCGCAGGGTTCTCATTGCGGTGGCTTCTCTTGTTGCAGAGCATGGGGTCTAGAGCGCAGGCTCAGTAGTTGTGGCGCACAGGTTTAGTTGCTCCGTGGCATATGGGATCTTCCCGGACCAGGGCTCGAACCCATGTTCCCTGCATTGGCAGGCGGATTCTTAACCACTGTGCCACCAGGGAAGCCCCAAACACATACACTTTTGTAACAAGAAACCTAGGATGGATAACCAGAAACTATGGGGGATGAATGGGAATGAAGTGGAAGAGATGGTGAGGAAATGATGTTTCTGTGGCTTACCTTTTGGCATCGTTTTGATTTGGGAACTCTTGTCAATGGTTTACATATTCATAAAGAAAATTAAATCAACAAGGATAGGGGAGAGAACTAAAACCAAATACAAACAGAAGCAAGTGAACCTAACTGTATTTCAAACACAGAACAGAATCACAAAGAAGACCAAAAAAATAGGAACTAATCCCAGTGACTTCTAAATACAATAATGTGAGATAGATAAATAGATACACATGCCCTCAGAGAACAAAACAATCTGCAAACAAATCTTGAACGCTCAGGTTCAGGGGGTGTTAGTACAGCTATAGTAATTCTGAACCTCTCTTATGTGTTTTGTAGGCTTGAACAAGTGAGTACGTATATAAACGCTGTTGGGAGCCAAGGTTCCCACTGTGGGGAAGAGAAAGATAAAATAGGGAAGGTTCAGGAGTAACCCAGTGGTGATGGATTGGAATGAGAGGCACCGACATGAACTCACAATTTTAAAATATGTGCGTGTGTTTCCTAGCTCTCTCCAGAGAAAGGGCCTCAAGGCAGGGACACCCCAGTAGCAGTGAGGACTCCTAGTGCCTGTAATTTGGTTTCTCAGCACCAAGAGAAGAAGAAGCAGGACTCCCCACTAGGAAGAATCAGGACTCCATGGAGAAATGCTAACTTGACAGTTAAGGCTGATCAAGTACAAGAAAATCTGGACTATCTTCCTGTGCCAGAAAGTAAGGAAGTGTTCAAAAAAAAAAAAAAAAAGATGGGCTTGTCCAAAGGACAGAGGAGCCAGCTTGAGGGGTCTCCTACCAGCCAAATCTGGGACAATCTGAACATTATAATGAGCACTATGGATTATAACCCACAGAATAAAGTAAGAATACATGAATGCTTACTGATAACCCCTAAATATACTTAAGAAGTTCTTCCTTAAGTAAAATGCCATCTTATAAATGAAGAAGAAATGAGAGAGAAGAATCACCATTTGGTAGCCATTACAATAATAATTATTCAGGCAACAATCATTAAGGGATGCTAGAACAATTGCGTGAAAATGTATCAGGGAACAGGATATTTACATAGTCTCAAAGAACCTCCCTGGACTCAGTCATTACAAAGAGGAAAACCCTGTATTGGAGAAACCTGGCTGACCAAGCAATCAAGATCAACGTCACTAGTTATGGGACAAACTTACATTATGTGCCTACTGATATAATGCCCGCAAATAACACAATACCACCTCTGTGATATTCCACCAAAAATGCACAACTTGAATCTAATCATGGAGAAATATCAGATAAATCCACACTGAGGGACGTCGCACAGCACAACTGGCCTGGATGCTTCCAAAATGTCAAAGTCATGGAGACAAAGAAGGGCCGAGGGGGACTTCCCTAGTGGCGCAGTGGTTAAGAATCCGCCTGCCAATGCAGGGAACATGGGTTCGATCTCTGGTCCGGGAAGATCCCACATGTCGCGGAGCAACTAAGCCAGCAAGCCACAACTACTGAGCCCATGCGCCGCAACTACTGAAGCCTGCGTGCTTAGAGCCCGTGGTCCACAACAAGAGAAGCCACCACAATGAGAAGCCTGCATGCTACAACAAAGACCCAATGCGGCCAAAAAAAATAAAAAATAAAAAAGAAGGGCCGAGGGACTGTTCCAGATGAATGAGGCCAGGACAACCAAATGCAATGTGGGATCCTGGCCCAGAGCCTGGAGCAGGATAATTAAATTAGCTATAAAGGACATTGTTGGAACAATCATGAACTTTAAATATGGACTGCTTAGAATTGTAACAATATTCAGTGCCCTTGGGTAAGGGCACTTTGTTTATATAAGAAAATTGTCTTGTGCTTAGGAAATACACACTGAAGTTCTTAGGACCATAATGTCTGCATCGTACTCTCAAATAGTTTGTCAGTTGTGATAATAAATTATTTTCAGTAAAACTAATTACACACACACAGAGACAGACAGAGAGAGAGTAAATTTGGCAAGTTATCAATCTTGGTGAAGGATATATAGTTCTTTGTATTATTCCTGCACCTTTTCTGCAAATTTGAAATTATTTCAAAGTAAAACTTAAAGAAAGAGAGAGGGAGAGAATACAGGAAGGAAGGGGGGTGGAAGGAGGGAGGGAGGATTCTTCAAAGGACTTCAAAGGTCATTGAGAAACCCATGGAATGTAAATGGTCCTGCCTGCGCCTTGGTTGCCCTGGGTGACAACACTCAAAGTGACATCTCTGCTTTCTGCAAATCTCAATGAGGCTGCTTTCTTTGCTGGGGGCAGCCCGGAACATTCTCAGGTCTCCATTCCCTCCGGACTAAAGTAAACATATGGCTCCGGGTGATTCCATACTTGAGGCCCGAGTGTTGGAGAAAGTAGGGTGACTCTTGTAACCTCCCCTCCACTCCAGCTGGGCCAAGGGGTCCTGGGCTTCAGGGCCACTGACCTTCTGCAGCTTGCGGTCCACATTCAGATAGCGGTTCCTCTCGATCTGCAGGAGATCCAGCTCCTCCCGCAAGGTTGCATTCCGAACCAGCTGGATGTCAAAGCGACAGGTGACCTGGGATGGGGGTCAGGGGTTGGGGCGGGAGAGGATATCAAGAGTCTGTCTGAGGCCTGGCCTGCCTCCCTCTTCCACTCTCAGCCGAGAAGGGGGCACTTGTCAGGTAGGGGGTCCATTCCCAATCTGGGGACTCTGAGAGCATCGCCACCCCCCCAAGACCCAAGCATCAGTCTCCTTTCCTGGGGGACCCTCCATCCCTCCAGGATCTTGTCTCCTAACCCCACTTGGGGAACCCGCTATTTTAGGCCACTCTGCATCCAGGAATCTGGTCCACCGTTTCTGAAACTTGACTCCCATGCTCAGTTCTTCCCCCAAGAGTTCAGGTCTGGAGACAGCCAAGAGGCTGACCCTCACCCTGTCCAACTGGTCTTCAAGGATCTTGATCCTTCGCTGGCTCTTGACCTTCTGATCCAGGATGCATCCCGGGGCCTTGACATCCTTACCGTGGGCAAAGATCCGGCTCTCCCATTCCTGGATCTGGAAGAGAGAACATGGTGCCTATTTGTTGACTGAATGTGGGAGAGATTGAGGGAACGAGGGAGATGAGTGGGAGGATGAGTGACTGAGCGTGGTTGATCTCTGTGGTCCTTGTGGCCCCAGCCATCTGCTGTACCCCTCTTCTGAGGTCAGTACCCAACCTTCCATGTGGATCTGACTTCCAACCATAACACGCCGCCCTGCCGGCCACATGACCCAGCTCCAAACAATCCATTTAGAGATGGACGTGTGATCCAAGCTGAGTCAGCCTGAGTCCTTTCCTGGTATTTTGGGAGAAATATGTGATCTGGATGGATGGGACCCCACACACAGTAGACAAAGTGGAGACAGGAGCCTGAGAGTGAGACAGGCTGGGACCTGGGACCCTTTGCTGCAGTGCCTGCCCCTGGACAAACGTCTCCTCAGGCAACAAAATACAAAGGAACTATAAGGGACTAAAAATAACTGCATGCACGTGCAGTTAGGGAAAATTCTGGACAAGAATGTACGAAAAGACCAAAAAACCCAGCTGCCACTTCTGAAGAGTCAGGAGCAAAAACAGGGGGTCGGGAGCAAAAGCAAGGTACTATGCGTGCCCCCTGCAGTACACCACCAGAGGGCTGGGCAAAACATCTAAGCCACCCCTCTGGCCCAACCTATGGACACACCCCTACCATCACCCCATATAAGGAACCAGCTCACCCCAACTCTGGGAGCCAGCAAGGGAACCTGTTACTTGTTTTCGCTCCCTGCTGCTGCAGCAGGGGCCCCAGTAAAGGCCTGCCTGAATTTCTTGTCTGGCCTCTAATCAATTTCTATTGACTGGGGAAGGCCAAGAATCCTGGTCAATACTAAGAGGAGGGGAGGAGGAGCCCTGATGCCTGAAACCAACTTCCAACCTGCCCTTCTCATTCCCGTATTCATCTTGACTTGTTTGGGGTATGCTGTCTTCCCAACTAGACTGGAAACTCCATGAGGGCAGATTTTTATCTTTTCTGTGCTTGACGCAGAGTTGGCATGCAACAAAACATGCAGACTAAATGAATAAATGAATTGCTTGATACTGTGTTTCCCAATTTGTGCACCACTACGGGTTGAATTCAGTCGCCTGTAAATCCGTATGTTGAAGTGCTAATCCCCAGAACCTCAGAACGTGACCTTATTTGGAGACAGGGTTTTCACAGAAGTAATCAAGTTAAAATGAGGTCATTGGGTTGGGCCCTAATCCTACACCACTGGCGTCTTTATAAAAAAGGGGAAATTTGCACACACAGACATGCCAGCAGGGAGAATGCCAGATGAAGATGAAGGCAGATGTGGAATCTTAAAAATACAACAAACAAACAAACAAAATACAACAAACTAGTGAAAATAACAAAAATAAGCAGACTCACAGACATAGAGAACAAACCAGTGGTTACCAGTGCAGGGGGAGAGGCAATATAGGGGTGGGAAGTGGGAGGTACAAACTATTGGGTGTGAAATAGGCTATAAAGATGTATTGTACAACACGGGGGATATAGCCAATATTTTGTAATAACTGTAAATTGAGTATAACCTTTAAAATTGTATTATAAAATTTTTTAAAAGAAAAAAAAGATGAAGGCAGAGATTGGAGTGATGCTTCTACACACAAAGGAATGCCAAAGATTGCCAGCAAACCACCAGAAGCTAGGCAAGATGCACAGAACAGATTCTCACAGCCCTTAAAAGGAACCTACCCTGCCGACATCATGATTTTGGACTTCTGGCCTCCAGAACTGTGTGACAATAAATTTCTGTAGTATAAGCCACCCAAGGAAACGAATACATGCACCAAGGCACCCCAGAGCATTGCAGCAAACTCAAAGGGGCAACCACGGGGATATTTTAAAATTTGAGGGAGACACGTTGACATTGGTCAGACACCACATGAACCTGGAGCTCAAGGTAGTTCCCAGGTTCAACGTGAGACGGTGTTACATGCCTTTTGATGACGTCCCATCTTTCTTTTTTGTTGTTGTTGTTGTTTTGGTTTTTTGTGTTTTTTTTAACCACGCCACATAGCATACAGGATTTTAGTTCCCCGACCAAGGATTGAACCAGTGCCCCCTGCAGTGGAAGCACAGAGTTATAACCTCTGGACCACCAGGGAAGTCCAATGTCACATCTTTCTTTTTTTTTTTTTAATATTTATTTATTTAGGCTGCCCCGGGTCAGTTTCAGCACGTGGGATCTTCGCTGTGGCATGTTTTTAGTTGCGAGATGCGGACTCTTAGTTGCAGCATGCGTGTGGGATCTAGTTCCCCGACTGGGGATCGAACCCAGCCCCCCTGCGTTGGGAGTGCGGAGTCTTACCCACTGAACCACTAGGGAAGTCCAACGTCACATCTTTCTGAAACTGAGTTTGTAGCAGTTGCTGTGATAAAAATCAAAAACCCCAAAATGGTACCATTGGGGGAAACTGAGCAAAGCGTACAAGGACTCTCTCTGTATTTCTTCAAACCACAGGTGAACCTACAATTACCCCAGTAAAATTTTCAATTAAAAAAAAAAGCAAGTACTGTGCAGAAATCAGTGTGGAATGAGAGTGGTGAGTCCACTCTGACTCCAAGATCTGAAAAGTTGCAAAGTGGCCAATAGGCACAAACGTGCCACAGGTAATTGTGGTTTTTAAGAACGAAACACAATTTTTTTCAATTTATGTATATTATTTTTTCAAATGGTTTCTAGGTTGTTAGGATGCAAACATTTATTGGGTTGTTTGGTCCAAACTGCTATAATAGAGCTGTTAGCAGTGCAGTACTGGGGCCCCCTTGGACAGCTCTTGAGAGCTGATTGTTACATTTTCAGGAATTACATGAGTTAAATTGTTGGTAGTTTGAAATTGACTATATATTAGTTTTCCATTTCTGCAGAAAAATTACAGTCACCCTTCAGTATCCACAGGGGATTAGTTCCAGGACTCCCGTCAGATACCAAAATCCAAAGATGCTCAAGTCCCTTATATAAAATGGCATAGTATTTGCATATAACCTACACACAACCTCCTGTATACTTTAAGTCATGGCTAGATTACTTATAATACCTAATAAAATGTAAATATTATGTAAGTAGTTGTAAATACAGTGTAAGTGCTATGTAAATAGTTGCTGGCCCCAAAAATTCAAGTTTTACCTTTTGGAAATTTCTGGAATTTCTTTTTTTTTTTTAATATTTTCCATCCTTGGTTTGTTGAATCCACATATACAGAACCCGTAGATATGGAGGGCCGACTGTACCACAAACCTTGTGGCTTAAAACAACACCCATTTATTATCTTGAAGTTTCTGTGGGTCAGGAATGTGACACAGCTCAGCTGGATCCTCTGCTCAGGACTCACAAAGCTGCAATCAAGGGGTCACCAGGGCCACGGTCTCATCCAGGACTCACCACGTGGTTGATGGCAGAATTCAGTTCCTTGTGGTTGCAGGACTGAGGCCCTCAGCTCCTAGGAGCCCCCAGAAGTTCCCTGTCATATGGCCCTCTCCACAGCATGGCAGCTTCTTCAGTCTACCATGGTGCAGTATTAAATACCATAACCGGGCTTCCCTGGTGGCACAGTGGTTAAGAATCTGCCTGCCAGTGCAGGGGACACGGGTTCGAGCCCTGGTCCAGGAAGATCCCACATGCCATGGAGCAACTAAGCCCATGTGCCACAACTACTGAGCCTGCGCTCTAGAGCCCGTGAGCCACAACTACTGAGCCTGCGCGCCACAACTACTGAAGCCTGCGCGCCTAGAGCCCGTGCTCCGCAACAAGAGAAGTCACTGTAATGAGAAGCCCGCGCACCACAACAAAGAGTAGCCCCCGCTCGCCGCAACTAGAGAAAGCCCATGTGCAGCAACGAAGACCCAACACAGCCAAAAATATATAAATAAATAAATAGCATAACCTCATCAAGGGAGGGACAACCCATCACCTGTGCCAAATTCTGCTGTCACGAGTTCTGCTGCCACTGAAGGGGAGGGGATTCTATAAGGGTGTGACTCACTGGCGGTCATGATAGGGTATGTTCACCTCAGCCTAGATGAGAACATTGACGTTATGAAAATCAGAAAATGCTCATTGTAAATCAAATATACTCTAATATAAAATTTTAAAAAAAGAAAAGAAAATGCTACAAATCAGGGTGCTTTCCCCTGCTAATTGCTGGTTTCCCAGCACACCCCTGTTAAATGTTTCTTTGGGGGCTAAAAAATTTACTAAGAAATTAAGGGCTCCAGGAACAAAGAAAGTTTAGGTGACATAGGCTGGGACCTGGGACCCTTTACCGGAGTGCTTGTACTTTTACCTGGACAAACATCTCCTCCAGCAACAGAATACAAAGAAACTATAAGAGACTAAAAATAACTGCATGCGTGTGCAGTCAGTGGGGCAATTATGAACAATAAGACAAAAAATGGCCACAAACCAACTGCCACTTCTGAGGTGCTGGGAGCAAAAGCAGGGTACTGCTCATGATCCCCGCACACAGCACCACCAAGGCGGGGTGCAGACCGCCTAAGCTTCGCCTCCAACCTACCCATTCACCCTACCTTCACCCCATTTAAGGAACCAGTTCACCCCACCCTTCGGGGAGCAAGCAAGGGAACCTGTTACTTGTTTTCGCTCCCTCATCCCAGCAAATCCTTGCCTGAATTCCTGGTCTGGCCTCTTATCAATTTCTATTGATTAAAGGGTCCAGTCTTGAGAATTCCCTGGCGGTCCAGTGGTTAGGACTCGGTACTTTCACTGCCGTGGCCTGGGTTCAATCTTTGGTCAGGGAACTAAGATCCCGCAAGCCTCATGGCACGGCTTAAACAAAAAAAAAACAAACAGATAATATGCATTTTAAAAAATGAATAAATAAATAAAAAATAAAGATTCCAATACGTGGCCACTGAAAAAGCTTGTGCAGTGTTGGGGGAAAAATAAGAGGCCAAGGATCCGAGTCAATAACATAGGTAGTTCAAGAAATTCTTCCCAAGATTAGAAAACACTCTCCTTCAATTTTTAAAAGTATTCAAATTTCGCTCTTTACATTTAAGTCCCTAATCTAACTAGACTTGTTGTTTTCAGATGATGTGAGGTAGGAAATTTTTTTCTCAGCTTTGTTGAGGTATAAATGACACACAATAAAACTGCACATATTTAAAGCAGACAATTTGGTAAGTTTGACATAATCGAAGGAGTGAACATACCAATCACCCCCAAAGTTTCCTCTTTGTCATTCCCCCTGCCACTTCCTTCCTGCAGCCCCCCACTCCCATGCCGTAACCCAGTTAGACCAGTTCGCATTTTCTAGAGTTTTAGATTAATGGGATCACATAGTATATACTCTATTTTTGAGGGGAGGGGTTTGGCTTCTTTCACTCATAACAATTATTTTGAGATTCATCCAAGTCGTTGGGTATATCAATAGCCCATTCCTTTTTTTTTTTAATTTATTTAATTTATTTATTTTTGGCTGCGTTGGGTCTTCGTTGCTGCACACGGGCTTTCTCTAGTTGTGGCGAGCCGGGGCTGCTCTTCGTTGCGGTGCGCGGGCTTCTCATTGAGGTGGTTTCTCTTGTTGCGGAGCACGCGCTCTAGGCGCGCAGGCTTCAGTAGTTGTGGCACGTGGGCTCAGTAGTTGTGGCTCATGGGCTCTAGAATGCAGGCCCAGTAGTCGTGGTGCACGGGCTTAGTTGCTCCGCAGCATGTGGGATCTTCCCGGACCAGGGCTCAAACCCGTGTCCCCTGCCCTGGCAGGCGGATTCTTAACCACTGCACCACCAGGGAAGCCCTAGCCCATTCCTTTTGATTGCTGAGTAGTATTCCACTGTATGGATGTACCACAATTTGTTTATCCATTCACCTGTTGGTGGACATTTGGGTTGTTTCTGTTTTGAATTTTACAAATAAAACTGTTATGAACATTCATATACAATTTGCTGTAGGAACATGTGCTTTCTTTTCCCTAGGGTAAATACTTAGGAGTGGAAATGGCTGAATCATACGGTAGGTGGACATTTAGTTCTTTAGAAACTGCCAAACTATTTTCCAAAGTGGTTGTCCCATTTACATTCCCACCAGCAGGGTGTGAAAGTTCCAGTTTCTCCACATCCTCACCAACAGTTGGTAAGGTCAGTCTTTTAAATTTTAGCCATTCTAATAAGTGTGTAGAAGTAGCTTGTGATTTTAATATGCATTCCCCTAATGACTAATATTTCTACATGCTTGCTTCCACCTTATATATATTTGGTGAAGTGTGTGTTCAAGTCTTTTCGCCCATTTTTCCTATTAGGTCGTCTGTTTTCTTATTGAGTTTAAAACTACTTAATATATTCTGGATATAAGTTCTTTGTCAGGTACAGGCTTTGCAAATATTTTCTCCCCATGTAGGACTTGTCTTTTCATTCTCTGAACAGAACGTTTTAAGGAGGAGAAGTTTTAAATTTTTATGAAATCCAATTTATCAATTTTTCCTTTTATGGATCATGCTTTTGGTGTTGCATCTAAGAAATCTTTGCCTAACCCAAGCTCACAAAGATTTTCTCCTACACTTTCTAGAAGTTTTATGGTTTTAGGTTTTACATTTACGTCTATGATGGGTAACATCTTTTCTTCCTTAAAAAATGTTATTGTGCACAGAAAACTGCATAGATCACATATGTACAGTTTACTATATATTTTAAAAGTGAACATCCTTGAACCACCGCCCAGGTCAAGAACTAGAATACTGACAGCACTGCAGTCTAATCACTACCATCTTCCCCTCCACAGAGGTACCACTCTCCTGTGTTAGTTTCCACTGCTGCTGTAACAAAATACCACAAATTTACTGCCTTAAAACAAAACAAATTTATTATCTTACAGTTCTGGAGATCAGAAGTCGGAAGTCAGTCTTACCGGGTTAAAAATCAAGGTGTCAGCTGGGCTGTATTTTTCCTGGAGGCTCCAGGGGAGAATTCATTCCTCGCCTTTTCCAGTTTCTAGAGGTTGGATTCCTTGGCTTATGGCCACTCCAACCTCTGCTTCTGTTGTTACATCTCCTCTCTCCATAATCACATCGTCTCCTCTGACTCTGACCTTCCTGTCTCTCTCTTATAAGGACCTTGTGAGTAAATTGGGCCCATTCAGATAATCCAGGATAACCTACCCAACTCAAAATCTGCAATCACATCTGCAAAGTCTCTTGCCTTGTAAACTAACATAGTCACGGGTTCCAGAGATGATGACATGGACATCTTCGGGGAGTCGTTAATCTGTTTGCCATACTTCCTTAAGTGAAACTCTTTATAGTTTTATCACCCAGGTATAAACCCCCTAAACAAAAGTTTGGCTTGGCCTGGTTTTGAATTTTATGTAAATGAAATAATGCTGTCTGTATATTTTATGCCTTGCTTCCTTCAAATGTTTGTGAGATTCATCCACAAACATTTAATTGTAACTTTTTATTGTTGTATACTATGTCATTATAAGAATATACTACATGGGACTTCCACGGTGGTCCAGTGGGTAGGACTCCGGGCTCCTAATGCGGGGGGCCAGGTTCGATCCCTGGTGAGGGAACTAGATCCCGCATGCATGCCGCAACTAAGAGTCTGCATGCCACGACTAAGAGTCTGAATGCTGCAGCTAAGAAGTCCGCATGCCACAACTAAAAAAAGATCCTGCATGCCACAACTAAGACCCGGCTCAGCGAAAATAAATAAATAAATAAATAAATATTTTTTTAAAAGAGAATATACTACAATTTATTTATTCATTCAAATATTGATGAACATTTGGGTTATTTCCAATCTGGAGCTAGATGATATGAATCATGCATCTATCAACATTGTTTTCATGAGTCCTGGTTCCAGGGTATAGACTGAGAAGTGGAATTGTTGGGTGGGAGGATGGGTTACTGACAAATGTAAACCATTTTCTCCTGGGAAATGACTTTGGTTTACTTCCTTCTAACACCGTTTCCATGGAAACATACTGGGCTAATGTAAATACGGAAGGCCAGCTGTGTTCCCAGGCAACAATGCTGATGACAAAAATGGCCCCTGATTGGTGAACTATATCAAACTGGGAGGATTGTGAGTGGACTCAGAGACCCCAAAGGCCTACATGAGCAGGACTGAATAGAAAACTGGTTTCTCTGTGGGGTGTTTCTTACAATGGAATACGTTCCTGGTGGGGTCTTGGAAGCCGCCCTGATGATCTGTTACAAGAGGTGGCTCATGTTGTATATAAAACTTCGCTAGGCCAGGGCGGGCAACACCCACCCATACAGTACCATCCAACTGAAGATGCTGAGAAGCAGCCCCTGGACGCTCAAGGAAGATGTACTGGATGCTGTTGTTTCTTGCCCTCTTTCCTCCTACAGCGTTAAGTGAACCTGCTGCCAAGCGACAGCCTATTGGATCCTGTGAGTGTGATGGTCAGGTAGAGCCCAAGACTGCTTCTGGTGACCATCCATGCAGAGTGGATGCAACCCCAGATCGCAGGGTATGTCTCTCTTCAAATTTAATAGATAATGGGGGAAAAAAACTTTTCAGGATACGCATGACAATTTAGACTCCCACCAACTGGTGGGGTCTTAGCAACCACCACTTCATAAGAGTTCCCACTGTTCCTTCTTTCCCCAGCACTTGGTATTTTTGGACACTAATTTTTGAAAAGCTGGTGAGTGTGTAATGATATCTCCTTATGGCTTTCATTTGCCTTTCTCTGAATACCGATGAGTGATAATTCTTACATTCATTGGACATCTGAATTTCTTATTTGGTGATGTGCCCACTCAAGTCCTTCGACTGTTTTTATTTTTTTAATTTTTATTATTTTAATTAATTAATTTATTTTTGGCTGCGTTGGGTCTTTGTTGCTGCACTTTCTCTAGTTGTCGTGAGCGGGGGCTACTCTTTGTTGCGGAGCACAGGCTCTAGGTGGGTGGGCTTCAGTAGCTGTGGCACGCGGGCTTAGTTGCTCCGCAGCATGTGGGATCTACCTGGACCAGGGCTCAAACCCGTGTCCCCTGCATTGGTAGGAGGATTCTTAACCACTGCGCCACCAGGGAAGTCCTCCTTTGACTGTTTTTAAATTGAGCTCACTCTTTAATGATTTGTAAGCGATCCTTATATGTCCTTGACGCTAGGTTCTTCATCAGCTATGTCTTACAAGTAACCTTCAGTTCTGTGACTTAGTTTGCACACTCTTTATGGTTATTTTGATGAACAGGAGTTACTATTTTTAAAGTCATGGAATGTATCAATCTTTTCCTTTAAAAGTAGAGACTTCTGTAACTTAAGAAATGTTCTGCACTTTCCCACATTTAGACCTTTGATCCATCTGGAATTAGTTTTGGGGACAGTGAGAGCTAAGTGTCTGGTTTCATCTTACAGTATGGATATCCAATTTTCACAGCACCATTATTAGAATGCTCCTTTTCCCATTTCTTGAGGTCAAATATCAAGTGTCCACATATGCATAGGTCTCATTCCAGTCTCCCTATTCTGTCCCATTATCCCACTTGATTAGCCCTGCATCAATTATAAGAGATTTATTTATTTATGTCGCATCGTGCTGCATGTGGGATCTTAGTTGCCCAACCAGGGATCAAACCCGTGCCCCCTGCATTGGGAGCATGGAGTCTTAACCACTGGACCGCCAGGGAAGTCCCATAAGACCTTTATAATAAATCTTGATAACCGATAGAGCAAATCCTTCCACATTGTTCTTCTTTTAAGTAAATTTTAGTCATCTTGTTCATTGCACTTCTCTATAAACCTTAGACTCTCTTTGTCAATTCCATCCATTAAAAATAAAAACTTTTAGTGTTTTGTAGGGATTACATTAATTCTATAAATCAATTTGGAGATCTGACATTTTACAACACTAACTCTTCCAATCCATGAATATGGTATACTTCTACATTTATTAAATTCTTCTTTAATACCCCTCAATAAACTTTTACAATTTACTCTATCGAGGTCTTGCACACTTTTGTTAGATTTCTTCCTAGGTACGTCTTTTGGCTATTATAAATTTGTCTTTTCTTCTTCTATTTTCTAATAGTTATTGCTAACACAGGGAAATATTAATTTTGTATCCAGCCACATTGTTAAAATACCTTGTTAAGAGTAAGTTAGCTTTAGGCTCTTTTCGATTGTTTATGTACACAAATATATCATCTACAAATACTGACAATTTCATTTTTTCCTTTCCAATCTTTAAATTGTTTGTTTGTTTTTTCTTTTCCTGGCAATACTGCGCTGGATAGGGCCTCCAGTACCACGTTAAATAGAAGCTGTGCTAGCTGACATCCTTATATTGTTACTGATCTCAAGGAGAATTTTTTTCCATGTTTCGTTATCAAATATGATGTTTGCTGTAGATGTTTTTTAGTTGCCCTTTATCAAACTTGGGGAATTTCCTTTTATGCCTGGCTTTCTAAGAGTTTTCAACATGAATGGATGCTGAATTTTATCAAAACATTTTTATATCTACATAGATTTTTGCTATGAACTGGTACAAGTCCAAGGTCTGTCAGTCATCAGTCTCCGATGTGATAGGTTCAGAAAATGAGACTAAGCATTTAGAAACTCTTCTTGGGTGCTGTTGAATTCATGTGGCAAGTCACCCAAGACACAAGCCTTACAAAAGTATCAGTCAGTAACAGATGGGAAGTTTTAAAAGTTGATCCTTCAACACATATAGTTTGGCTAACTCTACATTTTTCTTTGCCAGAAAATGTGTATTCTGCTTTCTCATTCTTCGATGATATTTTCACTGGGCATAGAATTCTAAGTTGACAGCTTTGTCTCTTAGTATGTTGAAGTTACAGTGGCACTTACAATCTGATTTCCAATGTTTCTTTTGAGCAATCAGTTGTCAGTCTAACTGTGGCTCCTTTGAAAGTAATGCCTTTTAAAAATTTCCTGGCTGCTTGTATATTTTGGAAATTTCTGTATGTCCTGTATAAGCGTGGCTTTTTTATTCATCCTGTTTTGGACTCTAAGGCATCCTTGAATCTGTGGATTCATTCTTTCATTGGTTCTGGAAAGTTCTCAGATATTATCCTGTCACACATTACCTCTGTCCCATTCTCTTTCTGTTCTTCTGAAACTTTTATTAGACAACTGTTAAACCTTCTCACTAGATCTGCAATTGTCTTGACCACCCTTCCAGGTGTCTCATCTTTTTGTCTCTCTGTGCAAGATTCTGGGTGATTTCTTTGGAACAAATTCTTTCTTCAGTTTTTTGGGGGGTTTTTTGGGGGTTTTTTTTTGGCTGCGTTGGGTCTTTGTTGCTGCGCGCAGGCTTTCTCTAGTTGTAGTGAGTGGGGGCTACTCTTCGTTGCGGTGCATGGGCTTCTCATTGCAGTGGCTCTTCTTGCTGCAGAGCACGGGCTCTAGCGTGCGGGCTTCAGTAGTTGCAGCATGCGGGCTCAGTAGTCATGGTGCATGGACTTAGTTGCTCCGCGGCATGTGGGATCTTCCCAGACCAGGGCTTGAACCCATGTCCCCTGCATTGGTAGGTGGATTCTTAAACACTGCGCCACCAGGGAAGTCCCTTTCTTTGGCTTTTATTTGGCTTATTGTCTATCTCCCCAGTAGATGTAAACTACATGAGAGCAGACTCCTGTCTGTTTTGTTCACTACTGTGTCTTCAACACCTAGAACAGCACCTGGCACTTAGTAGGCACTCAACAAATATTTGTTGAATGAATGACTATCACCAGACAACTACATCCTTTCTTGAGCTCATGTGGAACTTTACAGAGCTCTATTCAGAGGACCCACCTGACCTACAATTCTCCATAATCAAGTTTCTTAGGGCAAAGGAATCCATGGAGCCAAGATAATAAGATCATCCCGGTTGGACCTGTCTCTGGTGAGTTCCCATGAAAGACTAAGGAAAGCCAGCTCCAGCAGCCAAGACGTACTAAGCCACTGTACTACCATGAAACAGCCTAAATTTTGAGGTGTGTAAATCAGACAGAATTCACCTTCCAAAAGGCAGCTCAGGGTGATATTGAGAGCTGAACAAATGGACTGACTTAAAGTCAAATGTAATAAAACTATAGAACATGTAGTAGACAGAAAAATGCCCCTCACCCTCCTGCCCAGATGTCCACATCCAAATCCCTGGAACTTGTGAATATGTCACTTGAAGTGGCAAAAAGGACTGTATCTGTGTGTTTATGAACTGTGTCACAAGGAGTCGTGGTCCTAAAAACTGAAAAGAACACTGGCCTAGGGCTTCCCTGGTGGCGCAGTGGTTGAGAATCTGCCTGCCAATGCAGGGGACACAGGTTCGAGCCCTGGTCTGGGAAGATCCCATATGCCGCGGAGCAACTAGGCCCGTGAGCCACAATTACTGAGCCTGCGCGTCTGGAGCCTGTGCTCTGCAACAAGAGAGGCCGCGATAATGAGAGGCCCACGCACCGTGATGAAGAGTGGCCCCCACTTGCCGCAACTAGAGAAAGCCCCCTCACAGAAACGAAGACCCAACACAGCCATAAATAAATAGATAAATAAATAAATAAATAAATAAATAAACCCAAAAGTTAAAAAAAAAAAAAATAAATGATGTAGGCTTATAAAAAAAAAAAAAAAAGAACACTGGCCTAGAAAAGTCACCTTGTATCAACGGCCAAATAACAAGGTCTTGAAGCAAATAGGATGAAAAATCTGTCTAGGGAATTCCCTAGCGGTCCAGGGGTTAGGACTCCATGCTTCCACTGCAGGGGGCACGGGTTCGATCCCTGGTCAGGGAACTAAGGTCCCGCATGCCACATGGCACGGCCAGGAAAAAAAAAAATCTGTCTAGACTCTGCTGAATTACCCACATCCTCTTTTTGCAGACGAAGAAACTATGGCCCAGAGAGGTGAAGACTTGCCCATGGTCACACAGCGCTGATGTGCCAGGACCAGGATTCTAATGCAGGTTTCACTGACTCCAGAAGGTGAATCTTTCCCCCTTAACCACCTTTTTTGAAGGTGTGGGGCTGTGCTAAGCACTAAATACTCATATTCCTGCCGGAGCCTGAACACAACTCCCCCAGGGAGATGCTTTCAATAACCCCATTTTTCAGATGAGGAAGGTAAGGCTCAAAGAGGTCATGACACATGCGCCTAAGTAAGATCCACCAAGTCTGGTCTCAGAACCCACCTGCCTGTCCAGGGCTCTGGTCTGCTCCTGCAGCTCCGTGACCTCAGCCTGCGCCTGGACCTGGCACTTGAGCAGGTGACCCATGTTTTCCAGCCTCTTGCTGTCCCGCAGCCGCTTGACCTGGCTCTGGGCAATGCTGATCTGGACCTGCAGTTTGTCCCGCACCCCCTCCAGGCGCTGGATCTCCTCACTGCCCAGGCAGGGAAGTGGAGGGGAAGCCAGAAAGGGGCAGAGCTCGGCCTCACTAAAGTCCAGACACACTGGGCCTTCCCTCCCCCGTCAGCCCCAGGAGAAGGCCAGCACCCACCTCCTCAACAGCCCCCTCCCCAGCTCCAGGGACCCAGGCGCTTGGCTCACAGTTGCTTGTTGATGCGCTGGCGGACTTCCTTGCTGTAGGCTCGCCTTTCACCCTCCATCACTTTGCATTGCCGCTGCAGTCTGCTCAGCTCCCAATCCACTGAGGTGGGACCAGGCCAGGGAGGGACTCCAGAGGAATCCAGGTTCCAGCCCCTCCCTCCCCAGGACCTAGGAATTCTGGCTCCCTGAGGGTCTCACAAACTGCAACTGAACTGCAGACCCAGTTCCCAACACCACTCTATGGTTGCACCTCGGTTCCTGTATCCCTCAAGCTTCCTCGTCCCTTCATACTTCCTGTACCCCAAGCCGACCTCCGCATTTTCCCCCTAAACCCACTCCTAGCCGGAGTTTGGGCACACATGTTTCCCCACTAGAGGGCACTCCTGGGGGGCCTCACAGTCCTCAGGGACCAGAAACACAGGACCTGGAACTCAGGAAAGCTGAGGACAGGGGCCAAGACCCCCCGGGGCACCATTCCTGTTCCCTCCCTCCCATTCAGCCCACTGCCCAGCCTTCCTCAGCCCCACCTCCCGCCTCCTCACTCTCAGCCCATCCCCTTGGCTCAGGCCTCATCCTCCCCCTTCTGGACCATCACCCCATCACCCCAGCCTCCTCCCTAACCTCCTGGCCTCCCCTCACAGCTCCAGATAGTCTTTCTACACCTAGAGCTGTCACAGGCCTCCCTGGCGCTCCAGCATCTCCAGGACAAAGTCCCAGCTCTTCACCCTGGTGTTCAAGGGCCCACAAACCCGACCCTACCCACCTCTCCGGTCTCGTCCACTAGCTCCCCATCTCTCACGGCCCAGTGGTTCTCAATCAGGAGCAATTGTGCCCCCTTAAAGACATATGGCCATGTCTAAAGACATTTTTGATCGTCATGGTGCGGGGGCAGGTTGGGGGGTGCTCCTGACATGAGGTGGGGAGAGGCCAGGGATGCACTGAGCATCCTCCAACACACAGGACAGTCCCCCCGATAGCAAGGAATGATCTGACATCTGACCCCAAGGGTCAACAGTGTGGAGACTGAGAAACCTTGCTCTAGTCATATGCTGTTCTCTCTGCGGAAACACTCTTCCCGTCCTTCTCCTGTTGGTAATTCCCGAGAGAAGTTCTGGGCCCCGCTCAAACTTCTGCACTAAGTCTTCCCGGCCATTCCACTCCCCAGGCTTGGCCCGCCCATCTGCCCGGCTCCACCTCCATTCCGGAGCATGTGCGTTTCCCCACTAGAGGGCGCTCCTGAAGGCCCTCCCTGTCCCCAGCGCCCTGCTGCACAGGACCTGAAACATGGGAAAACCGGGAAAAGAATGAATGAAATAAAGAATGTATGAATTACCCATTCCCTCCAGGAAGGCCTCGCTTCCATCCTCGGAACGACTGCTCCCAGCAGAGAGTCCCAAAGGCATCTTGGCCAAAGAGGGTGGGGCTCCTGTAGGGGTGGCACAGCACCCCTTCAGACGGCGAGCAGGAGAGAGCTAGGAGGAGGGCGGGCGATGAATAGCGAGGGACTAGGAATTGGAAGAGAGTGACCCCAGAACTAGCTCTGGCCTTTCTTTGAGTCTCAGTTCCTCCAGTGGGTTGGAGTGGGACACCTCTAGGGTCTCTTCCCATGCCCCTCCCGACCTCCCACCTCTCACATTCTCTGTCTTGCGTCGCGGCTCTGACTCTGGCGGGGTGTCTTCTAGGCTCTCGGTATCTCCGAGGCGGGGCTGTTTGGGGAGGGGGCACAGAGGAGGGGGAAATCTCCCCAACTCCGTCGGCTGAGGGGAGCGAGGCCCGGTCCCTACCTGCTGGGCTGGAGTGCCTGACATGTCCTGGATGCTCCAAGCTCACTGTTGTGGTCTGGTTACTGGGGAGATGAGGGGCCAATGAGGCCTGAGGACAGCAGCCGGGGAGGGGCCAAGGCCACCGAAGAAAGCCGTGTGAGGGGAGAATGGGGAGGAGAGGCCGAGGAGGCCACGAGGAGACCTGCGGGGAGCTCGGGTGCTATGAGCAGATGAGTTAGGGGAGCCCTGCGAGGGGCGGGGCTAGAGGGCTGCGATGGGCGTGGCTTTGGGGTCCTGCCAGGGGCGGGACCTGTGGGGGCGGGACTGTAGGCCTTGTGAGGGGCAGGATTGGGAGGGCCTGTGAGGGCGGGACTGTAGCCCTTGCGAGGGGCGGAGCTGTAGAGGACTATGAAGGGCGGGACTGAAAAGGCCTCTGAGGAGAGGGACTGGGTGGGCCTGAGGGGCGGGGCTTCAGGGGAGGGCAGAGCTGCCGGGGCCGGAGAGGGTTGGGGCTGGCGAACCTCGGCAGGGAGTCAGAAACCCGTCCAGGCCGGGGCTTCGGCGCCTTGAGAGGGGAGGGGCAAGGATACCTGTAGAGGGCGGGGCTGAGAGCCTTTTGAGGGGTGGGGCTTCGAGGGCTGAAAGGGGCGTGGCTGGAAGAGCACGGGAGGGGTCTGGTGGGAGGGCACCGGAAGAGCGCGGATTCCCAAGACTTGTGGCAGGGGGTGGGGGACGACTAACCGGGAGGCACTCAGGCTCAGAGAGCCTGGGGAGGGAAGTCGAGATGGTCTGTCTGGGGAGCACAGGGTTGTGAGGGCTGGGCTGTGTGTTTCCAGGAGGGAGAGGCAGTAGCTAAAAGAGCCTGTGGAGGCAGGGCTGGGAGGGAAACGTCTGAAAGGCTTTGGAACTGGGCCAAGGTCCTTCGGGACGGGGCGTGAGAGATGCGTGTCTTAAGCTGATTAAGACCACGTTATTTTGAGGATTCATCAGCAGGCACGCGGTGCCGATGCCGGGAATTGTGACGGGGGGAGGAGCGCTCACCGCCGCCTCAGGTCCTCGAAGCGGCTGACTACGCATGTGCGGCCAACGGCCTCCGGAGAAGCAGCCAAAAACCCACAGCCGCCTTAGAGGTCCGCGCACTGAGAGGCGGAAGTGGGCGGGGCCTAGGGCGCTCCGTGTCGCCCCTGCTTTCCGGCCACGCCCCCATGGCGGCGCCCCTAGCCCCGCAGGGCACGCCCCGTTGACGGCAGGCTGTTGCCCCCTTGACGGCAGGCGGCTGCCCCCGTGGGCCTCTACCGAGCGGGCTGGCAGTAGACACCGCTCCCTGCAGGCTGGGTGTGCCCGATGCCTGCGGTTTCCTGTGGGAGGAAGCGGCCCGCGGGCGCTCAGCTCGTAGCTTTGGAGGCCCAGGAGGGGGAGATCCCCCCACCGCCCTCGGGTCCCCTGATTCTCCCCCTTCTATAGGGCCCTAGCATGGGGGACCCCCTGCCCCGAACATCCCCGGGATACCCAACTCTGGCGCTGATTCCACTCTGGGAGCTTGATTCAGAGTCCTAGCCTCCTGTTCCCCACCTCCCCCCCTCAAATTCCATCTCCCTACACCCTAGTTCCCAGACTCCTCCCAGGACCCAGGTCCAGTCCCCTTGCCTCCTTGAAGAGCATACGATCTCCAGTCCCTCATTTTTCCCCCAGTGACCCAGGCTTTCTAACTTACCTGGGGAACTGATTTCAGACCTCCAGTCTCTTGTCCTTCTCAAAGATGTAAACTGGAGCTACTTTATTCCCCACCCCCAGGGACCTTCATTTTGTACTCCCAACTTTGTAGTCTTGGGACCCAATGGACCCAAGATTTTGCCCCTTCCCCAAATCCTAGAGACCTTGATCTCGGGTCTCCCAGTACTGGATCCACTCAGGGCCCCAATGTCTGGTATGACAAGCACATACAACAGTGCTTACTTGGTGCCGGGCACTCCTCTAAGAACTGCTCCGTGATGTATTTACTATTATTATTTCGATTTTACAGATAAAGAAACTGCGGCAGAAAGAGATTAGTAACTTGCCCCAAATCACAGCGAATGAGTAAAGCAGTTTCAATTTGAATCCAGCCAGCGTATCTCTATAGAGTCTGTGCTATAGTGATACCCAGCTTCCAGGTCCCCCGAGAACCCACCCAGTCACTGAACTGCCCTTCCCTCACCCACTCAGGGAGTCCAGATGACCAGCCATTCTCCCTCCCTCTAGCTCTGGCCCAATCAGATACCCAGACATCCCATCGTCCAGTTCTCTTCCCTTGTAGGGACCCAGGATTTCAGTTCTCCAGCTCTTAATTCCATATTCCAGACATCTGGTTCCCTGTCCCTCGCTTTTCACCAAGCACCCAACCCTGCCAAGAGACCCAGGTATATAGTGGTGATTACCCCCCACCCTAATTCAGTAACCCAAGAATTAAATAACAATGATAACAATAATAGTTGACATTAAGTCCCTGGTACTGCACTTCTGTTTAAAACCCTCTAGTGGTTTCCAACTGCACTTAGAATAAAATCCAAACTCCTCCTCTAGGCTTCAAGGGCCCTCTTTGATTTCCCTTCCTACCACTCTCTCTCGTTCCCTATGTTCTGGCCACACTGGCCCTTCTGTCTGCTTCTCAAACAACCTGAACTTGTTCTCAAGGCCTGTGCGTCCTCTCCCTGCCCCGCATTCAGATGACTCCCGTCTGCAAGTCTCAGCTCAGATGTCACCTCCTCAGAGAGGCCTGGCCGGATCACCCTTTTAAAGTAGCCTCCCATCATTAGCAGTGTCACTCTATTTTATTTCCTTCAAAGCCTTTATCACTATCTGAAATCTATCTTCTTCACTGATGTTTTGTCTCTATCGTCCCTCTCCCTCAACTAGAAGGGAAACTCCATAAGAACAGCAGGGCTCCCATCTGTTTTCTTCATTATTAACTCCTGGTTCATAATAGATGTCCAATGAATGATGAGGAAAGGAATAAACATGTTAGGTGTGTTAGTGTACTGGTATTACCTTATTCGTTTAGAATAAGTATCAGAATTGTTATTATCAGTATTAGTATATTGTCAGTATTATGAGTAGTATTGTACCCACCTCATAGATTAGGAAACTGAGGCTCAGAGAGTTGAAATAATTGGTCAAGGTCCCCCGGGCAGGAAACGGTAGCCCTGGGTTCTTAACTTCCACCTCCTGCCCCCTCCAGAGTTCCACACTTCCCTATTTCCCATCCCCTGACCCCCACCCTGGTGCCAACGCCACCAGCCCTCAGCTCACTCCACGCTGCAGGAATCTGGCCTCGTCCCCCAGTCTCCCATCCCTCTGAGGATTCATTCCTAAGCCCCATCAAGGAAAGCAGACATCAGTCCCAGGACCAGTCCCAGAGCAGAGGCCTGAGAATTAAATCCTCCCACCCCTGATGCTTGCCCCACCTGAGGGCCCCAGCTCTGTTCCCTTCCTTCCGAGGATGCATCATCTCAACCGCAGGAGGGAGCCCCAGAAGATGCCTGTCTGGGGGCAGTGGGTGGGGGCCCAGAGAATGAGGAACCCGAGTGCCTGGGCCCTCCCTCTGGCTGCAGACCTCAGCTGGGTGTGGTGAGGGTGTGTATAAAAGGGTCAGTATATATTGAGAGGAGCAGAGAAAGAGAAACCAGGAGAGTGAGGAGAGAGAGGAGAAAGGAGGTATAGACAGTGAGGACAGGACAGAGAGAGACAAGAGGCAGAAGGAGAGAGAAAGGGAGAGAGGGAGAAAGGGAGGGAGGGGGAGAGAGAGAGAGTTCCGGGATTGGAGGGGAGAAGGAAGGAGAGAGCAAGAGGGGAGAGGGAGGGAGGGAGGGAGAAAGGCGGTGAGAGGCGGGGGCCTCGACAGGGTGGAAGGAGGGAGGAGAAGGGCGGGGCACGGAGGCCCAAGCGAGGGACCAGACTCAGCTCTGACTTTTTCCGCCGCGCTCGGTAAGTTTCCAATCCGTTATTCAGACTGGGATTTCCTTCTTTTCCTGGGTGTGCAGCAGTTTGGAAAGGAGACCCCAGCTTGGAAGAAGCTTGGAAATCCTTGTAATTTAAGAAGTGATCTCTTCGCACTTGGGGTGGAGACTTGGGAAGGGGTGGAGCCCGGCAAAGTTTGAGGGTTCCCAACAGTCTCCCCACCCAAAAACTTCCTGCCGTTTTTTTCCTGTGGCTGTCCATTCCCCCCGAGGACCCTGAGGTCAGGGCTTTTCGTGAGAACAAGCAGAGTCTGGGGACCCTTCAGCCACCTCCCCCCACCCCTCTCCCACCCTTTCTGGACACTTGAAGGGTCATGGGAAGCTGGCTCCTTCTCAGGCCTCTCCCGACTCCCATCACGAATCTTGTCCACTTTCCCTACAAGGTGTCCAGTAGACACTAGTCTGGCAGCAGGGTGGGTGGGGACCTCATGGGCATAGCCAGGGGCTGGGGTTTCCCTGGTGTTTGGGAGGCAAGGGGGCGAGATGAGTCACCGACCAGATGACTCACCGGGTCTCCCTTCCTCCCCCCACCCCAGGAAAGGAGTGGGGTGACTCAAGGATGCCTGTTTCTGGGGGTAGACCCCAGATTCTGATGAATCTGAACAGGCGGCAATGTGAATTTTCATAACCTGGCCCATATGTGCCCAGGGACAGGGCTCTGAGGAGATGGGGGCCACATTGCTAGTTCTACTCATTTCTGGACCCAAGAGTCCATCCCTGGCCCCCTGCAGGCCCTGGGGAATTCAGGAGTCCGGGCCCCGGGCCTCCAGCCCCCTCCTCCTTCAGACCCAGGAGTCTGGACCCCAGCCTCCTCCTCCCTCAGACTGGGAGTCCGGGGCTCCTAGCCCCCTTTTCCATTAGACCTGGGAGTCTGGACTCAGCCCCCTTCTCCACCAGAATTCAGACATGTCCCCCGCCCCTGTGCCAACCTCTTGACGTGATGGTCTCCTGACGTCCCCACCCAGGCTTCCAACGCAGCCATGTCACTCCTCTTGCTGGTGGTCTCTGCCCTTCACATCCTCATCCTCATCCTGCTTTTCGTGGCCACTTTGGACAAGGTAAGCCTACTGGGAGTAGGAGCCTCTCCTGCAGACTCCCGCCACGCCCCTCCGCTAAAGTCACTCTGGCCCCGCCCCCTTTCCCTAGCCCTCACCCTTCTGAGCTCTGCCTCCACCCTACGTGCCTCCCCCCGGCCCCACTTTCCTACTAAATCCATGCTTTCCCATGGCACCTTGCCCTTTTCCTAACCCTTCCTAGTCTCCCTAACTTTGTCCTTCTTCCTCTGTCCATCCCAGTCCTGGTGGACCCTCCCCGGGAAGGAGTCCCTGAATCTCTGGTACGACTGCACATGGAACAGTGACAACAAAACGTGGGCCTGCAGTAATGTCAGCGAGAATGGTGAGGGGTGAGGGGCATTGGAAACTGGTCTGCAAAAGGGAGGGGTAACGCCAAGTCTCCTCCCGGGACCAAGGATTGGGAACCCCCCAAGGTTTGAGTGGGCGGGTCTGGGTCCCCATGCTGAGTGACCGAAGCTGATGTATGATGACCCATCTATCTGGATGGTAGGGGGAAGTATGCTCATATTCTAAAGAGGATGGGCTAAAAGCCCCACTCCCTATGATTCAGAAGGAGTGGAGGCCACATGCTATAGGTTTAAAGAATGGGGGGAAAGCTCCCAAGATTCTGAGACGATAGGATTATGTTTCCAAAGTTCTAAGGAGACAGGTGTTCTGAAGGGGTGGCTGGGACCAATCTGTCCAAGTTCCAATGGGTTGGACCACATTAAGTTTCTAAAGAGGTGAGGCTGAATCCTTCTAAGGTTCTAAAGAAGTGGGGCCAGGTGCATCTGAGTTCTAAAGGGGCGGAGCTGCATCCATAGAAATTTCGAAGTCAAGGTGAAAGATTAAATGCTTTTTGCCTAAGAGCAAGTAAGAATTTCTGCTCTCACTACTTCTATACAACATTGTACTGGAGGTAGCCAAAGCAACAAGGCAAGAAAAAGAAATAAAAGGCATAAAGATGGGAAAGGAAGAAGTAAAAATGTCTTGATTCCCAGTGAACATCTTTATATAGAAAATCCTAAAGAATCTGCAAACAGCTTCTAGAACTGATAAGGGAATTTAGGAAAGTTACAGGAATTGAGGTCGATATAAGTGATACTACTAAGTACCTAAGGTTGTATGTCTCTAAATGGAAGAAGGGCTGGTGGGGGCAATGATGAGCAAGCAGGTGGAGCTGGAACTCCGGACCTGCTGTGACTTCCACCTCTGTCTCCTATTGCAGGCTGGCTGAAGGCGGTACAGGTTCTCATGGTGCTTTCCCTCATCCTCTGCTGTCTGTCCTTCATCCTGTTCATGTTCCAGCTCTACACCATGCGGCGAGGAGGGCTCTTCTATGCCACTGGCCTCTGCCAGCTTTGCACCAGTGAGCACTGATCCCTGGGAATTGAAGGGAAGGGAGGAGGCCTGTGAGGATGTGTGTGTGTGGGGTGGGGGGAGCTGAGAATGGACATCTGATGAATGAAAACAATTCTCAACAACCCAAAGACCACCTGAGCTTCCTCCCTTGGCTACCTCTCTGCCCCAGGGACTTAGGGGAGTTGTAGTTTTCAGTGACTTGGTGGTTTGTGGTGTGCAGCTCTGAGTTATGGGGGAACTGGCACGTAGGGCTTCAAGGACCCAGGGCTGGGGAAGGGGGTGTGGACAAATAATTTAGATCCCAGGGATGAAGGGGGGCCAGCAGGGATAGGTAGCTAATTAATACCCCAGGGGAAAACTCTGAATCATAATAGTAGTGGTCTTATAATGTCAGCCAGCTGCTGTTTCTTGTGGACCTACTATGTATCAGACACTTCAGGGAGTTTTACGTACTTTTCAGTTTTTTGAATTCAGGTGCAAAGGACTAAGTTAATCATAGTCATCAGTTTTGGGGAACATTATCTTTCTAGGTTCCCTCTTGTTCTATTAATTCACTATCTGTGAGCTTGGCTTGTAGAAAGGTGCTCAAAAGTATTCCTTGAATGGATGGATGAATGAGTAGGTATTTTCGTCCCATTTAATGGATGAGTAAGGGGGGCCCGAAAAAATTAACTAAATTGCCCAAGGCCAGTCTGCAGTGGCCCCGAGGCACGGCGCTGGGGGAGCGAACCACAACTCCCAGCAGGCAGCGGTGCTGCGCACTCGCCCTTCCGCGGCTTCTTTGGCCCGTGGGTTGTTGGGAAATGCAGTCTTCTTGTGCGGGTCCTGCGTGACGCGTGGTTCCCATCCCCCCACAGGCGTGGCGGTGTTTACCGGGGCGCTGATCTACGCCATTCACGCCGAGGAGATCCTGGCGGAGCGCCCATCAGGGGGCAGCTTCGGTTACTGCTTCGCCCTGGCCTGGGTGGCCTTCCCCCTCGCCCTGGCCAGCGGCATCATCTACATCCACTTGCGGAAGCGGGAGTGAGGGCCGCGCGTCCCCTTGGCTTCCCAGCCGGCTCCCGGCCCCTCCACCTCACCCCGAAGCCCCCACCCCGCCTCCAGAAAATAAAACCATTTAACTGCTCGTTCTACCTTTGCCTCCTTCCTTCCTTCCTTCCTCTGGGACCCAGGCTGCTCGTGCCCGATCTTTCCTGAATGGGGACAGCCCCCATCAGCAGCAGCTTGGCCTTCAGAACGTCCAGCTCCAGGCCCCCATCTCTCTCTAACTTGGGATACAGGAGCCCGTGGTCCCAGCAGCCCTTCTTCCCCTTCCACAGACCTGAGGCCCCCGGGCCCTTCGGTCTCAAAACTCAGGATTCCTCCCAAGACTAGACCTTCAGACACTTCTAGGTAAGAACAAGGAATCCGTGTTTCCAGTCCTCTCTCCTTGGCCAAGGGTCTCTCTCTCTCAACCGGCGAGGCTGTGTGTCTTGTTCTAGACTGTTAGACAGGCTGGGACCTGGGACCCTTTGCTACCTTGCTTGCACCTGGACAAACATTTCCTCCAGCTACAAAATACAAAGAAACTATAAGGGACTAACTGCGTGCATGTGCAGTTGAGGCAAATTCTGGACAACAAGATACTAAGAGACCAAAAAGCCCAGCTGCCACTTCTGAAGAACCAGGAGCAAAAGCAGGGTACTATGCATGCCCCCTGCACACAACACCGAAGGGGTGTGCAAAACACCTAAGCCACCCCTCCGGCCCGACCCCTGGACACACCCCTACCCTCACCCCATAAAAGGGACTAGCTCACCCCACTTCAAGGGAAACTGTTCTCGCTCCCCCCTGCTGCAGCAGGGACCCCAATAAAGCCTTGCCTGAATTTCTTATCTGACCTCTGATCAATTTCTATTGATTAAGGAGGCCAAGAACCCTGGTTGGTAACAGTTGGTCTCTCTTTTTTCTCCCTCTGACCCTTCCTCTGAGAAGACACTTTTCCATTTCCCTCTTGGAACCCATCCCCTCTTCTTCCCCGACCCTCTCCAAATGCTGCCTCTAATCTATATGACACCTTAGTAAAAATTCGATGACACCCCCCCCCCCCTTCTCCAGGCTTACTCAACCCCACATCAAGACAACATGTGGGAAGGGGAGAGGCTGGCTTTTACACCAACCCATCCCCTGGCTGTGTGTCTTTGTGCAGTGAACCATCTGCCCTATCTTCCGTGTTCAGAGGACCCAGTCTTTTGGGGAACCAGGGCTCCGCTCAGGAGTCAGGTCCTCCCTAAGATCCTCTTCTGTGACCCACAGCCAATCTATTTCACCAACTCCAAGCCTAGTCTCTATCTAGGACTACAGCTTTCTTTGCCCAGGACCCACCCAAAATGCATTCCCCCAAGACCCAGAGTCTCTTCTTTCCAGGATTCCAATGCCTTCCTTCTCTCCAACCCCTGCGGCTACCCCACTCATCCAGATTTATGAAACATGATTTATTCCTTTGGGAGAGGGGACAGGGGAGAAATTGATAGACCAATAAATATTGCACAGGCCACTGGTGGAGGCAAGATCCAGGCTGAGGTAGTTTCTGTAGAAAGGGTGAGGGACCTGGGCAGGGAAGGCACCTGAGTTTTGTTGTTGGGGCCTGAGTGGACGTGAGCCTTGGGGTGAGGATAGTTTCTGGTTCCTCCTGGCCCAGCCTTCTGCCTGGCACAAGGCTCCCAACCCCTTCAGCCTGGACAAGCTGATCGACAGTTGACCAAATGGCCTGCCTTATAAGTAGCTGCAATTGATAGAAAGATCAGGTCTTCTCTAAAAATTCTGATTGGTTGCTTCCATGCAGGGACAACTGGCTGCCCAAGGTTGGTTGTGCCCAACAGCTGTCATTGGCGGTTTGCCAGAGAACCGGGCTAAAAGGCTCTCATTGGACGTGGGCTGGAGCTCTGCCTCGGTGAACACGATGGGCAGTTTGCCCGGTACAGGCTAAAAAGACAGTGATATATAGCCTCGAGAGGGCACAGTTTAACAACTCTGCCTGGTGGTTTGTAGCGTTGCACAGCTGTGATTGGCTGGCACCACGTTTAAATGTTTACGGTGGGGGGGGGCGGGGCGGGGGACCAAGATGGAACAAAAGCAGAGCCAAAAAGCTTTGATTGGCTGTTCATCCGAAGAGGGGGCCTAGCAACAGCTGGCTGCCTTGATGGGCGACTTTGTTTAAGAAAACAGAGTAACGTTAAGTAGTAATAAGTAACTGGAAGTTGTGGAGTGTTGAAGCATCATAGCCGTGATTGACGGCTTGTCGAGGAGGAGGCGGAGCTTAGTTCCCAACCTGCTGGCTGGGCGGGGCGGGACAGAGAGGTTTCTATAAGGGGTCGTCAGTGCTGGGTGGTGCGGCCTTGGGGGAAGTGATAGTAGCCAACAGGTCTAGTTTGGGGAAACCCGGGGGCGGGTACATCCCGATGCTGGGGGTCAGGGCTTGCAGGTGGGCCAGGGCCCGAGTGCCGTTGAAGGCCACGTCACAGCCTGACTGGGCTAGAAGCCAGTTCTCCACCTCCGACTGGAGCCACTGGCAGGTCTCTGCAGAGGGAGAGGCAGGTGTCCTGAGGAGGTCAGACACACCTGGAAGGACTGAGAGCGCGCAGCAGGGAGGGTGCAGCACGGCGAGTAAGAGGGGTCTGGGTTTGGGAGAAGCCTAGGGGAGTGGGACAAAGCCTAGGAGGCTCAGCTTTGGGGCTCTCATCTGGGGACAAGCCAGGGACTCTTGTTCAGGGGAGGGACCACCTGGCGCTTACACAGGTAACAGATAAGGCTGTCTTGTAGGAAGTGTTTGGGTTCACGTATAGGAAGAGGCGGGCGGGGAGTGGGGAGCATGCCACAACAGGAGCCTGATCCAAGACTCCTACCGAGGTTGAGGTTAGGAGAGGGAGGTCACCCCAGGGAAGAGCAGAAGCTGGGTCAGGGGTCCCGACTGCTGAATCGGGTTCACCAGCGCGAGCCGGGACTGGGAGGTGGGCATCGTGGGGATGGTGTCTCACTGGCGCAGGGCCACTTGGGACTAATGGTTGTCTCAACCCGGTAGGGGCAGGGTGGAGTTTGTTCCACGTGGGGCCACGTCTGAGCCAGGCAGCGTTGGGAAGGGGCGGGGCCTCGCGGGGGCGGGGCTGCAAAGGGGGCGGGGCGGGGTGGGCCACCTGGCACTCGCAGTCCTACCTTCCGGCTGGCCCCGCGCCCCCCGGGGCCGCCGGGCCAGGAAGCTGTGCGCCAGCAGCGCCTCCTTGGTGTGCTCGTCCTGCGCGCGCAGGGCCAGGGCGCTGAGCAGCTCCGAGTTGTTGGACGTGCTGCGGTAGTAGAGCATGTGCGCCAGCTCCAGCGCCTGCACGCTGCGCCGCTGTCCGAACATCTGCAGGCCAGACGAGATCCGGGAGGGTCAGGGCCGTGCTGGGGCTCCACACCCCCATCCAAACACCCCCCCCCCCCCCACCCAGCACGCACCGTCACCCGTATACACACCCCTGGGTCACTTACGCTGGTACAGCCCTTCCCGAGGGCTCCAGGGACCTCCCCAGACCTCTTCGGTTCAGGTCCCCAGGACTGGGGCCTGGGTATTTGTATGTTTAACCCACATGCTCTCGCCCCTGGTTTGCTCCTCTGAGCCACGTATTAATGGATGTGTTCGAGGATTTCCGGGCCATAGGAGTTTTAGTCTGGGCACTTTTTGTTACTATGATTTTTTTTTTTTTTTAATCCTTATCGTCTAGACACATACTGAAGTGTTTCCAGATGATGCGTGTTGGATCTGCTTGAAAATAATCCAGCGGTCGGGGAGGCGGTCTTTAGGTGAAACCTGATTGACTGTTGCTAACTGCTGACGCTCGTGCTGGCTACAAGGGAGCTTATTACACTATTCTATTTCTGCATCTGTGTGAACTTTTCCATAATTAAAAAAAAGGTTTTAAATGTTAAATTGTCAAAGAGAAGTGTTAACGGACAACAAATACTTGATAGCCGTTTTCAGAGAAGAAGGCAGGGAGGGCCAGGTCTGGGGCCCAGCTGTCTATTGGCTGCCCCCCTCCCCCACCTTTGGCCCCGCCTCACCTGGACCCCCTTCCCCACCCTTGTTGTCCCTAAGGAGGGAAATGAGACCCCACCAGTGCCCTCTGGGGCTCACATGCAGAACCTCCACCCAGATTTCTCTTCTCATCCACCAAATGAGTTCAAGGCTGCTGGGTCCTGCAGCCCACAGGCCTGGATGCCAGCCCCATCTCTGCCCCCCTCCAGCCGTGAGGCTGTGGCTAAGACCTGAGTCCTCGGGCAGCGCTGTCTGTGAACCAAGGCAGATGACAGGAAGTGCTCCGGAAGTTAATAGAACACTTGGCACAAAGGCTGGCCAGTCACAAGCATTGAAACATTAGCTACACATATTCGTCCACACGCCTTGCTGGATGCTGGTCCTTGAAACACAAGTATCTTCTGCCCATAGAGTGTTGCCCATCTTACTCGGAGACCTAAGGTGAAATGCCTCTGAAATGAACACAGCCCTGGAAGATCGCTGAAATGGCCAGCACAGTACCAATGACATGCTCTGTGTGAACTGCACTCTCTTCTTACAAGGCCAGCACAGTTGGTTAATGTCCCCGCATTGGAACGAATCTCCATTTCTTTGGTTGGAGGCAAGATGCAGGAATTGCGTGCGTTCCAGATTGTCTGGTATGAAAAACACGTTGGGTTGTGTGCCTCTTTCTGCCAAGCTTATGGAGTAGAATTCTCGCAGGTTAAGTGAGCAGGTCGTGCCACTCCGCGGCACGCAGATGAGGCCAGACCTCCCCCTGGAGAGGGCTCACCACTGGCCACCTGGATGTTCCCTTCAACGCGGCCCACGCTGAGTGTGGTGTCTCCTCTCACCCAGCTCCCGGCGCAGCTTCTTCCTCCCCTGGGGTCCCTATCTGGGGTGGCCCCACCATCTAGCCCATCACAGGCCAGACCTCGGGCACCATCCTCGCCTCCTCCTCGCCAGCCTGTCAGGATCTGGCTCCAGCCTCCTGCCTTGACTCTCTCGGCCGGGTCCCCTCCCCTCCAGCCCACTTAGTGCACAGCCCCGGCCTCCCCCCCGCCCCGGCCTCAGTCTTCCCCACTCCAGTCTGTCTCCGCACAGCCCCGGGACTGACCCTGCTCCTCCCCTGCTCACAGCCCTCCCATGGCTCCCTCGTGCCCTCAGAGAGTCCAAACTCCATGGCCTGGCCCCTGAGGATTTCTCCCACTCACCTCCTGCCTCTCCCCTCTGAACGCAGCCCGCACTGAATTAGTCAATTAACCCCGAGCATTGCCCTGAGCACACCCTGCTCTCTCAGGCTTCTGGGCCTTGGAACAGGCCAAGCCAGCTCTAGCTGTTCCTGGGAAACACTCACTGCCTCATTGTCAAGGTTCAGGATGGTCGTCGCTTCCCACAGACGGGCAGATGCATCCTCGGGTTCCTGCAGGGCCCACTGCGACCTCCGTCAGGCACGTGGCTGTCTGTTCGTGTGCCCCGCACCTCTCCCTCCAGGGCAGGACCGGCCCTGCGGCATCTCTGGGATGCCAGCTCAATAACCCTTCTCAGGCTGCCTCACGGGCCTTGCCTGTGCCGGGCTGAGGGGGCCCCCAGTGAACCAGAGTACAGCAGGAGCCTTCTCAGCCCAGGAAGTCTGGGAGGGCTTTCTGGAGCCTCTGAGCTGAGGGTAAGGGCTGAGGCAGGGTTGGTCAGCCCGATAACGGGGATAGGACATTTCAGAAGGAAGAACAGCATATGCAAAGGGAGAGAAGAAAAGAGAAGCGGGGGGAGGAGCTACAAGTATATTTTGGTGGAGCTGAAGCTGGGAATTGTGTCAGATGAGGCTGGGGAAGTAAGGTCTCCGATGCCAAGTTGTGAGCAAGGGAGAAGCAGGGCCAGCCCCGGGGCCAATGGGGATGGGCTGGAGGGAACCAACGGGGGGGCTAGGAAGAGGGTCTGAGCTGGAGCCAGGAGAGAGGAGAGGAGATGGGCACAGAGACTTGGAGTGGGAGAGGCAGGAAGGACGGGCTGAGGACTGACGGGTTGGGGGGCAGGGCCAGGGCGACTTCCAGGTGTCTAGCCAGTGACTGGGGGACAACGGGGTCAACCACAGATGGAGAACCAGGAGGAGGAGCAGGTGTGGGAGAGATGCTGCCCTCCACCTGGCCAACTTGGCTGCTTCAGGCTGAGCACAGAGCAGCCCGATCTAGGAGATGATGGGGAGCTGCTTGTGGAAACCGCGGAAGTGGACGAGCTCTTTCGGGGGGGGGGTGGTGGAGGGAGAAAGAGGGACGTGTATCCTGCGGCAAAATCAGCCTCCCAGGTGTTTGATCTGAGCATCTGCCCCAAGACAGGGAACTCGGGAGGACAAGGGGGTTTAGGGGAAGATGCATGCTGTGCGGGCAGCTGGCCAGAGGCCAGGGAGGCCCACATTTAAGGCATGGAGGGAGTTCCCTGGTGGTCTAGCGGCTAGGATTCGGTGCTTTCGGTGCCATGGCCCGGGCTGATTCCCTGGTTGAGGAACTGAGATCCCACAAGCCAAATAAATAAATAAGTAAATAAATAAATGATAAAGTTAAGGCATGGAGGCTCAGCCATGTCTAAGGGATGCAATAAATTAACTAGTGAACTGGGTTTTAAACTGGGTGCGTCAGAGCCCAAGAGGCTCAGGACCCTCCATCCCCACGGGCCACTGAGAGGTGGCATGGATAGTCCTCCCTGGGCTAGAACTGTGTATATCCTCCCCAGACCAGCTCGGCACCCTCCCCTCCGTTGTCCGTGGTTGCCACATGCCCTCTATGCTTACAGCCCTTCCATAGCCCCCTGCCCTGAGGCTGAAGTCCAGGGCCCCTGCCTTGGCATTCAAGGCCCTCGCCACTCCCTCTGGGGCCTCGCTTCACCACCCTGCACCCCAGACTCCATCACTGTGAGATCCCCCCAAGCTGTGCTCACCCAGCCCCCTGAAAGGCTCAGTCCCCGCCTTTCAGAGCTTCCCTCCAATCCCACCTGACCCTTGGTTCTAGGTAGGAAGTGCTCCCCCCACCCCCGCAACCCTCTCAGCCAGCGCAGTCTGGTTATTATCTGTGGGATTTATTAACCAGGCTGCCTACGAGCCCATTGGGATGGCTGAAAACAGCTTGAAAACCAATGAACCAGCAAGTGAATGATCGGGCACAACAGACACTTCATGCCAGTCCCCATTCCTGGGGCCAGTGCCAACCCGGGGGAGAATCAGTAAAAGGCAGCCCCTCGAGGCCACCTCAGCCTCGAGACAGAGCTCGCGGCTCAGCAAGCAAAGCACAAGTTGGATTCCAGCCCCCAACTGTCCCTTCGGCCGCGCATCCTTGGATGCTGAACAACCTGCACAACTGGATGAGGCGGCCCTGCACTCACGTGTAGCGGAATCAGGAAGGGAGCTTGTTAACAATACAGGCCCCGGTCCCAGAGTTTCCAATTCAGTCCATATGGGCTAGAACACAGGAGGCTGCGTTTATAAAAGAGCTCCCCTGGTGATAGTGACACCTGGCCAGGATGGGGAAGCCCAGCCTCAGGAGACAAGAGCCCAATCAGTCATAATATTAGTAATAATGGTAATGGCGAACTCTCATATAATACCTTCTGTACTATGTGCCAGGCTCTGTTTTCCGCACTGTATGCGTATTAATTCATTTAATCCCCACAACAACCCTCACTGTCATCTCCACTTTAAAGAGGCACAGAGAAGTTAAGCAGCTTGTTCAAGGTCACACAGCTAGGGACTTCCCTGGAGGTTCAGTGGTTAGGACTCCACGCTTCCACTGCAGGGGAATGGGTTCGATCCCTGGTCGGGGAACTAAGATCCCACATGCCACGCGGTGCGGCCACCAAAAAAGAAAAAAAAAAAAGGTCACACAGCTAGAACACGGTAGAACTAGATTCAAACCCAGGCAGTCTGGTTCTAAAACACACACCCTTCCCACGTCACTAAGCGTGCAGTGAGTGGCTGTGAACACTTGTGTCCCACTAGCCACGTGCCAGCCCTGCATCCAGTGTTCCTCACAGATTCACTCATTTCCTCCTCACAACAGCCCTACCAGGCAGGTCTTGCTATTATACCCATTTTCCAGATGAGGAAATCGAGGCACAGAGAGTTCAAGAAACCTGCCCAAGGTTGTGTTGAGTAAATAAGGAAAGGAAAGGAATCACAGCACGAAGCAGGAATAATCCACAAAAAGAGAAACAAAACGATAGGGTGGCCTGACCTGGCTGAACACCAAGGAGCAGGCTTGGCGGGGTGGGCCGCTTACCTTGGCGGCCCGCAGGCCCATGAAGGCAGTGAAGAGCAGCAGCAGCAGGGAGGTGGCCATCTTGAGGTCGGAGAGCACCACCATGCCCACGTTGACGAAGAACACCACGCCCGAGACGACCAATGTGACATTGAGCAGGGCCCGCTGTAGGGTGGGCGTGCGCACCTTCAGCTCGGGCAGCAGCTGCTCCAGGCCCTCCAACGGCATGTCCTTGAAGCTCTTCAGCACCAAGTGCCCCCGCTTCGTTCGGGCTGCTAGCACCACCCGCTTAAAGTATCTCCTGATGGCCAGAGATGGAGGGGCAAGGATGGTCAGGACCACCCCAGGGAGCCCCACTCCAACCCTAGGACACTCTCTCTGGCTCTGTAGTCACATCATCATTTTAAAAGCTAAGTAACAATGGTGGGAGGAAAGTCAGACAAAAGTGTCCAACAATAAGGGATCAGTGACATGATGCGATCCCTTATTATTGGACACATAGGTTGCTTCTGATTTTAAGAACTTGATAAATGAGAGCTAAGATTCTTTAATTATCTTTTTAATTATTTTTTAATTGAAGTATAGTTGATTTACAATATTGTGTTAGTTTCCTGTGTACAGCAAAGTGATTTAGTTACACATGTATATATGTATATACTTCTATTCTTTTTTTTTAATTTTCCATTATAGTTTATTACTTTAGTTAATTTTCAAATTCAAATTCTATATATATTTCAGAGTATCTGCTAGGTGCCAGGGAGTGCTATTTAGCTCTGGAGAGACAACACTGCCTTTGTGGAGCTGCCTTTGTGGAGCTTATAGGCCAGCATGAGAGACAGATAATTAAACACAGAGTCTGCAAGTATAAGTATCTCCTTGGAAGAGAGTCCTGGAAGTGGAATTACTGGTTTAAAGGATATAAGAGACTTTTTGTCTTTGGTTTTTGTTGTGTTTTGTTTTTGGATTCGTGACCGTATTTGATACACTGATTTCCAGAAGGATTGGGTGATTGACAGGTCCACTGGCTGACTGTGAGAAGGTCTGGCTCTCCTGACCCTACTCTGTATTTGAATATCTGTTAAAAACATAATGTTCATCAGAATCCTGGTGGTACCAGTTTTTCAGAATGTGGTCTTCCCTCTCTGAGCCTCAGTTTTCCTCATTAGGAAAATGGAGAAAAATGTCTTTACCCTTTCTCTTCCCCTGGGAATTGTAGTTCTTACTTCTCCTTGGAAAGAAAAGGCAGTATTTGATTCACCTCTCCCCCTTTCTTGACTTCCCACCCGGGTCCCAGACACCCAAATCCAGACACTGACCTGTCAGTCCCCTCGACTCTAACCTTGCTCCCTCTCGCTGCAGCTGGGGAACAAGGGCCGCCTCACCTCTCTGCAGGGGGCGACCTGAAGAAGCCACGCTTGGAGCCCACGCTGGACTTACGGGGCATCTGCCCGACTCGCTGGCCCAGGGCCCAGAACTGCATGTAGATATACTGGTCCAAATTTATCGTCACCTGCCAAGGGGGAAGAAGGAAACAGGGGCAGCTGAGCATAAGCTGGGGTGTGAGTGCGGGATACTCGAATTAGATGCCCCTGCCCCAGATGATCCCCTGCCCCCCACTTCCCAGGCTTATCATCACCCAGTGTGTAGGCAGAACAGCCACGTATGGTTGTTCATGTTGTATACTGCACAAGGGCACAACACCCAAGATGGTGCCATTCACATCACAGTCATCTTTACTACCATATTTTCTAGAATCTAAGATGCCATTGATTTTAAGATACTCTATAATTTATTATTTTATGAAGCAACTAAAAGGGAAAATATATTGCCAATTAAACTATTTCACACTAACCCTTGTAAGTCACATCCCAATTTCAGAGACAGTAAAGTATGACTTCGGAAAAAAAGCACATCTTAAAAATCACTAAAATGTGGAACTTTGGAAGATTTTAGTATTTTTATTATAATTTTGTTGACTTTTTTTTTTTTTTGGCCGCACCACATGGCTTATGGGATCTTCTTAGTTTCCTGACCAGGGGTGGAACCTGCGCCCCAGCAGTGAAAGCGCTGACTCCTAACCACTGGACTGCCAGGGAATGCCCTAATTTTGTTGATTTTAATGGTGAGTATTTTGTACTGATATTATTTATTATAGTCAGCCCTCCATATCCGTGAGTTTCACATCATTTATTCAACCAACTACGGCATGGAGAAAAAAATTTTTTAATTCCAGAAAGTTCCAGAAAGCAAAACTGGAATTTGCTGTGTACCACCAACTACTTTACATAGCATTTACATTGTATTAGGTATTATAAGTAATCAGAGATGACAAAGTATGCAGGAGGATGTGCATATATATATGCAAATACTATGCCATTTTACATAAGGGACTTGAGCATCCGGGGATTTTTATATCCACAGGGGTCCTGGAACCAATCCCCCCCATACCAAAGGACAGCTGTATTGGTTTTCTGGCAGATGGTGATAAAGTCTCTAGTCCTAAGAAGACCTGTATCTTATGATACTTTTCCAACAGATGGCAGTGAAGTGACCTGAGAAAGAGGTGCCTTTTTCTAATTCACCAAAGGTGCCACAAGGGCTAGTGCCCTGTGTTCAGGACTACAACTCCCGGCAGCCTCTGCTTCCCAAAGGCTCCACCTCTACCCCAAGGCATCCTGGGAGTTTTGGTTCTCCTCTGGAAGACAAGCACCTGGACCTCATCCTGAGGGTGATGGACCACCAGAGCGTAGGCCAGGGTGTCCTCTGAGAGCGGGGAGAAGTTGGCCTGGGCCAGCAGGGGCTCCAGAGCCCGAAGCACCTCCTGTTCATTGGACAGACGCTGGGGGTCTGTAAGTGAAGGCTGGTCAAGGGTGTCCCTGTCAGGGTTGATGGGGTCATACAAGGCCTGAGGAGAGAGTCAGAGAGAAGAAAAATGAGCTAGGTCACTGCATGAGGGATTGTGGGTACACATAAGGATGTTCCTGGCCCCATCCTTTAAATGATGGGGTATCCCATGGCTTGATTCTAGGCCCTCTTTCCTTCTCTTCCCTCAAGCTCGCTCTAAGTCACCTTGCCATCCCCATGCCCTTAAACACCACCTCTGCGCAGATAACTACCTAACCCACATCTCCATTTCGGACCTCTCCTCCAAGTTCCAGACCTAATACCCATTTCCAGTGCTTGAGCTCTGTCTTCCTCTTCTGCCACAGTAATAGAGGTGAAGGCGGCCATGGGGCTGCCCAGATGGACTACATTTCCCATCTTCCTCTGAGAGGCTAGGTGTGGCTAGGAGAATTCATCAACAGAATGTGAGCAGAAGTGACAGGTACACCTCCTCCCTCACTTCTTGCCCCCCTGCACTTTCCACTCTTTCCTTGTTCTACCAGCTTAGAATGCTCTTCTGCCTACAACCCAGTGCTGAGCCCACAGAGATGAAGATAGTGCCCTAAGGGGATGGCAGAACAACAAGATGGAAGGAACCTGGGTCCCGGCATCATCTCATGTGGAACAGAGCTGCCTATACACCCTGGCCCACTTACCACAAGGCTGTTAAGTGGGAGAGAAAGAATCCTCCACCTCCTTTAAACTATTGCCTTGTGGGGTCTGCTTGTTACAGCAGCTAAGCCTTTATAGGAACTAAACAAACTCTCCACTTGACATTTCTTTAGGGATGTCACAGTTGCCTCAAATCCAACATCAAGCCCACAAAATAACATCCTCTAATCCCTATCTTCCAACAAAATAACCATTCTAGATGTCCCCTCACAAAGGTACCAGACCTAAATTGTACCATTGTAGATGCTGCAGACCTAGACATTTATCATCTTTTCATAAGGAAATAAAGGGTATAGAACAGCACCATCCAAAAGAACTTCCTGCAATGATGGAAACATCTCCATGTGCACCATCCAATAGGTTGCAGCTGGCCACAGATGGCCACTGGGCACTTGAAACGTGGTGGATGCAATTGAGGAATGGGATTTTAAATTGTTATTTAATTTCAATTATTTCAAATTTACACAGCCACGTGTAGATAGTGACTATCATATTAGACAGCCCCAGGCTAGGGTAAGGGGTGCTTTCTTCTAATTTGCACACAGACCCTGGTACAGACATCAAGGTCAGTGTGGACATCCACTCACACAGACCCTCGCCTTCACAGTCTTAATTCATCCCTGCACAGGGGGGAGAGCGTCTGACTCACGATCGTCCCCACCACCCCCCTCTCAAGCCTTCTATGTCCCACACTGGGGTCCTGAAACTCCTCCCCAAACATGATCCCTCCCCAATTCCCCCCCCACTCCACCCCATGGCGCCCCCCATCTTCTCCATCTCAGAAGAGGCCAAGCCCATCCTTCTGGGTGCTCAGGCCCAAAGCCTTGGGTCATCCTGGACTCCTCTCTTTCTCCAGCCCATCAGCAAATCCTGATGGCACCACATTCGGAATATTGATAGATCCAGAATCTGACCACTTCTCACCCCCTGGACTGTTGTGGTGGCCTCAGCGCGGGACTCCCAGCTCCCGGCTCCCATCCTCACCCCCAGTCTGTTCCCGGCACGGCCACCAGAGGGTGCCTGTTGTAATTTAAATCTGCTCACGCCTATTCTCTGCACAGAACCCTCCCCTGGCTTCCACCTCACCTAGAGTCAAAGCAAAGTCCTCACTGTGTCCCACAAGGCCCTGCAGGATCTGGCCCCAGGTCCCCTCTTTGACTTCATCTTCAGCCCTGTCCCCTTTGGGCACTCAGCTCTACCCCACCAGCCATCTTGCTGTTCCTCCTTACGCACCATGCACACCCCTGCCACAGGGCCTTTGCACTTATCGTTCCCACAGATCTCCATATGGCTCACTCTGGCCTCCTTCAGGTCGCTGCTCAAATGTCACCCCCTCACTGAGGCCTTCCCTGACTACCCTACCTAAAATTGCAAAAATACCTCTGATTTCTTTTTCTTCTTAATTAGGGTTACCAGATTTAGCCAAAAAGAAATAAAATGCAGGACATCAAGTTAAATTGGATTTTCAGATCAACAACAAATAACTTTTTAGTTTAAGTATGTCCTATGCAATATATAAGGATTATATTACATGGACATAATTATACTTAAAAAAAAAATTCATAGCTTAACTGAAATTCAAATTTAACTGGGTATAGAAGGTTGAATACTGTCCCCTAAATATTCATGTCCCCCTGGAACCTCAGAATACGACCTCGGGCTTCCCTGGTGGCACAGTGGTTAAGAATCCGCCTGCCAGTGCAGGGGACACGGGTTTGAGCCCTGGTCCGGGAAGATCCCACATGCCGCAGAGCAACTAATCCCGTGTGCCACAACTACTGAGCCTGTGCTCCAGAGCCCACGAGCCACAACAACTGAGGCTGCATGCTACAACTACTGAAGCCTGCGTGCCTAGAGCCCGTGCTCCGTAACAAGAGAAGCCACAGCAATGAGAAGCCCACGCACTGCAATGAAGAGCAGCCCCCGCTCACCACAGCTAGAGATAGCCCGCGTGTGGCAACAAAGACCAAATGCAGCCAAAAATAAAAAAAATAAAATAAAATAAATTAAAAAAAAAAAAAGAATACAACCTCATTTGGAAATAGGGTCTTTGCAGGTATAATTAAGGTAAGGATCAAAGTGAGATCATACTGGATTATGGTGGGCCCTAAATCCAATGAGAGTGTCCTTATAAGAGACAGAAAAGAACACACAGAAAAGAAGGCAATGTAAAGATGGAGACAGAGATTGGAGTGATGTGTCCACAAGCCAAGGATTGCCAGCACCCACCAGAAGCTGGGAGAGAAGCATAGGATTGTTCCCTTCCTGCAAGCCTCCAGAAGAAACCAACCCTGCCAACAACTTGATTTTGGACTTCCAGCCTCCTGAGCTCTGAGAGAATAAATCTCTTGTTTTACACCACCCAGTTGATGGTAATTTGCTATGGCAGCAGTAGGAAATGAGTAAACTGGGTGCTCTGTACTTTATCTGGCACCCCTATCTATGGTACTTAGCACCTCTTAACATATTTTACTTCTTTACCTTGTCAAAGGTCTGTCTCCCTCACTAGAACATGACGCCATGAGGCAGATACACACATCTCAGGCTCACCGCTGTGTCCTGGGGGCTGGAACCATTCGGGGGACACAGTAGGCGCTCAGTAAATATCTAGTGAGTGAATTCAATGAATAAATGCGTAGGAGAAAGGAGGAGCAGAGAGAGGTCACCTGACAAGGTCACCCGCACGCCTAGTGAACGACAAAGCTGGTGCCTGAACTGGGGCTCTTCTTGTTCTTTGCCTGGTTCCTCAAGGGACTTAGGTCATAGGTCACCAGCAAATGGTCACCCAGTGTGTCTCACTCACCTTTGGTGCTTCTACCCAACCCTCTCAGTGTCTCCGTTTAAAACCTGCTGCCTCAGTGAGAATGTGTGTCTTCACTGTATATGCTTTCTGTTTCAATATATTTAAATGTTTATATAATAATATATTTTTAAATAACTTTTTAAAAAAGTGCTCCAAAGAAGAGCTTGGAGGCCAGGAGACAGGGGTGCAAATCCTGGCTCTGCCACTTGGGACCTGTATGATCTTGGGCACATCTGGGCCCTCTTGGAGCTTCAGTTTCTGCTTCTGCAAATGGGACTGATGGCAGCTGCTCCTCGGTTCTGCAGGAAGGAGTTGCTGAGCCTGACACAGAGGGGCCGATGTTGCCCCTCATCAAAGCAAAGAGGAGAGCTATAGGGGGGCAGGAGCGGTAAAGGGTTAACTCGGCAGGCCTGGGTTGTCCAAACCCTGCACATTCCAAAGAACTGGTGGGCTCCTGGGAGGGAACCTCTAAGCCCTTGGACTATCCTGCCTGATGAGAGTATCTTGGTTTACCAGGGGCTTGGGCCACACCTGATAGTCTATGCTAACAATGTGACTCATGGTGGGGCCATAAAGTAGCAGTTTGACCTCTGGCGGGGCTGAAGACTAAGTAAGTAAGATCAGCCACGTAGGCGGTCAGCCACGCCTGCCTGACCAACCACCATAAAAAACCCTGGACACCAAGGCTCAGGTGAGCTTCCCCGGTGGGTTATCACCCACCCTGCGTGTTGTCATGCATCACTGATGAGAGAATTAAGCACTGTTCCTGTGACTCTGCTGGGAGAGGACAACCGGAAGCTCTCACCTGGTCTCTCCTGGACCCCATCCCCTTGCCTTTTTCCTTTGTGATTTTGTCTGTTCTCCTTTCGTTGTAATAAACTAGGACTGGCAGCATAACAGCTTTTCTGAGCTCTGTGAGCCCCTCGTGAAAATCAGGGAACCTGAGGGTGGTCTTGGAGACGCCCAACACAAGATCGTGGAGAAGGAGGAGGAGGGTGCTGAGAATTTGGCTTCCACCGTTTCCTGGAGCTCTACTTCTCTCTGATTGCTCCTTATCCAGCCCCCTCACTGCTTCCAGTTCCCCTCCCCGACCTCAGGACTGGCACTCACTCCTCAGGACTAATCCCCCTGGTGGCTGCATGTAGCACCATCTAGATACTTCCAGGGTTATTTCTTAGCCCAGCCCCTTCCCTTGACCTCCAGCCTGTGGGCATTCAAGTCCCTCTCTCTACCGGGCTGTCCAATAGGCAGCTCAAATTTCTGAGTCCAAAACCGAGCTCTCAATCTTCCCCACAGACCTGTCTCCTGCCCCCCACTCTGTCTTCCACGTCTCAGTAAGTGGCAGCTGCATCCTTCGGGAGAAGCAGGCCTGAACCGCTGGAGGCCCCCTTGACTCCTCTCTCTCTCAAGGCCCCGCCCACACAGCCGAATGCTGATGCCTTCGGACCATTAGCAGCGTCTGGCCACTTTTCACCACTTCCACTGCTATTACCCTTGTGGGAGCTGCCATTATCTCTCACTTGGACAAACATAATAGACTCTTTAATAGATCTCCCTGCCTCTGACCGTCTGTTCCCTACATGGCAGCCAGAAGGATCCTATTGACACCCGAATCAGCTCATGACCCTCCTCTGCTCAGAGCCCACCTGCGGCGGCTCCCAGCTCACTTAGCATAAAAGCCAAGTCCTCTGCGTGGCCCACAAGGCCAGGCACAATTTTCCCCCACTCCCTCTCTGCTCTCACCTCCTGCCCTCTCTCCCTCCAGCCAGTGGTCCCATTGCCATTCCCCCAACACTCCAGGCCCTCTCTCACCTCAGGGCCTTTGCACTTGCTTTTCGCTCTGCCTGGAATGTCCTTCCCCAGACACCCATCGGGCTCGCTGCATCGCTTCACTCAGGTCTTAGCTCACCTGTCACCTCCTCAGAGAAGCCTTCCTTGACCACCCTGTCTAAAACAGGTGCCCTTCTCGTCCCTCTCTATTCCACTTTCAATAGCACTTACAACTCCTGGGTATCATATTTTATAATTATTGATTTATCATCTCCCCAACTGGAATGTCACCTCCACAAGGGCATGGCTTCATCTGTTCTGCTCACTGCTGCATTGCCGGTGCTTAGAACAGGGCCAGGCTCCAAGTAAGCGCTCAGAGAATTTTTGCTTAATGAATGGATAAGCAAACAAGGATGACGGGGCCAGAGGGGCCCTGTCCTCACCTGCAGCTGGGCCAGGATGTGATGGTAGTGGAACAAGGTGCAAAAGTTCACATGGGTCACGAACTCCTCCAAAGCCGCCTTCTCCGCAGGACTGGAATGGAACTCCTGTTACCTCGGGAAGCAAAACTTATCTTTAGGCCTCTCCCTACTTCCTCATGGGGAGGAATTCTTTCCTGGGCAGCCCAGACAGACAATCAGAGCTCTGGGCTCTTTAAAATTTGGACGTTTTTTAGAAGGGACAAGGGTTGATCAATTTCACTGGCCAAGAAACTGAGGTAGCTCCAGAGAGTGAAAAACAGATGGCTCGAAGAGCTAGATGTTCAAGTTCCCACTTTGACACTTACTGACCAGCAGTCACTCCTTATTTGTGTGCCAGGCACTGTTTGCTGTCATGATATCATCCTCTAGAGGATGCAAGGAGGTTGACGGAATTATAACCCTCATTGTTCAGAGGGGACACTTAGATTCAGAGAAGTCACTTGCTGAGGGCTACACTGTCTGTATAAAGAGAAGTGGTGGCCAATCCAGGCCCATCTGACTCCAGAGCACACATATTTAACCACTTTTTTATGCTTCCTATCTCGGTGCCCGGGGTGAATGTCATCACTTCTCTGAGCCTGTTTCCTTATCGGCAACAGAGGATCATACCCTCTTTCTCAAAAAAGCAATGGTGAGAATGTGATGTAATTATGTGTGTCCGTATATGTATGTACATGTGTGTTTATGTGTGTGTATGTATACTTTTGTGTATGGATAAAGCCCAGCACAGGACTTAGTCCATATAGGTGTTTAATCAATAATTATTAAATGAATGAATGATAATACAGAATAATCACAAGTATGATGGCAATAGTGGGGTAAGCTGTTAGGGTCGAGCAAGTGCCTACTTGCCTCACCCTTGTCCCTGCCCTGCTGTGGAGTCAGACCACTTTGGTTCAAATCTGGGCCACTAGTCATGACCTTGGGTGAGTCACTGCCCTTTTCCTGATTCAGTTACCTCATTTGTAAAATGGGAATGATGGTGGGTCCTCTCTTATTGGGTTGTTCAATAATTCAATAATATGTGGGAAATGTTTAGCACAGTGCCATATAATAAGAGCTCTGTGTGGTATCATTATAATTATAGCTTCGTGGGTATAATAATTATTATTAGGCAGTAGTAATAGTAATGATGAGGATGATTATTCTACTCATTTTGTAGAGGGCAAAACCATGCCCCAGTGAGTGCTTGTTCCAGCCCCCAGAACAAGCTAGAGTCTGGAACTGCTGCTGTATCTGCATCTCAAAGGTCAGTCCCCTGCATTACAACTCACTCCACGCCCACCTGGGCCTATAAAGGGAACAAGAACTACAACTCCCTAGGGGCGCCAGGGCAGCCCTCTATAGCATGAAGGGCTGTACCGCCGCGAGGCCTGCCGGGATTCGTAGTTCCCAGGCTCTTAGACCCGGGACGGGCGGTACCTTTATCAGGAGGCGGAGCAGCTGCTCTTTGGAGAACGGGATGAACCGCTCGCGGTACTGCTGGGCCCAGTCGCGGGGCTCCGTGGGGTTCCACATCTTGCGGTACTCCCCCATCTTGGCCGCCAGCGATGACAGGGCCCGGGTGTGGCCGAGGAGCGCGGGCAACAGGGGCCATACTCGGACCCTGGATCCCCAGACCCCTCGGGTCACATGCAGCATGGCCAGACCCTTTCCCCGCAGCCTAAACGAGGGAAATGGGCATAAGTCAAAGGTCATCTGGGGGTAAAGGCGCCCTCTCCACCTCCGTGTCCCAACTTCCAGGGGCCGTTTCTACCTCAGGAAGGGCGCAGAGCCCATCCGCCCGCCTCGTAGGCCCTCCTGTCCGTCCCCTCCCACACTGCTCAGTTGGCCTGAGTCCTAGGCAGGGGTCAGAGGTCTTCAAGTCCTGGAGCGTATTGCGGGCCCAGAAGCCCTGTGGTGGCACAACTAGTCTCTGCGGGGTCTAGGCGGCAGGTGGATCTTAAGAGCATATGATATGCTCGGAAGGCTACATAGGGGTGCAGGGCCGCCCACCCCCGGCCAGGCAATCCTTCACCCTTTCCCTCACCTTAGCCAACGTTCGACTGTCATTGAGCCTCCTGCGCATGTGCAGAAGAGCGTCCTGGTCCTTCGAGGTTCGGCTTCAGTCCGCAGTAAGACGCATGCGCAATGCCTGGGTCATTGAGCGGGGTCCATTTTCTTCTTCTAACGCCCTGTGTCGACTGCGCACGCGCAATCTGCCTGCCTTGCTCCACAACTCGCGTTCCTTGGACTCGGCGCATGCGCTGCAGAAGTATCTCCTTGTCCAAGAGCTTCAAAGGGAAAGGGGCGGGGCGGGCGCCAGACTCCCGGGACTTCTGGGACGGTGCAGGGCTTCCGCGCGCAGCCTGCCAACGGCGGGCGGCCCAACGTCCGCTGAGGCCACGCCCCTGCTCCTGTCAGCTCCAGAGTAGGCGGGGAAAGAGAGGGGGCGGGGCTTTGGCGCAGCCAATCAGCTCCAGCAGAGCAGGAGCGAAAAGGCGGGAAAAAGAGGAACCAAAAGAAGGCTGAGGTGGGGCCAGGACCAGGAGGGGAAGGTGGGCGGAAGGAAGAGCCGGCCTTCAGGTGACGTTGACCCGGCCTCCAGAGCAGAGGTGACCCTTTGTCAGGCAGCATCACCCCCAAGTGTCACCACCCCCCTTCCACGTCCTTAAAGGGAAGACCCCGATTCTCTGAAGGTAGCTTAGTGCCGGGGGCACGACCTCCTCATTCTGAGGGGACAGCTGAGTTCCGAGCCCATGTTCCCCACACATCTGAGGTCCAGACCCCCGACTTGAGGAAATACACTTTTATGAAGGTGGACCTGAATTCTGAGGGGAGGCCCTGATTCTAAGGCCATCACCCGCAATCACGAGGACAGCCTAAAATCTACCCTGAGCTGCCTGGGGTCTCCACTACGGGTGCTGTCACCCCAAAGCCTGAAAGGGATCCCCCTGTTTCACACCTCCCCGGGGTTCTGATCGCCATTCCAGCACCCCTAGTCCCTCGAAAATCCCATTAACACAGTCCTTAAAATGGGCCCTCTGGCTCCTGTGTCAGGGCATCACCCCAGTATCCTGCCTTCTCCCCGCTCCTTCTCCCTGGCCTGGCATCTCCCCACCCTGCACCTCCACCTCTGGGGCCCCGGCAGCCGCCTCACCCTACAGCCTCCTCAGCCTGCATTCCTGACTCCTGGGACCCCAGCAGCTCCCTCACCCTGTACCCCTACCTCTGGAATTCTCAGAAGCCCCCTCCCCCGGCACCCCAATTCATGGGACCATCAGCCCACCCTCTCACCCTGCACCCCCATCTCTAGGACCCCTACCCCAGCATCTCCTTCACCCGTGCACCGACTCCTAAGAACCCTCACCCTATATAACCCCATCCTGGGACCACAAGGACCCTCCCATCCCCTGCCCCCTACTCCTGGGACCCCTGGCAGCCCCTTTACCCCGCACTTGGGACGCTAACCATCCCCCCACCATCCCTCTTGTCTTGCAGCAGCTGAGCCCCGGGGTGGGTCTGGAGCCTCCGGACGGCAGGGCCCAGCAGGCAGCGCCCAGCATCCCTGCTCCGGCCTCCCAGGGCCTGGGCAGCAGAACGGCAGGCATGCACATCCCGGAAAGCCTCCAGGACCTGGCCGACAGTGAAGCCGTGCAGTTTCTCAAGAGGCCAAAGACGATCGCGCGGATCTTCGCAGGGGTGAGGCCCTCCTGTGGCCCGGCTGCCCCGTGGGTGACAGGAAACAGGTGTCTCACCTCCCAGACCCAGAGCAGAGAGAGTGGGGGGGGGGAGAAGAAGGGGTCAGATGGGGAAAATGAAGCCAAAGGGAGCTCATAAGGGAAGTCACCCTTTACTGAGCATCTAACTATAGGCCCTGCGCTATTCTGAGCACTTATTAACTCTCCTGGGAAGAAACAACCCTGCAAAGTGGGTGCCATGGAGCCCCATTTTTGAGAGAAGAAAACTGAGGATCAGGGAAAGTTAAATAATTTTTTTAAGGCTGTGCTGTCCAGTTTGGTAACCACAAGCCACATGTGGTTATTCTAATCTAAACTAAATAAAATAAAATATTCAGGGAATTCCCTGGCAGTCCAGGGGTTAGGACTCTGCACTTCCACTGCAGGCGGCCGGGGTTCCATCCCTGGTGGAGAAACTAAGATCCCACAAGCTGCATGGTACGGTCAAAAAAAAAAAAAAAAAAAGAATTCATTCCTCAGTCACAGTGGCCACATTTCAGCCTGGCGGCTCTCATATTGGACAGTAAGGATCTAGAACATTTCCATCATGGTGGATGGTTCCATTGGACAGCGTTGGCTAAGGTCACACAGTAAGAGGCAGGGAATCAGACTGGGGTCTGTGAGATGCCAGAGCCCATTCATTTTCTACCTCTCAGACAAGGGACCAAGAGAGGAGCAGGGGCTGGGGCCTCTGGGGGGAAAGATGCACAGAGGTAGGAAGAGAATAAGAATATGTAATGCAGACCTAAGATGCCAGAGGGTGGGTGCTCACTATGTGCCAGGCACAGTGCCAAGCAAGGGATTTACCTGCATTCGTTTCATCATTACCGCATTCGCGAAGAGTCAAGACACCTGGGGTCAGATCCTCATTCAGCCCCCGACTTTGCTGTGTGACCTTGAGCCGATCACTGCTCCTCTCTGGACCTCAGTGCTTGAGGAGTTAAAGCTGTGACTGTGGGCTTTACACTCTGCAGCCTCCACGGCACTCCTTTGACAGAGTTGGGAACCGAGGTCCAGGGAGATGATGAGATTTGATCGGGGTCAGGAGAGTAGGTGGGATGCCCGGGATTGAATGCAGGGTCCTATTCCAGAAGGATCGATCCGGCCTGACTGAGAATCCTGGTTCGGCCACATGGTCTCCATGTAGAGTGACATCCTCCCCTGCTTGCCTGGGTTGGTCCTGGCGTAATTATCAGCGGCACCTCCTTTGATTCTCAGAAGTGCCCCGTTTTATTTGATAACTTCCCTGGTCACCCCAGGTCTGTGTGACCTTGAGCAAGTGACTTGATTTGTCTGAACCTCCACACCCTCCTGTGTATAGTCCTTCCCGCTCACCAGGAAAGACTGTGTGTGAAAATGAAATCAAGGCCCCTAAACTGATTAGCGTGCACCTGGCAAGTAGCCATCTTTCCTTCCATAGCGATTATTATTATTTTTTAAAATTAATTAATTAATTTATTTATTTATTTATTTTTGGCTGTGTTGGGTCTTCGTTTCTGTGCGAGGGCTTTCTCTAGTTGCGGCAAGTGGGGGCCACTCTTCATCGTGGTGCGCGGGCCTCTCACTATTGCGGCCTCTCTTGTTGCGGAGCACAGGCTCCAGTCGCGCAGGCTCAGCAGTTGTGGCTCACGGGCCTAGTTGCTCCGCGGCATGTGGGATCTTCCCAGACCAGGGCTCGAACCCGTGTCCCCTGCACTGGCAGGCAGATTCTCAACCACTGCTCCACCAGGGAAGCCCGATAGCGATTATTATTGGGACCAACTTGTGATCGAGGAGAGAGGGATGGGTTTGGGGGGCATAGGGTGGTGGGGACTCATGTCCATCGTCATTCTCACCCAAAGGAAGAGGTGAAAAGTGCATTCCACATCCCAGTTCCAAGTCCCTCGCTGTCCTTCGCTCTTCCGCTCCTCACCACGACCCTATGACGTGGGCATCATTACACCTGTTGGACCCAAGGGGAAACTGAGGCTCACAGAGGTTGAGCGACTTGCCCAAGGACGTCACCCAGCTGGAGAGCGAGTCAGAAGGATGCATGGGCTTGGCTTCCGATGCTTCAGCAGGAAGGGCGGTGGCGAGGGAGAAGGGGGTGGGGAAGGGCTGGGGGGAAGGGCCTCCGACCGTGCCAGACGTTTCAGTCACGGACTTTGCCTGCCGCCTCCCTCCTCCCTCCCCCCTGGCCCAGCTCCTCGGCAGGGAGTCTCCGGGCAGCTGGTCCTCCCGTCCTTCGTCCTTCTCACAGCTGCCTGCCAGCTGGTGCCATAACTAATGAATCTTTGCTCCCTCCCTGGGGACAGGCCAGGATGGGTGTGGAAGGAGGTCGGCCTCGGACTTCAGAGGCTTAGGGTCCCTCCGGCCCAGCCAAGCCCCCTTCTTGCATGTCCAGCTGCAGCCCAAAGTTTTTGGGGTCAGTGGACAGACAGCCCGCGGGCCTGGAAGTCAAGGGGGCTGGATTCCAACCCCCTCCCCCCATGACTAACCTTGAGAGGACGCTTCCCGTCTCTGGCCAGTCATGAGAATTACCATCAGGGGCAGGTGCCCACGTCTCTGCAGCACAGAGACAGACCGGGAAACTGAGGCTCCAAGAGGTGAGCAATTTGCCCAAGGCCAGCCACACAGCTGTCGGAGTCAGACGCGGCTGGCTCTTTCCACTGCACCGTCACGGCTTTCAATTTATCACCTGTGAAAGGGCGGTGGATTAGTAACCACGACCACGCGGGGCCCCCGGGGCTGCAGGGAGGGAGCGCAGGTAAAATGAATTCGGGCTCAAAAATGATCAATGGGCCTTCCCGTCCTTGACCTGGCTCTGCCTCGGACCAGCAGGGCAAGATGCTCCCCTTCTGCGGACTCAGTGCTGCAGCCCTGAAATGGAACGGATGTGAATACCCTCCCTTAATGCTAAAGTGCTGGACAAAAAGAGGGACTAGTCATTATTATTATTATTATTTGTTCTTTTTATTCAGAGAAGGCAATTAAGGCAAAGGAGAGAGGAGAATGGACAGAGGCTGATGAGTTTAGGGGTCCATCCTCTGCCTCTCCCATCCCCACTCTGAAGGGCAGGGCAGGAGAAAAAAGAAGGGCCGAAGTCATTCACTCTTTCAACACATTTGCAGAGGTCCAGTCTGGTGCTGGGTGCTGGGTGTAGAGAGAAGGGGCCCACATGCAGCCTGTCCAGGAGGAGTTCAAATTCTAATGAATTACCTTCCCCTTGTCTCCTCCCTCCCTCCTGTCCCCAGCACTACCACATCCAATCAATCACCAAGTCCAATGTTGCGTCCTAAATATCACTGGCTTCCCCAGAGCCCTGGCCTCAGCCTTTCTGCCTGGGCCCTCCCATCCATCATGACCAGGGAGATTTTCTCTAACTCCCTGTCTGACGCTGGCCATCCTCTGCTCAGAACCCTTCCATGCATAAAATTAAGTCCAAGCTAGAAAATTAATTTTTGCCAGGGCTCCCAAGTCCAGGCCCCTCGGTGTGGTGTTCAAGGCCTCAGAGGGTCTGGGCCCTGCCTGTGTTTCCAGCCTCACCTCACACCAGATCCCTCAGATGAGATTTGTCTCCAACCCTTGCAGGAGCTTCACTCTGCAGCATCTGGCTTTTGCACACATGGTTTGGCCGGCCTGGAATGTCCTTCCTCCTGTCTGCCTGCAAAACTCCTCATTCTTTTTTTTTTTTTTTAAGTTTTATTGGAGTATAGTTGATTATAGTTGATATTGTGTTAGTTTCAGGTGTACAGCAAAATGAATCAGTTATACCTATACATACATCCACTCTTTTTTAGATTCTTTTCCCATATAGGCCATTACAGTCTATTGAGTAGAGTTCCCTGTGCTATACAATAGGTCCTTATTATCTATTTTATATATAGTAGTGGGTATATGCCAATCCCAAACTCCCAATTTATCACTCCCCAAAACTCCCCATTCTTTAAGGTGCAGTTCAGATCTCACCTTACTTCTTCCTAAATCCGGCCCCCTGACTTCAGTTCCTGCTCAAACCTTGACTCTCTCCCTGAGCGCAGGCCCCAGCCTCCTCCCCAGCCTCCCAGCCTCCAGTCTCACTCACTCCAGTCCAACTCTGCATGGCCCCACAGGGGTCTTCATATACCCGGAGCTGACCCCGCCCCTCCCCTGCTCTCAGCCATTCCATGACTCCCTACTGACCCTCCGACAAGATCCCACTCCGTAGCCTTTCTCACCCTGCAGCGTTCCTTACAGGCCTCACCGCATCCAGAAAGCCCTCCTGGACCAGCTCCCACCCCCCATCACATACACACACTGGTTCCTTCCATAACTGGTGTGGCCCCTGCCACGCTGCATTGTGACCATCTGGGACAAATCACTTGGGCTTCAGATTGTCACTGAATCTCATTGATGGGAACCCCTGCCCTCAGGACTTCTGGTCCAGCCGGTGGCAGCATATACAGCAGGGGTTAAAGCAGATTCAGGAGCCAGACAACTTGGGTTCAAATCCAGGCACTGCCTCCCACTAGCTGACTGACTTTGGGCCACTCTTCACCCTCTCTGTGCCTCAGCTCCATTATCTAAAAAAACGAGGGTGCCCACATCCTAGGGTGGTTGTAAGGATGACACAGGCTAGTGCTTGTGGAGTACATCGGTGGTTTCATAAATGAACAGGGTCAGGTGGACAGTGCCACCCCAGTGTGCTCTGTGCAGTGTGTGCACAGACAGAGGTGACAGGGCTAGCATATCGGTGAGGCTGCATTTGCTATTTTTTTTTTTTTTTTGGCTGTGTTGGGTCTTCGTTGCTGCACGTGAAGACCTAGTTTCTCTAGTTGTGGAGAGCAGGGGCTACTCTTCCTTGCGGTCGCAGGCTTCTCCTTGCGGCATCTTCTCTTGTTGCGGAGTCCGGGCTCTAGGCGCACAGGCTTCAGTAGTTGTGGCACACGGGCTCAATAGTTGTGGCGCGCGGGCTTAGTTGCTCCACAGCATGTGGGATCTTCCCGGACCAGGGCTCGAACCCGTGTCCCCTGCATTGGCAGGCGGATTCTTAACCACTGTGCCACCAGGGAAGCCCTGCATTTGCTTTTTTTTTTTCTTTTTTTTTTTTTGGCTGTGCCGTGTGGCATGTGGGATCCTAGTTCCCCAACCAGGGATCGAACCTGTGCCCCCTGCAGTGGAAGTGCAGAGTCACCACTGGACTGCCAGGGAAGTCCCAGGCTGTATTTGCTTTTAAAAAAAAAAAAAAAAAAAAGCCTTGGGAATTCCTTGGTGGCCTAGTGGTTAGAATTCAGCTCTTTCACTGCCGTGGCCCAGGTTTGATCCCTGGTCGGGGAACTGAGATCTCACAAGCTGTGTGGCGTGGCCAAAATATATTAAAAAAAAAAAAAAAGCCTTGAAGCAAAAGGTGAATGTTTGTTAGGTACTGAGTGTTTATTACACTTCTCTCTGTACTTTTATATGTCTTTGGAATATTTCACAAATTCCTTTTCTTAAATGGAGAGGAATTAGTGGAGCCGGGAGAGAGGAGGAAGAGGTGGCAGCCAGAGGGAAAGACTTGAAGGCAGAGAGAATCAACAGGATAGCGGATACTTATTGCCCTCTCTTCCCGTATCCCGGGCACAGTACATTTCGTATTGGTACTTGGGTTTGGGGGCAGAAGGCGAGCGTGAGCGAGGTAGGGGTGAGTGGGGGGGAGATGAGGGGCTGGGACTCTGTCCTGGGGCTGCTAGAGAGCCATGGGGGTGCGGGGCTGGGAGCTGGGAGGGGCAGGGTGTGGAAAGAGCCCCTGGGGGGCCGTGTGGGGAGACTTGGAGGCAGGGAGGCCGGGGAAGAGGCTGGGGCAAGGGCCCAGCAGGGAGGACGAGGCCTGAGCTGGGATGGAGGAGAGGGGCCGAGAGGCAGCGGGAGGATGGCTCTGGGCAGCTCTGAGGATGTGATCGGGAAGGAGGGGTCAGAACCACCAGGAGGGTGAACCACGCCCAGTGATGGGGACCCGCCCAGGAGGATGAGCCAGTCTGGGGAGATGCTGAGCTCTGCTCCGGCCCCTGGGAACCCCCGTCCCGCACCCACAGGTCTTCTCCCTCATCGTCTTCTCCTCCCTGCTGACTGACGGCTACCAGAACAAGACCAACTCTTCGCAGCTCCACTGTGTCCTCAACAGCAGCAACGCGGGCTGCAGCTTCGCTGTGGGAGCCGGCCTCCTGGCCTTCCTCAGCTGCCTGGCCTTCCTCGCCCTGGACGCCCATGAGGGCCACATCGCCAGCAGCCGCTTCAAGACGGCCTTCCAGCTCCTGGACTTCATCCTGGCCGGTGAGCCCCCCGGGCACTGCCCTTGACCACCCAGCCGGCCACGACCGTCCTCCACACGTGACCCAAAGCTTTGTCCCTCACTTCTCAAAGCTCTTCTGCGTCCGCTGTTTCCTCCCGGGGAATCATTGCCCATCCCTTAGACTCAGGGTAAGGGTGATCTCTTCTGACGCCCAGACTAATTCTAGAAGCCTCTCTCCTGCCCAGCTTTTTCCTCGCATTCACCTCCCTTCTTCACAACCTTTCTTGAAAAGCCACCGGTGGCAGTGGCCAGAAGTAGGGTGCAGAGCGCAGAGTCAGACAGACCCAGGTTTGAAATCTCACCTCTGGCGCCTCCTCAGTGTGTGGGTTTTCTCCCCTCTCTGAGCTTCTGTAGAAGCTGGGATGAAAACTCTCACCTTCAGGGTTTTTCTGAGGATGAAATTCGAGAAGGGACTCCTGCAGTGATGTTGATATTTACCGGGCACATCCCATGTGTCAGGCACCACTTCAAGAGCTCCCCATGCCTGTCTCATTTCTTCCTCAGAACCACCCAGGGAGGGAAGTCCTGTTCAGATTCCCATTTCACAGAGGAGGAAACTGAGGCTTGAGGAGGTTGGGTAATGGCTGCTGAGTGGCAGATCCAGGCTTCCAAGCCAGGCCTGGCCTCCTAACCAATGCTGAGCACCCTAGATAGAGCCCGGCACACAGTAAGCGCCAAATAAATGCTCGTTCCTTTTCCTCAGGCCCCAGGCTCCTTCCTCTCCCTTCTCTGCACCTGCCCAGTTCCAGCAACTTAGGGCTGGGAGGGCCCCTAAAGGTCACTGAGTCCAGTGCTGTCCAAGAGAAGGTTCTGTGAGGACGGGAATGTTCTGTGCCTGGACTCTCCAACACAGGAGCCACGGGCCACGTGTGGCCGCCGAGCACTTGACGTGTGGCCAGTGCCACCAAGGGGTGGAATTTTTTTTAATTCTATTTTAATCGATTGGAATTTTTGATTGAGTGAAACATAAAAAGCCGCAAGTGGCTGGCGAGGCCCGTAGTGGACGGCACACCCCACTCCAGGGGGTGTTCTGCGGCCGGCTGGGAGGGAGAGGCCGCAGCAAGATCCCAGCCCCCAGCCCCAGCCACCCTTCCTGAGCCCTCTCTCCCCACCTCACACCCCCCCCTCCACCCCTCTTCTCTCCCTCGACCCCCCAGCCCTCTGGGCAGGCATTTGGTCCGTGGGATTCTGCTTCCTGGCCAACCAGTGGCAGCGTTCGCCGCCCGGACAATTCCTCCTGGGGAGCAGCAGCGTCAAGGCCGCCATCACCTTCGCTTTCTTCTCCATCCTCGTCTGGGTGAGGAGTGTCTTCCCTTCAGGGCGGGGTGGTGTGAGTTAAGAGGGCTAGAACCTTCCACCCAGCTCCCCAGGACCTCCGCAAGCCCCTTTTGTGACTTTGGGCAAAGAGGGAAGAAGGCGCCCCTTCCTCCCAACAGACGCAGCCCAATTGTGGGCACCTTCCAGTGAGCTGTGGCACAGCTCCCGCCCGGGCCAGCCCCACCCACACCAGCCTCCAGCTCGCCCTCCTCTGCCCACAGACACTCCAGGCCTACCTGGCCCTCCAGGACCTCCGAAATGATGCTCCAGTGCCCTACAGGCGCTCCCTGGACGAGGGCGGCGTGGTGCTGACCTCCCTCTCCCCGCCGTCCGCCGCCAGCCCTGTCAACACGCCCACCACCGGTCCCCACAGCCTGAGCTACACCAGCTCTGCCCTGTCCCCCCATCTGACCACTCCGAAGGCCCCCCGCCTCACTATGATGCCCGCCAACTAGACCGCCTCATCCACGCCAGTAAAGAGAGACCCCTCCCTCCAGAAGGGTTTCTGAAAACTGCCCTGTGTCCTTCTCATATCTGTTTCTCTCCAGCCCCTCGAGCGGCCAGGGGAGGGGGGGAAATCCTATGGGGTCTCCTCAGGGGTCTCTGTAGCGGGTCCCATTTCCAGCCCACCTCCTGGACTCTCCCTCTGAGCGCCACCTTGATAGCTAGGGGCGGCGACAGGAGGGAAACCCTTTTTACAGGCCTGTGACACAACGAGCCCTTTACTCCTTGCACTGGCCACGGGAGGGAGGCACGAGGTGCCTCACTGTACAGCTGAGGAAGCTCAAGTTCAGAGACAAGATGCTTCCGCCCGTGGAGAGGGCTCTAAGGAGAACCAGGGCCAACACTGGGACCGGCCCTGTCTCCAGGGCCCACATCCTTTAACTCACCCCAGATGACAAGGGACCCACTCAAACCCATGCCATGGGAGGAGTGGTTAAAGGAACAGGGGATGGCAAGTCCATGACTGAGATCGGGGAGATCCTTGTCTTCAAATATCTGAAAGCTTGTCTTAGGGAACCCCAAAACTAATCGGGGACTCATGCTTGGGCCACAAAACGCTCCTGCCTGCAGGGACCCAGCAGGTAACTCCAGTGGGTGAAGTACCCATGAAGCAAGTGGTGGGGCAGGGGCCGAGTCTGGGAAGGGGAAGCCTTCACTCAGCACCCAGCGTTCAGTACCACAGCCCGGGGGGGGTCCAGAGCAACGCTGTCCAGGACTTTCCTAGTGGTCTGGCGGTTAGGACTCCACGCTTCCACTGCAGGGGGCACAGGTTCGATCCCTGGTTGGGGAACTAAGATCCCACATGCCACGATGCAGCCAAAAAAAAAAAAAAAATTATAGAGCAGCGCTGTCCAATGGAAACAAAGTGTGAGCCATGGGGGGCAGCATTTAAACTTGCCAGCTGGCCACGTGAAGAAAAGTAGAATGAAACAAGTGAAATGAATTTTCATATATTTTATTCAACCCAGTATATCCAAAATATGATCATTTCAACATGTCATCGGTATAAAAAATTAGCCAGGTAGCTTACATTCTACTGCACTAAGTTTTTGAAATCCTTCGCCTGTTTTACACGGACAGCACACCTCAATTTGGGGTCACCACATTTCAAGTGCTAATGGTCACCGTACTGGATAGTGCCACTCTAGAACCTTCTAGTTTTTCTAGAACCACCGGACATCCGTTTCTTTTTATGTGGAATTAGTTGGCAAGGAATACAAAAAAAAAGCTTAATGTTATGCTGGCCAAACCAGACACACCCACACAGGGGCCACAGTGGCTGCAGAGTATTCATTTACAAACTGGGAAAAGCAATGTGAGTTGTGGGGAGGCAAATGTGGGCTCCGCGGTCCCCTTTTTTGGTTTCCTGTGTGGCAGTGCTCAGTGCTAAGGGTGCAGAAAGAAGCAGGCTGTGGTCCCTGTGGGCACCTGGAGGAAACGGCAGCCGTGCGGTGGAGCGGGCAGTGTGCCGGCGTGGGAAACGGGAGGACCCAGAGCTCTGGTCCTCACTCAGTCACTAGCTGGACCACCTGGACTGTGTCACTTAATCTCTCTGGGCCTGAGCGGGGCTGGCTGTCAAACTAGAGACTTGGACGGGATTTAGATTGATGGTTTGAGGGCTGCGTTCAAAGAGGTGCCCCCTCCCGACCCTGAATCAACCCAAGCAGCCCTGCTCCTGCATTTTCCATATGAGGCTTCTGGACAAATTCCTCTAAACAGAAGGTCCGTTGGCTTAGCTTACAAGAAAGAAAGAAAAAAAACCTTTGAAAAACCCCACAGCAGTGGCTAAACATACAGGATCCAGCAGCAGGAAGCCAGGGTACCAACCCCACCTCTGCTGCTCACCCGGCTATGCCTCGATTTCCTCCCCAACAAAGCGAGGGTTCTCTGAGGGTCCCACAAGCTCACCCGTGTAACGCACATTGCCTGGCGCTTATGAAACGCTCGGAAACGCCAGCTACCTGCCTCCTGAAGCTTCCAGAGCCATCCTACGGGAGAACTCAGGAAGGTCTCAGCAGACATCTAGGGCATTTGGCGAAATCGGGGCAAAACTCCAAAAGCTTACAAGGGCCAAGCAGGTAACCCAAATGAAGGAAACAGGCCAGGTGTGAAGCCAATCTGGAGGGAAACATGGAAAAGATTTGACTTTCCTTTGAACTTCACAAAACCACAAAACAGCGTCAGCCCAGTAAGAGATGGTATCGACCCCTCAGCCAAGTCCTGGGGACTTGGTGGTGGAGGGAGGGGAAGCTCATGTCCCAGCCATTCACTCCAGCCATCTGTTGCCACCCAGACACGAGGACCCGGCCTTGTCAGACTGATGGGGTTTTTTTCAAGAGAAGCCAGAAATCCCGATTTTAATGTGAAAATCTGGTTTTTTTTTTTTTTTTTAAACCAAGGTTTCTTTTTTTTTTTTTTAAATCAATTTTTTTTTTTTTTAATTACACTATACTAGGTGTGCTTTATTTATTTATTTATGGCTATGTTGGATCTTCGTCTCTGTGCGAGGGCTTTCTCTAGTTGCGGCAAGCGGGGGCCACTCCTCATCATGATGCGCGGGCCTCTCACCATCGCGGCCTCTCCCGTTGCGGAGCACAGGCTCCAGACGCGCAGGCTCAGCAATTGTGGCTCACGGGCCCATTTGCTCCGCGGCATGTGGGATCCTCCCAGACCAGGGCTTGAACCCGTGTCCCCTGCATTGGCAGGCAGACTCTCAACCACTGCGCCACCAGGGAAGCCCCGAAAATCTGGTTTTTAAAGGCCAGCAACCAATTCCATTTTTTTTTTTTTTAAGAAAACATAAAGCAGTTCAATACAATACAAAATGATGGGGGGACGGGGGCTGTCCCTTGGTGACTTCCAAATCACAGGCTCTTGGAGGTTGTCCTCTGCAACACTTAGATTAGGGAGAATTGTCAGGGAAGTTCTGTGCCAAGATAAGAAGAATCTTCGAGATTTTTTTCCTCCAAAACCTCTTCCCTGGTGGAGTCATGAGGAGTCAGGGTGCAGCTCAGAGTCTCAGGAAGCCCAGTTTCTCATCTTCCTGCTCCTCCCAGGCCTGGATCGCCTGCGGGTGGTAGACGGGATAAAGCAGAAGCAGAGAGAGCGGCCAGGGTGCTGGGTGGACCCCACAAACACCAGAAGAGAGGGCAAGGAGTAGCAAAAGAGAGGCGTCGTTTTCCTCAGTTTATTTCAAGAGAACAAAGAATCAACCATCAATTCTGTACAAAAACGTGGCCATAGAGCCACGGTGACCCTTGGGCCAACCCCCTTCCCATGCGCCCCTAAATTGCCAAAAAACAAGGACAAGACCAAAAAACCCAAACTCTGGAAAAAATTATTATGAAAAATCAGGGGAGAACTTCCCTCCCCTCTTCCCTCTCCCCAATGCAGAAGTTTGGGGTGGGGGAAAGGGGGGTTGTGTCCATGGCAACGCTGGGAGGTCTGGCAGGCGGGTGTCGGCAGATTTAGTGTTTGGCAACCAGTGGGGCTGAGGGGTTAGGATCCAGAAGGAAGCCAAGGGGCTCGGGGGAGGGAAAAGATCTCCAACCCCGCCGTGCCCCACAGGACACTCGAAAACAGTTTATAAAAATTGGGGCCAGAGAGTAGAAAAGAAAGGAGTCATCAGAATCAAAACCTAAGTAGTGGAAAGATTTTTTTTTTTTCTTCTCTAAAAGGCAAAAAAACTACAAACAGCCCAGGTCCTGAGCTCCCCCAAGACTTGGGTCCTCCACTGCCCCCTGAAACCCGGCAGGAGCAGGGCTGGGGAGTACCGAGAGGTGGGTTCTTAAAAAAGTTCCCCTGGATGGGAAGGCTCTTCGTCTTTCGTCGCCTTCCTCTGCCTCTCGCAGCTGCCCCGAAGAGGGATGGCGAGGACCAGGGCTACGCCGGCAAACTCAGCTTCTTCCCCTTGAGGACTGGGAGGAGAGAAAGGGGGGCGGGCATGACCAAGGGGTCCCTCACGGAGGGGACAGCCTCCCACGCCCACAGCAGGGGCTTGGATGCTGGGCTGGGCAGAGATGCAGGAGGGGCAGCCCCAGGACTCCGGATTATCAGCTGGGGGTGGGGCCGGGGACCAGGCTCCTGGCCTAAGGGCTGAGCCATGGAGCCCCGGAGGAGGCCCCATTTCTCCTAATGCTGGCTGCTCCTCTTCCATCCTGGAAGGGCTGGAGGCCTTGGCTCTCGGGGCGCGCTGGGGTCAGAAGGCCTGGCAGGGCTGGCTGGGCAAGACCACACCACCCGCTTCTGCCCCCCCAGCCTTAATCCTCAGGGGGCGTGGCTGCCTTCAGGCCTCTGTCCTCCTGTCTCCTCTTCCCTTCACACTGACTGACTGAACTTCTAAGGTCTTTGCTTTAATCGTCATCTCTAAAAGGCCTCCCCCGACCACACCCCCCTCCATGTAAAGTAACCCCCTCATCCTCCACCACTGTTCACCAACACATCCCTGGTTTCTTTCTGTCATTGCCCTTCTCACTGTTTGCAATCATCTCTCTTGTTTATTCACCATCTCCCCCGACTACAATACAAAGGGAGGGGAGGGCCTTGTCCATCTTTTCTCCTAAGGTTGTATCCCCAGAGCCTAGCCCCGGCCAGGGACATAGAAAGTGCTCCATAAATTTGTTGGTTGAATGAATGAATGAATCTTGGTGGGCCTGAGTCCCTGAGGGTAAGGACAGAGGTCCATCAGCAGAGAGGAGGCCCTCCCTTCTCTGAGAGCTGCTGGCGGCCTGGGAGACGGGAATTCTGGATCTGTTACGGGTGTGAGACTGAAAGACTTTGGATCTGGAACCTTGGGGCAGGAGGAGGGCTTAGGACACATTCCAAGAGAGGAAAAGTCAGAGGCCACCCCTGCCCCTCTCTTTGTCCTATCTTCCGTCGAGGGATACAGGGCTGGGGAGATGAAGCTGGGGCCCCAGGGAGGGTGGGAGCTGGGGAAGGAGCCCCACCAGCCAGCCCCCCACGCTGGCTACCTTTGGTGACGTAGAGGTAGAAGAAATCACAGTAGAGGACCGTCTGGACCAGGCCCGCCACGATGGCGATGAGGTCGAAGAAGCCTTCGAAGTGGTAGCGCCAGATCCAGTTGAAGAGATAGAGCGTGCGGTAGACACCCAGCGCAAACAAGTAGTGGCTGGTGATGGTCTCCGCCTCGCCCGTCTTGCTCACCATGAACAGCTGCGGCAGGATGGCCACGGACTCCAGGTAGATGGAGAAGGTCCAGAGGATCTGCGGGGAGGCCGGGGCGTGGGAGCAGAGGGCAGGACGAGGCGGGAGGGGACAGGGCAGAAGAGAAGGGTGAGGATGGCAGACGCTGGGTTACAGGCGCAGTGATGTTGGAGCGTGGGTGACAGGTACCACGACGCCTGCCGGGCACTCACTGTGTGCCAGACACCGCTTTCCTGCCCCACCTGTATTCTCTCGTTTAATCCCCACGATGACCCCATGAGGCAGGTACTATTATCAGCATCCCCTTCTTTTTTTTTTTGTTTTTTTTGTTTTTTGGTTGTGCCGCAAGGCTTGAGGGATCTTAGTTCCCCGGCCACGGAGGGAACCTGGGCCTCGGCAGTGAAAACACCAAGTCCTAACCACTGGACCACCAGGGAATTCCCAGCATCCCCTTCTACCGATGAGGAAACTGAGGCCCAGAGAGGGTAAGAGACTTGCCCAGGACGTGGCTAGGAAGCGGCAGAGCTGGGATTCGAACCAAGGGTTCTGAGCCCGTGTTCATGAGCACTTTGCGATTACGCCTCTCCCAAGGGCGGCCCAGGTTGGGATCTCGGCTGTGAGATGTCCCTTCTATGAGATCCTGGGCAAGAGATCCAGATTCTCGGAGCCTCTGCTTCCTCATCTCCAAAATGGGGATGATTTTGGGAATTCCTTGCGGTCCAGTGGTGAGGGCTCCGTATTTCCACTGCTGAGGGCCTGGGTTCAATCCCTGTTTGGGGAACTAAGATCCCACAAACCACGTGGCACAGCCAAAAAAAAAAAAAAAGAAAAAAAAGGGGAATGATTTTCCTGCCCTGGTAGGGGCAACATTCAATGTGCAATCTTTAGAGACATAAATCAGACTGTGTCACTCCCTGGCTTAAAACCCTCTTGTAGGGCTTCCCTGGTGGCGCAGTGGTTGAGAGTCTGCCTGCCAGTGCAGGGGACATGGGTTCGAGCCCTGGTCCGGGAGGATCCCACATGCCGCAGAGCAACTGGGCCCGTGAGCCACAACTACTGAGCCTGCGCATCTGGAGCCTGTGCTCCGCAACAAGAGAGGCCGCGACAGTGAGAGGCCCGCGCACCGCGATGAAGAGTGGCCCCCGCTTGCCGCAACTAGAAAAAGCCCCCGCACAGAAACGAAGACCCAATGCAGCCAAAAATAAATATAAAAATAAATAAATAAATTAAAAAAAAAGACTTAAAGAAGAAATACATGGCGAGTATCTTAAAAAAAAAACAAAAAACAAAAAACCTTCTTGTAGCTACTTCTTATCACATCCAGAATAAAACCCAAGTTCCTAACCTTGGCCTTCAAGGCCCTCCTCAATCCAGGTTCATCTTCTACTCCCTCCCCTCGCCCTCCAGGCTACAACTACCTGGGCCTTCCATCTGGTCCTCCAACACACCATGCTCCTTCCTGCCCCAGGGCCTTTGCACTTGCTGTTCCTTCAGCTCTTCCCCCAGACAGTCACATTCTGCCTCTTCCACCTGCTTCCAACCTCAGCTCATCAGTCGCCTCCTGAGAGAGGTCCTCCCTGACCATCCTTCCCCCTGGATGGTCACATCCTCTGTCTTATCTTCTTCCTGGCAGCTCTGACCAGACTGTGAGCTCCATGAGGCCCAGGAGCCTATATCTTGGGCACCCTGTGGGCCCAGCACCTGGCACAGTGCCTGGCATATATTCGATGCCTGGATGAATGCATGAGTGATTGGAAGCAAGGTCCCCAAGTGCTTGTCACAGGCCACCATTTAGGGAGCAGCGACAAGCATCATTCGTGAGCAGGACAGGGCATCACAGGAGGGAGAGACGAAGAGATGGCAGACAGCTGTCGGCCCCTTTTCAGTCCTCAGCTCCCTGAAAGTCCCACCTGGGGTGACTTGTGATCTGTAGACCCACCGAAACCTCCGCTCAGACAACAAAGCCAGCTGGCAGGTGTGGTTCCTCCTGGGTTGTTTTGGTTTGTGGGAAGGAAGTGGGGACCATCAGCATGTATTCCTAAGAACTGACGTTTATATAGCATTTACTACATCCAAGGCACTGTTCTATGCACCCTACAGGTATTAACTGGCTTATGCCTTAACCCTATGAGGTAAGTCCTATTGTTATCCCCCTTACACAGATGAGGAGACTGAGGCCCACGGGATCAGTAACTCGTCCAAGGCCACACAGCTAAGATGCGGGTGGAAACAGATTCCTACCCAGGCAGCTAGACTTCAGGGCTTGTTCCCATAATTACTCAGAATCCACCAGTGAGGTTCTTAGTATATCAGGTTAGTTGAGGCTCTCAGGAAACATACCCATTAAATTGATACATACCGATTGTTAGCCTTGGGGAGTAGAATCATGACGTAAGAGGAGAGAGAAGGTCTGTTGCATTTTACTTTATCTATTTGTGACGTCTGAATTTTTAAAGAATTGTTTCCTTCTATGATTAAAAAATAATTTTTCAGCATGCACCTATTGATAGCATGGGCTTTGAAAGCAGGCAGACCTGGGTTCAAATTCTGTGAGGTCTCCCCTCTGAGCCTCACCTTAGTCCTCCAAGAAATAGGGATGAGGATGTCCACTTCCCCAGGAGGCCGAGGGATCAGACGGGATGATGACGGATTTGGAATGGCCAGCTCAGAGCAGGACACACAATCGGTGCCAATACTTTGCACAAGTGACGTCCCCCCACCCTCTGAATGAGGGAACCACACAAGCTGGAGTCAAGAAGCCTGGGTCCTGGTCCGGCCTCCTCCACCTGGAGCAAGCCCCACTGCCTTCCCCCAGCCTCAGTCTTCCCATCTGCAAAATGGGCCCAGCTCAGTGGGTGCTCCATGCAAGGTGATGCTGATGATAAATTTGCAAAGTCCAGGCCCTGCAGCCAAGCTTGGGGTTCCTGCCACAGTGCAGTGCAGCCTCCCTCTGACATTTCTGGGACCACTGGGTCAAAGTCATCCTCAGTCAGATTTGTCTAGCCTGCAGGGCGCTTTTAGAAATAGATCTGGAATCTGTAGCCAAAATTGTAAAGTGAGATCCCTCAGGAAAACTCCTGAATTGTGGCTTGTGTTGAAAACATCATCACATCTGGCTGCTCAGGGGCGGCTTGCAGAATCTTAGTTCCCCGACCAGGGATCGAACCCGTGCCCCCTGCCTTGGAAGTGTGGAGTCTTAATCACTGGACTGCCAGGGAAGTCCCAGGGCCAGCTTCTTACAATGCAGGAGTTAGTGGTCCTGGGGGAGGAAAGACTGCTCTGAATTTGATTCCTGCCAGCCCCAGGAGGCAGATCGCAGATTTAGCAAAGGCCCTCTCAAAATTCCTCCCAGGAATTTGTACAGGTCCCACCAAAATGCCATGCAATAAAAACTATGACAGCTAACGTTTAGGAGTAAAAGGATCCACATGGTCCTAAACACTGCAGGCACCGAACAAACATGGACCGCACTTCCTACCTACTGCCAGACACTGTGCTTTACCAATATTAACCCCCATCAAAACCTATGAAGTAGGAACTGATTATCCCCATTTCACAGACAAGAAAACTGAGGCACAGAGAAATTACATGACTTGCCCAAAGTCTCACAGCTGCTAAGTGGGCTTCAAATCCCTGTTCTCTGGTTCTAGCGTCTCTGTGTCTAACCACTAGGTGATGCTGTCTAATCTCAGTAAATCCTCACAATGACCTGATCTCGACTTTACAAATAGGGAAACTGAAAGGTCAAGTTCCATGCCCAAGGTCATGCTGATAGAAAGTAACAGATCCAAACCCAAGTAGCCTGGCCCCCCAGAGCCCCGTTCCCAACTCCTGAACTATTCATTAGGCCAATGACTTTGGAAGAGTCATTTCAACTCCCTAAGCCTCAGGTTTCTCATCTATAGAATGGGGCTGCTGTGAAAAGTAATGAGTTAACGTATGTGAAATGCTGAGAGCAGCGTCTGGCACATAGTGAGGGCTGCTGCTGTTACATTATTATCATCTGACTCCAGAGCCCCTGTTTTGAACTTTAGGTCCTAAAAGAAGGAAGTCTGAGCAAACCCTACAGAAGGAAGCCTCTGAGTGGGTCCACTGTCAACTGCTGTTCTCCCACAGCCCACCCCACCACTACAGACCCTGCAGGTGGCCTACCTCTAGAGGGGTAAAGTCATGGTTGACCAAGAACGCCAGGATGGCCGTGGGAACAACGAGGAACTCCACTCGGAACGTGTCGTGGTTCCCATCGTAAGTGGCTTTGAACTTGCTGTAAATCATCCAGACCGTGGTGAAAGAACAGGCGATGTAGACCACCTGTCGAAGGGGAGGATGAGGAGGGTGCTTCAGCTCCAAGCACAGGGTCTGAGCCCCCAGTAGACTTAGACCCAGCCCCTCCCCCCCTCAGACCCAGGAGTCCAGGCCCCCAGCCTCTCCTCCCTCAGGCTTAGCAGTCTGGACCCCTAGCCCCTCCTCCCTCAGACCCAAAAGTCTGGGACCCACATTCCCTCCTCCCTGGGACCCTCCCTCCCCGGCTCCCCCCTCAGGAGGGCCCGGCAGGTTAGGAAACGCCTTTACCTTCATGCACGTGTTGTAGAGTGAGATGTAGTTGGTGAAGAGGTCCAAGTAGCGGGCAGTGAACACAACAGCAAACAGGACCTGGCTCTTCCCCGAAATCCCTGTGGTCCAGAGAAATGGGGATGGGGGAGGCTGGAGGTGGGCTGCACGGCCAATAAACCGAGGCCCAGGGCCCCGGGCGAGCCAGAGGGGCTCCGGAGTGCAGCTGTCCCTGGAGGCCTCCCCAGCCGCCGGCCTAAGCAGGGCCCTTTCCCACGGCCCACAGCCAGGGGGCAGCCCGGCCCCAAAGCTACTCCAGCCCGAGGCTCTGTCCCAGGCTAGGCCTCGTGGCCCCCTCCGGCCCCCTCAGTGTCCTCCCACAGTCCGGATCCAAGGTGGAGCCTCGGGAGGACCCCACTTGACCTCAGCCCTCCGGAACAGGTCGCCTACCTCCCGCTCCCTTTCTGGCGGCCACAGTCCACGTCACCAACTCCCAGCCGCCTCCCTGCCTGCCACAGCTCCCTGTTCCCAGCCCTGGGAACCCTAAGGCCACCCAGATAGGGGCCGGGGGAGGCTGAATTGGGTTCCTGGAGCCACCCCCACCAAACTGGATGCATCCCCAGTTTGGGGAAAGGAGCTGACCCCCTGGTGACCCCGGACCTGGAAGGCGGATCCTCAGCAAGCAGTGGCGGGGAGGGACCCGTCCCCCGATGCCTCCAAACCCTTCCCCGAGTCCTGGAATGTCTCCCGCACTCTCCCCCCTTCTCCGGCCCCGGTGGGCGTCTCACCGGCACACGAGCGGGACTTCCAGATTTTGAGCAGTAGCAAGATGATGGCTAGGAGGTGGGAGAGGTCTCCCAGGAATCGGAAGAGATTCATGGTTGAGGGGATCTGGCAGGGCTGGGCTGGAGGGAGTCAGGCTGGAGGGGGGCTGCCCCTCGGGGCTGCTGTTCTGGCCGGGCGGCTGGGCTGGGGGGCGGGAGAGGTGCCCTCGGGTGGGCTCCGCTCCGGGGAGGGGGCTCTGGGCGGGGGCGCCGAGGCCGGAGCTGGTGGCCGAGCCAGAGCTAGGAAGAGGGAGGCGGGCGGGAGGGGGAGGAGTCCGGGCGGGAGGCTCCGCCCCCGAGGGCGGAGTCCCGGCTCTCCGGCGCCCCCTACCTCGCACCTCCCCGCTTGCAGAGTTGGCGCCGAGTTTACCCCGGCAAGGCCGCCTCCTAGGAACTTGCGGGGTCGCTGGGATCGGAAACTCGCAAATCCGGCACCAGTTCCCCCAAAGCAGTCTGTGCCTCTGTAAAGGTTGCAGCCCAGCCGCACAGATTCTGCCCTTGACAGCGATTCGGGAGGCAGGTCTCTGAGCTTTAAAAATCCTAGACAGGGACCCAGAGGCTGGCTTTTCAGGGGCCTCCAGCTCCAATCCACTCAAAAGACAAGAGAGCAGCCCCCAGTCCCTCTCTCAGACTCAGAAGTCTGGGTCCCCAGCACCTTCATCCCCCAGGACCCAGGAGTCCAAGACCCTAGCCCCTCCTCCCTCAGACCCAAGAGTCTAGCCCCCCTTCCTTGGGACTTAGGGTCCTACCCAACAATCTTGTGTCTCAAGCATCCTAGACCCAGGAATCTAGATGCACAATCCCTTCCTCCCTCTGGGACCCACAAATTCAGGCGACCAGTCTCTTCTTTTTCAGAGGTGTAAGGCTTCACTCCTGCTCTCCCAGACCCTGGAGTCAGCAGCCCACAGCTCTGGCTCCAGCCCCTCCTCCGGAGCTGCCCCCTCACAGGCACACATACACACTCTCAGGAGCCCAGGTGTCCTGCGCCACACTCCACCACAGTGCTTTATAGAAGCGCTGGGCCTAGCCTCTCTAGCAGGAAGGGCAGGAGCTGGACAGCTGGCCTTGAGGGCCAGGAACAGGCTGTGTCTGGGGGGGAACAGGCTGTGTCTAGGAGGGGACACACGCTGCTTTCCTCCTGGATGTCTGAGTACCCACGGGTGATGGACGTCAGGGTCCATCAATAAAAGAAGGGGTACAGCGGTATTAGTTTCCTCAGATTGCCGGATGGATTTGGTGCCTGAGGGTGACATCCATCAGTCTTGGATTTGTGGGCCGCTGAGGGTGGTTTGTGTTAAGGGGTCAGTTTGTCTGAGTGCCTAAAAGGGACTCAGGCCTGGAGGAGGGGGCCCAGATTACTGCGTAGCAGTGGAGAAGGGAACTAGGGGCTTGGACTCCTGGGTCTGAAGGAGGAGGGGACTGGGGGCCTGGACTCCTGGGTCCTGGAGGAGAAGGGGGCTGGGGACTTGAATTTCTGGGTCTGAGGGAGGAGGGGGCTGGGAGCCTGGACTCCTGGCTTCATGATGGAGACCTAGTTTGCAGGCCTGGCCTTCTGGGGCAATAGAAGCCAAAAGATGGGTCCTAGCATGGCGGAGAACCAAGTCTGGGAATGGCCTCCTGCTTCACAAGCTTCAAAGTGGGGAGGGGGCCGAGGGCGGCAGCCCCTGGGCTCTGGAGTCCAGGTCCCAATCTGATGTCTCAGTGCCGGGGCCTGAGTCCCTGCCTGCTCCCCACCCCTTCCTCCCCGTTTTATTTGCAGCCCCTCACTCTCTTGTCCCAGGAAGAAGGCAGAGGCTGGGAGATGGGGAGGGGGGTGGCCCCCTCCCCCAGCCCTGGCAGGAGGAGGGGTCCCCAGGGAGGCCAAGAAGGGGGGCTGTGGGTCTCCCGGCAGGGGCGGACGGGGACTGAATGTTAATCACATCCCGAGCGAGCGTGTGTGTGTGAGAACAGAGCGAGTGTGCGAATCCCTCCCGCTCCAGCTCCTCCGAGCTGTGGCCGCCGCCCTCCGCCCACAGCCTCCCACGGCCACCGGTGCCCAGCTGGGGGGGTGTCGGCCCGGGTGGGTCCGCCCGGCCCCCAGGGATCTCTCGTGCGTCTGCCATCTGCCCGGTGAGGATCTGTGTGTCCGGGTGTCTGGGGCTGGGCTGCTGGAGGTGGGGGTGTGTCTGTAAGGGCTGCGGCGGTTGAGGGAGGGAGGGAGGGGTCTGTCCGTCTCGACCCTGAGCCACCTGCCTGGGTGCCGCGGGCCCCCCAGTTTCCTCCCTCCGAGCCCCCCCTCCAAACCCGGATGGATGGTGTGTACCTGGGCTCTGTGCCTCCTGCCTGCGTCCGGCCGGGCTTCTGGCGTCCCCGGCTGCCTGTGTCCTCCTGTCTGTCCGAACAGCCCCTGACGGCAGTGGCAGCCCGGCCCCATCAGACCCCCGTGTGTGTGTGTGTGTGTGTGTGTGTCTCCCTCCTCAGGCTCCGGGGGTGTTGAGGGGAATCCCAGGGAAGTGAGGTGGTGCGTGTGTGTATGCTGTGTGTTTCTGCCTGTATTTAAGAGTGGGGGAACGGGGGGGGGTCGTCTGGAGGTGGCCAAGCGAGGAAGGGGCGAGCAGTCCCTCCGACAGGCAGTCTTCCGCCCCTCAGGCACACACACACACAAGCCACCGGCTTCAGAGGTGACCCAGACAGACAGACAGACAGACACAGAAGCGGGAGGGGGGGAGCGCTAAGGGCACGGGGGTGGGGGGGTGGGGGGGGATGCGAATGAGCCAGGGAGAGGCGGGACCGGACACATGGACGGGGGGGAGGAGCCGGGGCTGAAGCGGCAGAGGGGGGCACCCCGGGTGGGCGGAGGGGGGATCCCCACGGGGTCGGGGCAGCGAGAGGACACCCCGACAGCCTCCGCAATGTCCGGGGCCCAACTTCCAGCGCAACATGTGTAGCAGCGTCCTCGCCTAGTCTGAGTGGCCGCAACCTTGGGGGACAGACAGGGCAGGACGGACCGAAGAAGAGGAGGGAGAGCCGGAGCCAGGGACGGGCAGGAGGTCCCCGCCACCGCCGCCGCCCCAGGGCCTGCCCCCCACCCCACCTCCTCCGCGGCTCCCTGAGCCCTCCGCCGAATCTTCGGGTCGCTGGACTCCGGTTCCGTTCCTGGCACCCTCGCAATACCCCCCACAGAACAGGGTCATGAAAAGGTAAGGCTGGGGTAGGGGATGCAGGGGTGGGGGTGGGAACGCGGACCCCCAGATCTAGGACAGGGAAAGTTGGCCAGGGGCCTCCGGGAAGGACGGGGATTGAATGGGGAACAGGGGTCTCTGGGGGACTCTCTGCCCCCTATCTCCTTCTCCCTCTCTGAGCCCTTTTTCCCAGGTCTCTATACCTCAGGTCTCCTAACCCCCCATTTCTGACACTTTGATCCCTCTCCCCAGCCCCATGCACCTGACGCCCCATTTCCCTCTCTATCCCCCATCTCTCCATCTCACCTTCCCTCTGCCCCCCCACCCCCTGCCCGCATCAGTCTCCCCCCTCTCTCCTCTCCATCTCCCCTCCCTCCTCGGCTGTGAGTCTGCTATTAATACCTCTGCCAAGGACCTTGAGAGCATCCAGGCCCTGGCAGCCCTCGCCCCAAGCTACCATCCCTTCCTCAAGGTTCTGGAATACCCTTCTAGCCTCTTCCAAGCACCAGGATTAGGGTGGGGAGAGAACAGGGCTGGAGGGGGGGAACGGGAAGCCGTCTGCAGCACGACGCGAAGGTGGGGGGGCGGGCTGTTGATCGAAGTGGCCTCTCCTCTCTTCTGTGATGGATGGGGGGGAGTGATGGAGACAGGGACACACCAGGAATCTCTGCACCCTCCTCCTCCTCAGCTGAGGGACAGGCTGTACTGTGCATAGGACCTGAGTGGGGTGACTCCGGGCAACTGGAGCTGGGGGGTGCCCAGGATGCTGGGACAAATGGGGCTTGAGACCAAAAAGGGTCCTTTAAGGGAGGAGAGGGCTATGGGCCTGGATTCCTGGGTCCTGGGCATAAAGGAGGCTGGGCAGCCAGATTCCTGAGTAGGGGGCAGGAGTGAGCCGGGACTCCTGCATCCTGGGAAAGGATGGAACTGAGCACCAGGACTCCTGGGTCCTGGGGAAGGAGGGGGCCCAACAGCCAGGACTCCCGAGTCTATGGGAGAAGTTGGAGGATAGGGCTTCTGCGTCTGAGGGAGAAGGGGGCTGGGGGCGCAGTATCCGGAGCCCCTGATGGGGAGGGGATGGTGGTCTGGACTCTTTGGCCCCCTGGGGATGGAAGTGGGGACAGAGACTCATGAGTAGGTGGAGATTGGAGGCCCGGACAATGTGATCCCTGGGGGTGTAGGTTTGGGGGGTTGGAACGCCAGAGTCCCTCAGTGGCTGGGGACACTGCTTCTCTATCTGTCCCTGGAGGGGTGGGAGACTGCCCTCCCAAATCCCTCACAGGAAAGAATTGGGCATCCAGCCTCCTAAGAAGGGTGGGGCTGGAGCTGCCTTCTTGGGCTTCAGCAGGAAGTAGGACCCCGGGGTCCCCAAGGCCAGAGGCCAGGCAGGGGTGAGTCTGAGAGAGGCAGAGGAGGGGCTGAAGGGGTGAGCAGCCACCAGGAAGGGAGGGGAGAGCGTGTGTTATCCTGGGGTGGGGGTGGGGGCGCCAGGCCACAGCTGTGGGTTATTTTGGGGCAGAGGGGGGCTATTCTGAGCACTGATTGAGCCAGCTGCTTGGGGAAGGGCAGCGGAGAGGAGGGGCGAGGGGGAGCCAGGATTTGGGCATGCTGGGAGCCCCTGCCCCCATCCCTAGGGAGACAGTGGCCCAGGGTCCCTGGGAAGGCTGGAAGGGTGTGGGGGGTGAGGCCTCTAGGCAGCGGAAGGGGTGTGAGCCTTTCCCCTACCCTAGCTGTCTGTGGGGTGGATAGAGGCCTGCGCTACCATGGCAACCGGATAGGAGCCTGATTGACAGTCAAGAGTGAACCCTTCCTTGTCTGGACCCTCACCCCTTCGAGAAGCCCCTTCTATAGGCTCTAAATCCTGAGAACCAGGAGTTCAGGCCCCCAGTGCCCTCCTCCCTCAGATCCAGGAGCCAGGAGTCTGGGCTCCCAGCCTGACCACCCCAGGCAGCTAGTATTCAACAGGAACACAGGAAGAGACGCTGTATTGCCTCTCATTTACTAAATTGCTCTGGGCTGGGAGCCAGGGACCCCCGCTCCCCCCAGCTCTCCACAGCTGTGCCCCCCAACCCCGCAGCTCAGACTGGCCCATGACTCTTTCTAGCTCTCATTGAGAATGGGGGGACAGGGACAGGAATACGGGGCCAAAAATGGGTTGGGGGTTGTGCTCAAATGGAGGGGTAAGGTCGTGGGGGGCATATTCTCTCCGCAGGATGCCCCACTAATTTCTTTTTCTCTCTCTTTCTCTCCCCCCACACACCTGACCCCTTTTCCCTTTCTCTTTTTTTGTTCCCCTTCACTTTTTCTTCCTTTTATTTTTGATCCCTCCTGCCACTCGCCTTCCTGGCCTTCCTTTCATGTCTGTGCTGGGCACCTCCCTGGTGGGGGTCTTGCTCTTTGCCTCGCTATTTCTGTCTTCCTGTGTTTTCTGTCTGCTCTGCCTGCCTCCTCCCTCAATCTCTGATTTTGCCTGTTTCTCCATCTCTTGTGTGCGTGTCTCTTGGTGGCTGTGGGGTCTCTGTCTCCATCTTCCTGGGTTTCTTTCCATCTTCCTCTCTCTGTCCAACTTTCTCGTTCCTCTTATGTCTCCCACCTTCCTTCATCTATCTCTGCATCTCTCCTGCCTCTCATTCCCTCCCTATATCTGTCACTCCGCCTTATCTCTCTCTGCCTCTGTTACTCTGAGCCTCTCTATCCCTGTCTGTTTCTCCTTCCATCTCCCTCCTTCTCCCCATCACTCTCTCTCCCTGACCATCTCTCTGTGACTGTTTTCATCTCTTCCTATCTTCCTGGGTCTCTCTCTGCTCCTGTTCTGATCCCATCTCTGTGGGTCTGTTTCCCATCTGTCCTGTCTCATTGTCCTCCCCCTTCCTACCTTGTCTATCTCTTCTCCCTACCACTGTATCTTCTCTGTCCCCATTACCCACCTCAACTCTCCCTGTCTGTCTCTCCCTTTGCCTCTGTATCTCTCCCTCGGTCTCTGTCTCTCCTTTGCTTCTGTATCTCTCCCTTTGCCTCTGTATCTCTCTATCACCCCAACCTTTCTCACGTCTATCTCTGAGTCCCTCTCTCCTTGTATCTCCCCTTCTCCTTGTATCTCTTCCTATACCTTGTCTCCCTGTCTCTGTCTTTCCATCTCTGTGTCTCTCATTCGTGTCTCTCTCTGCTCCCCGTGTCTCCCCGTCTCTGCGTCCCACCCTCCTCCGTGTCCCTCCCCGCGTGCTTGCGCGCTTAGAGGCCGCCCGGCAGGGCCCGCAGGCGATGCGCGGCGCCGGTGGCCCCCGCGGCCCTCGGGGCCCCGCTAAGATGCTGCTGCTGCTGGCGCTGGCCTGCGCCAGCCCGTTCCCGGAGGAGGTGCCGGGGCCGGGCGGGGCCGGCGGGCCTGGCGGGGGCCCCGGCGGGGCGCGACCTCTCAACGTGGCGCTCGTGTTCTCGGGGCCCGCGTACGCGACCGAGGCAGCGCGACTGGGCCCGGCCGTGGCGGCGGCCGTGCGCAGCCCGGGCCTGGACGTGCGGCCGGTGGCGCTGGTGCTCAACGGCTCGGACCCACGCAGCCTCGTGCTGCAGCTCTGCGACCTGCTGTCGGGGCTGAGGGTGCACGGCGTCGTCTTCGAGGACGACTCGCGCGCGCCCGCCGTCGCGCCCATCCTTGACTTCCTGTCGGCGCAGACCTCGCTGCCCATCGTGGCCGTGCACGGCGGCGCCGCGCTCGTGCTCACGCCCAAGGTGCGCGCAACCCGCGGGCGGGGCGGGGGCCAGAGGCTGAGGGGCGGAGCCGGGGCCCGTCGTGGGTGGGCGGGGTTGTAAGGGGGCGGGGCCAGCCCTGAGGGCCAGCATCGGGGATGCGGTGGGGACACTTGTAAGGGTCAGGTCTAAGTAAGAGGCGGAGCTGACTTGGAGGGGCGTGGTCTATAGGAGGAACGGAGTGTGCCGGGGAATCATCTAGAAGCAGGGTCTGGGGTGATCAGGCTATGGAAAGAGTTGAGAGGCTGCGAGAGAGGTGAATCAGGGGAGGGGGTGGGATCTGGGGAAGAGGCGGGGCTGGCCAGTGAGGGGCGGGGACTGGGAACGAGAAGGGACACGCCTGAGATGGCAAGGTCGGAGTGAGGGGTGGGCTCTGGGATCAGCGAGGGGGAGTCAGTTAAAAAGGAATGGAGTTCAGAAAGGGGTGAGGGCTGGAGAGGAGGCGGGAGCCAGGAAGGCAGGAACAGGGACCAGGAAAGAGGGGTATCAGGTACTGAGGGAAAGGGAGGTCCCCGGCCAGCTGAGCATTGGGTCTAAAGGTCAACGAAGGAGGACAGAACCATCTGGTGAAAAGACGAGTATGAGAAAGAGAGGTGTCCTAAGTGAGAGGGCGAGGGAGGGGTAGAACCATGCAGCTAGGAAGTGGGGAGAGGCCAGTCAAGGAAGGGGTGAGTCAGGGAAGGGGCGGGGCTAGGCAGTGACGGGGGAGGCCAGGGAGGACAGGACCCCTGCTCTGTACTAAAGGGGCGGAGTCTAGAGAGGAAGACGGTCTGGGAGTGGGCGTACCCAACTGTAAGGCTTGGAAAGCAAGAATCCAGGGGGTGGTCCTGGAAAGATGAAGGCCCCCCAAAGAGGTAGGCTCAGCCAATGAGAGGTCAAAGCCAGGAGCCTACAGGGAAGGCGGGGGCAGAGGCTGGAGCTGGCTGTGGCCTGGAGAGAGGCCTGCTTCCCGAGGGCACAGGAGGGGCCAGCTGGAGTGGACTTCTGGTAGGGAAGGGCAGAATTTGAACAAGCCTTGTGTGCGGACTAAGAAGTGGTCAGCTAAGAGGAGGTGCCTGAGAAGGGGCGGGGCCTATTCAGAGGTGGAGCCAGTGTAACTGAGAAGTGGGACTCGCCTGAGGATGGGGCCACCTGAGTGGGTGGAGCCTAAGTTTCCACCAATTCCCTGCTGTGGGGGCCGGCGGCTTTGTGACTAGATCACTATTGGAGGCTGGGACTCGTAGTTCTCTCGTGTCCAGAGCAGTCTGGGAAAGATCTCTGTCCAACTTTCTTCTCTTTGGCATGGGGTTGTCCAAAGATTTGAAGGCAGATCATCTGCGAGATGAACTTATTACTTCCTGGCTGCCACCTCCTTGGCATACGGAGAGACGTGGTCCCTCGTACCTCCATTGCTGCTTAGAAATGTATGCCCCTCTGTTTCACTGCCTGCTGGGTGCACACCCGTTGCCTTCTGGGAAATGTAGTCCCTTTAGTGTTTCTGAATGGAAGAAAGAGTAGTCCTCACAGCTGCATCTGTGCCCCCATTGAATACTGGGAATGTGGTCTCCTGAGCACACCTCCACCTGCCAAGGGTGAGGGCCTCTCAGTGCTCTCACGGCATTCTGGGAGGCCTCATCCCCTCAGGACAACAGCCCTAACCGGTGCACATTTAACCGCAGGCACATGCCTAGGGAGAAAGTACACTTGCTTGTCTCATCGCATTACTGGAAGATTTATTGGCTGATTCTGTGCCAGGGCTGTTTTAGGTTCTGGGGAATACAGCTATGAAAGGTTAAAAAAAAAAAAAAAAAGACAAGGTCCCTGCTTTTACAGAGCTTGCATTTCTAATGGGGAGACAGAAGAAACAAATAACAGAGAGTAAAATCTGTCCTGAAGGAGAGGTAATGACCGAGGACATGGCTTCAATAGATGGTGGTCAGGGGAGGCCTCCCCAAGGAGGTAAAACTGAGCTGGACCTGAGGACTGAGGAGGGGAGGAGCTGGGGGGAAAAGTGTCCCCGAGAAAGGTGACAGTGAAGGGCAAAGCCCCTGAGGCCAGAAGGAACTTGAGGTGTCTGAGGAAGAGCAAAGAGGTTGGGGTGACGGGAGATGAGGTCAGAGAGGCGACGGGGACCAGGTCATGCAGGGCCTTGTGGGCCACAGCGAGGACTTCGGCTTTGATTCTGATGTAGAATTATTGGAAGGTTTTCAACCAAGAAGGGAGGCAATCCAATTACTATTTTGAAAAGATCACTCTGGCTGCTGTCTGGAGAATGGAAGGTGCGAGAAAGGAAGTCGAGATGGGTTAGGAAGATGTTGTCGTCGAGGCAAGAGAGTGGTAACAATGAGGGCCATGACAGGGCCCATAGTGAGGATTGAACAGCTGAGGTCATGTTTTGAACAGAGAGCCGAGAAGACTTGGAGATGGTCTGGATATGGGCCCGAGGGCTGTCCAATAGAATTCTCTGCAATGATGAAGGTGGTCTTCATCTGCTCTGTCACATATGATAGCCACAGCCATGTGTAGCTGTTGAGCACTTGACGTGTGGTTAGTGCAACCAGGGAACTAAGTTTTATTTAACTTTAATTGATTTTAATGTGAATAGTCATGGGTGGCTAGTAGCTACCATATTGGAGAGCACAGGAAACAGTGTTTAAACCCATGGATTTGGATGAGATCACCAGGGAGAGAGGACAGAAGAAAAGAGGAAACAAGGGCACTCCTATGTTTAGAATTCTGACTGAGGAAGAGAGTCCAGAAAAGGAAACAGAAAAGGAGGGGACAGGAAGGTAGGAAGAAAAGCAGAGAAGGGCAAATCTACTCAGCAAAGCTTCTTCCAGTTGGGAGAGACTACCTTCAGCACCCTCATGGCCTGCTGGGAGATGTAGTCCCTCTCAGTGGATGCTGGGAACTGTAGTTCCCTCCCAGGATGCTGAATGTGTTCACTACAGTAATGTTAGCTGCTGTAACAGATAAACCCCCACTTCTCAATGGCTTAACCCAATAGGAGGTTGTTTCTCACTCATCTAAAATCCAAACAGGTGTTCTTGATTGGAGTTGGCTCGCCTCCAAGCCGTGACTCAGGGACTCAGGTTCCTCCGTGTTTTGGCTCTGTAATCCCCTAGGTCTCTTCTCTGGGGCCTCTGCATCTGCCCTCAGACAGGGGAGAGTAAGGTGCATGGGGGGAGAGGTTTTTATGGATGAGCCTAGAACTCAGTCCTGCGGCTAAACATAACCCAGGTCTAGCTCTGTGCCCCAGCAAGGAAAGGAGCTGGGTTTGCCGAACAGCTAGTCAGCCTGCCACGTTGAGAGCTGTGAGCTGCCTTTGGCCGTTGGGAGCTGTGATGCCCTTATCAGTTGCTGGGAGATGAGGTCCCCTTTGGACCCCTGGGAGCTGTGAACCCTTCACTGGCCGCTGAAGGTCCCTTATTGACTGCTGGGCGCTGAGGTCTCCATGTGGGGTGGCCTGACACCCCCCTCCTCCTCCCCCGCAGGAGAAGGGTTCCACCTTCCTGCAGCTGGGCTCGTCCACAGAGCAGCAGCTTCAGGTCATCTTCGAGGTGCTGGAGGAATACGACTGGACGTCTTTTGTAGCTGTGACCACACGTGCCCCCGGCCACCGGGCCTTCCTGTCCTATATTGAGGTGCTGACTGATGGCAGCCTGGTGGGCTGGGAGCACCGCGGGGCATTGACGCTGGACCCCGGGGCTGGCGAGGCCGTGCTGGGCGCCCAGCTCCGTAGTGTCAGTGCGCAGATCCGCCTGCTCTTCTGTGCCCGTGAGGAGGCCGAGCCTGTGTTCCGGGCAGCCGAGGAGGCTGGCCTCACTGGGCCCGGCTACGTCTGGTTCATGGTGGGGCCCCAGCTGGCTGGAGGCGGGGGCTCGGGCACCCCTGGGGAGCCCCTTCTTCTGCCAGGAGGCGCCCCACTGCCTGCCGGGCTGTTTGCAGTGCGCTCGGCAGGCTGGAGGGATGATCTGGCCCGGCGTGTGGCAGCTGGCGTGGCCGTAGTGGCCAGAGGTGCCCAGGCCCTGCTGCGTGACTATGGCTTCCTGCCTGAACTTGGCCATGACTGTCGCGCCCAAAACCGCACCCACCGAGGGGAGAGTCTACACAGGTGAGTGGGGCTGGGCTGGGAGGGCTGTGGGAAGATTCCTGAGCCTGAGTACCTGGGGTACTTGTGCCTGAGTGGCCTCAAATGGGTCACATCCCCTCTCAGAACTTCAGTCTCCTTTTCTGTAAAACGAGTGTAATTGGGTCTCCTTTCTGGGGTTAAATCAGGTGATTTGGAAAAAAGCACCTGAGATACAGTGAGTGTATTACTATATTTCATGATTCTAGGATGTGCGTTTTTGCATAGTTTAATGTCTTTGAAACCAAGACATGTCTTAACAATTGATAGCCTACCAAGGTTTCACGGGCAGTGCATTTTTTTCCTTTGTGGTAGGTGAAAATCGTGACACATTTTCTAGTTGATAGCATCTTAGATTTGGTGAAATACCCTAGTTAGAGTAGGAGTTGAACTTCAGTGACAAAAAGACCCAACAATCCAATGTCCCAAACAAGGTAGAAGTTTGTTCCTCTCTCACTTAACAGTCCAGAGATGCACGATTCAGGTTATCAGGAGACTCCATCGCTCCATGTGATCATTCAGGGACTCAGGACCCTCCCACCTTGTTGCTCTGCCATCTCCTTTCCGCACAGTCGAAGCTGGGTTGTAGGGCATGTCTGAATTCTAGCGCATGAAAAGGGGGAAAGCGAGGAGGTGAACAAGCCATTTCCTTTATGGCCAGTGAGGTGGAAGGGACGAGTCTTACATCACATCGGTGAGAACGTAGTCACTGGGCCAGGACTGACTTATTGGTTGTGTACTGCCGCATCCATGCAGATTGGCTAGACATCGATTCTGATTGGGTAGTGCCTGTGCTGCACTGATTGTTAGAGTTTGAATATCACCTGCCCGTGCCCTGGGCTAGCTGCAAGGAATTTCGGGGAATGTCAATTCTAGCTGGGCAGGTGTGTGCCCAGCTGACACATGATTATTTTATAAGAGGAGACCAGGATTTGGTGGGAAACAGCCTCTCCACCCCAGGAAGCTTTGGGAGTGAGAACTTGATGAGTTTGGTGACAGACAGTGGAAGGAGAGAACTTTAATGCTGAAATGAGGATGAGCTGAGCTTGGGAAGGGGCAATAGGTGGGGAAGAAAGCCTAAGGGAGGAGAATTGAGAAGTAGGGAGCTGGGAATCAGGATCCAAGGGCAAGAGGATGAGAAAAGCATCCCTCGTTCATAAATACTTACTGAGCGCCCGCTAGGAACTAGGGCTCATGCTGGGCACTGGGAACGCAGAGATGAATAAGACCATGGACTTCTCTTGAAAGAACACAGGGTCCTGTAGGGGTAGCAGACAGGGATGGGATAATGACAACACAGCATGTTATTTGCAATAATGGAGGTTGCACGGACTTTGTGGGAGCACTGGGGAGAGTACTGCAAAGCCAGGACATTTTTGGTTGCAGGAAGCAGAGTGTCATTCAAGTTTCCTCGGGGAAAAAGGGGTTTATTGGAAAGATAAACATGCACAGAAAGCCAGACATCAGGAATTGAGGCCAATTCCTCAATTCCAGCTACTCTTTCCATTCATTCTGATTCTCTCTTTCTGATCCTCTCTGCTTCTCTCTCTCTCTCTATGTGTGTGTGTGTGTGTGTGTGTGTGTCTGTCTGTCTATCTTTCTCCCTTCCCCTCTCCATCACCATCACCATCTCCATCTTCATCACCATCTTCATCTCCGTCTCTATCTCTATCTCTGTCTCAGGCTTGCCACTCCCAGGGGCTGTCCAGTTCTTCTGCTTACCCAGAATTTCTGTTCCTTCATCGTACTCACCATTTCAGCCCATCCTTTCCATCACCCATGCCTCCAAATCTCACAGCTAACTTCCTCCCAGGAGAGGAATTGTGTTGGCCCCAGTCAACCTTCCAAACTAGGCTATACAAGTCATGGGTCAGCCTACGGAGTCAGGGAGGTTTCCAAGAGGAGGTGGTATCTAAGCTGAGACCTGAAGAATAAACTGCTCATTCATTCATCCATTTCATTCATTGAAAAGCCCTTTGTCAAGAGTCTGTGGTGTGCCAAGCCCTGCTTTATGAACAGGGTATAATGTTGAACACGGCCTCTGCTCTCAGAGCTTACAGTCTCATAGGTGAGACAATCAGTGCACAGACAAGAAAAGAAAGGAAAAAAACATCAGCAGGTAATAACTTCTGAGATGAAAATAAAGCAGGTAGAATGTATAACAAATGTCTATGGTGCTAGGTTAGGTGAGGTCGTCAGGAAAGGCCTTTCCAAGTAGGTGAAATTTGGAGGTTAAAAAAAAAAAAAAAAAAGGATAAAGAGAAAGATCCAAGGGAATTCCCTGGCGGTCCAGGGGTTAGGACTCGATGCTCTCACTGCCGAGGACCCAGGTTCCAATCCCTGGTTGGGGAACTAAAATCCCACAAGCCGCGCAGCACAGCCAGAAAAAAAGAGAGAGAGAGAGAGAGAGAAAGAGCCAACTATCTTAAGATCTGAGTGAAGAGAGGGAGGGGGAACAGCAGGTACAAAGGCCCTGGGGCTGGAATTGCCTGAAATAAAGCCAGTGTGCCTGGAGCACAGTGGGCAAGTGGGCAGCGTATGGTGGAGTAACATGGGGCCCAGCTCAGGTAGGGCATTTAGGCCAGGTTAGGGGTTTAGATTTGATTGCAAGGGCAGTTGGGAGTCCCCCAGAAATAGAAAATCCAGGCAGGGGGAAGAGCATTGTGCAAAGGACCAGAGGGGAGAAAAACCTGGGCAGGTTGATGAGACCACAATAGCTCAGGGTGGAGAATTAGGGGTTGGGAACGATGAGGCTGGTTAGGTGGAGGGGCCCAGGCCACAAGGGCCTTGAATGCCAGGTTGAGAGGCTTGGACTTTGTTCTGGGGCACTGGGGAGCCATGGGTGGGCTATGAGCAGGGGAGAGGTGGAGTCAGTTTGGGGTATAGAAAGACCTCTCCGGGGTGGGGTGGGGACAGACTGGAGGAGAAAGACTGGAGGCTGGAGGCCAAGTAGGAGGCTGGGGTAGGGGTCCAGGAGGGCTGTGGGGACAGAGAGGAGGGGATGGGGCAGAGATATCCCAGGGGCAGGAAGGACGGGGCTTGGGGACTGATGGCCTGGCTGGAGGGGAGCGAGGAGGCAAGGATGGCAGCTGAGGGTCTGGTCCAGTGACCTCGGTGATGTGACAGGCATTCAGAGCACAGGGTGCCATTGTATAATAGAGATAGCTGGAAGTCCAGAGACCCTCCCAGGGCTTCTGTCCAGAAGAAGGGACATGTGAGCTGAGTCTTGAACACCTAAGAACTGGTCAGGATGAGGAGGGAGAGAATAAGGGTTTTTTTCTTTTTTCTCTTTTTTGGGCCACGCTGCGCGGCATGTGGAACTTCCCTGACCAGGGATCGAACCCGTGCCCACTGCAGTGCAAGTGCAGAGTCTTAACCACTGGACCGCCAGGGAAGTCCAAGGGTTTTTTTCTAGGCAGAGAGAAAAGCACCTACAAAGGCCTAGAGATAGAAAACCACTTGATATGTTTGGGGGACACCCTGCATTCAGTATTCGTGGGGCAGAAAAAGGATTTGGGCGGAGAGAGTTTGACGGTGGGCAGTGATCAGAGATCGGGCTGCAGAGGCAGGTGGGTCCCCTAGAGCCTCAAACCCAGGCTGAGGGTCTGGGATCTGGTCCTGGAGGCACCGAGCTGCCAAGGGAGAGTGCCTACCAGAGAAAAGGCGTATTTGCGTTTTCAGGAACTTAGAGGAGAGATTCAAACTGGGCGCTGGGGTTGGTCAGTAGAAGGGGGACTTTCTCGGCCTTCAGCTGCCAAGGTCCAGTTCAGGTCCCCACGTGTCCCCTCCCTTCCTGCTGGGCAGGTACTTCATGAACATTACCTGGGATAACCGGGATTACTCCTTCAATGAGGATGGCTTCCTGGTGAACCCCTCCCTGGTGGTCATCTCCCTCACCCGAGACAGGACGTGGGAGGTGGTGAGTCCCGGCGCTGACCTCAGGCGTGGGAGAGGGTCTGGATTCCTGGGTCCTGGGGAAGAAGCAATGAGGACCTAGACTCCTGGCAGAGGTGGGGGCTGAGGCCCTGGATTCTGGCCTCTGACGGAGGAAGGGGCTGGGAGCCTGGACTTCTAGGTCCTAAGGGGAAGGACTGGGAATCCAGACCCCTGGGTTCGGGTAGAAGAAAGCCCAGACTCGTGGGTCTGAAGGAGGAAAGGGTTTCTGGGTCCAAGGGAGAGGCGGGGGAGGAGGCCCAGACTCCTGGATCTGAGGGAGAAGGAGCTGGGAGCTCGCGGCTACGAGGAAGGCAGGCCATGAAGGCCAGAACATTCTAGAAAGTCCCCCTCAGGAAGCCTGAATCCCCTGCTCTTGGCCAAGGTGGGCAGCTGGGAGCAGCAGACTCTCCGCCTCAAGTACCCGCTGTGGTCCCGCTACGGCCGCTTCCTGCAGCCAGTGGATGACACGCAGCACCTCACCGTGGCCACGCTGGAAGAGAGGCCTTTCGTCATTGTGGAGCCCGCCGACCCCATCAGTGGCACTTGCATCCGAGACTCCGTCCCCTGCCGGAGCCAGCTCAACCGCACCCACAGGTGACAGCCCGGGATCCAGAAGCTCCAGCTTCAGAATCCTCTCTCGAAGCCTAGTAGTCCTAGCCCCAGCCCCCTCCTCCCTTGGGACCCAGAAAGCCATCCAGCTTGGTGACCTTGGACAAGTCACGTAATTCCTTTGAGCCTCAGTTCCCCAGAAAGCGATGCCCACCATAGTTTTAGCTGCTGCTCGTCCCTCCCTCCATAAGGCGGTGGGGGGGGGGGCGCGGTGGGGAGGGATCCCCAACATCCCCAAGCCTGCTCGCTCCCCGCAGCCCTCCGCCGGACGCCCCCCGCCCAGAAAAGCGGTGCTGCAAGGGCTTCTGCATCGACATTCTGAAGCGGCTGGCGCAGACCATCGGCTTCAGCTATGACCTCTACCTGGTCACCAACGGCAAGCACGGCAAAAAGATTGATGGTGTCTGGAACGGCATGATCGGGGAGGTGAGGTGGGCGGGGACAGGGTGGGGGCGGGGACAAGACAGGTAGGGGGCGGAATCGGGACCAGGTCAGGGCCGAGAAGCGGCTGGGTCAGGGGGCGGAGCCAAGAGGCAGGAATCATGGCTCTGAGGGGGCGGGACTATGAGGGGAGAACTCTGGGGCTGAAGGGGCGTGGCCAAAGGTGAGAACGCCTGGATTTGAAGGGGCGGGGCCACGAGAAGGACCCACCTTGGCTGAGGGGCGGGGCCAGGAAGAAGGACACTTGGGGCGGAGGAGGCGGGGCTCGGAGGGTGGAACTATTAGGGAAAGGGGGCGGGGCCTGGAGGATGGAGCTCAAAACTTTCAGAGGCTTGTTGGGGGAGGAGGATGCGGCTAGAGGCCACTTCTTCCCACTCTTATTCTCGACTCTCACCTCCACCTGTCCTGCCCCACTCTGCCTGCGTCCCCCTCATCCACCCCGCCACCCTCCTAGCCCTTTCTATCATCCTGTCACTGGTCTCCTCCTGGGACCTGTCTTTGTCCTGAGCCAGCCGGGTTCCCTCACTCCCTCCCTGTCCTCACTCCCAGGTGTTCTACCAGCGCGCGGACATGGCCATTGGCTCCCTCACCATCAACGAGGAGCGGTCCGAGATAGTGGATTTCTCCGTCCCCTTCGTGGAGACAGGCATCAGCGTTATGGTGGCGCGTAGCAATGGCACTGTGTCCCCCTCGGCCTTTCTCGGTGAGCCCAGGCCCTGGAATGGCAAGGGGTGGGGTTTGGGGGCAGCTGTGTGTCCATTTCCCATCCTGCTGTTGCTTGTACCAGCAGGGTGACTCCGGTGAACTGAGGGCCTCAGTTCCCTAACCTGTAAAATGGGAGAATTTCCCCCACCAGAAGCAATTTTACCATGAAGCTGAGAAAGTCTGAGCTTCAGGAGCCTTCTCCTGCACAGCCCCTTCAAGGCCTTGTACCTGGTCTTCATAATGTATTCATAATTTTATCTTCTTGTTTCTTAAAGAGAACCCTCCAAATTGTATAAGCGGCAGGCCCCACAAAAACCATCTTCTCCTGTATATAAGTATGAGATGAGGGAAAGAGATGAGCATGGGCCCCATCAAACAATGTTTATTGAGCACCTACTATGTGCCAGGCTCTGGGCTGCACAGGAAACCTTGCCCTTTAAGAGCTCTCCCAGGGCCTCATGGGGGAGACAGAAAACAATCTCTTAAAGGGATACATGGGCAAGATCATTTCATATGGTGGTGAATACTACGAGAAATTAAGCCGGGGGAAGAGACAGAGAAGAATAGGATCGGTGTTGCTGTGGGTGGACAGGCAGGTCCCTCTGAGCAGGTGACCCGGTCCTGCATAGATCTGGCTGGAAAAGTGTCCCAAGCAGATGGAACATTAAGGGCAAAGGCCCCAAGGTGGGAATGTTCGTGGGGTATTTGTGAACTATCGGGAGGCCTGTGTGACCTGGGGAGGGGGCAGTGAGTGATCGTGGGAGAGGTGGGAGGTGAGGGCTGAGAGGGAATCAGGTGGTGGATCGAGCAGGGCCTTGGTTGCTATGGTAGGAAGGTTGGGTTTTACTTTTATTGCAATGGCAAGGCTTTTAACTGCAGGCGGTGGTGTGGGGATATACGATCAGATTTAGGCTTTTAAGATATCCCACTAGTGGGTCTGCGGATGCAGGAGGCCCATGAGGAGGCTACTGCAGAGGTCCGTGCAGAGTGACGTTGGAGTGCAGGATAGGAAGATGGCCAAGAGGGTGAGACAAGTAAACAGGCTTAGGATGCGGTTAGAAAGCTGGCACACAATGGGTTGCTGGCTTTGAGGTAGATTGGGTAGAGATCTCATTTACTGAGCTTGGAGAAGACAAAAGGGAAAGCGTACATCAGGCCAAGGGCAGCAGTTCACGTCCGTTCCCTCCTGCTCTCTGAAGTCTGAGCAAAGCTCCTGGGAGGCGGAAGGGCTGAGAGGAGAAGGGACAACCCTTCTTTGGTGTTTTGTTTTCTGTCTGTTTCCCCAACGGTGTCTCTTGTGGCCTCCTCTTTGCACCAAGGTCTCTGCAGGGCACCCTGACAGGCACCACGTGGGGCCCCTGCTTTCAGCAAGGGAGTGACAAGGTCATGTTTATGCCCCATCACGTGGCCCAGTGGAGGCGACAGGCGTGTCCCCAGATACTGCAGTGACAGTCCAGGCTGGTGACCCTACTGTGACAGGGGCAGTCCTGGCCGCTTACACTTGGCCCAGGGAGGTCAAATCCCGAGTACTGATCTCAAGAAAGAGTGATTTGGGATTGTTGTCAGTGAACTCCCGGAAGCAGTGTGAGAAGGGGACGCAGGAACTCAGGTTTGGCTGATGGACAGGTCAGGGTGGTGCCTCTGGTAGGGGAGCTGTTGAGAAAGAGGCAGAGAGGATGTAGCTCGTTTGGGGAACTGTGAGTTCTGGGTGGTTAAAGCAATGGGTTCTTGAAAAAATGATCAGTCCAGAGATGAGAGTGGAAACAAGGCTGAGAGGCAGGGACTTTGTCCTGGGGGCACTGGGGAACCACAGAGGGCTGTGAGCTGGGGAGAGGCCAGGTCATCTCTGGGTGTAGAAAGAGCTTCTAGGGCCGTGGTGGGGGGAAGGGCTGGAGAGGAGAGGATGGGGAGATGGTCCAGGGGACAGGATGTGGCCTGAGCCTTGTTGGCAGAGAGAATGGAGAGGAAAGGCCGAGGTGGGGGGGTGGGGGGAGGACAGGAGCATAGGGCTGGGGACTGACAGGATGCTGGTGAGGGGGAGGGAAGGAGGGAGTGAGGGTGGCAAATGCGGGAGGGAGGGTCTGGGCGGTGACTGGATGGACGGTGAACTCCCAGGATGGGGAGGCTGGGAGTCGGTGCTGGGCTCCGTGTGGGACATGAATGGCCTGGAGGGATTGCCAGGGGGAGGTGAAGAATCAGGTCTGGGGCTCAGGAAACATATTTAGGAGATAGTTTCTATATGGTGGTTGAAATCACAGAAATGATTGAGATGATTTTCTTTGGAAGAGACTGCCCCGCCACCCCTGCCAGGGGTCTGGGCGGGCAATGAGTCTGTCCCCAAGAAGAGGGCAGAGTAGGACGGGGTCAGATCTGGGCTGTACCTTGTTCACATGTCTGTGGGCACCCAAGCCTTGGCTTGGCTGAGTCATGGCCACACACCCTCTTGCCCTCAGAGCCATACAGCCCTGCCGTGTGGGTGATGATGTTCGTCATGTGCCTCACTGTGGTCGCCGTCACTGTTTTCATCTTTGAGTACCTCAGTCCCGTCGGCTACAACCGCAGCCTGGCCACGGGCAAACGTGAGTCCCCTTCCTCCATCACCCTACCTCAGAGTGCCTGGACCACAGATAGAACTACGTTTCCCCACAGCCCCTGGGATAGAGCTATGGTCTCCTGAGGCAACAGGGGCCTCAGGGGCCACTGGGAATTGTAGTTCTTTCTGCTCCCTCATTAAGCATAAGGGATTTGGGGTCCATGTCCCCCTCCTGGCCCCCTGCAGGCCCTGGCGGCTCAACTTTCACCATTGGGAAATCCATCTGGCTGCTCTGGGCCCTGGTGTTCAATAACTCGGTGCCCGTGGAGAACCCCCGGGGGACCACCAGCAAAATCATGGTGCTGGTGTGGGCTTTCTTCGCCGTCATCTTCCTCGCCAGCTACACAGCCAACCTGGCCGCCTTCATGATCCAGGAGGAGTATGTGGATACCGTGTCTGGGCTCAGTGACCGAAAGGTATGAGTGTTTGGGGAGGGAGGGAATTGGCTGAGGTTGGAGGTGGCAGATGCGGGGAGGGGGGGATTCGTGGTGGGGGGTCTCTTCCCCGAAAGAGTCCCAGAATGGTAGAATGGAATATTCTGGAGGAAAATGGTTATGTTTCACAATGGACTATTTAAATATTCCAAGGAGAAGAGAGTATCCCCAAATATTCTAGGGGCAGTAGTGCCAAATGGAATATTCTAGACCAGTGCTTCTCTCAAACTGTGATGAAGGGCTAATTTTTGACATTTCTAATCCAGTGGAGACCAATGCTTTTATAAAATATAATAGAAAGGCATTACTGGAAAAGTAAAATAAAATTTAAAACCAAGACGTGCAAAATTCCAACCCACACCTTTATTTATTAGGTTCAACAGACATAAAATTATTCTGTCAAATAGCTTGAAATGCTCACTCTCTCGGTTTCTGTACTTACCTCATCACGGATCACAGTTCGTTCAGGGACTGGTGGTCTGCACGGCACACTTTGAGACTAACGTGGTTAACTGGGTGTCATGACCTATTAGAAGGTTGAGGAACCAATTCAATGGATTACAACAGACATTTTTTTTTTAATGGAATGGATTAGAATAGAATACAAAATATGTTTGACTGCATTCTAGGTAATTAGGCCAGCACACACCTATCTGGCTGGGTCTGTTGTTAAAATAGTGAACTATTTCTGAACAGATTGGGAACTGTTAGCAACTGCTCCCCAGCCGGTGCCATGCCAGCCCCTGCCCCTGGGACCTCTCATGATCCAGCAAGTTAAGGGTTAATGCCTGGCCCATCAAGGGCCTCTGGGACCGGTCTGGAGCTTTGTTGCCCGTGTCTCTTCTGATTGGACCATGATCAGCCCATACTGGGGATTAAATATTTCAATATGACTCCTGACTGTGTGTGCGCATGTGTATGTATACATATCTGCATACATACATACAGATAACTGCGGATGTATGTGATGGGTGAAGAGTAGTGTTTCCATGGGTCATGGCGAGCAAGTGTGAGAAACACTTCTGGACTGGGGTGTCTGCCAGTGTCCCCCAGAATGGAGCAGCTGGTTGAGGACATCCTTGACCCAGATGCCCCCTGGGGGGTGCCCTAATGACTCCCCATTCTGCCCCAGTTCCAGCGGCCCCAGGAGCAGTACCCGCCCCTGAAGTTTGGGACGGTGCCCAACGGGTCCACAGAGAAGAACATCCGCAGCAACTACCCCGACATGCACAGTTACATGGTGCGCTACAACCAGCCCCGCGTAGAGGAAGCGCTCACTCAGCTCAAGGCAGGGTCAGCGCAGACTGGGGGCCGGGAGGTGGGGGGTGGGGAGTGGGGCTGCTGGGGCCCCTGAGGAGGCTCGGAGATGGCAAGGAGTCAGGGGTCATTCATCAGCCTCAGAGGCCAGCCCAGGGTGGGTCAGCTTGGAGGGCAGAGATCATTGAGGGTGGGAATGAACTCCCCCTTCTGGGAGTAGGAGCCTTAGGATATTTTCAGAGAGCCAGTGTTATGAATTCTGGAGCCAGACTGCCAGGGTTCAGATCCTGGCTTCGTCCCTTCTTGGCTGTGTGACCTTGGGCAAGTTACTCAACCTCTCTGAGCCTCAGTTTCCTCCTTTGTAAAATGGGGATGACAAGAGAACCCACCTCATAAGTTTTTTATAAGAATTGTTATAGTTATTATTATTAGTTAATATATTATTATAGTCATTATTATTAAATAATATAATATATTATTATAGTTATTATTATTAGTTAATCCATGCAAAACACTTAGAACAGTGCCTGGCACACTGTAGGTATTTGCTGTTATTATTACTATTACTACCATCATCATCATCATTAGATCTGAACTCACTGGAATCAATACTTGGAGATATATATATATATATATCTTTGTTTTTGTTTTTTTTCTGGCTCCAAAGTGCACTCCAAGGTTACAACAAAGCTAAGCACAATGACTCTCTCTCCCTGTCCCTCATTGGTTTAGTCATTCAGCATGCATTTATTTTCTTAGCCTCGACTCCATGCCAGGCAGTGAACAAACAGATCACAATTCCTGCCCACAGCAAGCTTACCACCTAGAGGTAGGAAATTAACAAGAAATATGCAAACAAAAATCAGCATGATCATTTCAGAAAGTGATTGTGAGCTAGAGTGTGACTGAGCTGGGGTGTACTCACCAGGGTGTGGAGAGCAGGCCTCTGGGGGCGGTAACTGGAACAGAGCCCAGAAGGAGGTGAGGGACTCCTCCTTAGCTAGGTGGACTTGCCTAGCCTTGCAGGCAAAGGGTCTGAGCCCCGAGCGGTCTTGGCTTCTTAGAGGAACAGCAAGAAGCCATCATGGCTGAAGGGTGGCGAGCTCAGTTAGAGCTCAGTTTAGAGGGTAGATGAGAGTAGAACACAGGGTGTGACCCCTGAGGCTGAGGTCAGGGCTGGGTTTTATTTGAAGGGCAGTGAGAAGCCATGGGAAAGGGGGACTTTAAGTAGGGAAGCAATGTGATCAGATTTCTGTTTGTAAATGCCCCCTCTGGCCTCCATGTGGAGAATGAATGGAGGGGGACATCAGAGGGACCAGTTAGTCAGAAGCTGTATTGCCCTCCTGACACCTTTCCCCCAGGCCCACTCTCTGCTGACCCCTGCAGGTGCCAGTTGTAACTGGATCTTTTTTACCCCTCAGTCTTGATTAGAATTGTTGGGACATGTCACGTGGTTCCCTGCTCCACGCAGGTTCTCAAAGATGCCCGGGAACCTGTGGGGAACAAAGCCTCAAGCTTGTTTCCAGAACACCCTTCCTCCTGTCTTTCCTTTAGCTGCGAAGCCCGATGGACCCCCTCAGCCCCCTTCCCAGGGCTCCCCTGCCTGGAGGACACCCCCTTTCTCTGTGCCTGGCACCCTTTGCCTTCACATTCCCAATCTTCATGAACGAGGTTTCCCCTTCCCAAATCTCTTTCCCCCTTTTCTTCAAAGGTTTTATTTGCCTAACACCTACACTTGTTAAAAATAATAAGGTAAAAAGTGAAGATCTCTCCTCTCCGCCTCCTTATTCATATTTCCAGGCGTTTCCTCCGCCTTTTTTCTAGAGCAGAGCTGGGGAGCCACATATGTAATATTTTTCTTTTTTTTTATGGTGGATGAGTGATTTTATTTTTTTCATTCATGAAACATTTTAAAATTTTATTTATTTTTAAAATCAGGCACATATAGGGAATGGGTTTTTGTTGTTATTTTGGCCACAACAGGTGGCATGCGGGATCCTAGTTCCCCAACCGGGGACCGAACCAGTGCGCCCTCAGAGTGGAAGCACGGAGTCCCAATCACTGGACCACCAGGGAAATCCCATGAAACATTTTTTTTTAATTGAAGTATAGTTGATTTACAATGTTTCAGACGTACAGCAAAGCCATTCAGTTGTATACACATAACTGAAATATATATATATACTTTTTCAGATTCTTTTCAATTATAGGTTACGATATTGAATATAGTTCCCTGGGCTATACAGTAGGTCCACATATGTAATGTAAATGTATCCAGGAGCCATACTAAAAGAAACAGGTGATATTAATTCGAATGGTACATTGTATTTAACCCAATAGCTCCAATATATTATCATTTCAATATGTAATATCAAAATTAATGATGGGGAATTCCCTGGCAGTCCAGTGGTTAGGACTCGGCACTTTCACTGCTGAGGGCCCAGGTTCAATGCCTGGTCGGGAACTAAAATCCCACAAGTCGTGTGCCACGGCCAAAAACAACAAAAAAAAATTAATGAGATGTTTCACTGTTTTGGCAGGGGGCAGGGTGGGTACTTCGAATGTTATAATCACAGCTCATGTCAATTCAGACTTGGTCGCGTCTGGCTAGTGGCTGTCACATGGAGTTCTAGAACTCTGTCTTTTTACCTCTTTCGTTGTTGTTTCCTTCCTTTCCTCTCTTTTTCTTTTTTCTTCTTTTCCTCCTCCTCTTCTTTCCTTGTCCTTCTTCCACTTCTTAATCCCTTCCTGTACTTGCCCCGACCCCCAGTTGTCATCTGGAGTTTCCCACCCCTTAGCATCTAGATACCTTTAGCCCCGTAACCCCTTTCCCAAAAACTGTGCAAATTCCTGGGCTTCTCAGGGTCACCCTGGCTTCAAGCTCCCCTTTGCCAGATTGAATTCACTTTCTGGACCATCTCACAGGCCCATGTCTTCCAGCTCTGGAGCATATTACCCAAAAAATTGGAGCCCATCTCTCCCTTAATCCCCACAGAAGCCCAGACCTCAAGCCTATGTGTGCTGGATTGAAGATTGGAAACGTGAAGGGCGTCAGTTTGCCTGCACTGTCCAGCAGAAAGGAAATGGAAGCTACTGTGTAATTCTAAATTGTTAGTAGCCACTTTAAAAGACCCAAAAAGAAACAGGTGAAATTCGTTTTAATGATGTATTTTACTTAGCCTAGTATATTCAAAATATTATTGCAACACATAATCAGTATAAAAATGGTTGCGACCTTTCACATAATTCCCGCCCTCCACCGTCCCACCCCCACCCCCCCGCCAACACACACACCTTTTGAAATCCAGTGTGCATTTTACACTCACCACACATCTCAGTTCAAACTTGCCACCTTTCAAGCGCTTAAACCAGCCACAGGGACGTGTGTAGATACCAAATTGGGCGGCCCGGGTCTACATCATCTAAATGCCAAAAGTTTCATAGTGAAGGTTATGAATGTGAAACATAAAAGGGCTCTGGCCACCTCCCCACCCCCCTGGGAATTTTCACTTCCTTACTCACCCCCAGAGTATCCTCCCCAGCCAGCCAGCTGACTCATCCCCGCCCCCCCTTACTTCACAAGTACCAAACGCCTTCCTCGGGAGGCAGGGGAATTGCCTTCCTCTTTTTTTTTTTTTTACTTCTACAGGGAACCCTCACATTCCCAGTCTATCTCATCCTTACGTTTGGAGAGCAAGAATTCCAAGACTTGGGTAAGGGTAGGACCCTCATGTCCCACATCTACTTGGTTCCTGAGTTTTGGAGAGCAGTGAGAGTGTGACCAGCACGGGAGGCCAGCCCCGTCTCAAAAAAATGAATCCAAATCTATCCCACCCCTGGGTTCAAAGAAGGAGGGATACCTGTAGTTTTCTTTTCATCCAAATGTCAGCCACAGTCCCAGCCCTTAATAAGAAGAGCTTGAGGCTTCATCCCGTGTCTTTTTATATTGCATCTTTTTTTTAAAATTGAGCTGTAACATACACAGATCTTTTTCTTTTTTTATTGGAGTATGATCGATTTATTTAAAAAAAATTTTTTTTTGTCAGTGAATAAAATTTTATTGGAACACAGCAGAGGCCGTTTCAAGGGGTCCCCAACACACATTCTGAGCACAGAGGAGCCATAGATACAGGAATTGTAAAAAAAAAAAAAAAAAAAGTCTCTCTGCTAAGCCACCTATTTCCTTGTAACATGGGGGTGGGTCTCACGTTAAAGTGGCCACCATTTCCTCCAAGGGAACTTTGATGTGGTCTCTCTATCTATGTATTCCATATGTATATAAATATGTATATATACTAGTATAGTTGATTTATAATGTGTTAGTTTCAGGGGTACGGCAAAGAGATTCATATATATATATATATATATATATATATATATATGATTTTTTCAGATTCTTTTCCATTATAGGTTATTACAAGATATGAAGATATGAATATAATTCCTGTGCTATACAGTAGGCCCTTGTCAGTCTCTTTTATATATAGTAGTGTGTATCTGCTAATCCCAAACTCCTAATTTATCCCTCACCTGCTTTCCCCTTTGGTAACCATAAGTTTATTTTCTATGTCTGTGAGTCTATTTCTATTTTGTAAATAAGTTCATTTGTATTTTTTTTTAAGTTTTTTTGATGTGGACCATTTTTAAAGTCTTTATTGAATTTGTTACAGTATTGCTTCTGTTTTATGTTTTGGTTTTTTGGCCTCAAGGCATGTGGGATCTTAGCTTCCCAACCAGGGATTGAACCCGCACCCCCTGCATTGGAAGGCGAAGTCTTAACTACTGGACCGTCAGGGAAGTCCCCTGTATTTTTTTAGTTTCCACATATAAGTGATATCATAGGATATTTACCTTTCTCTGTCTGACTTACTTCACTTATTATGATAATCTCTAGGTCCATCCAAGTTGCTGCAAATGGCATCATTTCATTCTTTTTTATAGCCGAATAATATTCCATTATGTGTGTGTGTGTATACACACATACATACCACATCTTCTTTATCCATTCATCTGTCGATGAGCATTTAGGTTGCTTCCATGTCTTGGCTATTGTTTATAGTGCTGTTGTGAACACTGGAATGCATGTGTCTTTTCAAATTCGAATTTTTGTCTTTTCCGGATATGTGCCCAGGAGTGGGATTGCTGGATCATATGGTAGCTCTATTTTTAGCTTTTCAAGGAAACTCCATACTGTTCTCTATAGTGGCTGCACCAGTTTACATCCCACCATATACAGATCTTAAGTGTGCGGTTCATTGATCAGCTATACGTTCATGTGACCATACCCAGGTTAAGGTATGGAAAACTTCTAGTTCCCCTCTGCCCTTCTAGTCACCATAGATTATCACTGTAAATTAGTTTTGCCTGGTTCATTGAATATTACATAAACAGAATCAAACTGTATATATAACAGTGTATATAATAGTTTTTGTGTCCAGCTTGCTTCATCCAACGCTACTACCAAGTTTGCTCACTGCAGTATTCCATTGAGTATACCAATAGAGTAATATATCAGAATTCTTCCACTCTCCTGATTGGTGAACATTTGGGTTGTTTCCAGTGTTTGGCCATTGTGAATATTCTACTATGAAGATTCTTGTACAAGTGTTTGGAGGACATATACATTCATTTTTCTTGGGTAAATTCCCACGGGTGGACCTGCTAGGTCACAGGGAGGTGTCTGCTTAGCTTCAAAAGATACTGCCAGACTTTTTCCAAAGTGGTTGTACCAGTTTACACTCTCATAGGCAGTGCAGGAAAGTTCCATTTGTTCCACATGCTTGCCAAGGCTTGGTATCATTCCCATACCTTTTTAATTTACTATAGTGTTTATTATACATCAAGTTCTGTTCTCATTTAAGTTCATTATCGGTTTGCTAGGGCTACCATAACAAAAATTTATTGTCTCACAGCTCTGGAGGCTAGAAGTCCTCCTTGGTTCCCTCTGAGGGCTGTGAAGGAAGGATCTGTCCCAGGACTCTCTCCTTGGCTTTATAGATGGCCATCTTCTTCCTGTGTCTTTTCACATCATCTTCCCTTTGTGCATGTCTCTGTATCTAAATTCCCCCTTTTTATAAGAACACCATTCATACTGGATCAGGGTCCACTTTGATGACCTCATTTTAACTTGATCACCACTGTAAAGATCCTTTCTCTGACTAAGAGCACATTCAGAGGCACTGGGATAGGACTTCAATGTATAAATGCTGGGGAACACAATTCAACCCACAACTCTTTATAGGTGAATATTATTATTCCTATTTTATAGATGAGAAGACAAACTCAGAGCAAGACCCTACAGCTGGTGAGGGGCAGAGCTGGGATTTGAACCCTGGCAGCCTGATTCTCAGTCCAACCTCTCAACCGCTGTACTACATAACCTCACTCGCCCAGCGAGAAACCCAGAATCACCTTCCTTGTGCCCCTCACCCAGAAGCTTTGTAGGTTCACAAAGGATACCCCTGTTTCTCACTGTCACCTCTTGCTCTGATTTCCTGCTTCTGCTGAATTCTTTTTCTCCCTGGTATTCCTTTTTACATTTTTTTCTAATTTTTCATCCAATTTTTATCAGAGTTATACATCCACATAGTTTGAAGAATCAAATACAAGATTTTTTTAGAAAATGAAAACGACCAATGGTCCCCATCTCTTTACCCTCCATTTCTCCCACCTCAGAGGAATCTGCTTTCACCTCATTTATTGAATCATTTTGCTCTTTACCTCCCTGTCTCAAAATACCATGTCTCTATGACTACCTCTTGATTTTTCAATTTTAGGCATTTTCCATTCACTTCTCACTATGGAAGACACATACTCATACTGTTATTTAAATTATTCCAAGCTCCCACATTGTGATTCTGGCTAGATGAATATTCAGTGTTTACTTGTTGACTGTGTAAATGCTCCCATAGATGCCACACATAGTAAACCATGATTCCTTGATTCCTTTCCTCTCCTACACAATTGTTTGTTTTTCCTGGCCGTCAATATTGTCTTTTTTTTTTTCAATTGCCTAGTGTCTGAGTTTTCCTTGTGCTTAACTAATTCAAATCCAAATTCTCCACTAACTATATGAACCTCTTCTTTATGTGTTCAGAGGCATCAGGTACTCCATTAATTTCATCTTATTAAAGAAGTTTCTCACATAGCCTCTGACCTGCTCCAGTCTGGAACATAGCCGCCATCTTGATCCCATCACCTCCTTCCTGGTTCGGATCCTGTTGTATCCCATTTCTTACTCTTCCTGTGTTTTGCTCCCTTGTTCTTTTGAGCTTCCTGACAAAAGGCACATGGGAGATACATTTTGGAGACATTGCATACATGAAAACATCTTTACTTTTGATGGGCCATCTGGCTGGGTATAAAATTCTGGGTTGGAGATCATTTTCCTCCAGAAGTTTGAAGGCATCACTCCACTGTCTTCTAATTTCCAGTGTTATTGTTGAAAAATCCAGTCATTTGGATTCCTAAGCCCTGTGTGTGACCCGTTTTTCTTTTCCCTGTCCTCAGTGTGCTGACAATTCTCAGCAATGTGTCTTCATCTGTTTTCTCAGTGTGCTGACAGTTCTCAGCAATGTGTCTTCATCTATTTTCATGTGTCTTCTTTTTCTATTTTCTATGACTGGACCTTTCAGTCGTATCCTGAGGTCATTCATTCTGGGAAATTTTCTTGAATTCTTTCAATGACAGTTCGCCTCTTCCTTCCATTTCTGTTTTTTCTTTCTAGAACTCTTATTAACTTGATATTGGGCTTCCTGGACTATCCATTTCTTTTATTCTCTCTCTTATTTTTCTAACTCTTTCTCTTTCTGCCCTACTCCCTGGGAGATTTTCTTAATATTATCTCCCACTCTTGTATTAAGCTTTATCACTTCTGCTAGTATATTTTTGATTTCTAAGAACTCTTTTTTGATCTCTGAATTTTTATGGTATTTTGTAAATTTTATAGTATTATTCTGTAGTATCCTACTTTATAATATCCTATTCATGGTTCAAAGCTGCAGTATCTTGTCTTGTTTCTCTGATGATATTAATGATAGTTGTTGGGTTTTTCTTTTTTTTTTTTTTTTTACATCTTCTACTCTCTGCATGTCTGCATGTTTCCTCCAAGTTCCCCCCCCCCACTTCCTATTTGTTTTGTTTCTATCTTTCTTTCTTTCTTTCTTTCTTTCTTTTTTTGCCGTGCCACACGGCTTGCAGGATCTTAGTTCCCCAACCAGGGATTGAACCTGGGCCATTCCTTGTTTCTATCTTTCTTGTTAGAGGCTTTATCTGATGTCTAGTAATCCTTAATAGTCAGTTAATATTTGGGAGTGGGCATCCAAAATTCTGGAAGTGGCGGGTCTGTGAGCACATAAGCAGAGTTGTTGACTGTGAACTTCACTGTAGGGTGAGCTGTCTGGACCATTTTTGTTGGGGAATCCCCAATATCAGTATTCTTTGGTCTCTTTTCCTGGGTTAGTCATATATATATATATATATATATATATATATATATATATATATATATATATATATATATATACACACATATATATGTATATATTTGTATATGTAGACATACTATATATATGTTTTTAAAATAGAGAGGACCAAAGAAGAAAACAAATAATGAATCATGATCTCCCTGGCAAGATACCCCTAACCTAACCATATGCAAGTTAAAAGGCACTCATTCATTCATTCATTCATGCATCCAATAAATATTTATTAAGGTCTTCTTGCACCAGACACTGGGCTAGGCACTGAGGGTATAGCAGTGAACAAATCAAAGTCTCTGTTCTCCTAGCGCTTCCATTCTAGTCTGGAAGACAGACACATGTGTGTCTAGAGCAGCGCTCTCCTACAGCCCCTTCTGCAATGATGGAAATGTTCAAGATGTCAGCAGTCCAATATGGTAGCCAACAGCTCTCAAACACTGGAGATGAGGTTGGTGTAACTACAGAACTGAATTTTAAATTTTAATTAAAATTGGAATTCAAATAGCCACCTGTGGCTAGTGGCTACCACCTTGGACAACACTAGAAAATTCCATCCTTACAGAGAGGTACAAGGGATTGGCAGCCTCATGGCTTTGGCTAGCTCACATTCCAAATGTGGGCTTACCCTACCACTGAGGGCAAGCAACCTCACAGGAAGAGAAAGGAAATGCATCTCTTAAAAAGAAAGAAAGAAACACAGCTTCTCCCAGCCAGTTCTGGAAGCCCATTCCATGAGAGAGGTTCAATTTCTCACTCACTTATGAGGGCCGAAAAGGAAACATCAAGTCCCCTTTCCCTAAAGGAAGCATTATTTTTCATTTTTTTCAGATCAATTCAACCATGTATACACACACATCTTTATACATTCCTCACTGAAAGTACACACTGTTCTCTTGCATTTTCCGTGGAGGAAAGCCTCTTGGCATCTTTTCCCTATTAATGAAATCTTACCTCTCAGCTCCAGTGATTGGCACACAGAATGCTGGTCTCAAACCAGCCTGAATTCATTCATTCAACCCCTCTTTATTGAGCATGTGTTGTATGCCAGGTGCTGTTTTAGACCCTGTGGATACAGCAGTGAGCCCGGCAAGCAACGTCTGCTCCTTCACGGAACTTAAATTCCAGTGTGTGTGGGGGGTGGGGCCGCGGGGAGATGAATGATAAAGCTAATAACTAAAAACATTTTATAGTTACAAGGAGGTAAGTGCTATGGACAAAAATAGGGCAGGGTGAGAGAGTTTGGGAGACCCAGGAAGGAGGCTACAGGTTGCAGTATTAAACAGTGTACCAGGGAAGATGCCTTTGGAGCAAACACTTGAAGGAGGTGAGGGGGCCAGCCAGGCGGCTATCTGGGAGAAGGATATTATTGCAGCAGAGAGAATGGCCAGTGCAAAGGCCCTGAGGCAGGAGCAGACTGGAGCAATCCAGGAACTGCACAAAGCCCAGCGTGGCTGGAGCAGACATAGTGAGGGAGGCGTGCATGGGAGACAAGGCAGAGGGGTAACAAGGCAGAGGGGTAAGCCAGCGAAGTGCAGTGAGCTGAGGGCGGACGGGAGCCGAGGAGTGACGGGAGCTGACTCAAATGTCAAGATCCCTCTAGCAACAGGGTGGGAATTTTTATTTTTCCCAAAAAAAGGCTGGCGGACATGGCTGAGTTTTACTAGAGGTTTAGGATCAATGTAGGGGGTGGGTAGGGAGTAAGGAGGTGGGGAAAGAGGCAGGCATTATATCCCAGAATAACTGAGCAAACAATTAAATTCAAAGCAGATTCTCAGCTTCTCTCTTCCTGAAAGCCCTGCTCACCTTCCCACCACTGGAAGTCTTGATTGTTGGCTCTAAAATACTTCTCCGTTCTTTCCTCCCACACCTCTCCCTTGTACACGCCCCCCTCCCAGGACCCCTGAAGACCCTCCTTCCATCTAGTCCCCAGCGCCTCCATCCCTACTCTTTGGCCTGACTCAGGAAACTCCGAGTTCTTCCCACTTAAACAATTCACCTTTCGCCCCCAAGGGCATTTTCCTAAACAAAGAGACACCTCGAGAGAAATTACAGTTTGCCTACAAGGCAGCAGTGCCCGCAAGTAGTGCGGTATTTTTCTCGCCTATGTACTGTGTATGTTTCCAGATGTCAGCTGGGCTCTCCCTGCCTGTTAGGATCTGTATAAGATGAACTCAAACCCCATTCTCCAACTACGGGGTGGCGAATGCCCTCCCCACGTTCCAGAGCTTTGAATTCTTTGCCCCACCCCAAGTTGTTGCTTCAGCTGGATCCATTCTATCTGGGGAATCCTCTCTCTGTCTCCCCTTTTGGGGTGCAAGGACTAAGTCTGTCCTTTTCCTTAATTTCTATGCAACCAACCATGGACACAAGGCATTTATATGCGCTTATGTGAGTGTGTGGACAGGGCTTCACTGAAAGTTTGGGGACACAGAGGTTTTCACATCAACAGACAGGCAAACAACTCAAGACTCCAGGTGATGTATTCATGTCAGGAAGACCCTTTGCCTTCTCCTCACCAAGCATCCAGCCACATGCCTTGATGTCTCTCGTCTTCCCCAGACCTGAGCTGTCCAAGACTATTTAAATTTAAATTAGGGACTTCCCTGGAGGTCCAGTGGTTGAGACTCCGTGCTTCCAATGCAGGGGGCAGGGGTTCAATCTCTGGTCGGAGAACTAAGATCCCACATGCCTTGGCGTGGCAAAAAAAAAAAATTAATTAAAATTAAATACAATTTAAAGTTACATCCCTTTGTCGTACTGATCACATTTCAAGTGCTCCAGAGCCATGGTGGCTGCCACGTTGGGCTGCACAGATGGGACATTTCCATCATCCCAGAATGTTCCTTTGGACAATGTTGGACTAGAAAAGACAGATACCTCCCTCTAAGAACTAGTCTGGTGTCTACAATTAAGATGACCAAAATTTCACTCCACAAAATAACTATGGAGCTATATTCTATCTAGGATTCCGGGACTAGTGGTTTTTTTTCCCTCATTTATACACCCTGGACATCTTCACAGGTCAGATCATGAGTACTTACCTTATGTCATAGGCTAGTTACACAGTGTGTAATCCACAGAAGTGTGGATTCCTTTATCCATTCATTCATTTACTCCGCAAATATTTACGACCACCTTGTATGTGTCAGGAACTGCTGGGTCACAGCCAAGAACGTGATGGTCTTGGATCCTGCCCTAGAGGGGCTTGCATTGTGGTAGGAGAGGCTGAGATTAATCAAATCATCACAGAGATAAATGTAAAATGGCAGCAGTTGGGAAGGAAGTGACATGTGGCGAGTGCCACAATGTATTCATCAGTGAGAACTACTAATTCTGTATCCGTGCTTATCTTCCCACCAAACTGTAGATATTAGGGCCTAGAGGGAGAACCCAAGCAAATTAAGATACATGTCTGGGCCTGCGTTTCCCCGGTCTGAATAATGGAGATAATAGTTTCTACCTCATAGGAGTGTTGAGAGAATGGAGTTACTACAGTAGATAGAACAGTGTCTGGAACAACAGAAGTCATCATTAACACTATTATTATTTGTATGATTCTCCTTTCTTTTTTTTTTTTTTTTTTTAAAGTATTTATTTATTTATTTATGGCTGTGTTGGGTCTTCGTTTCTGTGCGAGGGCTTTCTCCAGTTGCGGCAAGCGGGGGCCACTCTTCATCGCGGTGCGCGGGCCTCTCACTATCGCGGCCTCTCTTGTTGCGGAGCACAGGCTCCAGACGCGCAGGCTCAGTAATTGTGGCTCACGGGCCCAGCCGCTCCGCGGCACGTGGGATCCTCCCAGACCAGGGCTCGAACCCGTGTCCCCTGCATTGGCAGGCAGATTCTCAACCACTGCGCCACCAGGGAAGCCCTGATTCTCCTTTCTGAGCTTCAGTCCTCCTCTTTAAAATGGAGGAGTATACGGGACCTTCTCTGCAAGGTTCCAGTAAGGATTGAACCAGTAGTTATTTCATTAACAGTCACAGCTAACACTTCTCTGGCACTTCCTTTGCTCCGAGGGCTATCCGTGCAACAACCTTGGAAGGGAGGTATTGCCGCTGTCCCCATTTGACAGATGTTTAAACAGAGGCACAAAAAGGTGCAGTGACTTACTGAGAAGTTCACCACTAGTTAGAATCTGGAGCAGTTGGAGGTTAGGAGGTAGAGGGATTCTGGGTTGCCCATTCGGGCATCTGGGTGGAACTGACCCTGCCCTTCATGCCCCTGCCGGCAGGAAGCTGGACGCCTTCATCTACGACGCGGCTGTGCTCAACTACATGGCCCGCAAAGATGAGGGCTGCAAGCTCGTCACCATCGGCTCGGGCAAGGTCTTTGCCACCACAGGCTACGGCATCGCTCTGCACAAGGGTTCCCGCTGGAAGCGGCCCATCGACCTGGCACTTCTGCAGTTCCTGGGGGATGGTGCGGCTGCACGCAGAGATGCCTACAGGGGGTGGGGAAGGGAGGGGAGGCAAAGACCCCTGGGTACTGGGGAAGGAGGGGGTGAGGACCAGGACACCAGGGTCTGAGGACCTAGACTCCTATATCAGAGAGGAGGGTCCTCAGAGGGTGCCCACGGAAGGTGACCTCCCACCTTCCTGTCCCCAGATGAGATCGAGATGCTGGAGCGGCTGTGGCTCTCGGGGATCTGCCACAATGACAAAATCGAGGTGATGAGCAGCAAGCTGGACATCGACAACATGGCGGGCGTCTTCTACATGCTCCTGGTGGCCATGGGCCTCTCCCTGCTGGTCTTCGCCTGGGAGCACCTGGTGTACTGGCGCCTGCGGCACTGCCTGGGGCCCACCCATCGCATGGATTTCCTGCTGGCCTTCTCCAGGGTATGGGGGAGAGAGGGAGGTGGAGGGGGAGAGATGGGAGGAAACAGGCAGGGACGCCTAGAAATGGAAGGGAGCTGGCTCGAGGTGCTGGAGAGGAGGGAGGGACGGAGGGAAGGCAGGTGGTCCGCAGCACCCCGCGCTGACCGGGCTTCTGCCGCGACCCCCGCAGGGCATGTACAGCTGCTGCAGCGCGGAGGCTGCCCCGCCGCCCGCCAAGCCCCCGCCGCCGCCGCAGCCGCTGCCCAGCCCGGTATACCCGGCGGCGAGGCCCGCTCCCGGCCCCGCGCCCTTCATGCCCCGCGACCGCGCCACTGTGGACCGCTGGCGCCGCGCCAAAGGTGCAGGGCCGCCGGGCGGCGCGAGCTTGGCCGACGGCTTCCACCGCTACTACGGCCCCATCGAGCCGCAGGGCCTGGGCGTGGGCGAGGCGCGCGTCGCGCCCCGGGGCGCAACTGGGCGCCCGCTATCGCCGCCGGCTACGCAGCCCCCGCAGAAGCCGCCGCCCTCCTACTTTGCCATCGTGCGCGACAAAGAGCCGGCCGAGCCCCCCGCCGGCGCCTTCCCTGGCTTCCCGTCGCCGCCCGCGCCCCCGGCCGCCGCGGCCACAGCCGTCGGGCCGCCGCTCTGCCGCCTGGCCTTCGAGGACGAGAGCCCGCCGGCGCCCACGCGCTGGCCGCGCTCGGACCCCGAGAGCCAGCCCCTGTTGGGCCCCGGCGCGGGGGGCGCGGGCGGTGCGGGGGGCGCGGGCGGCGGAGTCCAGGCCGCGCCACCCCCGTGCCGCGCCGCGCCGCCCCCCTGTCCTTACCTTGACCTAGAGCCGTCGCCGTCGGACTCGGAGGACTCGGAGAGCCTGGGCGGCGCGTCGCTGGGCGGCCTGGAGCCCTGGTGGTTCGCCGACTTCCCCTACCCGTACGCCGAGCGTCTCGGGCCGCCGCCTGGCCGCTACTGGTCGGTCGACAAGCTCGGGGGCTGGCGCGCCGGCAGCTGGGACTACCTGCCCCCGCGCAGCGGCCCCGCCGCCTGGCACTGTCGCCACTGCGCCAGCCTGGAGCTGCTGCCGCCTCCGCGCCATCTCAGCTGCTCACACGACGGCCTGGACGGCGGCTGGTGGGCGCCGCCGCCCCCGCCCTGGGCCGCGGGGCCCCCGCCCCGGCGCCGGGCCCGCTGCGGATGCCCGCGGTCACATCCTCACCGCCCACGGGCCTCGCACCGCGCGCCCGCAGCTGCCGCGCCGCACCACCACCGGCACCGGCGCGCCGCGGGGGGCTGGGACCTCCCGCCGCCCGCGCCCACCTCGCGATCGCTCGAGGACCTCAGCTCGTGTCCCCGCGCCGCCCCCGCGCGCAGGCTCACCGGGCCCTCCCGCCACGCGCGCCGGTGCCCGCACGCCGCGCACTGGGGGCCGCCGCTGCCCGCTGCGCCCCACCGGAGACACCGGGGCGGGGACCTGGGTACCCGCCGGGGCTCGGCGCACTTTTCCAGCCTCGAGTCCGAGGTATGACGCGGCCTGGGGGGCCCCGCCGCCCCCTCGGTCAGCGCAGGCCACAGCCCGAGGGGGCACGCGCAGTGGACAGGACCCGCACGGGTTGGGAAGGAAGGAAAGGGAACTGGCCGGACCCCGCCTGGAGCAGCGTCCTGCGCCCCTCGCTATGGGGGCACCTCGAGCCGGGGGGGATTTGGTCCCTCAAATCTCACCCAGCCTGGGAGCAAGGAGATGGGGTCTCGGAGCCCACTGGACTTTTTTTTAAACCCGACAAGGGCTTTTTAACGTCACCAGATGGGGCAGGAGGTGGTGGGGTCACGCCACGCCCGCGTCCCTCCCCCACGCCTGGGGCCGTGGCCCCCACATCACTGTGCAGCTCCCCGGCCCCAGCCACGCCTCCGGGGAAGCCCGTTTTTAACCTTCCATCCATCGGGACTCAAAACTGTGAGACGCGTTCGCCAAACTGTGACCCCAGACCTTGGCCCCCGCCACACAGAAACCCCTGACCCCAGACTGTGACTTCCGACCCCTAAAAATGGTCATCCGACCCCAGACTGTGACCCCTGACCCCAAACTGTGACCCGAGCCCCAGACCGTGCCCCGACCAGACTCTGCCCCTCGACCTCAAACCGTGACACCCCCTTCTCCTTTTCCACCCGCGGTAGCTTTCCCCTCTTTCGACCTAGCACACGCCCCCAACGGAAGCCCCGCCTCCACTGCCCCAGCGTTGATCCCAACCTCCATCAGGCCAAAACTTCCCACCCTGTCGCACCTCACTCCCAGCCCCAGGTGCCACTAATCACATGCTCTCCAAATCCAACCCTTATTTGTGACCTTTCAGTGAAGACCCAGCAGACCCTCAAAAGCCTCCTCTTCCCAGATCTCCAGCCGGGTCTGGAGCTGGGTTGTGGAAGAGAGGGGTCTGGGAGTCCACACTCATCACCAAGCTCCCTTCCCACTCTCCTGTCCCATATTGCAGTGTTTGGAATAAACCATGTTTTTATGCCTCCTCAAGCCCAGTGTGAGCTCCGTGTCTGTCTCTTAGTCCCCCTCAAGCTTCTCTGGAGGAAATAAAAACAGAAAAGTCCCAAAGAGGAAGAGGGGGCAGAAAGAGAATTCCGGCAAGAACAGAGACCCTGGAGGGATGTGGGAGGTAAAGACTCAAAGAGGCGGTGAGAAAAGACCCTAAGAAGAGAAGGGCTGAGAAGGGGTTGGGGTGGAAGGAGAAGGGGGACAGAGAACTCAAGAAAGATCTGGGATCAAAACTTTTCTAGGATCAAGTCTAGTGTCTCATTCCTATGGCAACAGGTAATGAGGCTTGCTAGGTTCTGAATATCCTGTTCATGCAAGCGAGGAGAGTGTCTGTTATACCCCAGTCAATCCACGTATCTTGAATTCCGTTAATCTCACCAATGAGAACCTATTTCTAACATTTCATTATGCCAATTAGCCAAACCTCTGGTGCTGATGGGCAATAAAAAGAGCGGAAGCACTTGTAATAGCTGCCTCCAGAGGGTGGACTTTCTGATTAAGTGCTTGCTGACCAGAGCTGCAAGGTGAACGCCTGGTTAGGCAACTGACTGCCCCTAGAGGGTAGATTCAACCAGCTAATTTACACATATCATCCTGTCTACACTTAACCATTTTGAAGTAAATTAAAGCCTTCATAACAAGGAGGGGAGAAGAAACCGGCTTTATGGGTCCTCAGGGAGCAGAAACCTAGTCTCCTTGCCAGGAAGGGCTCTTATTTGCATACACGAATAATTAATTAAGTGCAAAGAAGGGACTGGGAGTCAAAGGTGGAAGGGAGAGTCGGGGCTTGGAGCTCCTCTAGTTGATGGGGAAAACAGGCCTCCTGCAGAACTACAACTCCCAGGAGGACTTGCCGCTGCTCTGCGGCAGAGCGCCCCAAAGTCATGGGGAGGGTATGGTTTCCCCGGATCTGCAGGCCTCGCTAGCCAGGCCAGGACGCAGTTACCTTAGCTCTCCTTCACCCCTCTCCCCATTGCCCTCTCTAATTGGTGAACGAGGAGGTTTCCAAGGTAACCGCGCAGTAGGGAGGATCCTCACAAGAAGGGAAGCGAGACCCGGAAGTGACGCTCTTACCTCGCGCCGGCGGCGGGAGGCTCCAAAGATGGCTGCGCGCAAGGGTCGGCGGCGCACGTGTGAAACCGGGGAGCCTATGGACGCCGAGTCCCACGACGCAGGGTCCAAGGGCCCGGCCCAGGTCTACCTACCCGGCCGGGGACCCCCGCTGCGCGAAGGAGAGGAGCTGGTCATGGACGAGGAGGCCTACGTGCTGTACCACCGAGCACAGACTGGTAGGCCTGGGCACCCGGACTCCTGCGTCCTGAGGAAGGAGGGGACTGGAATCCTGGGTCCTGAGGGGGGAGTTGGTCCTGAGCTTTTAACTTAAGAGGCACTCTGAAGGAGAAGATTGGGGTGTAAGAGGGTTGACATCACGCTCAAGAGGACTGAGATCCCTCTGCCCCATCCTAATTTTCCAACTCCTCCGTCCATCCCCAGGCGCCCCCTGTCTCAGCTTCGACATAGTCCGGGATCAGCTGGGAGACAACCGGACCGAGCTTCCTCTTACACTTTATCTGTGTGCTGGGACCCAGGCCGAGAGCGCCCAAAGCAACAGGTGAGTAAGAACTGACGTTTTCCCAGGACCAGGGACCTGAGCCACCAGCTCCCTCTTCCTCGGGACCTAGAAGTCGGGGTTTCCAGCCTCCTCCCACCCTCCTTACTAAGGATCCTGGCACCCGGTGCCTCATTCATGCCACACCTCCCCCAGATTGATGATACTTCGGATGCACAATCTGCATGGGACAAAGCCCCCGCCATCTGAGAGCAGTGACGAGGAGGAGGAGGAGGAGGATGAAGAGGATGAAGAAGAGCGGAAGCCTCAGCTGGAGCTGGCGATGGTGCCCCATTATGGCGGCATCAACAGAGTTCGGGTAAATACAGCACCAGCAGCCTGCCCTACGTTCTCTGGAGCACACCCCCCCGCACCCATGCCCTTCAGCTTCTAGAAAAGCACCTGGCACGTAGTTTTATATATTATGGTAATTGTCAGTATGTGCTAGATGCTATAGGGTTGGGTTTTTTTTTCAGCAAGCATCATTTGTACCAAATTGATTATTTATTTATTTACTTATTTATTTGGCTGTGTTGGGTCTTAGTTGTGGCACACGGGATCCTTCATTGTGGTGCGAGGGCCTCTCTAGTTGTGGCGCGGGCTGTAGAGCACACGGGCTCAGTAGTTGCGGCAGGCGGGCTCTCTAGTTGAGGTGCGTGGGCTCTATAGAGCAAGCGCGGGGGCTTAGTTGCCCCACGGCACGGGGATCTTAGTTCCCCGACCAGGGATCGAACCTGCGTCCCCTGCATTGGAAGGCGGATTCTTAATAGAGGGATATTTTTTAATGTTCTTTCCTCTCCTGTAAAACGGTGAGAGTCACAAAGCTTACCTGATGGGGCCGGTGTGAGGATAAACTGAAATGACATAAAGCGTTATTTCAATAACTGGAAGTTTTTCAGGTGTCTAGAAACAGCGCTTGGCTGTAACTTGAGATATGTGTTTTCTCTTACTGCTCAGGGACTCTTGTGGGCTGGGGGGTTACTTTTGTGCTTCAGAGTTACAACCCCTTCTAATCAGGTTAATGTGAGAATTAAATGAGTTGCTGTGTGTATAGTACTTGGAGCAGTGCTTGCCTCATAGTTCTTGAGAAGTATTTCCATTAAAGTATTACCATGTCTCGGGTACTGTTTTAGACTGTGGGGAGTTAACGGGGTGTGAAAGGTCTCTGGCTCCTTGAAACTTACATACCAGTGGGAAAGGGAACAAGAGGAAACTAAGCATATGTGTATATGTCCAAAGATGCTAAGTGTTGTGGAGAAAAATGAAACAAGGTGAGGGAGTTAGGGTCTTTTGGAGTGGGGTTGCCTCTTTAAATATTGTGGTCAAGGAAGCATTCACTGATAAGGTGCCATTTGAACAGAGACCCGCAGGAAATGAGGGAGTGAGGCAAGGGTATCTGTGGGAAGAGGTTTGCGGGCAAGGAAATAACAAGTGCAAAGGCCCTGGGGCAAACTGAGGAGTTCTGAGGGAAGCTGGGGAGAACAGTGCTGAATGGATGAGGGGGAGAGTGACACAGTGTGGCAGATGGGCACGGAGGAGACATTGTTTAGGGCCTTGTAGGCCAGTGTAAGGACTTGGCTTTTACTTGGGGAGAAATTGGGAGCTGTTGGTGGGTTTAGAACGAAAGATGGCTGGGATCTGACTTGTGTTTTAAAGGGATCCCTCTTACTGCTGTATTGAGAATAGACTGCAGGGAGGCAAGGGCAGAAGGACAGTCCTGTGAGGAGGCCAGTACAGGAATGCAGAGAAGGGTGACTTCGGTAGTAACACGAGTGACGGCAGCAGAGGTACTGAGAGAGGATTGGAAGTGTGGCATTTTGGGTGGAGCCAGCATAGGTGGTGGGTGTGAGGAAGGAGAGACAAGTGGGGAATGAGTCCTGCGGTTTGGGGCCCAAGGCGGGACCTCCAGGGAAGAGTAGGTGGCAGTGGGCAATTAGGAACTTGGCTTTGGCCTTGTGATGTCTAAACAGTCAGTTCGATGTGAGCCTGGAGTTGAGGAGAGAGGTCAGGGCTAGGGGCTACTGGAAACCTTGAGGCTGAACAGGATCTCCTAGTGAGCAAAGGTACACAGGCAGAGAGATCCGGAGACAGGCCTGTGAGCAGCCTACATTTAGACAGTTACAGGGAACAGGAGCCTGAACACACTTCTGGGGGCTGGTGGAATAAAAGCGTCGATTCCTGGGAGTCCGGAAGGAGTTTTGTCCTCCCCCTACCATCATCTCTACCACAGGATGGGGAGTTGTCCGGGGTACCAAGCTGCTCTTGCAGGCCGTGATTCCATTCCCGCAAAGGTTTCTGGGAGTTGTAGTCCCAGCCATGGGTCGGGGGCGGGTCTGAGGAGCTGCAGTTCTGGTTCTGGGGGATGCTGGGGGCTGTGGTCGCCACCTGGAGCCTCCTGTCCCTCTCACCTCCGCTCCCCTTCTCCCTCCCCTGCAGGTGTCCTGGCTGGGTGAGGAGCCAGTGGCTGGGGTGTGGTCAGAGAAGGGCCAGGTGGAGGTGTTTGCGCTGCGGCGGCTTCTGCAGGTGGTGGATGACCCCCAGGCCCTAGCGACCTTCCTCCGGGATGAGCAGGCCCGCGTGAAGCCCATCTTCGCCTTCTCTGGCCACATGGGCGAGGGCTTTGCACTCGACTGGTCCCCTCGTGTGCCCGGTGAGTCCCTGGGGTGTGCAGTTAGCCCTGAGGGCTGGGCAGGAGCAGGGTCTACAGCAGGGGTGGGTGCTAAGGTGGGAGTGAGCCGCGGCCGGGTGGGACAGGGTTGTGTCCTGACTCCCCTTCGCAGGGCGCCTGCTGACCGGTGACTGTCAGAAGAACATCCACCTCTGGACGCCTACGGACGGCGGTTCCTGGCACGTGGACCAGCGGCCATTCGTGGGCCACACACGCTCCGTGGAGGACCTGCAGTGGTCTCCAACCGAGGACACGGTGAGGGAGGACTGGGGGTCTGGACTCCTGGGGTGGGGAGGGGGGCAGGTCCTAATGAGGGGGTCACTAAAAGAGAGGGTAGCCCACCACTGGACCCCGGTCTCCAGAGTGGGGCGGGGGTACACCAGGGTGCCTCAGACTCTGCCTTGTCCAGGTATTTGCCTCTTGCTCAGCTGATGCCTCCATCCGCATCTGGGACATCCGGGCAGCCCCCAGCAAGGCCTGCATGCTCACCACCGCCACCGCCCACGATGGGGATGTCAACGTCATCAGCTGGAGCCGCCGGGAGCCCTTCCTGCTCAGCGGCGGGGATGACGGAGCCCTCAAGGTCTGGGACCTGCGGCAGTTCAAGGTACTGTCCCAGCTGGACGCCTGGGGCGGGAGAAGCTCCTGCTACCGGAGGCCACTAGGATTTGTGGGTTTCCCCTCCCGAGATGGTTTATACACCAGCACTGGGAAGGCCCTGTGAATTGGGGTCCAGATGAGGAAACAGGCTCCGCGAGAGGAAGGCTTGGGGCTGCTGTGGGGTCGCTCCCTCTGCCATCTGGAGATCTGACACGAGGGAAGGGGCTGGGTGGCGGAGACTACGGCTCTCATCTGCCCGCGGGGAGCCATGCGCCGGCCGTGCTGCCCAGGGGCTCAAGGGCTTCAGAAGACGGTCGTTTTTCTTTCCGTGGATTTTGTAGAATCAGCTGAGAACAGAGCCCAGCTCACTCATTTTGGGAGGGGGAACTGAGGGCCAGAAGGGACAGGAGCAGATAGGATGTGACCACCTAGCTAAGCGTTGACTCTGCAGAGCTGAGAGGGTCTCCAGGCAGGAGAAGTTGCAGCTCTTGGCCTCCCTCTGGACAAAGCCGTGACTTCATACACCTCTGGGCCTTCCCGGGATCATCTTTTTATTCCCCCCAATGTAATGAGTTCTACAGAATCAGCCCTGGGGAAGCTTCTAGAAATGGATTCCAGCCCCCCAGTTAGGTGCATGGCCAGGTCACAGGGCCAAAGTGGATTGGCCACTGGAACGTTGGAACCACTTCTCCAAATGAGAGAGACCCCAACCCCCACCAGCACCTTTGCTTTAGTAAAAGTGTCGTTCTTTGCCTCGGCCTCTCTGGAGCCTGGGAGTCATGCCACTGCCCCCTTTAAGGCCTTCTAGAATCAGCGGGCAGAGCACTTGCGGAACCACGCCTTCCTTTTATAGGGAAGGAAACTGAGGCAGGCCCAGGGAGGAGCAAGTGTTGTGGTTTTGTGGCCTGGAGCTGGGAGGGGCTTCTTTGCAGGTGAAACCACAACTCCCAGCAGCCCCTGGGACATCACACCTTTATTACCAGCTGTACTTTGCGCTCTGTCCCTTTCAGAGAACCTGGGTTTGTGGGGGGGCACAAGGGGTGGAGCCCTGGTTGAACCCTAAGGCTGGAGAGGGGTGGGGGGTCTCTGCCTGGGTCACCCCAGGCGTCAGGCTGAGGGCCTCAGAGGCCCTGACTCCCATCTTCCCGTAGTCTGGCTCCCCGGTGGCCACCTTCAAGCAGCACGTGGCCCCCGTGACCTCCGTCGAGTGGCACCCCCAGGACAGTGGGGTCTTCGCGGCCTCGGGTGCAGACAACCAGATCACACAGTGGGACCTGGCGGTGGAGCGGGACCCCGAGGCCGGCGACGCGGAGACTGACCCTGCGCTGGCAGACCTCCCCCAGCAGCTGTTGTTCGTGCACCAGGGCGAGACAGCCCTGAAGGAGCTGCACTGGCACCCGCAGTGCCCCGGGCTCCTGGTCAGCACCGCCCAGTCAGGCTTCACCGTCTTCCGCACCATCAGCGTCTGAGGCCGGCTGGGCCGCATCTATCTGGCCCTCCACTTGGGGACTGAAGTTGAAGTTCATTCCCCTGGAAGGGACTCGTTCAGATCTGTTGGCCAGCGCTTCTCCAGAAGGACTTAGTTTGGCCCATTGGCTGCCGTGACGGATTCTGTTTGACTTATTGTTCTTTGAAAGGACTCGGTTTGGTCCGATGCCCCCCTTGCCAAAGGATATGGTTTGATCCGTGGCTCTAAAACTAGGGCTTGGTTTGCTCCCACGACTCCTCCAACCAAAGGACTGGGTTTGACCCATGGCCCTGTAAGACCAGTGGGTTTGACTCTGGTGACCCCTGTTGCCCAAAACCTTGGTTTAGCCCAGTGACCCCCCTCCCACCCCCACCTGTCAGAAGACTCCATTGGCTTTTTCCCAGATGGGCCTGGCGTGGCCTGTGTTGCTGTGGACACTTTGTCAGCTGCAGCACTTGGCGTGACCCTTTGACCTCTCTGCCCCTGGCCTCCCCCAGGGAACCCAAGTGCTTTACAGTGGCTGGACCAAATTCGAGGAGTGGGTTCCTGCAGCAGAATTTGGCCCTTGTCTTCCTGCCAACTGTGTTTGGCCACGACTTCCCAGGGAGAGGCCGCGTGGGGCCTTCTCCCCTCCTCCCAAAGGCAGGCACCGTGCAGGGGGGGAGAGTCGGGGGCTCCTGAGGGGCAATAAAGGACCAGAATGAGGCCTGGAGTGTGTGAGACTCGTCCTTCTGGCCTGCCTCATGAGGAGGAGGGAGGACCTGGCACCCGGCTGTCCCTAGGCCACTGGGTCCGACCCCCAGCCAGTTGGGTGCTATCCGGTCCTGCCTTCCCGATGTCTTGTTCCGTCTGGAACTCACTCTAGGTCTCTGGGGGGGATCTCAGGTGTGCCTCCCAACCTTTTAAGGCTTCACCTCAGGCTTAACCGGGGAGCCCCCCGTGTCTCTTGTCTTTCCACCACTGCCCGCATGATCGCTTTCTCACCATCGCTTTGCTCCCTCATCTGTGTCCGCATCTCCCGGCCCCCAAGCTCTGTCTCCGTGCCCCCTCCCGCTGTGTCTTTCCTGTGCCACCGCCTCCTCTCCAGCCTGCTTGGGCCGAGGCCCAGCCGCCCTGCCTGGCCGTCCTCCCTGGCCCCCCCTCTGCGGCTCGGAGCTGGCCCCACCCCCTGCCCCCCCTCGGGCCAGGCCTCTGATCCTCCTGTGGACACAGAGGTCGGGCGCCCGGCACAAGGCCCCTGGGGCCGAGGACAGGCCGCAGCACCTCAGCACCCGCAGAGGCCTCGCATCAGCCCGAACAGAGGAGCCCCCGGCAGAGGGCATGGGGGTGGGCTGCCCCACCAGGTACGTGTCTCCGCGCGGAGCCCCAGGGCGGGGGTCCTGGCTCGGAGAGCCTTCCCCCCTCCTCCCCCCAACCTTCCTTGCTCGGGGGTCTGCCCCGGCACCTGCACCCCCTCCTCGCCATTCCCCGCTCAGTGACACATTCCAGCCCCAGAGCGATCTCCCCCGCCCAGCTTCACTCCCCCCAGCTCAGAGCCCACCTCCGTTTTCTGCCTGTTGTCTTGTCCCATCTCTGTCCCCCATCTGGCTCTGTCACCACAGCTCCCGTCTTTCCGTTGACTAAGATGTGATCTCCACTTCTCTTTGCTTGGTTGCTGCTAGTCTGCTTCTTTTCTGTCCCCCTCTCTCTCCGGGCCTCTGTCCCCTCTGGATTCTTGTGACCCCTGGGGGGGGTCTCTGTCCTTCCCTCCATCTCAGGCCTGCCACTCCACACTCCCCCTCCCTGCCCGTCTCTGAGCTTCTGTACCCTCGTCTTTCTTCAGTCTCCACACCACATCCCCTCCTGTCGATCTCTGCCCTCCAACCTGCTGCCCAGACCCCCCTAGTGAGCGGGGGGGGCTTGTGAGGGGACAGCCCAGGGTCTCAGGGAGCGTGTGAAAGCGCTTCTGGGCGGAGGGGGCGCGGCACCTGGGGCGGGGCTTCTCAGCCCTAGATTAGACAGTGACTTTGACGTGAAGTTGATGCACCTTAAGCCCCGTGTCGCCTTTATATGGAAACATTAAGCTGCTCTCCCAGGTCAGGGGGAGGTGGGGGGGAGGGCTTCAGGCTCTGGATCCTCTCTGCTGGGGTCCTGCCGTTGCTGGTGGGAGGTGTGTGTGCCCTGAGGCCGAGTCCCATGTGCTGCCTCTGAACTGGACTGTGTTGGATGCAGACGGGACCCCTGGAGGTGAAGGCCCCTCCTGTCTGCTTTATGAAATGGACAAGATCACATCTGCCTCACGGGGCTGAGGGTGGCACAGGAGGATTTAGTAAAGCAGAGTCCTGGGCTGGAAAGGCTCAGGACCCAAACCAGCAGCCCACCCCTGGCACTCCGTGGGTCTGGCCAGGTCTCAGCCCACTCCCCAACCTGTGAACCGGAGTGATGACCTTGACCTCCCAGCATCCTGAGCAGCCAAGGTGAGCGGCGGGGTCTGGTGGAGAGCAGTGGGCGGGCTGTAGACATCTGGTGAGCTTGGCAAGGCCCGGGACATCGGTGCTCAGGAAATAGGAGCGTGCGATTAGGTTGTCTGTGGTCCAGTCTGTCACTCAGGCTTTGGCACCAAGAAGGCTGGATGGGAGTTCAGGGTTTGCTGTTCCTTGGCTGAGGGACCTGGGACAAGGGATGGACCTCAGCGCCTCAGTTTGCTTTACTGTGAGAAGTAAAGTCCCCACATCCAAGGGTTGTGGTCAAAGATGGGTGACTGGGTGTGAGGAGGCCCCGCCGGTCCCCCGCGGCCCCTCCCCCATCATGTCATCAGGTGGCCCCTGAGAGGAGACTAGTGCATAGTGGGGACTTCCAGGCAGGAGAGAGCTGCAAATGTTGAGGTCAGAGCCTGGATCCTGACCTCAGACCTGCCCCCTTCAGCGACGAGTCTCGGTTTCCCCTTTTTGGAAGAACAATCTCTAATGCCCAGAATAGTTGAGGCTGAAAAAAAGAGAGTTGGGGCACATCGTGGGCGCTGAACACAGCCAGGCGCGGTCCACTCTGACGTGAGCCTCAGCTTTGCCTCTGCAGAATGGGCTTAAGAAAATCCCACGTGGCGGAGCTGTCTGGGTGGTCACGGACAGCAGGTGCAGAGTTCTGGGGGCGGGGGGCGGGGCAGGGGAGTGGGTACCTGTTGATGTTGAACTTGACATCAACTAACAACTCACTCTCCTTGGAGTGAGTGCCCCCAGCCCTGCTAAGAAGCCCATGAGGATCCCCAGAGCCTGGCACAGGGGGCTCATAGTACCTAGGTGCTTGGTAGGTATTGATGGAACTGATGTGCAAAAACATTTAACCCCTAGCCCAGACAGGTCCCGGAAGTCCCTCCACCACAGGGCCAGATGTTAACCCTGCAGCTGCTGGAGGGCAATGAGGTCTGCAGGTCCATGCCTGGCCCCTCCGCTCTTCCTCTCCCTCCCCATAGTTCAGCTGCTAAGATTCCCTCCATTTCTCAGATGAGGGAACTGAGGCTCAGAAAGGGATGTGACTTGCCACCAGCCATATAGCTAGTAAGTGCCCGAGCTGGGATTCAACGTACAACTGCCTGATTCAAAAGCCCGAGTTCTTTCTTCTGGATTCCTCTTCCTTTCAAGGTGTGTGTTGTTGTTTTTTTAAATCCCCATTCCACAGATGAGCAAACTGAGGCTCCAGAAAATGAAGCCAGTGGTCCCAAGGCACACAGTGGGTCAGCAACTGAGCCAAGATTGGGCCCTGGGTCTATATGACTGAAAGACCCTTCCTGACCTTGATGAAATCTAATTTCCCCATTTTACAGCTGAGGAAACTGAGGTTTAGAAAGGTTTCCCCATGATCTGAGAGTCAGGGCCAAGCCTGGGTTTTATGGTATGTTTTTGTTTTTTGTAACAGCTTCATTGAAATATAACCCACATCCCATACAATTCACACATTAAAGTGTACACTTCAGTGTTTTTTTGGTATATTCAGAGTTGTGCAACCATCACCACAATCAATTTTAGAACATTTTCATCACCCCACTAAGAAACCCCATTCCTCTGGCTATCGCTCCCCCATCTCCCCATCTCCCCAGTCCTGGGCACCACTAGTCTTATTTCTCAGTTTACAGATTTGTCCATTTTGGATATTTCATATAAATGGAATTACACAATATATGGTCTTTAGTGATTGGCTTCTTTCACTTCGCATGTGTTTTCAAGTTTCATCCATGTTGTAGCATGTATCATGTCATTTTTTAAAAAATTACTGGGTAGTATTCCACTGTGTGGATAGACCACATTTTATTTATTCATTCATCAGTTGATGGATGTTTGGGTGTTTCCATCTTTTGGCTATTGTGAATAATAATACTGCTATGAGTATCTGTGAACAGTTTGTGTGGACACTTTGTTGTTTTGTTTTTTATTCTTAATTTTTGGCTGCACTGCACGACATGCGGGATCCTAGTTCCCCGACCAGGGATCGAACTTGAGCCCCCTGCAGTGGAAGCACAGATTCCCAACCACTGGACCTCCAGGGAAGTCCCCTGGACACTTAGTTTTAATTCTCTTGGGTAGATACTTAGGCGTGGAATTGGTAACTCTATGTTTAACCATTTAAGGAACTGCCAGACTGTTTTCCACACCAGCTGTGTAATTTTACATTCCACCAGTAGCATAGGAAGGTGCCAATTTCTCCACATCTTTGTTAATGCTTTTCTGGTTTTGTTTTTTCTAATTTTTATAGCCATCCTAAGTGGGTATGAAGTGGTATCTCACTGTGGTTTTGATTTGCATTTCCCTGATGACATAATGTTGTCAGTTATCTTTTCCTATACTTATTGACTATTTGTACAGTTGACCCTTGAAAAACATGGAGGTTAGGGGTGCCAACCCTTTGCACAGTAGAAAATATGAGTATAACTTTAGAGTTGGTCCTCTGTATACATGGTTCTGAATCCAAGGATTCAACAAACTGCAGACCATGTAGTACTACTGTAGTACTTATTGAGAAAAATCTGCGTATAAGTGGACCCTTGCAGTTCAAACCCATGTTGTTCAAGGGTCAACTGTGTATCTTTTTGGAGAAATGCCTATTCAGATCCTTTGCCCATTTTAAAATTGGGCTGTCTTTTTCTTATTGAGTTATAAGGGCTCTTTATATGTTTTAGATGCAAATTTCTTAGATACGATTTGCAACTATTTTTTCCCATTAGTGGGTTGTCTTTTCACTTTCATCTTAGTGTCCTTGGAAGCACAAGAGTTTTTAATTTTGATGAAGTTCAAGTTATCTTTTTTTTTTTCCCTTCTGTTGCTTGTGCCTTCTGAGCTTTTGAACTATAGGTGACCTCAGAGCCCAGGCTCATCTCTCCCAGCTGGAGTCACAGCAGCAGTTACCACTTAGTCTTTTTTTTTTTTTTTTAATTTTTAAAATTTTTATTGCAGTATAGTTGATTTACAATATTGTGTTAGTTTCAGGTGTACAGCTGTGATTCAGTTATATATGTATACTTTTTCAGGTTCTTTTCCATTGTAGGTTATTACAAGATATTGAATATAGTTCCCTGTGCTATATAGTAGGTCCTTGTTGTTTATCTCTTTTATATTTAGTAGTGTGTATCTGTTAATCCCAAACTCCTATCTTATCCACTACCCCCCCACCCGCCCCTTTCCCCTTTGGTAGCCATAAGTTTGTTTTCTTTGTGACCGCTTAGTCTTTATTTTATGAGCATGGACTCCGGAGCTGGACTGCTAGCACTCAAATCCCAGCTTAGTTCTGTACCTCTGTTTCCTCATCTGTAAAATGGGGGTGATAACGTCTACATTGTTGAGGTTCGAAAATCTAAATTTATGTAAAGTGCTCACAACAGTGTCTGGCGCTGTATAAATGTCCGCTCTAGTTACTGTAGTGCTTGCTGTAACACAGTACTGATGCTATGGCTATAGTTGTGTTCCTGTTGTTGCTACACAACCATCTCCTATAGTATTACCATCAGTGTTTTTGTCTGTTTTTTTGGCCGTGCCGTGCGGCCTGTGGGATCTTAGTTCCTCGACCAGGGATGGAACCTGCGCCCTTGGCAGTGAAGGCGCATGGTCCTAACCACTGGACCGCCAGGGAATTCCCCCACCAGTGTTGTTGATGCTGTACTGTTCTGATTTTCCACCCATTTGCCAGATGAGGCCACTAAGGCCCAGGGAGCATGCTGGCCAATGAGCCCCCCCATTTCCGGCAGCCCTGACGTGGCTGCCCGTTTCTTGTCCCCGCAGGTTTGGGGCGCCCGCCCCCCGCTAGGCCAAGTGGAGGGGGTGTCCCCGCCCAATGGGCCTGGCCAGGGCCCTGCGCCGCCTGAGCGGCGCCCTGGAGTCGGCAAACAATCGGGCGGGAGATGAGGAGCAGGCCGGGCCAGAGCTGTGCCGCAACGGGTGGGCGCCAGCGCAGTCGCCAGTGGGGAGGCGCCGCGGGCGCTTCGTCAAGAAGGACGGGCACTGCAACGTGCGCTTCGTGAACCTGGGCGGCCACGGCGCGCGCTACCTGAGCGACCTGTTCACCACGTGCGTGGACGTGCGCTGGCGCTGGATGTGCCTGCTCTTCTCCTGCTCCTTCCTCGCCTCCTGGCTGCTCTTTGGCCTGGCCTTCTGGCTCATCGCCTCCCTGCACGGTGACCTGGCTGCCCCGCCGCCAACCGCCCCCTGCTTCTCGCAGGTGGCTAGCTTCCTGGCCGCCTTCCTCTTCGCGCTGGAGACGCAGACGTCCATTGGCTACGGCGTGCGCAGCGTCACCGAGGAGTGTCCGGCCGCCGTGGCCGCTGTGGTGCTGCAGTGCATCGCCGGCTGCGTGCTGGACGCCTTTGTCGTGGGCGCCGTCATGGCCAAGATGGCCAAGCCCAAGAAGCGCAACGAGACGCTGATCTTCAGCGAGAACGCCGTCGTGGCGCTGCGTGACCGCCGCCTCTGCCTCATGTGGCGCGTCGGCAACCTGCGCCGCAGCCACCTCGTCGAGGCCCACGTGCGGGCCCAGCTGCTGCAGGTGCGAGACTGTCCCGGCGGACGACCACGCCCCCTGGTGGGCGGGCCCTTTCACGAGTTCGGGGAGTAGGTGTCCTGGGGGATGGTGGGAGTTGTAGGTCTAAGGGACAGGTGTGCGTGGAGCCTGGAGCCTGGATGGGATCTGGACTACAATTCCCAGCAGTCTCCCCGGGCAGGGCCCCTTCCGCCCCACTTTGTGCGCTGAGGATGGCTCCCCGAGCTGCTGTAGATGTAAACCCAAGAGAAAGGTCTCTGATCATGTCTTCCTGGAGGCCTAGACTTCAGACAGATTTTGAGACTTATAGAGCTCCCTGTGGCTTGAGGATGGACCCTCTATCGAATTGTGGGAAATCCAGACCTGCGAGGTCCATGCCTGGCCGGTAAAGTCTCTGAACTACATTTCCCAGAAGCCTCTGGGGGCAGGGAAATTGCCCACCTGGGGTGATCTGAGGAGGTGTTGTAGTTTTGCGGGTGGTGTAAACCACGGCTCAGGTTTACGATTCTCAGCAGATATTGTGGTACAGAGAGAGACCTGTGACTGAGGCCAGACCCCTATGGGCTTGTGGGAGATGTAGGCCCCGAGGATGGGGTGCAACTCAACTCACACCTGCAGAGTCAGGGAACACAATTCTCCATGGCCTCTGGGCAGCATTTGTGAGAGACTTCATTCTCCACCTCAGGGGCCCAGACTCTCCCACCAGCCTCCTGCTCAGAGAAGTACAGGGCAGTGGTTGGGAAACTCTTGAATTTTAGCGTCTCACCAAATAAACAAATAAACAAACAAAAAACCAAAACAAACAAAAACCAACTACAATTCCCATTGGCCCCTGGGGCAGCGGCTCCTTCCAGCGCCCTGACGAAGGCGCCTTAGAATTGTGTTTCTAGAATTGTGGTCAAACTGCCCAAGCAATTTCTGGGGCAGCAGCTGCCCTTGCCTTGCAAGTAAAGACACTTAAGAACTCTGGTCTGGGGCTGGACTGGGGTGAGAGGGAGGACAGGGTCGTGGTGGGAACTACAACTCCCAGCAGCCTCTGGGGGCTCTGGGGAGACAGTGGCAAGAGAATGGGTCCCCACCCCACCCCCACCTCTGTCTCCTGCTTGACTGAAACACCAGTATTCACGACCAGGAGGGACACTGTCTCTCGCAGAAGTCTTTGGGGTGCTGACATGGCCTGGGAGGTGGGTATGGAACCAATGGGTAGATGGGGTGAAACTGCCAATACCTGGCCTGGGGTTAGGCCCCCACCCCACACAGATACAGAGACACACAAGGGGATGGAGGTAGTTGGTTTGGGGGTGTGGGTAGATAGCCCAGAGGCCAGCCTGAGGCAGTGGTGAAACATAGGCTGTTGGACCTAGATTGCCATCCTGGTTTATCTTTCTCTGGCCATATATTGAAAGCCATTTTTCTATCCCTCTCCTCCTTCTCCAGTTGCTGGTTGGATGTCATTCTTATCTTCTGTTGTCTCTTTAACTCCATTTCTGTATTGCTGATTTCTGTGGCTCTATGTGAATGTCACTCTGTCCCTCTCTTTTTCTCTCCCCTGTCTTTCTCGGATTTCTTTCCTCAGTCTTCCTCTGAGTCTCTGGGCCTCCGTCCTCTCCTCCCTGGACCTCCATCTCCCTCTCTCTGGGTCTCTGTCCTTCTCTCTTTCTGGCTTACCATCCCCCTCTCTCTGGGTCCCTGTTCTCCCCACACCCCAACACCTACTGGTCTCTGCCCTCCTCTTTCTCTGCATCTCTCTCCCCTCCTCTCGCTGTCTCTGTCTCCATTTATCTCTCTGCTCCCTAATGTCTGTCTTTGGCCACTCGCCTTTTGCTACAGCCTCGCGTGACCCCAGAGGGTGAGTACATACCGCTGGACCACCAGGATGTGGACGTGGGCTTTGATGGTGGCACCGATCGCATCTTCCTTGTGTCTCCCATCACCATCGTGCATGAGATCGACTCCGCCAGTCCTCTGTATGAACTAGGACGCGCCGAGCTGGCCCGGGCTGACTTTGAGCTGGTGGTCATTCTCGAGGGCATGGTCGAGGCCACAGCTATGACCACACAGTGTCGCTCTTCCTACCTCCCTGGTGAGCTGCTCTGGGGACATCGTTTTGAGCCGGTCCTCTTCCAGCGTGGCTCCCAGTACGAGGTTGACTATCGCCACTTCCATCGCACTTATGAGGTCCCAGGGACACCCGTCTGCAGCGCCAAGGAGCTGGACGAACAGGCAGAGCGTGCTTCCCACAGCCCCAAGTCTGGCTTCCCCGGCTCTCTGACAGCATTTTGCTATGAGAATGAACTTGCTCTCAGTTGCTGCCAGGAGGAAGAGGAGGAAGAGGAGGAAGAGGAGGGGGATGCGGCAGAGGCAGAAGACAGGGCTGCCAGCCCCCGAGTACTCACACCAACCCTGGCGCTGACCTTGCCCCCATGATACAAGCTGGTACCCCCCTATTTGTACCCCTTTCCCAGAGGTAGCAAGATGGAGAGATTGGGCCCTCTCCTGGGATGAGGGCAGGTGTTTCCTAAGACCAACAGGCTTGCTGGGTAAATTATTAGCTGGTGATGTTCTGCCACGTCTAGCGGACCTACCAATGAACATACTGGACCTTAATTCCTCTGAATTCTGTGCTCCGTCCTGAGACCCCTTTGTCAGCCCAATTCCTGAGTCTCCCCAGAGATAAGGGATCCAGAATTCTGGACCACCCAAGAGGCAAGGACTGGTATTTCTAGATTCCTCTAGGTGGCTGGTTTGGTTTGTTAAGCAGGATCATGAAATGATGGTATAGCCAACCTCCAGGGGAAGAAGTCATCTGTTCTCAAGCAGCAGCAGAGATGAAGAATTTGTTGGTCTGAACTGACCTAAGATTCAAGGGACTGTTTCTTCTTGACTCAGCCAACCACATAGCAAATCATTTTTTCTAGACGACCTAAGGAGGGAAAGTTATGGAATGCCCCAAGAATTCAAGACTATATTGATTGACCAATGACAAGGAATGTTGACTGCAAATCAGGAAAAGACTTTGCGGTTCCAGAAAACCCCAGTGTTGAGATTCTGTGAATCCAGATTGACCACAGAGGCAAGCACTGGGGATTCTGGAACAGCTTTGACCAGAGAATTGGACTACTCCAGAAACTAAAGAGTTATGTTTCTAGAATGCACAAAACAAATGGAGAGTCTGTGGGTCTAGAAGGACTAAAGTGACAGATTGGGAGTTCTTGATGGGCGATAACTCCAGACCACTGGCTCTAGAACATCGAACCAAGGGGGAGAATCAACGCTCTACATGATCCACAGGCTTTGTGTCTTTTTTAAGTGCCATTCTAGAATGTCCAAAGGAATCAAGATTCTGTGGCTCTAGATCGATCACAGAGTCAGGGAAGGATCGGCAATTCTGATGTCTGAGGTGTGCTGGTTGCAGTTTGCCCAGTGGAGTGGAGACTGTCAATGAGGATAGATGACTTCTTTATGGTTCTGTAATGCCAAAAGGAATCAAGGCTCCAGGGATCCAGAGTTGTCCGTTATCAAAACCCGGAAGTTCTAATCAGCTCCTAGAACTTGGCAGTTTGAGGAGGTGGACTCGGGACTTGACGGGCAGCATTGCTGGGCTGACCTAGAAGGTGAGGCCTCGGGTGAGACCCTGTGGGTAACAGGGCTAGTTATTGGGCAAGGGAAGGGAGAGGCCCAAGGCTGGTGAGTCTACAGTGCTCTGGAATCTCTCACCTAGAGATGTGTGTCTATTTCTTAAAGATGTTATACATATGTATATTATATATATATATAATATAAATAAAGATATCTATCTATTTTTTCCTGTGTTCCTACAGTGGGGTTAGAAATTGAGCTTGAGTTAGTGGAATGGAGTGCTTTACAAGGATCCAGGAAGCTTTACTCTAGACCCCAACTCTGCCTCAACTGACTGTGTGACTTTGAGCAAATCACGCCCTTCTCCTCATCTCAGTTTCCCCATCTGTAAAAACGGGGTATTGGAACTTGAAGTTCTCCAAGGGCCTTTCCACAAGGATGATTCCTCACTTCACTGAGGGTTGGATGGGGGTGAGGGTCCTGGAGATACCCCAGCTCTCCCTGGTTCTGGAATGCCTGGCCTTCTGGGGGCAACAGGGATGGGAGATGCTCTCAGAGGCCAGGTCTGAACCTGGATGTCTGAATGACAGGGCAGGCAAGGGGGAGTGAGGGTTGTGGCTCAGGGCCAGAATCACCTCCTCTCTGGTGCAGCTTGGGGGCAGGGGAAGGAGGAGGTACCTCTGAATGTCAGGGGAATGTATGTGTTTAGGGGGAGACTTGTCCCCCAGATTAGATCATTGGGAGCCCTGTGATGGAATGGTGTGTCTGGGAGTGTGCTTCTGGGGTACATAGAGGTCCTTGGATCTGGCCCCTGCCCATGCTGCTATCTACCTAAGTGCCCAGCAGGCTAGAAGCCAGCCGCAGAAGGAGCCAGTGCCAGAGAGGACACGTTCCCACCGCTGTGTCCCAGGATTGAGGGCAGGCACTCTCATTGCCCATCAGCCTGCCCCAGTGCTGCATCAACCCAGGTCCCCCCTTCTGGTTTCCCCACCTCCCTTTATCCTGCAGAATCCCCACATAATAACGGGATGGAATTAATTAGCTGGCTGCTACCCCAGCTCAGGGTGGCTGGGGTAGGTATCCGGGGCAAAGGAAACCCAGGCATGAAGAAGGGTGTTAAGTTGGGGGTGAAGGGACAGGAAAAGGGTTCTGTTTGGAAGGAGAGAGAGTGGGGTCAGGGCTGGTGCAACCTGGGTTTCTGCTAGGGAGGGCAGAGCTTGAGCCACTCATAAAGGTCACTGAGGGGATTAGGAGGCTCCGTGGCTAATCTGTCAGCTTAACCAGGTCCTGGCCTGGAATCTGTCCCCACCTGCCTAGCTGAGGGAAGGCGAGTGAGGACCAGGCCCAGACACCACCTCAGACCCGATAAGGGACCTGCCCGTTTCGGGGGTGCCCAGTATCTCCATCCGAGCCAGGCCCCTGCACCCGCTTTGCCTGCAAGGAATGGGAATGAAAGGTGCGGGAGGGGAAATGTCCTCAGATGCGAGAGGACTTGGAGAGGAGGGAGGATTTTAAGAAGAGCAAGAGTATGAGAGGAGGGGGAAGTGAAATGAGGCGAGTCACAGAGGACAGAAAGGACTCTGAGAAGGGGGAAGGAATCAGAGGTGGGAGGATGCTGAGGAAAGGGGAATTGTCTTAGAGCAGAAGAATGCTAAAATAAGGGGAGGAGTTTTGGGGAGAGAGGGAGGAGACTGAGAGGCAGCCTGAGGCAGGAAGGCGGAGCCTGTGCTTTCACTGTATTTGGCCTTCCTCTATTGTCCCATTCTCCACGACAGAGACTAAAAACCGCAGCATTTGGAAGAAAAAAATAAGTCTTTTGTTTCACCACTCCTTGACTCGGAAGAGGCTGAGGTGTATGGGGAGGTCAAGGGAGAGGGTAAGGAATGGGTCTGGAGATCGGAGGGGCCAGTACCCGGAGGAAGGAAGCCAAAAGAAAGCTGAGCCAAAGCTACTCCCGGTTGCCTGGCAACCGCTGCAGTCAAAAGCCAGCTGGGCCGGCTAGGAGGTGTGGCTCACGGAAATAACCGAGTTGTGGCCCCGCCCCCTGGCAACAAGCCCAACAAAGTACCGCCCCCTAGCAACGTATTGCTAGAGGCGGGGCTCGGTTAACCTCGTATCTTAGCGCCCAGAGCCCTTGCGCAGGCTTTTGCTTAGTCCCACCTCCATGCAACTCCTTTCCGAGGCTTCTCATTGGTGAGCAAGCCAGCCAAGGGCCTTCTTTAGTTTCGGAGGCGGGGCCCGGCCCCTGCTCGCACTTCGATTGGCCTCACAGACCGTCTACCTCCGGCCGGACATTGCTACGTCTACTCCTTGCGCGTCTATTCGCCCTGGTGGGCGAGTCTTCGGTATCGGAGGCGGAGCAGACGAGAGGGCCCGCCGTGGATTTGGCGGTGTCAAAACGAGGGGCGGTCCCTACTGGCGGGGCGGTTGGGAGGCGTAGGGAGAGTCTTTTCAGCGCTGAGGACTGGCGCTGAGGAGGCGGCGGTGGCTCCCGGGGCGTTTGAGCGGGCTCACCCGAGCCCGCGGGCCAACGCGGATCCAGGCCCGACCGGCGGGACCGCCCCGGACTCCCCGCGGGCCTTCCTAGCCGCCATGGAGGACGGTGTCTATGGTAAGTCGGGGAGGGGCGGGGCCGTCTGGGAGCGGATGGAGCGTTTCGGCCCCAGCATTCCGCCGCGAGCGTTCTTCCCGGCGTGCGCCCTGCGAAGCTGTTCGGTTCCGCCGTCGCTTCGCTTTTGTGGGGCACGGGACAGGCTTCCGGCGGGGCAGGAGAGTGGGGCGTTCCAGGCCATTGTTTGGGCTGAGCCTGTTTCCGGTGGCAGCGGGAAGGGGTGGGAGCGGCGGAGGCGAGGCCGGGGAGGAACCATTCCCTCTGGAGGTGCCGGGCGAGCCCAGTGCCTGCTGGGAGAGGGGAGGGGGCTTTTGGGGACGGTGGGGTGAGGAGAGATCTTAGGGGCTACAGATTCCGCTAAGGCGGGGACGGGGGCCTTCGATGCCCCGCCCCCTTCCTCAACTCTTGCAAGCTGTCATCAGCTTCGCCTGCCATAGTTACTTTCCATGGACCCAGGAGTCCGGACATCCAGACCCACAGCTACCTCGCCAAGAATGGAGGCAGAAAACCAAGGCCTCAGCTTCCTTTCAAGTAATGGACCGAAGTTCAAGCTTCCAGCCCTTTTTTCCCCACAGACCTAAGAGTTCAGGCTCCCAGTCCCCTTCTCCCCCAGGACTAAAGAGTCTAGATTCCTAGCCCTTCCTCCCTTGGACTGAGGAATCTAGGCCCTAGCCCCTTTTTCCAGTAGACAGGAGGCTGGACTCGCCTCCTCCTCCTCCTCCTCCCCCCGAACCTAGGAGCCCTGTCTTCCCCCAGATTTCAGAAATCCACGCTCCCAGTCCCCAGAACTGACCTCCCACCCCTGATCCCCTTTCCCAGAACCCCCGGACCTGACTCCAGAGGAGCGGATGGAGCTGGAGAACATCCGGCGGCGGAAGCAGGAGCTGCTGGTGGAGATCCAGCGCTTGCGCGAGGAGCTCAGCGAAGCCATGAGCGAAGTCGAGGGTCTGGAGGCCAATGAGGGCAGGTGAGGGCTGGGGCAGGGAACCTGGGGGTCATGGGGCCAGGCCAGGGCCGGGGATGCCCAGGCATTGACCCTCCACCCTCCGTTCTCTGTCCCTGTAGCAAGACCTTGCAACGGAATCGGAAGATGGCAATGGGCAGGAAGAAGTTCAATATGGACCCCAAAAAGGTGCTTGGGGCCACAGGGCTGGGATCAGCCAGGCAGACATCCAGACGGGGGATTCTGGCATCTCTCTGTTCCAGAAGTGTGGTGGTTAAAGGTCTACCTTAGGTGGACAGACTTGTTCCTGATCCCTGGATTCAGATATTGGCTGCATTTGTTCCTGGGCTGGAACTTCTGCCTGGGAGGTCTTCTTCCCCTTTTTGCTCATATTTTAGGGCCCAATTCTGTTGTCATCTAGAGTCCCCAGGAGGAGCTCGATTGAGTCTGGTAGGGAATATGGATAGTGACATGTACAGAAGAGGGTTGACAAGTGCCATGACAGAGAGAGAGAGAGAGGTACCAGGGCTGTGGACACTCAGAGGAGCAAGCCTGGTGGCATCAAGGAGGGCTTCCCTGAGGAGGGTATATTCGGGTCAGGTTTGAAGGATGAGTTAGTGTTCACCAGGTGGAAGAAAGATGTTTGTTCGTTCATTCAGTCATTCATTTTACACCCATCTCCTGAGGCCTCCCTCGGGCCTGCCCCTCTGCTAGGCAAAGCTGAGGACCCAGAGAAGAGTTTGACCCTGCCTTGCCCTCAGGAAGCCCCTAGGCATGGATACCATGATCCAGAGTGAGATATAGCCACCGTGGTGGTCCTCGTGGCATCAGGAGAGCCTGAGAAAGCCTTAGTCCAGCCTGAGGCTTGGCCCTCACAGCCCTTGATGGACTGCTGTCTACTAACAGTTTCCCACTTTATTCTTCTTGTCCAAAGCAATGGTAGTTTGTTCAGTCATTCAGCAAACATTCACGGACCTCCTGTTCTTGCCAGACCCTGCTTCCAGGGGGCTGGAATTAACCAGACAAAGGCAGAGGGAACAGTAGATGCAAAGGCTAGGACGTGGGACGGATGGTATTTGAGGACCTGGGAAAAGCCTGAAAGTAAAACTCAGCCCTACTCCGTTGAGGGTGGGGGTGGGTTTGGAGGCTCTGATTTCTGAGGATGTGGGGGGAGGGGCGTGGCTTTCTGAGTACCCAGCCCTGAGACCCAGCTCCCGCCCCCCAGGGGATCCAGTTCCTGGTGGAGAATGAACTTCTGCAGAACACACCCGAGGAGATCGCCCGCTTCCTGTACAAGGGCGAAGGCCTGAACAAGACGGCCATCGGGGACTACCTGGGGGAGAGGTGAGACCCGCCCCCTGCCCCCCGCCACCTCCTGCTTGGCCTCTCACCTCGGCCCCTTGCACCCAAATCCTCCCGAGAAGAGACTGATAGATCAACCTTATGACTGGATTTTGACAAAATGGGCTGACAGGAGTCTGGGGGAGCCTGGGACCTTCTGGGGAACCTGGGGACCATCTCTGAGCATCTGGGGGGTGTGGGACCTTTGTGGACATCTGGGCAATGTGGGGACCATCCATTTATGGCTGGGGACAGTGGAGAACATCTGTGGGTGGCATGGGAGCGTGAGAATGGTGTGAGACAACTGATGTGCATGGGAATGATGTGGACCGCTAGGAAGTGGGGGGGTCATCAATGGATATCTGGGGAGCACAGGGGGCCCATGGACATCTGAGAGCATGAGGGCCATCTGTGGACGTCCAGGGTGTGTGGGGACCACCTAGAAGTGTAGGGTGCCTGAGATTGGATGTTGGGAGTGTATGGGGACCAACTGTGGATATCCGGGGGTACCTAGGGATTTATGGACATCTGGGGTACATGGAGATCATCTGTGGATGTTGGGAATGTGCGGGGACCGTCTATAGACATCCAGGGTGCATGGGGACCTCCTGTGAAGTCTGGGAAACTTGGGGGCCATCTGTGAGCGTCTGGGGTGCGAACGTCTGAGGTGCACAGGACCATCTGTGGACGTTTGGGATGCTTAGGGATTGTGTGGACATCTAGGGTGTGTGGAACTTTCTGGATATCTGCGGTACAGAGACCGTCTGTGGGCATCTGGGGTGCGTAGGGACTGTCTTGGGAGTCTGGGGGTGTGGTGGGTCATCTGTAGATGTCTGGGGATTGTCTGGACATCTGGAGTGCATGGAGATGGTCCGGATATCTGGCATTGTGGGGATCGTTTTGTGGACATCTGGGGTGCAGTGGGATTGTCCATGGACCTATGGGGGGTGGGGGACCATCTCCACAGGGCACTGGGGGCTGGGAGACCATCTCCACAGGGCATCTGTGGAACCTGGGGCTCATCAGAGAGAGGTGATGGCCAGCAGAGCACGTGTTTGCTGCATTTCTCCCCACTGAATAGAGGTCCAGCCACACCAGGGTTCTCGAGGCAGACAGTCCTCCCAAGAGCCTTCTGAGTACCCCTGCCCTGGTGCCAGGCCTGTGATGGGGGCTTGGCCAAAACTTTCACCGGCTATAGGGGTAGCCTCTGTGCAGAAGAGGGGGCACAGCCTCCCCACTGCTTCGTCTCCTGTCCACTCCTGCGCCCACCTCCCCGAGCCCCGTTCTGCGCGTGACTTTGTCCCTGTCCTCCTAGGGAAGAGCTGAACCTGGCAGTGCTCCACGCCTTCGTGGATCTGCATGAGTTCACCGACCTCAATCTGGTGCAGGCCCTCAGGTGAGAGGGAGAGGTTGGAAGGGCAGGAGGGTACCTGTCAGGGCTTTCTTTACAAGTGATGATCCCTACTCAAAACAAAAACAGCAACAAAAATTAGGGAATGGATCGCCTTCGCATGACACCGAAGTCCACGGTGGGGCTTCCTCCCGGCGTACCTGTATCCAGGTGCTCAAACGGTGTCAGAAGGACAACTTTCTCTTCCTCTTGATTGTGCTCACCATGGTGTGGGCATTGCTCGCTGCAGACCCTCCTCCCACATGGTAGCAGAAGCCCCTAGCAACCATCAGACCCGCTTAGCAACCTTAGTAGAAAGAAGGAGGGTGTTTCCATATAAATCCACCAAAAGTCTCATGGCCGATGCTCAGTGGTCAGATTGGCCACAAGCGTGGAGCTCTCATTGGCCAGTTCCTATCACGGGGGCTGAGAGTGGGGAGGGGGTCCTGCCAGTTCTGGCATCGACACCCGGCCCCTCTCTGACGCAGGCAGTTCCTCTGGAGCTTCCGCCTCCCTGGAGAAGCCCAGAAGATTGACCGGATGATGGAAGCCTTTGCCCAGCGCTACTGCCTATGCAACCCCGGGGTTTTCCAGTCCACAGGTGGGGGCCCAGGCTCCTGGGTCCTGGGGAAGGAGGGAGCTGGGGGCTTGACCTCTCGGGTCCTGGGGGCCCATATGCCCCAGTCATCACCCCGACTGTCCAATGCAGACACGTGCTACGTGCTGTCCTTCGCGGTGATCATGCTGAACACCAGCCTTCACAACCCCAACGTCCGGGACAAGCCGGGCCTGGAGCGCTTCGTGGCCATGAACCGGGGCATCAATGAGGGCGGGGACCTGCCTGAGGAGCTGCTCAGGGTCAGGCCCCCCCCCTCCCCCAGCCCCCTCAGCCCTGTCCCTCTTCCTGCCACAGACCCTCCTCCTTGGGGGTCTCCCAGTGCCTGAGCTCCCCACCGGGATCATCGCCTCGCCCGTGGACGGCGTGGTCACGCCAGCATGTCCCTTTCTTTCCTCTTTCTCTCTCTCTGGCTGCCTGTCTTGTCTCTCTCTTTCTCTTTTCTGTCTCTCTCTGGCTCTGTGACTCTTTCAGGGTCTTGGTCTGTCCCATTTTCCACCTGCCTGTCGGTCTCTCTCAGAACCTAGCAGCTCTTCCTATGTCTGTGTTTCCACATAGTTTTTCTATCTTTCCTCCTCTCTCTCCTCCCTGGGGCTCCCTCCACTCTTCTGCCTTCTTCCCTTTTCTCCCGGCCTCCTCCCTCCCTCCCTCCCTGCACCATCCCATCTGCCGTCCCACCCATGGTCTCATTGGCTCCCTGGTTGGTGGAGCCCCCTCCCCACTGCCGAGTAGCCCTGGGAGGGTCCCAGGAGCCTGGAATTGCTGACCACGCCTTCGCCCCTCAGAACCTCTACGACAGCATCCGAAATGAGCCCTTCAAGATTCCTGAGGATGACGGGAATGATCTGACCCACACCTTCTTCAACCCGGACCGGGAGGGCTGGCTTCTTAAGCTGGGTACGTCCCTTGCTGACTCTGCTGGCTGCCTCTGCAGGGGGGAGGTTAGTGGGCCCCAGGCTCTGGACTCAGCTTTCTCACGTACCCGCTATGTGACCTTAGGCCAGCGATTCCACCTCTCTGAACCTCAGTTTCCACATCTGAAAAATGGGCCGAAAACTAGTTCAGCACTGTGTGCCGGGCCCAAGCCCAGGGCCGGGCTTGTATTCAGTGCTCCCTAACCCCTTCTGTTCACCCATACATATTTACGGAACCCCTTCTTTGTGCCAGGCCCTGGTTTAGGCACTGAGGACACAGCCAAGAACCAGCTCGCCCAGTCGCCATCTGGGGGGAGAGTGTTCACTCAGGATGCTCTCAGCTGTAGTGAACAGAAAATAGCCCAAGGGATTGGGATGCCTGGGAGCCTGTTACCTCACTTGGAGGGAACTCTTGGGGGTCCGAGGCAGACCGACTATGAGACTCTTGGATTTATCCCCATGGTGTGTTACCTCCTCATCAGCCCAGTAGTGTGGTGGCTGTTCTAGGGGCGTCGTACCTCCCCAGAACATCTCCCTTAGGCAGAAAAGAGCCTGCAGAAATGAGGAAACGGGTCCCAGAATACCCCGGTGGACTTCTCAGCTGGGTGGATTGGTTCCTGGTGGGGAGGGGAAGCACCCTGGCTGGCTTAGGTGAATCGGGAGCCCCTGGCCACGATGGGATGGATGGGGCAGGGGCCAGTGACCCTTGGAACACATGGCACCAGCAAATTCAGGGTTAGTTAGCAGAGGTCCGACAGGTACAGCTGGCTGAGGATTGGAGTGGTTCTCAACCCTGGCTGCCCAGAGATTCACCCAAAAACCGCAATGGCCAGTCCACAGACTTGTGAAGTCGGGTCGCTGGGGGCGGGATAGGCCATCAGTCATGTTGAAAGCTCTCCAGGTGGTCCCAGTGCATGGTCCAGGTTGAGAGCCGTTGGCTCGGAGCTGGGCCTGGTAGTAGGTGCCCTGGGAGGGTCAGCGGTGGCTTTTTTTTTTTTTTTTTTTTTTTTGGCTGCGCCGGGGCTTAGTTGCGGCAGGCGAGCTCCTTAGCTGCGGCATGCACGTGGGATCTAGTTCCCTGACCAGCGATGGAACCCGGGCCCCCTGCATTGGGAGCGCGGAGTCTTATCCACTGCACCACCAGGGAAGCCCCAGCGGTGGCTTTTTAATGGAGGAGCAGTGAGTGGCTGCCCCAGGGAGACAGAGAATCTGGTGAGGAATTATAGTCCGGCTTGGACAGTGAAGGCAGCCCGGACAGTGGGAGGGCGCAGAGGAAGCTTCCAGCCTGGCACAGGGTCAAGGCGGGACTTAGCTCCGTTCACATCTCATCATCCACACTGCCCCCCCCACATGGAATTCTGCTCCTAAATGGAGGAATCGCTTCTCCAGCCACAGTAGCAGGTCCCTGGTGCATAAAAAATGCGAATCACTCTTTCCAGATAACTTGCTGGGGTGGATGGATTCCTGCATCAGCTCCGGGGGAGGCCGACAGGTCTTCGGGGTCTGGGAGGAATTTAGATGATTCAAGGAGGGCCAAATGGTGCCCCTGGCAGTGAGTGGGTGGGAAAGAAAAGCAGGAGGGGCAGCTTCCTGAGGAACTGGTTCTCTTCCAAACCGCGCCCAGCAGTAGGAACCCTTCCCATTTCTCGGATGAGGAGATTGAGGCTCGGTCACTGTTCAGCCGCCACTGGGCAGAGGTGGCCTTGGACCCAGATCTCTGACCAGAGCACATCACAAGGTCATTAGAAAAAGCCACCTCTTAAACACTGAAATACAGGAAAGGGAATCTGTGGTGGTGGTTATATTCACAGAGATGGTTAATAAAAGTCATTATTACTGCAATTTACTCCTTGCGGGACCACCAGGAGCCCAGAAGCAGGTCACTTTGAAGCAGGAAGGTGTGGGCTGGAGTGGGTCTCCAGACTGGCGTCCACAGAGGGCAAGTGGTTGTCCTGAGGTCACAGCCAGTGTGTACTGGTACTGACATGAGTCCCGTGCCACCTTGGCCCAACGCCGGGGGGTTTTGTCTTCTGCCTTGTGGGGATGACTCCCGTATAGAGACATCTTCACCGTGGCAGTGGAAGGCCCCCCTGGCCTGGGATACGTCCTAGGGGTTGGGCCGGAGCCGGGCAGTGGCGCGGGGAGGGGCTCTTGGCCGCCTCAGTGCGGCTCAGGGTCCTCAGCCCCGGGTGGGAGAGGGTCAGGCCATTCCTCCCTCATGTGGATGTAACTGGTTTTCTTCCCTCTCTCTCCCTCCCTCCCTCCTTCTCTGCGTGTCTCTCTCTGCTGTTTCTGTCAATCTCTGTGCCACCTCCTGCGCATCCCTCCCCTCCCCAACCCTGCGGCTCTCGGGGGCACTCCATTCTTCCGCCTTCCCTTCTCGCCTGGTCCTGCCTGCTTTCTCGCTGTCTGCCCCAGGAGGTAGGTACAAGGCCGGCCCCGTCCTTGCTCCCCGACATGACACAAGGGGAGGGGGCTGCCCTGGCCTCGGGCCCATAGCAGGGGGGCTGAGGGCCCTGACCCGACTCGACAGACAGGCTTAGAGAGTGTAGAGCCGCACGCTGGGGGTGGACCGGTCCCCGGGGCCCAGACACCACGCCTGGTCCTGCTCGTCCGTCTTCCCACGCATCGCTCTTTCCGAGGCTCTGACAGCCCCACCTTCCCTGCGCTCGCTCTGTCTCTCACCCACCCCACCCCCCCGTCCCCGCCCTCCCAGAGGCCCCGTCCCCCTGTTGAGCCCAGGCCCCCTGCCCCCCTTCCCTTCCAGGGGGCCGGGTGAAGACGTGGAAGCGGCGCTGGTTTATCCTCACGGACAACTGCCTCTACTATTTTGAGTACACGACGGTGAGGGCGGGGCCGAGGGGCAGGGGGCAGGACTCCTGAGTCTGTGGGAGGCAGGGGCTGGGGGCGGTGGGGCGGAGACTGGAAGTCTGAATCCGGTCAAACTCGTTCTCTCAGGACAAGGAGCCCCGAGGAATCATCCCCCTGGAGAATCTGAGCATCCGCGAGGTGGACGACCCCCGGAAACCAGTAAGACCCTCCCTGTACCCCGTCCTGCCGTGTCGGGGGGTCTCCCCTGGCCCCAGGGCTGGCTCTTCCCAGCTGTCCGTCGTCTCGTGTCTACCCAGAACTGCTTCGAGCTCTACATCCGCAACAACAAGGGGCAGCTCATCAAAGCCTGCAAGACAGAGGCAGATGGCCGGGTGGTTGAGGGGAACCACATGGTGTACCGGATCTCGGCCCCCACGCAGGAGGAGAAGGACGAGTGGATCAAGTCCATCCAGTGAGCCTGCGCCCCAGAGTCCTTGGGGAGGGGGTGGCCGGGGGCCCAGGCCCTTCGGCCCTCACCCTGGGATCCTGCCCCTTCTGCAGGGCCGCTGTGAGCGTGGACCCGTTCTATGAGATGTTGGCTGCGAGGAAGAAGCGGATTTCTGTCAAGAAGAAGCAGGAGCAGCCCTGACCCCCTGCCCCCAACTCCATTATTTATTACGGAGCTGCCCTGCCCGGGTGGCCGGACCCCCGGGCCCTGGGGCTGCGGATCCTGGTTCCCCGTTTGGAAAACTCATCTCCTCTAGCTCCTCCCTCATTATTTGTAATTAATACGCTGTTGGTAATCTTATGAATTATTTAACCATTCGCGGCCTGCAGACCCCCTCATCTCTTGGGGCTGGTGGAGCTGAGGTGCTTGGTGGAGCTGGCCTGGTAACGCGTGAAGAAAGGGTGTTGTCCGTGCAGCTGAATGAACAGGGCATATCCTGGATGGCTCAGTTCTGGTTTCACCCGTAGCTCGCGGGGGTGGAGTAAAGGAAGGAGTTTAACTGGGTTGGAGTTGGCGTTGCATTAGAACTGAAGGGTGCTGAGAACGCAGGTGCGCAGAGCTTCCGGGACGAGGTCTGCCGTTCATTCTAGACATTACTTGACAGCCAGGCGCCAGGCAGACACTCATCCCACCTTTGCTCTCCTGGGCTTGTGGTCTTTGAGGGGCAACAGACAATATCTGATCGGCTGGGCTAGAGGTCAGTGGTGTCGGGAATAGGTTGGGACCAGTGTAGGTGGGGCGGGGCTTTGGGGCCAAGAGGGTGGGACTCTGGGCCAATTGAACCGGGTTTCCCAGCCACTAGAGGATCATCCTTTGGAAGACATTTTACACCAGGCAGGGGTAGTGCTGAGAACTGGCATTTTTATAACATCTCCTTTCCCGGGAATCTGACAGCTTACAGAAATGTAAGGACTGCGTTCTTTGAGGGTGAAACTTTGGGGGGTGGGGTACCCCTGAGCCCCAGGTCCAGGCTTGTCCCCCTTTGCCTTCCAGCTTGGGGTGTGCGTGGTGTCCCCAAGGAACAAAAGCACATGGATCCCGAGAGGGGTGTCGGGAGACCCCGTCTCTCTCCTACGTCCAGATCTGCAGCTGAGGAGGATTTAGTACGAGAAACCACAACTCCAGACAGGCCCAGGACCAAGCCCCTGCTGGAGGGGAAGCCTGTCGTCCAGGGCGTGCCTGAACTGCAGTTAGCCTCCGTGACCCCGAGGGATCTAACTCCTAATTGTTGAGTGCTGCCAGTGGGGTGTGGAAGATCCCGGGTCTCTGGGCCTTGACCCGGCCCCGCCCTTGGCCACAGACATCCGCGGGTGTGAAGGCTCCTAATCTGTAACAAATCCAAGGTGGTGCACCCATCCCTCCTGGGAGACTGCCGGACTACAATTCCCAGCAAGCTATGCGGCACTGGCCGCCCCACTGTCGGGAGAGCCATTCTGGAGGTCTCCTGGGAAATGTAGTTTCTTAAGACCCTGCTGTTGGGTTTCCCTTAGGCTGATCCTCTGTCCCCCACTTCCTCAGGTTGGGAAACAAGGCCCTGCCTGACTGCTTCCACCCCAGGGGCTGATGGGGAATGGAATTCCCAACTCCTCTCAAAAATCCCACGGAGATGGAGTTATTGACCCAAGAAAGTCATGGGAAATGAGGTCCCTGGGTCGGTGGAGGGTCCCACCACTGTCTTCCCCCTGTGTTGCTCTCCTCCATGGAATGAACCCGTAGGTACCGAGTGCCTATTGTGGGTAAGTAGCTGGCTCAGTGGAGATGCCCCAGAAGAGCATTCCAGGGAAAGGGAACAGCATGTGCCAAGGCAGGAAAAGGCACATTGTGTTGGAGTAACTGACAGCATGTTGGTGTGCCTGTACGGTGGTGATGGAGTGAGGATGGGGTGATGGGAAATGGAGGAAATGCCTGGGCCCAATCATTTGGGGCCCGGACAGCCGTGTTAGGACTTTGTACTCTTAGCTGATGGGAAGCCCTCCAAGGTCATGACAAAAGAGAGTGATGTATTTGGGTTGACGTTGCAGGAGGGGGCCTTTGGCTGCTGCAGGAGAGTAATTTGGAGGTGAGCAGGGGCAGGAGCAGGGAGGTACGTTAGGAGGCTGTGCTGTCATTCTGGTGTAAGAGGGTGTGGCCGTAGACTTGGAGAGACCCGGACCCCTGTGAGTCCTTTAGGAAGAGGAGCCAGCAAGACTTGCTGAGGGCTGGGTCAACTCTGGGATTCTAGCTTGAGCAGCTGGTGAATGGCAATGTCATTTACTGAGATGGCTAAAGAGGGGATTTATGGGGGTAGAAATCAGTGGTTCTGTTTTAGCCAAATTAAGCTGGAGATGCCTGTGGAACATTAAAATTAGACTCCAGTCACCTCAGAATTGTCCTTCAGTTTTGCCCCCAATCCGTCTTCTCCCCAAGGATGGAGAATTCTGACTTTCAGCTCCCTCCTCTCCCAGGACCCCATACTCCCAAACCCCTTGTTACGGGTTGAACCGTGTCCCCCACAAATCCATATATTGAAGTCCTAACTCCCAATACCTCAAAATGTGATCTTATTCCAAAATAGGATCATTGCAGATACAATTAGTTAAGATGAGGTCATTAGTGTGGGCCCTAATCCAATTTGACTGGTGTCCTTATACAAAGGGACATTTTGGACACAGAGACACACATGCAAGGAGAGAAGGCCATGTGATGATGAAGGCAGAGATCGGGGTGATGCTTCTGCAAGCCAAGGAACACCAAAGATTGCCAGACAACCACTGGAAGCTAGGAGACAGGCCTGGAATAGATTCTCCCTTAGAAGGAACCAACTCTGCCGACACCTTGATGTTGGACATCTAGCCTCCAGAACTGAGACAAATGTCTGGTTTAAGCCACTCAATTTGTGGAACTTTGTTACAGCAGCCCTAGCGAGCTAATACACCCCTTCACCCTCAGACCCAGGAGTCCAGGCCCCCAGCCCCCTCTTCCCTCAGACCCAGGAGCCTAGGCTCTCACTGCCTAACCTGGCTGGGTTCCATGCAGCACCCACCCTGGGCAGACATGTTACAAGATCAGTTCAAGAACCACCAGATCTATCAGAAGTGGCAGTAGGGGAAAGAGGCAAAACCTAATCCTCTCATTCACTCTTTCTCCATCGCCCACAACTTACATGTGACCCTAATGTTCTCATAATCTTAATTCCTAAGCCGGGAGTCCACACAGCGTCCCGGCTGGGTCCCCACTCCTGACCCCTTCCCTCCTCCCTCATCCAAACTGCTTCCCTCATATACACAAATGAATCTGGTACCAAGGTGACGGCGGGTGGGGGTGGGGGGGAAGAAGGTTGAAGCCAGGAGATCAGAGATGCCAAGACAGACCCAGTCAGAAGAAAAAAAGACAAAGATGGAGACAGAATCAGTCAAGAGACCAGGACAAATTGAGAAAAAGAAATCGAGACAAAAACCCGTGGCAGAAAGACATAATAGAGACAGGAGGGTGACGGGGACACACAGACAAGGAGAAAGAAGTAGAGATGGGGTGAAACTCAGACGAAGAAATAGATGAGAAGAAAGAGGCTGAAGACACGGGATGGGAAAACAAAGACAGAACTGGGACCGGGTGAAATAAGGAGCTAAAGGGACAAAAGACAAATAGAGAAATTTGAATGGGGAGGTTCGATTAGGGGGAAGGCAAGAGAATGTCAGAGAGGTGGGTGGTCACATGGAGAAACAGGTAAACTGAGGCACAGTTACCATGGGCAGGGAGATAGATTCTGACCCTCGAGGCACAGGCGGTGCCATTCTGAGGTGTGTGGGATGTGGCCATGATCCAGTGTGGGTGCTGGCAGGTCATTTCTGAGCATTTTCCTCACCAGCCCTGGCCCCGGGACAGCTTCTGGCCACCTTGCAGAAACCCAGCTCTGACGATAACCTGCCACCTTCCCAAACCCTCGCCGGCTCCTCGTCACCTCCTGAACTGTAAGTTGAGGCTGCAGCAGAAGTCGGTGATGCCGACACCAGACTGAGATCCAGAGAAGTGGAGAAGCCGGGGGTCTCGCTGCCACACAGGCATTTCTGCCTTTCTGAGCCTCGATGTTCCTATCTGTCAGATGGGGCTGTGAGGATGGCCATATCTCCTGGACAGCACCCGCTCCCTGCAGCCTCCCCTCTTCATCTCCCGAAACACTCACACGCCCCACGTTCCTCCAAAAAGTTGTTTTTTGTCTTTTTTAAATAATGTGAAAATGCCACGCGAAGGTTTGAACCAGAGGCCCCTCCAGGGGCCAGGCTGGGGTGGGAAAGGGGAGACGCGAGATGGGGGGGTCCAGGTCCCTGAAGCCTTCGGCCCCTGTCTGGGGCTGGGAGTGGGTGAGGAGGGGCCTCCGCTGTGCAGAGGGGCTCCAGGCCCTAAAGAGTTCAGTTCAGTTCCGAGAAAGGCGGCTCTCCAGGGAGGGGTGAGGGGCTTCCTGCCTCATTTGGCACCGAGGGGGTCAGGTGGCTCAGGGGAGCCGTCTGGGGGGCTGGGGGGCGGAGGGCCAGGGCCTCCCGTTTGGCACATGGTGGGGGAGGGGGAGGGCCCGGTCTCGGGGGCCTCCCCGGAGGCGGCGTCTGTGGTGGTGGCAGTGGCTCCATCGTCCACAGAGGATTCTACTCTCAACCCCTCTTCTGGGGGTGCAGGGGGGTCAGGTCTTCGGGGAGTCAGTTCTCCACGGGGCCTGAGGATGGAGGGAGAGGAGAGAGAAATGGAATTACTGGGCAGAAAGGCTCATGGCTTCTGGCTTGCCGATCGGAGTGAAAACCAAGCCCTCACCATGGGGAGGGCCCCACCTGATCTGCTCTGTCCTTTTTCTGTCCTCATGTACTCCCGTCTCCGACTCACTCTGCTCCAGCCACAGTGGTCTGCTTCCCTGCTGTTCCTCCAAGCACAGTCCTACCCCAGGGCCTTTGCACTGGCTGCTCCAACTGCCTGGCATGCCCTTAGCCCTTCCCATAGAACTCAGGTCTCCGTCGCCATGCCCCCTCTTCAGGGGTCTTCTCCAGGCCATTCTCAGTCAAGCAGTCATTCCCCTAACCCCCCAAGGTCATTCTATCTCACTGCACTATAGTGGGGGTTTTTTTTTGGTTTGTTTTTTTGTTTTTCGTTGTTTTTGGTGGCGCCGCATGGCTTGTGGGATCTTAGTTCCCCGACCAGGGATTTCACCTCGGCCGTGAAAGCACTGAGTCCTAACCACTGGACCGCCAGGGAATTCCCTTCCACTATAGTTATTTTTTTTTTTTTTTTTTAATTAATTTATTTATTTATTTTTGGCTGTGTTGGGTCTTCGTTTCTGTGCGAGGGCTTTCTCCAGCTGTGGCAAGCGGGGGCCACTCTTCATCGCGGTGCGCGGGCCTCTCGCTATCGCGGCCTCTCTTGTTGCGGAGCACAGGCTCCAGACGCGCAGGCTCAGTAGTCGTGGCTCACGGGCTTAGTTGCTCCGCGGCATATGGGATCTTCCCAGACCAGGGCTCGAACCCGTGTCCCCTGCATTGGCAGGCAGATTCTTAACCACGCGCCACCAGGGAAGCCCTATAGTTATTTTCTTTCACATTTCTCCTCTGGGATAATCTCAGTCATTGTCAAAGAGCTAGCTTCCTGTCTGCTTGCCCCTCTAGACTGGAAGATCAGAGAGGATGGGACTGCATTTGGTCACTGCTGCATCCCCAGCATCCAGTAGAGGCCCTGCACAAAGTGCCGTCCCACCAGACGTTCCCACCATGATCCCTTCTCTCCCAGCGGAAGGAGAGCGTCCCACCCATACAACAGATCTAGAAAACCAAGGTCTGTGGGGTGGAGACTCTCAACCAGGGCTACCCAGCGGGCACCCTCCCGCTCACATTTCTCACCTGAGTGGCCTGGGTCAAGTCATTGCCCTCACTTCCAGTCCCTGAGCCTCGGTTTCCCTCTCTTTAAATGCGGAGCATGACCCTCGTGTCCTTTTCAAAGGAGTAGGGAAACTCTGAGATTCCTGGCATCACTCAGCACCCAGGGAACGTGTGTGAAGTGGGCAGAGCCACGCCGAGCACAGGGGTCTGAGGAAGAAGGGGGCTCCGCCTGCCCCACACCCCCACCCCCCAGCCACGGTCTCGAAACTGGCTCAGCAGCTTCCCAGCCCAGCTGCGGAATATCTAAGGACTGAGTAAAGGGATTTGGGGTTTTGTGTGATCGGGCCCTCCCTCTCCTCTCCAGGTGAATAAAGGTGAAGTCATCCTGGATTGCTGGCCCTATGGGCCTCAGCCCTGACTCAACACTTGGCTGGTGTCCCCACGCCCTGGAACCCACCTCACCCTGTCCTCTTGGGGGCCTCTGAGAAGACCTCTGGGAGGAAGTGCCATTTGGGGGTGGAAATCTGAGGATGTTGCCAAGTGAAGGGTCAACCCTCAGCCCATCCCTCCTGCCCTTGACTCTGTATGTCCTCTCCTCCCCCCGCTGGAGCCTTGCCTGGCCTCCTCCCCAGCCTCCCTGCCTCCACTGGCCCCCACAAGGCCCGGGAGAAGTCTCCCTACACCCGGGGCTGATGCTGCCCCTCCCCTGCTCACAGTCCTCCCGTGGCTCCCTAGTGCCCCCAGGACAAGTCCCCGCCCCTCAGCTTACCCTCAAGCCCTGCGGGGTCTGTCCTGCTCTCTCTCACTTCCCACACCCACCCCCATCCAACCAACTCTGCAGGTAACCTCCAGACACACCCGCTTCCCTTCTGTTCCATGAATCAGCCAAGCTCTCTCCTGCCTCAGGCCCTCTGCAAGCTGTCCCGTCTGCTAGCACGCTGTCCCCTTCCCCTTCACCTAGTTAACGACAACCAACCCTTCTCAAGTCCCTGGTTAAAGGACCCTTCCATCACCGAGGACACAAAGCCCTCTCCTCTTGTCATCTGCTTTCTCAGCAACCCTGAGTTGGCACTTATTCACTTACTGTGGGACTGTGGGGCAGTGCTGCGGGTAGGGCGGAGGGGGGCCACTGATCTTGCCCAGCACGGAATCCCCCGAGCCCAGTACAGCCGATGCTCAATAAGCATCTACTTCATTAAACGCAGTAACAGCTACCAGTTAAAGACCCCTGCTGCGTGCAAGGGGAGGATTAAGCCATTTAATCCCCTTAACAAACTTAGGAGTTAGATCCTGTTATCCTCCTCATTCTACAGAAACTGAGGAACAGAGAGGGAAAGCAACTTGCCCTAGGTCACCCAGCCAAGAAGTGGCAGGGCCAACACCTGAACTCAGGCACAGTGTAGGGGAGCAGGTATGGAGTCCCCCATGAAAAGAGCCAGTTGCACCTTCTCCCTACTTAGTTCTGTCCTCTGGGAACACCTCCACCTGCCTGGCCCAGTGCAAGCCCTGTGTGCAGGGATGTTCTCTCAAGGTGGTGGTGAGGATTAGCATTATGGCGTAAGTAAAATGCAAGAAAGGTACCTGACAAATGCTGACTACTGTAGTGGACACAGACTCAGAGGCCCGGCAGCCAGGGTTTGTGCCCCGGCTCCTCACGCCTCTCTGTGCCTCAGTTTTCTCTTCTGTAAAATGGGGATGAGACTAGAATACACCCCATGGGATCATAGGGAGGATTAAATGGGGTAAGATGTTGCAAGCACATTCTAGAGTCTATGGGAGTGCCTGCTGTTATTGCTATGGGGCTCCCTGGCCGTGTCCTCTCTGCTCTGGTTCATACTAACCAGCTTTGAGCCCCCTGGTTTCCTCTGGCTTCTTGTCTGCCTCTGATCAACCTATGCCCCCCGAAGGAGATGGGATCAAGATCCACCAAGTATCAGACAGGAATCTTAGCACAAAGATGGGGCAAAGATGGGAAAGAAAAAGAAAAATAAAAAGAAAGAAAGAAAGAAGGAGAGGGAGGGAGGGAGAGAGAGGGAAAGAAAGAAAGAAAGAGAGAGAGAGAGGGAGGGAGGGAGAGAGAGAGAGAGGAAAGAAAGAAAGAAAGACAGAAAGAAAGAAGTGATTTGGGGCTTCCCTGGCGGTCCAGTGGTTGAGGGGGCACGGGTTCCATCCCTGGTCGGCGAACTAAGATCCCACATGCCAAGGGGCGCGGCCAAAAAAAAAAAAAAAAGATGGGCAAGACTCAGAGGGGATCCTTACAGAAGGGAAACTGAGGCTCGGGGAAGGGCGTGATTGCCCAAGCCCATCTGATGGACACCTCTTGGTCTGATCGGGTTCCAGAGGTGGGTGGGGTTTCACTGGTGAGCAGCCAGACAGAGAGGGGAAGGAAGAAACTGGGAGAGAGGCAAAGAAATTCAGAGAGATGGGGACAAGAAAGTGGGAGACAGATGGGGACAGAGATTGGCAGACGTGGGGCAGGGCCAAGGGTCTGAAGCACGGTACCTGCGGGCCGGGCGTCGGGGGCCCGGGCGGGGGGCCCCGGGGTCTCCAGCGCAGGCGAGACGGAGAAGCGGGAGAAGCACAGGGGGGGGCCTGGAGGGGGGAGGAGGGGGAAATCCTCCGCCCACTCGAAACTGCCTCCTAGCGTTGGGGGCGGTGGGGGGGGTGAGGAGGGAGAGGAGAGGAGGCGGTCAGACCCTCAGTCACTTCTTCAGCCCTCCAACCCCGCCCCTCAGCAGGCCCCGCCCCGCCGCTGCCCTTCCCATAGACCCCGCCCCCAACTCTGCCCCGCCCCGCCCCTCACCAAAGCCGCTGTCGTTGCTGGGAAACCCATCTCCGGGGGTGGCGGGGTGGGGAAGCGTCGGGGGCGCTGGGGGCGTTGACGGGTCCGTGTCCCCCTCGGGGGGGCCCTGGACACTCAGCTCGTTGGTTGGCGTCTCCTGTGAAGGCATATTAGGGGAGGCAAGAGGGGGCGAACCGTCACATCCCACTCACTACATCCCGACAAGCAACAAACCCCGCTAACATTTCTGGGGCTTCAGGCATCCCAATTTACAATCGCTCTCTCTGGAGATACCCTAATCTGCCTTCGAAGCCTCAGGCCAGCTTTAACCTCCCCCGGCCTGAAGCTCCTCCCCCGACCACGGAGTCCCTCCCACAGCTAAGCAGTCCACTGCAGGAATTCTCTCCCGGCTCCTTAACGCGCTGCCTCCACGGAAGCCCCTAACCCAGGACCCAGCCCTTAAGTCCCGTCCCGTCTCCATGACCCTTACTCACGTCCTAGATCTCGGCCGCAGGCGTCCAAGTGCGAGCCCCACAACTACCTGTTCCTATGGTCCTCTAAACCCCTAACCCATTTTGAGCATCTCCGGACCCTCCCGCGAGCCCCTAAGCCCCGCCCCCTGAAGAGGCCCCGCTCCAGTTTGTTTCAGTGCCCTAGGCCTCAGCTCTTGACCCTGTTCTCACTCATCTCAGGACCTTAGTATGCCCCGCCCCAGGTTCATCTAGACACGGCCCCAGTCCACAAGCACCACACCGCCCTGTTCTTTAAGCCCTACCTGCAGCTTCTCCATGGCCCACCCCTAGTGGATAAGATCCCCTCCATCCTGAGCCGGCCCCTCGGCCTCCACAACATTAGAGCGCTGGTGCAGAAACCCCATCCCGAACTTCACTAGGCTCCGCCCCCACCTTACAGACCACGCCCTAATCCTCTCACTTTCTCCTTAGCCTCTGACTACCAGGTACCGCGGTTTCCTTCCGGATCCTTTCTCATCTCCAGGCCTCTCCCTAGCCCTCCAGCATCCTCCCCCACCCCAGGCCCCACCTCTGCTCTAGACTCGGCCTTTCCCCTGGCCCCGCCCCATCCCCAGGCCCCGCCCTCACACTCAAGGACTCATCCTGCCCTATTTCCCTAGCCAGTCTCTCCCCAGACTCCGCCCTCACCCTGCAGGCCCCGCCCCCACTTGAGGCGTGGCCTTCCTCCAGGCCCAGCCCCATTCCCAGGCCCCGCCCTCACACTCAAGGCCTCATCTGGTCCTTCAAGTCCCGCCCCATTCCCTGGCCCGCTCTCCCACGCCCCGCCCGCACCCTGCAGACCCCGCCCCCAATCTAGGCGCGGTCTTCATCCAGGCCCCGCCCCTCCCTAGACAACAGCCCCGGGGTCCTGCGCGGGGGCAGCCCACCTGGTCGAAGAGGTAGACGGTCACGTCCCCGTGGAAGGAGACCATCTTGCGCTTCCTCTCCAGCTCGCTGTCCTCGGGTTCGTCGGCCCCGCGTGGAGACTTGAGCAGCCCCCGCAACGGGCGGGCCGCGTCCGCGTCGGCGCTGCTCACCACGACGGGCACCGGGGCTGCCCGCGCTCTCCCGGGGCCCCGCGGCCCCGCCACCGCGCCCGCCGCCGCCGCCTCCTCGTCCTCCTCCTCGTCCTCGTCCTCGTCCTCCCCGTCCTCCTCCGACGGCCCCGACGCTCCCGCCCCGCCGGCCTCCCCGCCAGCCGCCCCGGCGTCCACGCCCTCCCACGGGGGTCGCCGCGGGCCCGGCCCCGGGAACGGCGTGAGCGTGAGCGGCGGCAGCGCCAGCGAGAGCCGCGAGAGCTTGGCTGCGAGGGGAGACACCCGGTGAGCTCCTGTTCCTGGGGAAACTGAGGCATGCCCTCCCGCCTAACTCTGTGTCCTCAGGTAATCTCAACCACAGTCTGGGCCTGTTTCTACCCTTGTGAACCAAAAGGCTGCACTGGGGGTCTCCAGGCAGAAGGGTAGCGGTCTTCCCCCTACTCCAGTGCTTAACCCTCCCCGTGGCTCCCCAGTGCCCACAGCACAAAGCCCCAGTTTCTCCCGGGGCCAGGCCCGAGTGCCCTGGCTGTGCTGACCTTTCCTGGTTCTGTCCCCACCTCATTCTGGCTTGACCTCCATCCAACCACATGGGCCACATCCCCATTCCTCCCACCTCTGAGCCTTTGCATAGGCTGTTCCCTCTGCCTGGAACTTCCTTATCTAACTCAAGTCCTATTCATCGTCCAGCTCTGTCTGGACTTTCAAAGCCTTTGGAGATCTCCCAAGAGGTCAGGCCAGGCAACCCGCTCTGCACCCCATAGTACCAAGCACCTCGCCTTCCGAGCGGTTGATCTCAGTATAGAACTGTAATTCTGTGGCAGTGTGATTAACGCTTGCCTTGCCACAGAACAGAGGCTGAGTCGGGCTCATTCTGGCTGTGTCCCCAAACCCCAAGCACATAGAAGTACTCAGTCAATATTTGTGGGATTAGTGAATAAATGTTCCCTGCTACACAACATTGACCAAGGTACTTTCTTTCCCTTTTTGGCCCTCAATTGCCAGAAAATTGGGGTGTCTAGGCATCTCCAGGTCCTTTCCCTGCCCTAAGACTCCTTGATCTCAGCCTGCTGGGAGGGAAGGACTTCAGGTCCCTGGAGGAGGAAACCTCACTTCAAATACCAAGCCTACCCTGCTCTCTTGCTGTGTGTCCCTGGGCAAGCAGATCCACCTCTCTGAGCCTCTGTTTCCTCACTGGTAAATGGAGGGGGGGCCACTCATTCCTCCATTACTGCATAAGTGAGCTGTGTGCCAGGCCCTGTGGGGGGCGATGGTGGGGATGAGAAGAGGGTCAGGGCAGGGCAAGGAGAAAGATGGATGTGGACCGAGTCACTCTCCACCCCTCATTCACTCAACTCCAGCTTCACCAGCCTTTTGCTATTCCCTGAACATGCCAAGTTAATGCCCATCTCAGTGTCCTCTACCTGAAACATCCTTCTCCCAGATGTCCACCTGGCTCACTTCCTTCATGTCTGCTCAGAAGTCACCTCCTCATTGAGGCCTTCCCTGATCACCCATCTCAAGGTGATGGGGTGGAGTGGGGCTTTATAGAGGAAGCTATCAAGGGCTGTGGATACCCAGAGGAAGGACAGGGTGACAGTCTTTCGAAATCAGGAAGGCTTCCCAGGGAAGGGGAAATTTGAGTGGGGTCATGAAGGATGAGTAGGAGTTCACTGGATTTAAAAAAAAAAAAAAAGAAAAGCATGCTATTCCCAGTCTCTTCGCACCCAACAACACCGACCCCCCCCCCACCCTCGCCTCAGATCCTCTGAGACATCTTAGTTGCTCATCCCCTGTCATTTTCATGCTGCCCAGGGTCTTTCCTGACACAGCTGGTTGCAAACTCCCCACAACAACCTTGAGGAAGTGGTAGTGTTCTAATGCCGTGGGTTTGAGGAAGGAAGGTTCTGTGCTCAGTCCCCTTCCTGACCTTTCCCTCTTGAGCCTCAGGCTCCTCTGGCAAACAGAGATAATAACTCTTCCCTCAAGTGTGGCTGTGAGGTTGCCAGTATAATACAGGCCCAGTCATTTATAACTTTCATACCAGGATTTAAGGAAATCAGGCCTCTGGATGATTCCAGTGGAACCACAGTCCCTATGCCCACATCTAAACAGGGGCTGTTTATTTTACTCTCCATTTATCTTCTCTTAAATTGTCCCCTCTCTATGACAAACTATTTCCTGTGTTCCTATCAAAACTCAGTTTCCAGAAAAGGCCTTTCTACTAGGCTTTCAAGCCACCAGTACTGCGGTGGGCAGGGCAGGGTCTGAGGCTCTCTGGGTCTCAGCCCTGGACAGCTCAGGGCCTGGTGCACAGGAGGCCTGGCACAATGAATAGATGCCTCAGCTTGTTGGAAAGTTTAAACCAGAGATCACGCACTGGCAGCCCAGCCCACAGAAAGCCTTCTTTTGAATTGGTTTCAACCATTAAAACACCCAGAACTCTGGCTTAAAGGGGGAAAGCAGCAGATTTGGCAACACCAGGTGGGCATTCCTGAATGGAGCTGAGAAGTGGCTGCATTTCCTCCCCAACTCCTACCCCATGTCTTCCAGCTCTCATTCATTCATTCATTCCCACCTGTCATTCATTCCCTTATATTGTCTGACCCCCTATGGGCATCTGAGTTTGCAACCCCTAGTTGACGTGAATTGTGATATAACAGCAGGTGCTTAGAAGTGCCAGGCATTGGGCCAAAGGCTTTGGAAGTCCTAACTCATTTAACCCTCACAATCCTATTAGGTAGGCGCTATCCTTTTTTGGCAGATGGGGAAACTGAGGCACAGAGAAGGTCATCTGTCCAAGATCACAGAGCTAGGAAGGGGCAAAGCCAGGATTTGAGCCCAGGGAGTGTGGCTCTAGGGTCTGCACTTGTCACCACCAGGCTGACCTGTCTAGTACCCGGGAGCCTGAGCTTCTCAACTGCACCCTACATCTTGGAAGGAGCTGGGCCTCGGCCCCCAACCGCGCTCCCGTGCCCCCAGCAGCCTGCTCACCTTTGATCTGCTCGCTGTTCCCCTGAGGGGGTCCCAAGTCCAAGAACAGTCGTGGCATCTCGGGGCCCTTCCTCTCGGGCTTGGGGGGGTCCCCGTCTTCGTTGGGTGCTGTGTCTCCGCCGGCTCTGCTGTCTGGGACCCCGGGCTCTCCCTCTGAGGCTGCCTCCGGCCTGGCTCTCTGGGGCACTGGCTCCGGCCTCGTCGGCTGTGCTTCCAGCGGCGGTGGAGGCGGCTGTGGCCTCGTGCTGTCGACCCATCCGGCCTTTGCGTCCACGCCGCTTCCGAGGCCGCCGCCGGGGACCATCCCCATGCCCACTGGGGCTCGGACCCCACTCCCGAGGTCCAGCCTCCCAGCCCCGGGGGCTCTCGGTGCCCCCCCAGTCTCGGGGGCTCTCCTCTCGGTCCCGGGTTCCGGCACCCCGCTCCTGGGGGCTGGGCCAATGGGGCCAGGGGCTGTCTCCCCGCCGTTCAGGGCCAAGGCCACTGCGCCAGGTGCCAGGGCTCTCTCCAGCGAGGTCTCTGGGGCTGGCTCCCCGTTCATGGGGGCTGGAGCCCCACTCTCGGGCATCTTCTCCCAGGGCCCTGGGGCTCTCCAAGGCCCAGTCTCTGGCAGCCTCTCCGGGTTCCTGTGGAGTCTCAGGCCCCCATTCTCTGACACCTCCTCGATCTTTGGGGGTGTCAGTCCCCCATTCACCAGCACTTGCTCTTCTCTCTCCGGGGACCCCAGGCCCCCATTCTCCAGCACTTTCTCCTCCCTCCTTGGGGGTGGCAGCTCCCCATTCGCCAGCACTTGCTCTTCTCTCTCTGGGGACCCCGGGCTCCCGTTCTCCGCCGCCTTCTCCTCGACGCCCAGGGCTCTCTGTTCCCCGTTCTCCAGCACTGTCACCCCGTTCACGCGGAGGCTCAGGCCCCCGTTCGGGCTTGGGGCTTGCTTCCCGCTGTCCAGGACTGTGGGGCCCCTGCTTGGGCCCGGGGCTCTCTCCCGGTTCCCGGGGCCTCTCCCCGCCCTCCTGGGCCCTGTGTCGCGGGCGGCTGCCCCCTTCTCCCCCAGGAGCTTCCTTGTCACGTCCTCCCGCAGGGACATCAGCAACTGCTCGGTGCTCACTTGAACTACGAAGGTCGGCTTCTCCCGGGCCCCCGGGAACGGGAGGGGACCCGGGTCTGGGGGTGGCCGGGGCGCTCCCGGGTCGGGGGGCTCGGGGGGAGCCCGTGGTCGAGGGACCCCTTCCTCCTCTGCTGCCCCCCCACCGGGGAAGGCTCCCTCGGGGGAAAAAGGGGTCTCGGTCTCGTAGCCGCTGTCGCCCGGTTTGGGGCCCGGAGACGACAGGCCTGAGCCGGGACTGGCCACGGCCGAGGGGGGGTCGGGGGACACGGCCGGGTCCGCGGGGGCCCGAGGAGGTGGCGGCGGGGGGGGAGCGGGAGGTGGCCCCCGCCCGGGGTACTGGGGCGCCGCCGCCCCCATGAGGGGGTCCAGAAACTCGGGGGGGGCCGAGGCGGGGGGGTTCAGGGGCAGGTCGGCCAGGGAGCCCCGCTCCGCCCGCAGGGACGAGTCGTCCTCGGGGGGATGGGGGCAGCCAAGAGCAGGGTGGCCGCCCCAGCCGGCGACGGCGTCCCCCCGCTCCAGGGGCAGGCAGGAGCAGGCCCCCTCGCGGCTGCACAGGGGACAGGGTAGGGGGCCCCGGCGGCTGGGGCCCCCCCCAAGGCTGCTGCTGTCTTCCCCCGGGGAGCTGCCCTCCTCCTCCTCCTCTTCCTCTTCGGCCCACGGGGTGGTGCCCCGCTCCCCCAGCACCTCGGCGGGGTCTCCTGCCAGGGTCTCCCCGGCGCCCCGGCCCTCGGGGTCCCAGCCGCTCAGAAGGAAGCTGCCGGAGGCCGAGGACTGGGCCGGGAAGGGCCGGGCCGCCGGGAAGAGGGGGGAGGCCCAGGTCTCGGACACCAGCTGGGGGACCTCGGGGGGGGCCTGGGGGGCCTGGGGGGCAGGCACTCCTGGGTCCAGGGGGTCCCAGTCATTGGGGAACAGGGGCTCTGGCGGGGAGCCATGCTCCTCGAGGCGGATGTAGTATTCGCTGCTCACGGAGGGGCTGCGGGCGCTGATGACCGGCAGCACGCTGGGCGTGGACAGCGCCTCGTAGAAGGGGTTGGAGGGGTTGGCGTGGGGGGCCGGGGGCGCGGACGCCGGCTGCCAGGTGGGTGCCCCCCCGCCCCGACCGGCCCCCCGCCGCGCCTTCTCCCACAGGCACTCAAGGTTGAGGCCACGGCTACTCTCGGTGACCGTGAGCACGTCGTCCGGGTCAGCCCCAGGGAAGCCATCCAGAAGGGGGAACGGAGAGGACAGGGTCCCCGGGCGGGGCACGCTGTGCTGCGGGGGCCAGGGCCAGGGGAAGGGACCATCTCGGGGGGGCGGCGGCGGTGGCGGGGGCCTTGGGGGCCGCTCAGAGAGCAGGTAGGTGAGCTGCAGTTGCAGATCAGAGGCCGAGGGGCGCTGGGCAGGCGGCCGCCAGCAGGACTGCAGGATGTCGTACCTGGGGAGGGGGAGGAGGCAAGAGTGAGTAGGGCAGAGTCCTGGGGGGCGGGGGGCGTCACTGGGGGTGGGCAGAGACCAGGAGAAAGTGGGGGGCAGAGACCCAGGGAGAAGAGGACCAAGACCCAGGGAGAGGGGGGAACAGAAACCAGAGAGAGGGAGACAGAGACCTAGAAGAAGAGAGGGCAGCAAGGCGCATGTGCGGAAATGACGGTTAAGGCGGCCTTCCCGTTTGGGTTACAAGTTTTGGAATCACAGACAAGCAAGCAGCAGGGGTCTTCTAGGGCTGGAGAAACTACGTTCAAACACCAGCTGTCACTCCATGCCTCAGTTTCCCCGCTCCAAGTAGCAGATGCTGGCGGAAGGGGAGGGGGACGTCCCCACTCCATTCTAGGGCTGGCAGCAAGTGGTGCAATTGTGGAGGGGGGAGAGTGTGAAATGAGGCGGGGGATTCTGGGATCATCCTGGGATGGGAGGTGGAAGGTCAGGGGTCCGGGGTCAGGCCCCGCCCTCACCAGTAGTCCCCGTAGGGCAGCTTGAGCCTCGGCCTGGCCAGCTTGACGTGCTGCTGACGGACGACGAAGGCGAGGACCTCCTCGTCTGATAGGTGGCGGTAGGGCTGTGCCCCAAACTCAAACAGCTCCCACAGGGTCACCCCTAGGGACCTGCGGGGAGCAGAGGGCAGAGGAAGGTCAGAGCCCTGCCCTGACCGGCCAGGGGGCCGCCCCTCCAGGCCTCAGTTTCCCCAGCCGTAGAACCTGTGACCCTTCCGCCTTCCTTGCCCTCCTCGGTCGCCCCCCCCCGCCCGGGCCCCTCACCAGATGTTGCTCTCGCGGCTCTGGTCCACCACCATGAAGGTCCCGTGCAGCTCCCCGAGGAGCTCGGGCGCTGCCCAGCGCAGCGGGATCCACAGGCGCTCGGGGGTCAGGTAGTAGTCCTCCTGGGTGTGGGCGGCACGGGCGCGGTCAGGCAGGCCGGGGCGCCCCCCGCCCCCTCCCGCTCTGATGGAGGCCAGCCCTCACCTTGTAGTTGCTGTGCGCCAGCCCGTAGTCTCCAATGCGCACGGTGAGGTCGGAGGTCAGCAGGCAGTTGCGCAGGGCCAGGTCGCTGGGGGCGGGCGAGGGGGGCGAGGTAAGAAGGGGGTAGCTTGGGGAAGCCCGCCCCTCCTTCCTAGGCCCCGCCCCCTCCTAGGCCCCGCCCACTTTCCCACGCTGCTCCCCTTCCCTCTTCCTCCCTCCTCCTCTCCTACCTTAACTCCTCCCCCTCTCCTGACTCCTCCCTCTCTTCTGTGACCCCTCCTCCCTTCCTGACTCCTCCCCTCCTCTCCTGACTCCGCCTCTTCCCCCTGACCCTCCTGGGCTTTCCCCCCCTTTTGTGTCTCCCACTCAGGCCTCCTTCCCTCCTTAAACCCCTCCCCTGTGGCCTCACCTCCCACCCCCGTAGCCTGGCCTCTTTCCCCTAAGTTGTCCCCTCCCCCCCCAATTCCTCCCGGTGGCCCCCGGGCTGCCACCTGTGCACATAGTTGTGGGAGTGGAGATGTGCCAGCCCACGGGCGATCTCCAGACCCATCCTCTGCAGTGTCCGCAGGTCTCGAGGGGGCAGCTCAGGGGACAGGCCCTCGGGGGGCCGCTGGGCCCGGAGGTAACGCTTCAGGTCCCCCTGGGAGAGAGGGCAGGGAGGGGTCAGCACCACCACCCCCTCCCAGGCACCCACGCCAGGCAATCCGAGGCGAGGATGGGGCGACCTCCGCCCTCAGTGGGCAGCCCCCTCTGGACCTCAGTTTCCCCTGCTGCTTAGAAGCGCGCAGGAACAGCACCCACCAGCCTCACGCGCTAGTTCAGGGCACACCACCTGGAGAGTGAGTGCTCATCTACAGAGATGGCAGTGCTTGTCACAGGTGTTGGTGTGATGATGATGATGATGATGTCATTGCTGAAGATCCCTAGGAACTGCCCTGAGCCCTCACCCCGCCCAGCTCCCGCCTCTGCCTCCCCCACCCCAGACCCTCACCAGTTGACAGAACTCCATAATCAGCAGAAAGGGCAGTGTCTCCACGCAGACGCCCAGGCACTGGAGGACGTTGGGGTGCTGCAGGCTCCTGTGAGGGCAAGGGGGTTGCCTGGGTCAGAAAACAGCCCCTTCCATCCCATCCCAGCCCTCTGTCCCACCCCAGCCTCCCAGCAAAACCAAACTGTTGCTTCAGCCTCTTTGGTCTCAGTTTCCTTACTCCTTCCCCACATCCCCACCTCAGGACCACCCCACTGTCTCCCAGTCCCTAAGCCAGACCCCCAGGCACCTCCTTGCCCCTCCTTCTGGCTCACCACCCCCTCAGCCTTTCTTCCTGCCCCCTGACTCTTCCCCCTCCCCTGCCCTCCCCACAGCCCCAGCTCAAGCCTCCTCCTCACCTCCTGGACTCTCTTCTCAGCCTCTTGCCGGCCTCCCTGCCTCCAGTCTCTCCCTTCCAGTCTGTCCCTTACCTGATGCCCACCTGCTCACGACCCTCCATGGCTCCCCGGTACCCTGGGACAGAGCCTGGCTCACTCCTCGGTCTTTCCTGCCCCTCTGCCTTTCCCAGCATCATTCTTCACGCCCGTGTACCTCTCTCCAAACTCCCAGGTGCCTGCTTAGGCTCCAAGCCTTTTGCATGTACTTCTCTCTGTGGAGAGTACTCTCCTCTGGTCAAAGTCCTCCTCATCCCTTAGTTTCAGCATCATTTCCTCAAGAAATGTCACTGTCCCCTCCAACACTGGGGGATGCCCCTCTTTTATCCTCACATTGCGGGTAAGAGTCAGGCTTGCGGGTCTGAATCCTGTCTCCACCTTTCCCAAGTGTGTAACCTCACAGAAGTCATTTCACCTCTAGATCTGCTCTAACACGGGAGCCACCGGCCATATGTGACAACTGAGCTCTCGAAATGTGGCAGAGGTAGCTGAGGAAAGACATTTTGAACTTGATTGCATTTTATTTAAGATGAATTTAAATAGCCATATGTGGCTAGTGCTTGCCAGCACGGGCCTAGAGAGAGACAGGCAAGGAAGCAAGTAAATGGATGAAATAATGACAAACTAGGATACGTATTATGCAGAAAATACACAAGTTGATGTGATGGAGCATCCCAGGGTCCTCCTTAGGTGGCGGGGGGGGGGGGGGGGAGGGAGAGAGAGAGAGAGAGTGTGTGTGTGTGTGTGTGAGTGTGTATGTGTAAGGGAAGGCCTTTCTGATCTGAGACCCAGGAAGGGCAAGGGTTCCCACCATCTGAAACTGCGGCTGGGTGAGGCAGGAGTGATATTCTAGACAGAGGGAACAGCAAGGACGGCGGTCCTGCGGCAGGAAAGAAGCTGGCATGTGGGAGGGTCAGTGGGGAGACCAGGTGGCAGGGGGCGAGAGGGCTGGTGGCAGGAAGGGAACAGGGCTTGTGGGCTGTAGGGACCAGTGGGGCTTTGTCCTGCGGGCCACAGAAAACCATGGGAGGTTTCAGAGGAAGGGGCTAATAAAATCTCTGGGCAAAGCTCACGTTTATAACCCTCTGATAAGAGGTCCCCGTGTATGCACCCTTTTCATGACAGGGCACTGACTACCCCACAGGGCATTCATGTAACAAATGTTTATTTAATTCTTGTCTAGAAGGCCTTAGAGTGGAGGGGAGACCAGGCAGGGGAGGGACAGGGTCCTGCCTTCCCAGACCTCCCAGTCCAATGGGGGCAGGGGTGGGAGGACCCTGGTCTGTGATTCTGATTCTGTCCTTCCTCACGCACAAGCAGGGGCCCGAGGAAGGGAACCACCATGGGGTACCAGTGCCTAACACAGGGTCATCTCGCATCCTCTCAACTGCCCTCTACATGAGGCTGCTCAGACTTCCCGGACTCCCTTTCCAGATGAAAATACTGAGGTTCAGAGTGGAGAGGGGCAGGTCTCCAGCTCAGCTTCTGCGCTGTCCCCTCGCCTTCATCACACTGCCTTCCTTTCCCTGGCTCTGTCCCAAGGAAGGACCTGAGGCTCAGGGAGGGGGATTCTCTGGATTGAGTGGCACAGCCAGGAAAAGGTAGATGGAGGATTCGAATCCAGATCTGACCCCATACTGCACTCCTCCCACTTCCAAATGTTACCCCCCTGAGGCACAAACTCAGATATTTGGGCCTTCAGAGCCCCGCATCCACCGAGAAGTCCCCATACCTGTACGGCTGTGCTTCTGAGATGAACTTGCGCTGCTCCAGGGGCCCTGCGCTGGCTCGGAGCTCCTTTACCACCACCTGGGCTGGGGTGTAGTCCGAGAAAATCTCTCCCAGGATCACCTGATCAAGGGGGACCCAAGAATCAGCACCTGTGGTTTCCCCAGCCCCATCCCAGGGACCACCTCCACCCCACCGTATGGCTCCCATCTTCCCCCTCTTTCCAGCCTCTTCCTTCAAATCCCACCACCCTCGTACTCCCACCAGACGCGGGGTTAGAGACTCACAGGCCCAGAGTCCGATGGACGCAGGGACGGGTGGAAGGATGGACAGACGGACGCGTGGAGAGCCGGATGGCGAGGCGGAGTGGTCAATGGAGTGAGGAGGGAGGCGCTGACCGACAGGTGGCGGGGGGATGGAGTGGATGGGAGTGGGTGAGAGGTGAACAGAGGGGAGGGCAATGGGTGGGCTGAGGGGGGCAGGGGGACGAGGCAGGGGGCAGATGAGAAGTGGTGGGAGCAGGGGGGATGGACACAGAACAGGAGCATCGCCCTGGGTTGTATGCGCCCTCCACCGCCCACCCCCAGCCCCACTTACTTACCTTCCCAAACCAGCCACTCCCAATCTCCTGCAGGTAGCTGAGGTGCTGGCGGCTAAGGCCCAGGGGGGTGGTCATGTCTGGTGGGGGGCAAAAGGGAGAGGCACCTGAGCCTCTCTCCCCTCCCAAGTGCCATCAACACCCCTCAATCCAGTGGGGGCTGGGGTCAAAGCAGACACAGCACATCTGTTTTCACTGGCTGCCCCAACATTCCACGATGGGATCTCCGCCTCCTCATTGGCTGCCCACAAGGTTCCAAAGTCCAATGTGTCCTTCCCTTTGGTGTCCCAAGATCCTATGACACGACTTCAGCCTGCCATCGGCTACCTCTGACCTTAAGATCTAGGCTGACCTTACCATTGATTGCCCCACAAGAATCCCCAAATCTGGTTGTGGATGAAGCAATGGCTTCTACCAAGATGTTCTCTGACTTCCTTCAGGCTGCTTCCAAGATTCCGGGGCTCCCACCTCTGCCTTTCCCCTTGGCTGCCTTGGGCCTCTGCTCCCTGTTCCCCGAGGGAAAACTCTCAGGGCCTTCCACCCTGTCCCGTGGGGCCACGGGGCCCTAGTCAGGGTGCGGGGCAGTACCTGAGTGGGATGGCTGCGGAGCAGGCATCGGCAGGGAGACCTCGGCCAGAGGGAGAATGTAGACATCGGGCAGTGACTGTGAGGAGGAGGTCTCTTCGGCGGGGGGAGTGTACTCCCCGGAGCAATCCTCCCCTTCCGGGTTCTCAAACTCCTGGGGCCGGGAGGGGTGAGGGGTGGGAGAACACAGGGCTGAGACACGCCATGGTCCTTCTCATCAATAGTATCCCCATCTTTCTCATAACTGTCTCCCAGTCCCAGTCCCATTCCCATCCCAAGGCTCTGGACCTTGCCGTAACTTCAGGCCTGAAGGGCTCTCAGACTCACTACGCCGCTCCCCCTCCTACCACCTGGATTGAGGGGAAAAGGACTTGCTGGCGTCTTCCTCCCGACCTTGAATCCCCTCATGCACCTCACCTTGAAGCCGACATCGCCCCGTTTGCAGCACAGACAGGTGAGGAGGAGGAAGATGAAGGCCAGCAGCCCAGAGCAGGAAATGAGGACCACGGCATAGGGAGGAGCCAGCGGGGCCCGGCCCAGGGCGAATCCATCTGTGGGCACAGGACTGGGCTGGGGTCCCGGCTTGCAAGGCCCTGGCTCCCGGATTCCTTGCCCCTCCCCGTCCAGCTAGTCTTCACTACAACTCCCATGATGCTCTGCAACCAGGGCCCCTTGGCAGAGGAGCCGGATGGCCCAGGGCATTGTGGGAGTTGTAGTTTGGGGACTTCTCAAGTGTTTGGGGTGGGGGTGGGGTCCCTCCTCTCGCCCCAAGCTGGGACCCCCCCCCCCCAATCACCTCACCCCCAGGCTTGGATGAATTTCAGTGAGGACTGAGGGAAAGAGGAGTAATAGTGGAGCCTGGAGCTCTCAGAATTTAAAATACGCTTCCCACGACAGCCTTCTTACCCCCTGTTTGGGGAAGAGGATGAGCCCCCAACTGCAGGCTGGGAGAAGATTCTTGCCCCATGCTGGAACCTCCTAGTTACGGGGGTTGAGGCCTGTTTCTTTTAGGGACGCTTGGAGCACACACATGTCCTCTGTTCCCAGCCCAAGCCCCTGTGAAGGGAGCTCCGCAAGCCTTGGGTCTCCCCCAAAGCCAGAGACAGCCTCCAATGCTGTGTCCCCCTTAGAAACAGTATTCCTCCCCTGTGTCCCCAATTCTCCCAGAGGCCCTGTCCTTCTCCGGCTCCCTGCACACACCTGCACACACACATGCGTGTGCACACACACATGTTGCCCGAACGGACCCCCTCCCCACCCAGCCCCCAGTCTTCCTCCCACAGGCCCTGCTAACAGAGGCACCGTCCCCGCGGCTCCCCAGGCCCTGGCTCGCTGCGGGAAGACGCCACACAGGTGATGGAGCCGGAGCCCCGCAGACAGACCTCCAGGGCAGGCCAGGGTGGGGGTGGGGGCCGCTGGACAGCCGGATGGCCGGACAGACTTACCTGGGTGGGCCGGGGACGCCAGGCAGCCGGAGGTGGAGACGGCCGCGAGGAGGATGAGGGCGCCGGGAGCAGGCATCTTGTCGAGGATGGAAGGGAGGTGGAGGTGGTGGCGGCTGGGGAGGAGGGGGGGGCGGGCCCTCAGCCCCCAGCCATGGGGACCCGCGCGACCCTGGCCTCCCCCCAGCCCAGGAGAGGGGCAGGAGACTCAGGACAGGGGGAGGGAGGGGCTGCTTACTGGCTCAGGTACCCCCCTCCCCCTCTTTGAAGGGGCAGACAGATGAAGGGATGGAGAGGCGGACAGAGGAGAGGAGCTGGGGAGCCGGGGTTGCTGGGGGGGAGAGGGTAGGATGGGGGGGGAGAATGAGGGCCCCGCCCCCGAAGGCAGCCGGGATTGGGGGAGCAGAGAGCCTGTCAGAGGAAGGGTGGGAGGAGGGAGGATGGAGGGAGGATGGAGCGTCGTCATGGCAACTGGCTCCCCAGTAGCATTGGCTGCCAGGAGGGAGGGGAGGGGGAGGGACAGACAGGGACCAGCAGATCCTTGTGTGGGGGGGACACAGGGCCCACAGTGCCTGGCCCGGACACTGCTGTGACATGCCACCAGCAGGGACACGTGTGCTCCGCGCCACGATGCAGATGTCAGGCAGGCACACGCAGCCCACGCATGGCTGACACACGTCGCAGAGACCCTCATAGACAAGCACATCACATACAAAGGTGGAAAGCTATCGGCAGACGGGGACACGTACACGTCACACACAAAGACGCAGGGATGATAGGCTGCACTAAGAACGCACAGGCAGGCCGGCCCCCTGCACAGATGCACCCGGCCACGCAGGAACGCCAAGTGCATCACAAAGACCCACACATGCCACAGACAAAGTACAGCCCCAAATCCACAGACACACACGCCACAGACAAAGATCCACGCAGACACCACGGTGACGTGTCAGGCACAAAGTCACGAACACAGACATTCCACAGACAAATGGGCAACAAAGAAGACCCATAGACACACGCATCACATACACAGATAAACACAGAGATGCACATCATACGAATATGCAGACATCACTTGCACGGAGACATACACATGACACACACTAACACAGACACAAGTATACCATGCACGAATATACACAGACACACAGCAGATACATGGAGAGACCCACACATCACATATGCAACTACACACACACCACACACACACATATACAGATACAGATACATCAAAGATACACACATGTCTCACACAGACCCATTTCACTCACTTGAATACACAGAGACACATGTCACACAACCAGATACACATGTACAAGCACAACTCACACATGGATATAGAGCACGACACATTCAAAGACTATACAAAGCTACAAAAGTCACCTACAAAAATACACATAAATATATTACACTGATACATACATATTACATACACATATACACAGTCACGCACATTTTACATACAAGAAACACGCAGACACACACAACACAAGTACACACATTGAACACACAGATACACACATTGCATACCTAAACATACCTGGGCACACACGTCACAGATGTACACACATTTCACACAAGGTTACAAAGACACAGTACCCCACCGTAGTCACATATCACATACACAAATACACACAGGCATACAGAACACATACAAAGATACACACAGGCACACGCATCACAAATACCCACATTTCCTATGAGGTTACATAGCCATTACACAACATAGGCACTTGCCTCATACAAAAGATACATGATCATAGTTTATTTATTTATTTTATGAGCATTTACTGCGCGCCAGGCATTGTTCTCAGCGCTTTACACATATTACTTTGAAATCCTGACGTCTGCCTCCGAGACAGGTTCTTTTATCATTCCCATCGTACAGATGAGGAAACAGGCACAGCGAGGAGCAGACATCTGCCCCAAGGCACACAGCCGGGAAGTGGCAGACTGGGGACTGGAACTCGGTCCATCAGGGACACAGACAAAACAGACAAGGACGCACACATCACGTGCCAGGCCGCCGCCGTCTCGGGGTCACCCTCCCCCAACCCCGCCCCCGCACAGCACCCCGAGCTGCAGACACACCGGAAGCACGGACGCCCACCCTGCGCGCGGACGTCTCTGTAGTCCGTGAGCCCCTGCGATGCGTCCCTCCCGGCTGAGGCTGGGCGGGAGCTGCGCATCTCAGGCGCAGTCTCACTACCCTCCCCAGCAGGCCCACCCCCGCCCCCCGCCCCCCAGTAGGGGTCGAGGACCCATCGGGTCCAAAACGCGCAGCCGGCGCACTCAGAACAGGCGACCCGAGGGGAGAGGGAGGGAGAGAGGTTCAGTGAGGCTCATTGGAGAAACTGAGGCAGGTTCATCAAGCCAGGAGGGGTGGTAGGGACGGGGTGCCGGGACCAGGGCTGCAGGGTGGACTGACCATATGCAGGTAGAGAGTACGGAATTGGGGGCTGGGGGATGAGGAAAGATGCAATTATCTGCCAGGGTGGCTGAAGGGCACAGACCCTGGAGAAAGCAGAGGCTCATGGGAAATGTAGTCCCAGCCCTGAGACTTGTGGGAAATGGAGTTCTGGTTCATCCAGAAGGGAGGCTCGGGTTAATCGTCGCCTTCCCCCGCCCGTACCCACCCCACCCCGAGGAAGCGGCGGGTGGGTGAAGGTAGCAGGAGGCGGGGCACAGCTGCCCGAGTCTTTGGAGATGACGTGGGCAGAACTCTGGAGTCCTAGGGAGCGGCACAGGCGGGGTTGCAGTCCTAACTCTGTCCCTGGTTTGCTGTTAGTTCATTTATTCACTCAACAGACGTTCATTAAACCCACTGTGCTCAGCCAGACCCTACGCCAGAATTTGGGGGTGCAGCACGGAACAGGTGAACCCCTTCCCTGCGTTGACTTTGGGCGTGGGTAGGTGCATGTCACAGAGACTTGTAGAAAGTCCTCTAGAGTTTTTCAAACTGAGAACAGTGAGCCATTACCGAGGGCTGACATCAAGCTTTCGGGCTGTGACCAGAGTTTTTTGAAAAATAGAATAATCTAGAACATTCGGAGGAAATATATATATATTCCTCCCACCCCCCCTCCCCCCGCCCCTCCATGGGTCACAGTAAAAGCAACAAGAGAGTACACGGTAATAGCTGAAATTCAGTCTGAGACAAAGTGACATGAAACTGAGGCCCTGTGGGAATGAGCCAGCGAAAAGGAGAGGGAACAGTGTGTATGGGCAGAGGGAACTGCACGTGCAAAGAGGAAGGTAGGAGGTGGCTGTTGGGGAGGGGGAGGAATGAGCACAAATATTTAGTTTGTTCTCATCGCAGGCCAGGCACTGATGCACTGACCCTCACCGGCCCCTTCCTAAGATGGAGGCAGCCATTGGGCAAACTGGCACACAGACATGCAACTTCTAACAGTGTTGAATGCAATAAGAAAGAGGATGGGAGGGGTGTAATTTAGGTTGGGGGAGGAGTCAGGGGAGGCTTTCCTTGAAAGGTGACAGTAAAGCCCAGATCTGTGAGGGGAAGGAAAGAGGTAGGAGGAGAGCAAGGCAAAGAGTACTAGGGCAGAGGGAATAGCACTGGGGGTGGCTCTGAGGCTGGACAGCCCTTGGGGCTTCAAGAAGTGAATAGGAGGCTGGTGTGATTGGGTCTGAATGGGCAGGAAGTGGGGGCATGAGTAATGTCACTGGAGAGAGAGATGGGCCAAGCCTGATGAGGAATTTGAATTTATTCTCAGCCAGGGAGGAGCTATCCAAGAGTTCTAAGCTGGGGAGGGATGGGATCTGCCCTTGGTGCTAACAGGCTCTCTTTGCCTGTGGTGTGGGCAGAGACTGAGGGCGGAGGCTGGGAGTCCAGGGAGGAGGTGACTTCCATGGTCCAGGTAAGAGATGGAGGTGGAGGCAGAGAGGAGCAAATCGCTTCAGGACAATAACAAGTGTTGACAAGGATGTGGAGAACTCGGAACCGTTATACACTGCTGGTGGGGAAAGTGCGGGCACCTTAGAAAACAGTCTGACGCTTCCTTAAACAGGTAAACACAGAATTACCATGTGGCTCAGGAATTCTGCTCCTAGGTATCTCCTCAAAGAAATGAAAACACACGCTCACACAAACATTTGTACGTGAATGTGCATAACAGCCTTGTTCATAATAACCAGAACGTGGGAGCAACCCAAATGTCCGTCAACTGATGAATGGATAAACAAAACAGGCTACATTCATACGGTGGAATATTATTCAGCCACCAAAAGGAATGAATTAGTGATAGATGCCACAACATGGATGAACTCAGCTTGTGGGATCTTAGTTCCCCGAACCTTAACCCTAACCCTAACCCTTACCCTAACCTGACCAGGGATTGAACCCTGGCCCTTGGCAGTGACAGTGCAGAGTCCTAACCACTGGACCACCAGGGAATTCCCTGAACTGTACAATTTATTTACTTATTTTTTTAATTTTTAAAATTTTTATAAATTTATTTATTTATTTTTGGCTGCATTGGGTCTTTGTTGCTGTGCGCGGGCTTTCTCTAGTTGCGGCGAGCGGGGGCTACTCTTCGTTGTGGTGCACGGGCTTCTCATTGTGGTGGCTTCTCTTGTTGCGGAGCACAGGCTCTAGGCACGCAGGCTTCAGTAGTTGTGGCATGCAGGCTTAGTTGCTCCGTGGCATGTGGGATCTTCCCGGACCAAGGCTCGAACCCGTGTCCCCTACATGCAGGCGGATTCTTAATCACTGTGCCACCAGGGAAGTCCATGAACCATACAATTTAAATGGGTGAATTGCATGGTATGTGAATTTTGTCTCAATAAAGCTGTTGAAAATTGCTTCAGAAAAAGAAAAAAAAAATAAACTGCTTCAGGATATGTTTTAGTGTGAGACTGTACCAATCTTGGTATTGGTCTGGGCTGAGAGAAAGGGAAGGGTCTAGAATGCCCATGAGGGTGGCTTAGACATCTGGACTATGGGCCTTCTGTCAACATCAATTACACAAACTTTTCACGTTTCCTGGTCAGTAGGAAGTGGTGAACCAACGTCAATTATTATTGTTATTATTATGGTGATCCTGTTGAAAGTTGAATCAGATCCATTCACTCTGCTGCTCAGAACCTTTCCGTGGCTCCCATTTCACTTGGAGTAAAAGTGAAGTCCTCTCCATGGCCCCCAAGGTCCTGCCAGAATGTCCCCTCCCCCTCCATTCTCTCTCTGGATCTCAGCTTCAACCCTCTCTACCCTCTATTCGTCAGCTCTGGCCATATTGGCCTCCAAGTTCCTACCATATTCTAAGCACAGTCCTACCTCAGGGCCTTTGCACTTGCTGTTTGCTCTTCCTCAATAGCCACATGGCTCCTCCCTCACCTCCTTTAGGTCGATGCTCAAATGTCACCTCCTCAGTGAATCCGTGAAACTTCCCTGATCACCTTATGAATAACTGCACCCTCCACCCCATCTCACAAATGGAATCCCACTTTTTTCTCCATCACCATCACCATGTGACACGCTAGATCTTTCACTGCTTTGCTTGGGTTATTGTCATCTCTTGTTGCAGAGACCCATGAGGGCAGAGATCTTCCTCTCCTGTTCCCTGCTTGCTTTTCAGCGCCTATTGGAGTCCCTGGCACAAGATGCTGAATGAAGGAAAGAATTCAAGATCATTTCCTTTTGATGCATTTGCTGCAGGGTTAAAGCCATGGCCCCTCCCCAGTCACTCAAGTGTCGCCTATTTGGTGTGCAAGTTGCTGGCAAATAAACTCTGATCATCCGTTTGGGAAAAGAAGAGTAGGTTGCCGTGGGTTGCAGGAGAGCACACCGTGCTGAGCCAAGGTCACTTCGAGAGACGCTTCCAGAGAGGGTGACATTTGGGCTTAGCTGTGATGACAGCGGGGGCAAGGCTGAGGCTGGGGGTGGGAAGTGGAGAAGGGACAGTGTTCCAGGCTCCGAGGATAGAGTGCACAAAGACCTGGAGGTGTGAAATGGGTTGGGACATTCAGGAAACTTCCACCTGCCTCCCCAGCTCAGTGGCTCAGGCCCAAAACCTCACAGTCATCACTGACTCCTGTCTTTTTCTAACACCCCCATGTCCGATCCATCAGCTGGCTCTGCTTTCAAAATCTTCCCAGGGCCTTGCCACCTCTCGCCACCTCTGCAACTACCATCACAGTTTGCTTGGACTATTGCAGTAGTCTCCTCAATGAGCTTCTCACTTTGGTCCTCCCCCCTCCTCCACAGGTTCTTCTTGCCTAGGAAACCTGTTAACGCCTAACCCAGCTCACATCCCTCCTCTGCTCCCAGCCCTCCCATGGCTCCCATCTCACTTGCAGTAAAAGCCAAAATCCTTCCCTTGGCCCACAAGGCCCTGAATGGTCTGCCCCTCAATATTTCTCTGTTCTCACCTCTGGCCCTCTTTCCCTCCCCCTCCAGCCACACTGGCCTCATTCCTGTTCCTTGAACACACTGTGTAAGTAGAAACCTGCTCCAGGAGTTTTGCACCGGCTGTTTTTCTCTAGGGAACGCCCTTTCCCCAGTTCTCCACGTGGTTGGTGTCCTTGCTTCAACCCAGCCTCTGCCCACACGTGGCTTCCCAGAGCACCCTCCCTGGCCACCAAAGCTGCAGCCCCAACTCTCGCTTCCTCCAGGTCCTTAGCCTGATTCCTTTTTCTTCAGTGCAGTTAGCTCCACCTGACATCAGGCTACATGTTTGTTTATGGAGCTCCCAAGGGCAGAACCTTTGCCTATCTGGTTGCCAGCTCTCTCCCCAGTACCTGCACACAGAAGGCGCTGGAGGATTCTGTGTCAAGTGGTTACAGGAGAGAGGCTGGGGTGATGGGGGAGCGGTGCACAGGCGTGAGGTTGCCAGAAGGCTCTGTCTGTTGAGCCAAGATGCTGAGTGTCTGCTGCGGGGGAGGGGCCTTGGACCAGCGTGATCAGAGTGGGGGGCACACAGCTTCCTCCTCCTTTATGAAACTGAAGGGCTTGGGGAGGGATATTCCATGAGCCCAGGATGCTGCCTCAGACCTCATTCCCTCCCCTCCCCCCCTCATTCATTCATTTGGCAAATACACAGGTCTCTGTTCCAGTTGACCCGTTGGTGTGGGCATAGAAAAGGAGGCAGCAAGGACAGCGATGTTAATAACAAAACTTCACTTCACTTTTTAAAATACATGTATTTATGTATCTATTTTTGTCTGCGTTGGGTCTTCGTTGCTGCACGCGGGCTTTCTCTAGTTGCGGTGAGCTGGGGCTACTCTTCGTTTCGGTGCGCGGACTTCATCATTGTGGTGGCTTCTCTTGTTGGGGAGCACAGGCTCCAGGCGCGCGGGCTTCAGTAGTTGTGGCTTGTGGGCTCTGGAGTGCGGGCTCAGTAGTTGTGGCGCACGGGCTTAGTCGTTCCGCGGCATCTTCCCGGACCAGGGATCGAAACCATGTCCCCACCACTGGCGGGTGGATTCTTAACCACTGTGCCACCAGGGAAGCACCTTTTCTTCACTTTTAATTGTGATATATATATATATATTTGGCCACTCTGCATGCAGGATCTTAGCTCCCCAACCAGGGATCTAACCCACGCCTGTTGCAGTGGTAGCACGGAGTCTGTTTTTTTTTTTTTTAATTTATTACTTATTTGGTTATGCCACGTATTAGTTGCGGCATGTGGGCTCCTTAGTTGTGTCATGTGAACTCTTAGTTGCGGCATGCGTGTGGGATCTAGTTCCCTGACCAGGGATCGAACCCCGGGCCCCTTGCATAGGGAGTGTGGAGTCTTAACCACTGGACCGTCAGGGAAGTCCAATCGTGGTATAATTTACATACAGTCACATGCACAGATCTTATGAGTACAATTTGATGGGCTTTGACAAATGAATACACCCGTGCAAGCTTAATATCCTAGTTAAGATATAGAACATTTTCTTTCTCCAGAAAATTCCCTTGCACCCCTTCTTGGTCAACCCCCCACCCCCAGGCAACCATCAATATGTTTTCCTTCACTATTTATTAATGTAGCCTGTTCTAGAACATTGTATGAATGGAATCATACAGTTTGTATCTTTAGAGTTTGTCATTTGCACAGAATAATGATTTTGAGGTGCAGCCATATTATTGAACATATCAATAGTTTGTTGCTTTTTATTGTTCATCCACCTCCTGATGGGTCTTCTTCAATTTGGGGCGATTATGAATAAAGCTGCTGTGAATACCTGTTTTCAGGTCTTGGTGTGGATCTAAGCGTTCCTGACTCTTGTGTAAATACCTAGAGTGGGATTGTTGGATCAGAGGTTGGGGGTATGTTTAACTTGATAAGAAAAGCAGCAGCATTTTTTTGAGTGTTTATAACACTCTGAACACTCACCAGGCATCATATGTTGTCAACCAACACTCAGAGACAGATATTATTATCAGCCCATTTTGTAGAAGAGAAAACATGGGCTCAGAGAGGAAACAGTCTTTGGCCAAGGCCCCAAACACAGGAAGTGACAGGGCTGAGACCTGACCTCAGGCCTGAAGATAGTGCACCCGAGGGCTGTGCCACAAAACCCAGTTCTGTCCACTAGATTTTATCTAGCAAGAGAGAGAGAGATTTGTGCAGATCTGCTTACAGAATCTGAAGCCACATCTCCACCACTGAGGTACTCTCTGTCTGCTGTTTATTTATTTGTCTTTGATCATTATTTATGTAAAAGCCACAGAATTGGAAGCTAACTTAATGATCACCAGTAGGCAGTAGGTTAATAAATGGGGGTGCATCTATCTTATGAAATATTATACAACTGTTTAAAAAAATGAGACAGAGCCATGGACTGACAGAGGAAGAGCTCTAAGATGTATAGTTGACTGAAAAAAGTAAGTTACAGAACAATAAGTACAGTGTGATACTATTTATAAAAAAAAAAAGAAAAGAAAGCAATAACAATCCAAAGCTGCTTTTTGAGGCACATACATATACATGCTCAGAAAAAAAGTATGCAAGGATATAAAGCAAACTAATGACAGCAAAACTGGGGGTAGGCATAAAATATGAAGTCTGTGTCATTTGAATTAAAAAATATTCTGGTTATAAGAAACTCAGTTAATTTTCCCCCAGCTTTATTGAGGTATAATTGGTATACAAAAAACCGCACATGATGTATACAATTTGGTGAGTTTATTTATTTAGTTAGTTAGTTACATTGGGTCTTAGTTGCAGCAGGCAGCTCCTTAGTTGGAGCAGGTGGGCTCCTTAGTTGCAGCATGCATGTGGGATCTAGTTCCCAGAGCAGGGATCAAACCCGGGCCCCCTGCATTGGAAGCACAGAGTCTTAACCACTGCGCCGTCTGGGAAGTCCCACAATTTGGTGAGTTTGGACATGTGTATACACTTCTGTTAGTCCCTTTGCGTGTGTGTGGTTTTGTTTTGTTTTGTGTGTGGGTTTGTGTGTGTGTGTGTGCGTGTGGTTTTGTTTGTTTGTTTGTTTTTGGTGGTAAGAACACTTAGCATGAGATCTACATTCTTAGATCTCTTAGATCTTAGTTCTCTACACTCTTAGATTAAAACACTTAAAGTACACAATAGCACTTGTTAACTATAGGCACTGTATTGTATAGCAGATATCTGGAACTTTTTAAAGAAGAAAGTATTCACACGTACTGTGTCTCGCTATATTTTTAATTGTTGATTTAAAAACGTAGGTAATACTAAGGATGCAAACAAAGGTTCGAACCAATGTTGTTGTGTACAGAGGTGGAAACAAATGTTTCTACTGGGGCAGGGGATGTGCATCGTTCAGAGAAGCAAAGGAGTTGATATTTGACCTGGGCTTTGAGGAGCCAAGAGTTTGCCAGGTAGATGGGAGGGCAGATGGGGAGAGCTTTCCAGGAGGAGGGCTCAACAGGTGCAAAGGTAAGGAGGTGTGAGAGGGCAGGGAGCAGTTTGGAGCACCTTGGAGTACAAGATGCAAGTGTGAGTGTGCGCATTGTGGAGAGTGAGGGAGAAAATGAAACAGTAAGAGAGGTGCATCAGTTAGGAATTGTGTAGCTACTGGTAGCCCAGAAATAACAGTGGCTTAAATAAGATAGATATTTATTTCTTACTCACATTAAAAAAGTCTGGAAGGTAGCGGTCTAGGGATGATCTGGGGAGTCCACAATGCCATCAGGACCAGCTTCTTCTAACTTTCTTCTTTACCATCTTATGCATGTGACTGCCATCCTCAAGATTGCCTCATGGTCCAAGGTGGCTGCTGCAGCTCCAACCTTCATGCTTATATTCCAGGCGAGAAGAAGGAGGTGGTGGTGTTGGCAGAGGGCAGGGAAAAGGGAACATGCCAGATGTCTGTGCCCTTTCTAAGGAGCTTTCCTAGAAGTCCCACCCTACAACTTCCACTTATATCTCATTGACCACCAGTTGCAAGGGAGGTTGGGTAATGAAGTCTTTTAAGTGGGCATATTTCTGCCTCAAATAAAATTGGGGTTCTATGACTAAGGAAGGAGAGAATTGATGTTGGGCAACAAGTCTCTGCATTTTAACTTAAGCCCAGTCAGGAAAGATGTTGAATGCTGGGCTCAGTTCATTGGCCTCTATCCTTTGGGCAGTAGGGAACCATGGGAGAGTTTGGAGCAAGGCAGGATATGTAGAATCCCTCCCCCCAGCAGTCACTTTTTAGAAATGCCTGGGGTCCGGGGACCCTCAAAATATTTGTAGATAGAATTCATGGGATCTGTAAACTTGGGTAAGAAAAAGAAATTGCATCTTTATTTTCACTAACTTCCAACTAAAATCTAGCATTTTGTTCCATTTTTGTGACAGGCTGAATTCAAAGATGACCTCAACATTATCTCCCATTCCACATGCTCTTCCAGATCTTGCCACTTCCCCATTAAAAGATGAAGTCTGTGTCTCTACCCCTTGAACCTGGTTGACTACCTTGCCCAATAAGCTTCAATAGAAGTGATGCTGTGTGAGTTCTGAGGTCATAAAAATGCCATGCACTTCTGCCTTGTTCTCTTGGGACAAACTCGTAGAACTCAGCCTCCATGCTGTGAGGAAGCCCAAGAGTCCATGAGGAGGCTCACATGGAGAGGACTTGAGGTCCCCAAATCCTCAGCCCCAGCTGAGCTACTGGCCAACAGCCAGCACGAACTTGCCAGCCAGGTGAGTGAGCCATCTTGAAAGTGGGTTCCCCAACTCCCAGAGGAGCTGTCTCAGTTGTTGCCTCATGGATCAAAGATGAGATACCTCCACTCAGCGCCACCCCAATTGCAGATTCAAGAGCAAAATAAAAGATTGCTATTGTTTTAAGCCACTAAGTTTTGCAGAGGTTTGCTCCACATCAGTGGATACCTCATACAGTTACGAATGTAGATAACAAACCACAGTAGTATTGGCAATACCTGTGACTTTGTTTATTCTGGAATCTCTTATTCTGGTGATAGAGATCACAGCTATTTCCAAACCACATCACAGCTGTTGCAGATATTTAAAACACTGTTTCATTTCCACTTTGAAATTACAGCAGTTACTAAACCAGCTGCTAGTTCTTGTCATTTAATATATTAATAAAGAAGCATGTATATTATATCAAAAATGAATCTTTTAAACATTTTGATAACTGTGTTTTAGTTGGTTCCTCTTGTAATCCTTTGGATTTCCTTTATGCATTTAATCATTATTTAGAAGGTATTGTCAAAGGATAATTTTCAAAAAACAGTTAAAAACACGATCCCTACAAATGTATTGTAAGCACATGTCAAAAATTTATGTAACCCATTAATGAGAAAACCAGAAGAATGACAGATTGTTTAAGAGAGGCTGTGAGAGACTGATGGGTAGATAGTCAATGAAAGAGAGAATTCCAGGGAGTTCCCTGGAGGTCCATTGTTTAGGACTCCACACTTTCACTGCTGAGAGCTACACAGGGAGGCCAAAAAAAAAAAAAAAAAAAACAAGAGAGAGAGAGAGAGAGAGAGAGAGAAAATCCAGAATGAGATAATGGAGTTAGAGACAAAAATAGTTAATGACCTAAAGGGCAATAACTTTGGGGATTGTCTTTCTACTTGAAAAACCATCATTTCAATCTATTGATTTCAAACCAGTTAACATCTAACTTTACAGATGGGGACCCAAAATCAGTAATAAATAGTAAGTCAAGGGATTAACAGATACACACCACTATATATAAAATAAACAACAAGGACCTACTGTATAGCACAGGGAACTATATTCAATACCTTGTAATAACCTATAATGAGGAAGAATCTGAAAAATAATATATATATAATATATGTAAACTGAAACTTTGCTGTACACCTGAAACTAACACAACATTGTAAATCAACTATACTTCAATAAAAAATAAAAAATAGGGACTTCCCTGGTGGCACAGTGGTTAAGAATCTGCCTGCCAATGCAGGGGACACGGGTTCGATACCTGGTCTGGGAAGATCCCTCATGCCGTGGAGCAACTAAGCCCGTGAGCCACAACTGCTGAGCCCGTGTGCCACAGCTATTGAAGCCCATGTGCCTAGAGCCCATGCTCCACAACAAGAGAAGCCACCGCAATGAGAAGCCCTCACACTGCAAGGAAGAGTAGCCCCTGCTCACAGCAACTAGAGAAAGCCCGCACGCGGCAACGGAGACTCAACACAGCCAAAAATAAATAAATAAATAAGTAAATAAATTTAAAAAAATAAAAATAAAAAATAAAATTAGAAGCCCCAAAAAATAATACAAATAATAAAATATAACTATAGAAATTTTAAATCTTAAGAATCATAGAGTAATTATAAAAAACCCATCAATAATACTCACCAAAAGAAAAAAAAGTCAAAGATACATTCCCCTAGAAGAGAGGTTGGCAAATAGCAACCCACTGGCCAAATCCGGCCCACTGACCTATTTTTATCTTTTATTATTTTTTATGTATTTATTTATTATTTAAAAAATCTATTTGGCTGCATGGGATCTTAGTTGCGACACGCAGGACCTTTGCTGAGGCATGGGGGATCTTTCATTGTGGCGGGCATGCGGGTTCTTCCTTGCAGCGGGTAGGCTTCTCTCTAGTTGTGGTGCACGGGCTCTAGAGCATGGGCTCAGTAGTTGTGGCATGCGAGCTTAGTTGCCCCCCACAGCCCAACCCCAGCATGTGGGATCCTAGTTTCCTGACCAGGGATGGAACCAGCGTCTGCTGTATTGGAAGGCAGATTCTTAACCACTGGACCACCAGGGAAGTCCTTTTTTATAAATAAAGTTTTATTGAAACACAGCCACGTCCATTCCTTTATGTATCGACTATGGCTCTTTTTTTTCTTTCTTTTTTAATAAAAGTATAGTTAATTTGCAATGTTGTGTAACTATATGCATATATATATATTTTTTGTACGTATGTACGTATATATATTCTTTTTCAGATTCTTTTCCATTACAGGTTACAAGATATTGAGTATAGTTCCCTGTGCTATACAGTAGTTCCTTGTTATTTATCTATTTTACATACAGTAGTGTGTATATGTTAATCCCAAACTCCTAATTTATCTCCCCCCCTCACCCCCCGCCGCATGGCTCTTCTTGCACTGCAAGAGCAGAGTTGAGTGATAGTAATACAGACCATATAAGGCCTAAAATATTTATCTGACCTTTTACAGAAAAAAATTTGCCTCCCTACCCCTAGAATGTCAGGAGACCCTTAGGTGGGCTTCTTAGTGCCCTAGGGCTGCGCTGTCCACTATGGTTGCCTCCAGTCACTTAGTCATTTAAATGAAATGTAGTTGTGTAGGAACACTAGGGACGGGGATTCTTGGGGGCCGCCTTGGAGGCTGCCTGCTGCAATCTGGGACCAATATCACATGGGGTGCAAATGACTGAATATTATCCAGCCCTGTTTGTCTGTGACGCTCAGCTTTCAGACCTATAGCTGAAATGTTCCCAGTGGCCAGTGACACTCCTGACAACCCCCAGGGGACCTGCTCTTTTCCCCGTGACCTTGATGCCCTTTCTACATCCATCTGGCTGTCCCCATGTCACCTGGCTTTGAGCTTGTGTGTTTTCACGTCTGCTATTAATTTAAATGAGGCGGAGTCTACCCTCTGAATGCAGAGAATGAAAAGTTGTGGGGTTTATCGTACCTTTAGTATAAAGGGAAAAGAGTGCCTGCCTACAATGCTCTATTGGTTTGACAAAGGCATCTCATCAAGTATGCCTTTCAGGAATTCAGAGCTGGCAGTTAAAACATGATTAGCAGCAGATAGGAGAATTTATGGGCATGATTACATTACTGGCTGGGGCTGCAGGGCACAAGGGCCCCGGTTTTTTTTATTCTGTTTAAATCTGGTGCTGGATAATTGGTGTGTGTACTTAGAATTAATTCATGAAACTGTTCACTTCTGAAATGTGTCCTCTTACATATGTACTTGGTAGTCCAAACTTTATAAAAAAATTTTATTGCCAGGGAAGCAAATTATCAAATAAGATAACTCATTAGTGTCTCAAGCTTTTTAGAAACAGAAGTGCCTGGTGGTTATGTGAAGCAATTATACTCCAATAAAGATGTTTGAAAAAAAAAAAGAAGAAGTGCCTGGTGGTTAAGAGCCTGGGCTGTCTGCCCTTGAATCCCTGCTGTGCCACCAAGGCTGTGTGGCTTTGGGCAAGTTACTTAACCTCTCTGACCCTTAATTTTTACATCTATAAAATGAAGATAATGCCTTTCAGGCAAAATTGCCTGAGATAAAGAGAGGAAAGCATTTAGTAGCATAGCTGTCACAGAGCAGATGTTGAATACACGATACCACTGTTGTGTTGGTCATAGTTGTGATAAACGGGTAAAGAGATGGAAAATGCAGAACCGCTATGCCAGTAAAAAATGGTCAAAGGACATGAACGGAAAAGTCACAAGGCAGAAATACAGTGGATTACAAGCCTGTGGAAAAGCATTTACACTCAGTATTAATTGTCTTAATGGTACGTATTGCTTTCTGAAATGCCCTATCCACTTAGTTATTTACTTATTTACTGTTCATTCATCTCCCCTCCCTTCATCCACTAGAACGAGTCTGTTTTGTTCATTGCTGCCTCTCCAATGCCCAGAACTGTGCCAGCCTTGTAGCAAGTGGTCAATAAATATTTACTGACTCAATGAATGAATATAGAAATGAAAGCAAGATTTAACTTTCTCTGACCAATAGTCAAGCTCTAATAAAATTATAACATTCAATAGGGAGGATGTGGTGACACAAACTCTGCCTTACTGTGCTTATTGTAAACAAGTGGAAATTATTTTAATCTTTCTAGAAACTGAGTTGGCACTCGTACCCAGTAATTCCATTTCTGGGACTCTGTGGGAAGGAAATAATGTAAGATCTGCACAAGAGTTTGTGCACAAAGATTTTCTCTGTTGCATTATTTGTATCAGTAAAAAAAATTAGATACAAAAGATATTTATAATAAGTTTATATATTTATAATAATAAGCTTTAGAGGAAAGGCTTTGTAAATCATGGAATAGCAATGTTATGGAATATTATGCAATCATTTTAAATGAAAGGGAAACATTTTTGTGATATATTAAGTAAAAATAAGCAGAAAGTGGAAGTGCTGTGTAATGTATTCTCAACAAGAAATGGAAGAAAACGTTTCAATTTTAAATTATTGGAAGTCTCCATAGTCAGTAATGGGGTCAGAATCACCAGTGGTTTTGCTTTTCCATCTTTTGCTTATCTGTAGTTTCCACATTTTCTACACAAACATGGATGCGATTTTTTTTGGTAACCACAAAGAAAGAAAATCATTTTCAGAGAGAAGTCTTTACTTCCTCTGACCAGTCAGGGATTCAGTTCTGGTGATGGTGGAAGGAATCCAAAATGCAGAAACAGCGCTGGGTACAAACATAATTATCCCAGAGAAAACTTGGCAAGGAACCAAATGTCCAACAAGAGGGAATTGAGGAAGTAAATCATAATCCACCCAGAGAAACCTAGGTAGGCATTAAAAGTTATGTTTATGAAGAGCCTGAAGCACCATGGCAAATATTTGTGTTGAAAATTGTGTGTAAAATGGCAAGATATAAAATGACACGTGCAAAAAAGAAAAAAGAAAAAAATGACATATGTAATATCATCCCCTCTGTGTATGTTTGTATGTACACTTATGTGTGTATATATATACATACCCATACCCACACACATGTATACATACATAGAGAGTATTTTTTATATATATACACACATACATAACATAGAGGCACAGAGGGGGTTTTATATACACACATACAGAGGGGAATGAACATATATATATAATGTATATATATATAATGTAAACATAAATGTATATACATTTATATTATAAATTTATATTTTATATTTATATTTTATATTATATAATTAAATATATATATTTAATTTATATTTTATATTTATAATATATTATATTATTATCATAAAAATTTATATTATAAATTTATATTAAATGTTTGTAAATTTATATTAAAAATTATATTATAACTTTTATATTTATATAAAACATTCATATGTATATATGAAATTAGGAGACAAAAACATGATGTTAACAATATAATTTTACAAAGATAAAAGCTTTAAAAATAAATATGTCAGAAAATGACTCCTGGTTATTTCTTGGTGGAGGACCCCTGGGGGTTAATCTTGCCTCTTCAACTTTATAGAGAAAGTCCCTTGGCCACTCCACGTCTTTCCTGTCTGTCCTAGGGGACCAACTCTTTTTTAAAAAAAATAAATTTATTTATTTATTTTTGGCTGCGTTGGGTCTTTGTTGTTGCCCCCGGGCTTTCTTTAGTTGCGGCGAGCGGGGGCTACTCTCCGTTTCGGTGCGCGGGCTTCTCATTGTTGTGGCTTCTCTTGTTGCAGAGCATGGGTTCTAGGCACACAAGCTTCAGTAGTTGTGGCTCATGAGCTCAGGAGTTGTGGCTCACGGGTTCTAGAGTACAGGCTCAGTAGTTGTGGCACACGGGCTTAGTTGCTCCACGGCATGTGGGATCTTCCCGGACCAGGGCTTGAACCCATGACCCCTGCATTGGTAGACGGATTCTTAACCCCTGCGCCACCAGGGAAGTCTCTCCAGGGGGACCAATTCTTGTCTGTAGGATCAACTGTCTCCTCAGGGTTTTTTTTCCCCTAGGTATTTCCCACATATTTAAATCTTCATAAATACACATTTTTGTAGGTTTTTTTTCACCTAAACATTGTACAGCGTCCTGGATGAATTGTCCTGCAACTTGCTTTTATCACTTAATAGTCCTCAGAGAACTTAATCTATCACCAGCACCATCTTGTGATTTTAACCTGCTGCATCGCATTTCATAGAAGGGCGAGTCTCAGTTTATTTGATTATCCCCTTATTGGCAGCACCTACGTGGTTTCAAATGCTTTTGCTGTCACCAACAACAGCGCGGTGAACATACTTGCACATCCTGCCGTGGGTTAATGTTCAAGTACGTCTCTAGGGAGGTTCCAAGAAATGAAAATGCAGGTTGGAGAGGACACATGAAAAGGTTCAGAGGCCATACCAGCGGCCCTCCAGGAAGACTGCCCTTTCCTCTTCCTCCTTTTTTGTAATTGTCCGATTTTCCATTTCGAGCCTGTGTTTTCATGAAAACAAAAATAAGGTGTGATTTGGAAGAATGCAATTTGCACTCCATTTTCTGGGAACCAGTCTAGGACACCCCTAGATTGATACACAAAGTTCCTCTATCCCCCTCTGGTGAGTCCCCAGTGTGTTGAGTGTGATCTGGTCCTGTCTCAGGTCTGAGGAGGGGGATCCAGGTCCCAGACACGCTGCCCCTACTCTACCCACAGAGAGGCTCAGAGAAGAGTCTCAGGAAACTTAGATGAGGCTGGGGCTGTGTCTCTCCTTAGGTTCTAGGACTGGAGTCCCTCAACCACATTGCAGAGGGGCAGTAGGTGAGGGGGCAGGACCCTTGATTCCAGAGTCTGGGAACATCATAATTAAGCTTGGTCTCCCCAACCCATCGCTGGTTCCGTTTCTCACTCAATCCTGAAAAAGACCAGCTGTATTAGTTTCCTATTCCTGCTGTAACAAATCATCACACACTAAGTGACTTAAAACAACACACATCTATTCTCTTAAGAGTTCTGGAGGCCAGAACCTGAGGAGAGGGTCATGGGAACCCCTGATTTATAGCTGGTTCGTTGGAAGTACAGGTGACAACCTGGGACTTGTGATTGGTGTCTGAAGTCAGGCCAGTCTTGTAGGACTGAGCCCTTAACCTGTGGGGTCTGTGCTGACTCTGGGTAGTTGGTGTCAGAATTTAATTGAATTGTTGAACACCCAGTTGGTGTCCGTAGAATTGGTTGGTGTGGGGGTGGGGGGAGGAATATATATTTGGTGTCGGAAGTGTGAGTAGAGAACGTTTTCCTTTACCCCTTTTTTACTCACATTAAGATAAAATGTTTCAAACTCAGAGAAATCAAAAGGATTATACACTGAATATTCCATACCCACCCTTTATATTCATTGTAGAATTTTCACTCCATTTGCTTTATGGCTTATCTTTCCACCCACCTTTTTTTTTTAAATTTATTTTTGGCTGCATTGGGTTCTTCATTGCTGTGCGCGGGCTTTCTCTAGTTGCAGCAAGCGGGGGCTACTCTTTGTTGCAGTGCATGGGCTTCTCATTGCGGTGGCTTCTCTTGTTGTGGAGCATGGGCTCTAGGCATGTGGGCTTTAGTAGTTGTGGCACACGGGCTCAGTAGTTGTGGCTCTTAGGCTCTAGAGCTCAGGCTCAGTAGTTGTGGAGCATGGGCTTTGTTGCTCCATAGCATGTGGGACCTTCCCAGACCAGGGATCGAACCTGTGTCCCCTGCATTGGCAGGCAGATTCTCAACCACTGCGCCACCAGGAAAGTCCCTCCATCCACTTTTTAAAAAATTAATTTGTTTATTTATTTATTTATTTTTGGCTGCGTTGGGTCTTCATTGCTGCACGCGGGCTTTCTCTAGTTGCGGCGAGCAGGCGCTACTCTTGGTTGCGGTGCACGGGCTTCTCATTGTCGTGGCTTCTCTTGTTGCGGAACACGGGCTCTAGGCATGCAGGCCTCAGTAGTTGTGGCACATGGGCTCACTAGTTGTGGCTTGCGGGCTCTAGAGCTCAGGCTCAGTAGCTGTGGTGCACAAGCTTAGTTGCTCCGTGGCATGTGGGATCTTCCCAGACCAGGGCCCAAACCTGTGTCCCCTGCATTGGCAAGCGGATTCTTAACCACTGCGCCACCAGGGAAGCCCCCTCCATCCACTTTTTAAACTGAGATATAATTGACATATAACATTGTGTAAGTTAAGGTGTACAATATGATTATTTGGTACATTTATATGTTGCAATATGATTACCACTGTAGCACTAGCTAACATCTCTATCATGTCACTTGATTATCATTTCTTTTTTGTGGTGGGAACAATTAAAATCCAGTCTCTTAGCAGCTTTGAAGTTGATAATCCAGTATCGTTGTCTGTAATCACTATGCTCTACATTAGAGCTCCAGGACTTATTTATCTACTAGTTGCAATCATTTGTTTCAAGTCAGATTTATTGAGGTATAATTTATGTAATAATCATACAATTCCATACAATAAAACACACCTTCTTAAATTACATGGTTAAACTTTTAAAGTATATAGTTGAATGAGTTTGTTTCCATTTATTTACTTACAGCTTAATTGATGTATAATTAACATACAATAAACTGCACATATTTGAAAGTGCACAATTTGGTAAGTTTTGACATATGTGTACCCCTGTGAAGCCATCACCACAAGCGAGATAGTGAACACATCATCACCCCAAAAGTTTCCTGTGCCCCTTTGTAATTCCTCCTTCCTACCCCACCCCCCCATCCCCAGGCACCCATTGACCCGCTTCCTATCACTGTAGATTAGTCTGCATTTTCTAGACTTCTATATAAATGGAATCATACAGAATGTTCTATTTTTTGTCTGGCTCTTTTCACTCAGCAGACTTATTTTGAGGTTTGTCCACATTTTTGTGTGCTTCAGAAGTTCATTCCTTTTTATTGTTGAGCAGTGTTCCATGGTCTGGCTGTGCTATACTTTGCTTGTTCATTTGCCTGTTGATGAACATTTGGATTGCTTCTCGTATTTGCTTATAATAAATAAAGCTGCTATGGCCATTCACGTCTGGGTCTTCCTATGGACATGTGCTTTTATTTCTCTTGGGTAAAGACCTAGGAGTGTAATTGCTGGGTCATATGATAAATGTAAATTTAACTTAATAAGAGTAGGGAGGAAAAAAATTTCCTCTATCCTAGGTTCTTTTGGCTGGTCCAATAATTAAATTCAATTAAGACAAATCAACAGGAGAAAAACAAATTTAATTCTGTGTGTACGGGAGCCTCACATAGACATGACAGGCTCAAAGGCAGTCAGACAATTGAGGCTTATATGCCATCCTGAGCTAAGGAGAAGGGGGTAGGGGCCTGAGGCTTCAAAGGGCAGGAAGACAATTCACAGGAAGATAGGAGATGTTTGGTTAACATGTTTGGAAAGACAATGGGCTACAGAGAGGAATTTGAACAAACAGGCCCTGGCCAGCTCCCCCCAGCTTCCACACTTACTCTTTTTGTAGTTATCTCTGGTGATAGTTCTCTTCCTGGACCAGGGTCCCTATCTGAATTCTTTTAGACAGTTAAGGAAGAGGTAAAAAACATTTCTTGGGTCTGTTGGGCCTTGATTTTCTTCAACTTAAAATAATCTACATACCAAAGTGGCACATTCTGGGGCAGCCTGCCCTGAAACCCATCAGTCCCCTCCTCTGAAACTTCCTTGAAAATTTCACATACAAAAAGCTGAACTGGTAGATCATTCCATTATTTCATTGAATTAATCTTTTAGTCTTGAAAATAGGTCAGTTCAGTTAAACAGTTGTATCTCGTTTTTAGGAGGTGGTGGTACAGCTGGGCTCCCAAAGTTAGGCCTCTACTGCGTGAGAAATTGGGTATTTAATAAGGCGTTTCTATGGAAACAAAAGAAAAACCATGGTTAATGATTGGAGAAGATTATAATCCCTGTTTCTGAGTTCTGAAGTCAGACAGTTGAGAAGATTTCTACATGTTGGGCTCAAAGCATCTTCAGATGGAGTGGGGACAGGCCATGGCAATCTGACAGGTTTTCCTGGTTTGTAGTTTGAATGTCTCTGGTGATCTTTCTGTGTGGTCACATTGCAACAGGCCTGAAGAGTGTCCATACATGAGTTGTTGTGGTTTTTATATCAAGTTGCCCAACTTTAGTTTGCATGGCTTTGGGAAAAGGACAGTTTTAGTCTTCAGTGATTCCAAGTCAGAAGGGTGGGAAGAAAATTGGAAATGTTAGTGTGGAGAGTAGTCAAATATTGGAGGAAACTAGATGAGCTCAGGCTCTAGTTCAGTGTACAGGTAGAAAACAAAATATCAAAGACAATTAACAGAGCTAGAATCTAATATCCACACTTGTGTATTATAGTGTCTACTGAAATATAATTTTTCTCTCTACGATCACTCTCATTTCTATCAAAGATAACCATAGTGAGGGCTTCCCTGGTGGTCCAATGGCTGAGACCCCATGCTCCCAATGCAGGGGACCCAGGTTCAATCCCTGGTCAGGGAATTAGATCCCACATGCCACAACTAAGAGTTTGCATGCCACAACTAAATGATCTCTCATGCAGCAACTAAAGATCCTGCATGCTGCAACAAAGATCCCACGTGCCACAACTAAGACCCAGTGCAGCCAAATAAATAAATAAACAAATAAATAAATAAATATTTACAAAAGAAGATAACCATAGTGAGACAAATTAAGTCTAGTTTAAAAAAGCTTGGATTATTTACGTAACTGCAGCAAGAACAGCGATTGGCCATATAGAATCTTTTAATCTGCTTTGCTTGAACTTTTTAAAAGGAATCTCATATTGGACTTTTAAAAGCCTCTCAAGGCTAGGAAGTCAAGCCAAAGACTTAACCATCAGACTTTGCCTGCCAAACTTATAGATTTGGGTCAATTCCTCTCTTCTCAGGGTCCCCAGAATATCCTGAGGTTCCTGCCCTTGCCAGGAAGTGGCCTTCCTTACTCAAGGCAATACCAACTAGAGGTAGAAAATACCACACTTCTACAACACATATATATAGACACACATGACCATGCAGACAGATGCAGAGACCTCATAGTTTCTATTTTAAAGTTTTAATCATGAGATGGGTATTTGTGGAGAAGATATTTAAGGTTTTGTTACCAAACCAGGTTTGTTTGCCTGACGCAGAGCAAGACAAGATGCTGAGATGCTGAGATTTCCATCAGAGAAAGAATTTATTCACGAGGCAGCCAAGCGAGGAGACAGGAGAACAAGTCTCAGACCCACCTCCGCGAAGGTGAGGGGCTTGAGATATTTATGGAATAAAGGAGCAGGGTGGTCTTGGGAGTGGGGAAGTTTACTGGAGATGGAGAAAAGGTGAGATAACTGGTGTTCTGTGCAGGCATATCTGAGTCACATGCTTCTTCATGGGATGTATGTTAAAAAATGGAAGTGCTTAGCATGATCTGAGGGTGAAGTTTTTGGCTCTCTGATGTCAAAAAGTCATTCATCAGACACCTGCACAGGCCCAGTTTTAGGGTCAATGGTCCCAACCAGCTGGCTCCAGGTCGAACTAGACACAGCTGACTCCAAGTTCCTGGAAAACAACTCCAACAAACATCTTACTGTTTAAGCTATGTGAAGCTTAGAGGGTATGTAATTTGTAACAAAAGAATTAAGGCAAGCTTGCTCAGTGAAGGTGGGCTACGAGCAAAGGGGTTTTTAGCAAGCTGTAAGAAAATCTCAAGAATGTCTGCTAACACCTAACTGTGTTAGCACACATGTTCAGGATGGATTATTTAACTCTATGGGGCATGGGTTTAGTTTGGTTTCTTGTTTGCTAGTTTTTGTTTTGTTGCCTATGTTCCAAATAACCTTTCCCCCTTTTGTTTTTCTTCTGATTAAAATTACCTCCCTGAAGTTGGTATTTTAAAGAAATGACCTAGATAACAATTCCTGGAGAAGACTAGGTAAAACATTTACATCTCATAGGCACAGAGGAAGAATGCAAGCACTTCCTAGAAGGGCTCTTGTTCCCTTAAGGCCAGAATTTTTACAATATTTATAAGCCTATTGAGATAAATGGGGAGACTTGGGAAGTGATAAAATGGGTAAGTGGTCTTTGAGTTGTGTCTGGAGCCTTACCTCTGATACCGTAAAGACTAGATTTGTAAAACATGGACAGTTTTTTAAAATCCCTTGAAGAATTCTGTTGCTGCCAAAATGACATCAAAGAACTGATAAACCCATTCACCTATGTTGGAATGTTTTTCTTTCTCTCTGGAAACATTTAGCTTAGGGGAAATGGCCTAAAAAAATTCCATCAGGTTCTGAAGGTCAGCTTCCAATTTGGCCAAATTTTTGATCATAGAGTTATTAAATCCTTGTCAGGTTTCATCTGGGACAAACAGTAAATATTTGTGGCAGTATTTTAAAAATTTATTTATTTAATTTATTTATTTTTGTCTGCACTGGGTGTTTGTTGCTGTGTGCGTGGGCTTTCTCTGGTTGCGGTGAGGGGGGGCTACTCTTCGCTGCGGTGCGCGGGCTTCTCATTGCAGTGGCTTCTCTTGTTGCAGAGCATGGGCTCTAGAGCGCAGGCTCAGGAGTTGTGGCTCACGGGCTTAGTTGCTCCGCGGCATGTGGGATCTTCCCGGACCAGGGCTCGAACCCGTGTCCCCTGCATTGGCAGGCGGATTCTTAACCACTGTGCCACCAAGGAAGCCCCTTTGTGGCAGTATTGAAACTGTGCAACTCAGGTGGGACTTGAACCCACGGGCCAGGACTTGAACCCAGCCAAAACCCAGATTGGGACTTGAGCCCATGGTTTTCTTAATTGAAATCACACACCTGGTCTCAAAACTTAAAATGAAGCTCAGGTTCTTGATGTCTCCTTGCAGAAAGAATTCAGTGAGAGACAAAGTGATAGGTAAGAAGTGGATTTATTTAGAGAGATACACATTTCATAGACAGAATGTGGTCCATCTCAAAAGGCGAGAATGGCATTGGGCGAAACACTCCACAGACAGAATGTGAGCCATCTCAGAAGACGAGAGGCCCCGAAATATGGGGTGGTTAGTTTTTATGCGCTGGGTAATTTCATAGGCTAATGAGTGGGAGGATTATTTCAGCTATTTCAGGGAAGGGGTGGGTCACCACCCAGTTTTTGGCCTTTTATGATTAACCTCTGAACTGTCATGGTGCTGGTGGGTGTGTCATTTAGCATATGCTAATGTATTACAATGAGCACATAATGAGGCTCAAGGTCTACTGGAAGTTGAATCTTCCTCCATCTTGGACCTAGTTGGTTCTAACCAGTTTACGTCATGTCCTATGGCTATGTCATTCATTTAAAGGTTGTGCCCTGCCCCCTTCCCTCCTGTTTCAGTCTTAAACAACCCATGGACTCAAGAGGCATCCTCAAAGAGTATGTAAAAGACAATACCTTCACGAGTTCTAGAGTCAATCCCGAAGATAGCCAAAAGGAAGAACTGACAATGTGTATGTTCCAGGCAGGCAGAAAGCCAAGCTAATTTCCTAGGACACAAAACAAGACAAACAAGAAGGCAGTAAATATCCCTGGGAGAGAAAAGAACGATAACCAATGGGTCTGGATTTGGAAAGAAAGTGGCAATGTGAAATTTTATTTTCCTCTCTTGACTGGGCACTACAAGCAGAGATTCAGGACGATCTTGGGTGGTCTCCCCCTGCAGCGCTTGGAAGCAGGATTTCGGTTCCCTGGCCAGAGACTGAAGTCAGGCCCTGGCAGTGAGAGTGCTGAATCCTAGCCACTAGACCACAAGGGCCAATAGCCAGTGACAAGGCTCTGGCCCATCAGCTTTGTAGAAACGAATTTCCGCAAAGAGAGGGAAATTAGTGAAACAAGTAAAGTGTTTATGAGGAGGAAAAAGAGTACAGTACATGTGAATAGGCACACACCAGCGGGCTCAGAGAGAGAGTCGAGCCCTCGTGGTAGTTTGAATCACTTATATGGGGCATTTCTTCTGGGTTTCCTTTGGTCAATCATCTTGTTTTGTCTGGCTCTGAGTCTGCACTTGGTGTACCTCAGGGTCCTCCCATGTGTGCGTGTACATCTCAGCCAAGATGGATTCTATCAAAGAGGCCTATGGGTAGGTTGACATCACTTACTATGGGGTGGCGCCCCCTCCCTTTTTGGCCCTCAAGGAGCCTTTCTGTGCATGTGTAGTTGGGAAGGTCTCCTCAACCTCGAGAATGAGAAATATGTGGTCTCTTTATCTCTTATCTGGGCAGGGCTCAGCTCCTCCTCCTCCTGTTATTATCTTCATCTTGGATTATCTGTCCACAGGGGACAGACTCTGAGCTGCTCAGCCTGGGGCCCATCTAGCTCCTGCCTCAAGGAGAACTAACTCTGGGAATTCCCTGGTGGTCCAGTGGTTAAGACTCAGGCTTTCACTGCCGTGGACCCGGTTTCTATCCCTGGTCGGGAAACTAAGATCCCACAAGCCATGTGGTGCAGCCAAAAATAATAATAATAATAAAATAAAATAAAAAAATAAAAAACAAGTAAGGAGAGCTAACTCTGGTAAGAATTCTAAACCTTAGTTGTCTTCTGCTAGTTTTCCCAGAATCCCAGCTGCAGGCCCCAGTAAGCTACCAGAAATTGGCAAGGTTTTGTTAGGGGAACGACTGACAGAAACTGCCTGCCCTGGCCAGCCATGATAATAATCACTTGCATGCGTTATCTTAAAACAGGAGGTCCTGGTAAGGAACGCGGAACTAACAAGCTACCACCAACTGGAAGAATTCAGGAAAGGTCAGAATCAGAGAAGAGACGCCAGTCCATATGTCCTACCAGCCTCCCAGAATCCTTTTCGCTGGACTGCATCTTGGCTGAGCGCGATGCACGCGGCACCAGGAAGGACCCTGAGTCGGAATGATTGGCCAGAGACAACCGGGAAACTAACCCCATTGCTGAAGCTGTGCACCTCAGATGGAGACTTGAACCCATGTGTCTGGGACTCGAACCCGGCCAAAACTCAGATTGGGACTCGAAGCCACGTGGCCAGGACCTGGCCCAAACCCACGGTCTTCCAACTGAGATCACACACCTGGTTTCAGGACTTAATGAAGCTCAGGTTCTCAACCTCTCATGGCAGAAAGAATTCAGTGAGAGACAAAGTGATAGGCAAGAAGTGGATTTATTTAGAGAGAAACACTCTACGGACAGAGCGTGGGCCATCTCGGAAGGGGAGAGCAGCCTTGGGAGAAACACTCCACAGACAGAGTGTGGGCCATCTCAGAAGGTGAGAAAGGCACCAGGGTATGGGGGTTGTCAGTTTTTATAGGCTAATGAGTGGGCGGAGTATTCCAGCTATTTCAGGAAGGGGTGGGGATTTCCAGTAATTGGGCCACCACCCACTCTTTGATGCTTATGGTTGGTCTTGGAACTGTCATGGCACCTGAGGGTGTGTCATTTAGCTTGCTGATGTGTTACAGTGAGCGTACACTGAGGCTCAAGGTCTAGTGGGTACACTGAGGCTCAAGGTCTAGTGGAAGTCGACTCGTCCGCCAGGTTGGACCCATTTGGTTCTAATCAGTTTATGTCATGTCCTCGGGCTATGTCATTCTTTCAAATGTTGTGCCCTGCCCCCTTCCCTCCCGTTTCATTACCATAAAACCTGAGACTGCGAGCCACGTGGCAGAGCAGTTCTCCTGGGTTCCCTTACCCTGCTGCTCTCTGCCCAGGCACCCCTTTCCAATAAAGTCTCTTGCTTTGTCAGCACGTGTGTGTCCTTGGACAATTCATTACTGAGTGTTAGACAAGAGCCCACTCTCGGGCCCTGGAAGGGGGTCCCCCTTCCTGCAACAGTTTTCCATTAATTTTAATGTTAGTCTCCCCTTGGCCGTTTAAGGGAATAGCAGAGTAGTTTACCAGAAAATCCCTCAGGGTCCCATCAACTCTGGGAGGCGCCCATAGGCGGACCCTCTTTAGAGGGTAGATATGGGAGCATCTGTAAGGCAACGAGCTTGACAGACTTTTGTTTAGGGTCTTGTAGTCTCTTTAGAGTGGACAGACAATTCAGACAGAGAATTAGTAGAACTGAAACCGAGCAGAGTTCTGAGGGGCCCTCCTGGGTACAAAAGCCCCTCTGTGTCCCCCAGTTCTTGTTTGTAAAAAAAAAAAAAAAAAAAAAGGCTTTAGACTCCTAGACCTTCCCTTTGTTCCAATGAGCAGACCAGCAGTTACTAATTAGGGAAGTGACGGAATGCAGAAACAAAGGAAAAGCAGTCAGGAAACAATAGTTCCGTGATAAAACAGAGCCCCAGTTCCTCCTCAAGGGATATACATAACAATCTGATACATATCTTTGGGTCCTGCAGGGACTAAGGTCCCCACCCAGGTAGAGGATGGTAAGTATTGAGACCCCAGACTGGTTGGAACCAGAAGGTTGACGATGTTAATGAAATGAGACTTCTCCCGCACTGACCGAGCAACGAAGGTCGAGATGACAAAAACCCCTTATGCACTGGAACCCCTTATGATAAATCCCCCTAAGAGCTGGCATAACCAAACAAAGAGTGTGCTGCTTGTGACTTTGCGTCTCAGAACCCCAGTATATTTGACTGGCCCCCAAGATGTATGCCATACATGCACTTTCCGGGTGGCGGACACCAGAGAGAATATTCTCACTGGTCACAAAGCTAAGTACTCAAAGCATAGAACGAGACAAAAAGAAAACCTTATCTGATTTTCTTTTTTTTTTTTAATTTTCTTTTTTTAAAAATATTTATTTATTTATTTGATTGCGCTGGGTCTTCAATGAGGCAGGTGGGCTCCTTAGTTGCAGCACATGGGCTCCTTATTTGCGGTACGCGGGCTCCTTAGTTGTGGCATGCGAACTCTTAGTTGCAGCATGCGTGTGGGATCTAGTTCCCTGACCAGGGATCGAACCTGGGCCCCCTGCACTGGGAGCGTGGAGTCTTAACCACTGCGCCACCAGGGAATTACCTGATTTTCTTATATGTACATGAAGAGGTTTAGCTAAACCTTGGGTGTCTAACCAAACTAATACCTGAGAGGGATGTGCCACTGGGCTGGGGATTGTGTGGCGTTTTACAGTGTAGCTCACTGCATGGAAATTTTCTTCAGGTTGATGGGTGACCTAGTGTTCATCTAACCCATTCTGTGACCAACTTACCCTAACACAGGAGTCTTTGAGTTAGGTGGTGAGTATTCTAGTAGCTTTTTTTTTTTTTTGGCTGTGTTGGGTCTTTGTTGTTGCACGTGGGCTTTCTCTAGTTGCAGCAAGTGGGAGCTACTCTTCCTTGCAGTGCGCGGGCTTCTCATTGCGGTGGCTTCTCTTGTTGGGGAGCATGGGCTCTAGGCACACAGGCTTCAGTAGTTGTGCCTCACGGGCTCAGTAGTTGTGGCTCGCAGGCTCTAGAGCGCAGGCTCAGTAGTTGTGGCGCACGGGCTTAGTTGCTCCATGGCATGTGGGATATTCCCAGACCAGGGCTCGAACCCGTGTCCCCTGCATTGGCAGGCGGATTCTTAACCACTGCGCCACCAGGGAAGCCCTCTAGTAGCTTTTAAGTGCTCGACCCATACCCACCAATTTCACGGCTTTGGCTTCCAAGATGTCCCTTAGCAACAGCCTTTATCTCATGTGTGCCTTAACCCAGAACTAAGTTTGCCTAAAGAGACACTGATCTGGTGAGAACTGTGACCTCACCGGTCTGTGAGGCTGGCTCAAACGGTGGGCTTATAGGGCTGATGCCCAGGTTCTGCCTTAGGGTTTTCTTCCTTATGACAAATGACACAACAGACAGAGACAAAGAAAAACAGTGACTGTGGTGCTCCAAGGACATGGTGCTTCAAGGACAGCCCTGCCTGAAAAAGTTTCAGCGTTACACCCCCTACCGGACTCTTAATTGCCCTCCCCATCATGTTGTGATGGTTACGAAATTCCTGAGCCCACTTGGGCAATGCCCACCTGGGCAACGGGACCTATCCCAAATAAGGAAAGGCATCTGGCCTGTCCCACTCTCAACCTATAGAAGGAAGGTATATGTGCCTCGAGCAATCAGTAAGCAAAATTTTCACCTCGGACCACTCTTTTGTTTTCTGGCTATAAAAACTGATCAATAGCATATGTTTGTGCTCAACTCTTTCAGATTACTAGCAAGTAGGCCCGCTGTTCTGGCAGCGACCCTTCCCTCTAATAAATTCTATCTTCTTTACATTCTGCCTGGTGTCTGGAAATTCTTTTCCAATCCGCATTCGGACCATGACAGTGACCATTTCTGGGAGGAAAAGGATCAATAAAAACCAAGAGTAAGTGTAACAAATCTTCACCAGTGTCTCTATACCCAAGAAACTAGTTCCACAAATATTTTCTCCTGCTAATCTAAATTTAGAAATTAAAAAAAAAAAAAAAAAGATCCTCACTGGACCTTCAGGCAGAGATCTGGGAGACTGACATGGTAAGAATTCTTACCTTCTGCCGGATTTCTTTCGTTCTTTCTTAATTCTTTCTTTCTTTTCTTCCTTTCCTTTCTTTCTTTCTTTCTTTCTTTCTTTCTTTCTTTCTTTCCTTCTTTCCTTCTTTCTTTCTTTTTTAATATTTATTTATTTAGGCTGCTCTGGGTCTCTGGATTTTAGTTGTGGCATGCGGAATCTTTTAGCTGTGCCATGCGGGCTTCTTAGTTGCGGCATGCACGCGGGATCTAGTTACCCGACCAGGGATTGTGAGTGTGGAGTCTTACCCACTGGACCACCAGGGAAGTCCCTTTTTTATTTTATATATATATATTCACTACTTTGTTGTGTTTTTTAGATTTCACATATAAGAGATATCATAAAGTATTTGTCTTTCTCTGTCTGACTTACTTCACTTAGCATAATGCCCTCCAAGTCCACCCATGTTGCTGCAAATGGCAAAATTTCATCGTTCTTATGGCTGAGTAGTATTCCATAAACCACATCTTCTTTATCCATTCACCTGTTGATGGACACTTCGGTTGCTTCCATATCTTGGCTATCGTAAATAATACCCTTCTGCCAGCTTTCTGTGCAAGGTCCCAGGATCTCTCAGCTGTAGGAGACCCAGAACAAACAGGATCCAGTCAGTGAGGTTTGGTCCTTCATGATCACCGATTATAGGGAAGGAAAAAAATTTCTTCTACCCTTCTGGGTTCTTTTGGCTGATCCAATAATTAAATTGAATTAAGATAGATCAACAGGAGAAAAACAAATTTAATTTTGTGTGTACGGGAGCCTCACATAGACAAGAGAGGCTCAAAGACAGGCAATTGAGGCTTATATGCCATCCTGAGCTAAGGAGAAGGCGGTAGCGGCCTGCGGCTTCAAAGGGAAGGAAGATAATTCACAGAAAGATGGGAGATGTTTGGTTAACAAAAGTTTGCCATGCCATGGAAAGACAGCGGGACACAGAGGAATTTGAACACACAGGCCCAAGCTAGTTCCCCCCCAGATTCCATACCTACCCATACTCTGGTGATAGTTTTCTTCCTGGACCAAGCTCCCTATCTGAATTCTTTTAGGCAGTTAAGGGGGAGATGAAAAGGTCTTGTTGGGCCTTGATTATCTTCAGCCTAAAACAATCCATGTGCCAAAAAAGCGGCATATTGTGGGTTGGCCTACCCTGAACCCCATCCCTGACAAACTGTTTTCCGAACTGGCTGGAATATTTTGTACTCCCTCTAGCAGTATAGGAGAGCTTCAATTACCCCACATCCTTGCCAGCTCTTGATCTTTTAAATCTTAGCCATTCTAGTGGGTATGTAATATTCTATCACCATTCTAGTGGGTATGTAATATTCTACCACCAGTTCCAATTCCAATGTGTGGGTTTTTCCCCCCCACCAAGCAATTCTCAGACACGAACTGGGTGTTCTACAATTCAACTCAGTTCTGGCACTATCTACCTGGTGATAGTGTCAGATCCCACAAGTTAAGGATTCAGTGCTATAAGATCACCCCCCATGCCCACTTCAGACACCAATTGAAAGCCTAGATTGCCACCTGTGCTTCTAACTAGCTGATCAGAGGTTCCAATGACGCTTCCTTGGGTTCGATTAATTTGCTAGAGCAGCTCACAGAACTCAGAGAAACATTTTACTGACTAGATCACTAGTTTATTATAAAAGAATGTAACTCAGGAAGAGCCACAAGGAAGAGATGCATAAGGCAAGGTATGGGAAAAGGGCATGATGTTTCTAAACTCTCTGTGAGTACATCACTCTTCACAAACCTCCATGTGTTCACCAACCCAGAAGTTCTCCAAAGCCCACCCTTTTGGGTTTTTATGGAGGCTTCTTTACATAGGTGTGATTGATTCAACCATTGGCCACTGGTCATTGAACTCAACCTCCAGCCGCTGTCTCCTCCCACAAGGTCAGGCCTTGGATGAAAGTTCCAACCTTTCAATCACATGATTGGTTGTCCTGGCAACCAGCCTCCATCCTTAGGTGCTTTCCAAAAGTCACCTTATTAACATAAACTCTGGTGTGGTAGAAAGAGGTTTATTATGAGTATCAAGACAACTTTATCATTCTTATCACTTAGGAAATTCCAAGGGTTTTAGGAGCTCTGTGCTGGAAACAGGGACAAAGTGCATATTTCTTATTATAAATCACAATCTCAAGGTATATGATAATTTTCTGATGCATTTCAGAGTTGCAGAAAAGAGTACAGGCACATCTAACCCTTCAACAAACATATCATTAACTAGGGCTCAGCGTTCACAGTTGTATTTTTCAGAACAGGGTGAAATTTGCATAATGTGAAATGCACAAAATTTAACTCAGTTTCATGAAAAATCTAACTTGTGTGACTCTTCCCTTTTGCCGTTGTCGATCTGAGGCACTGAAGACACTGGCATATTGTCCTGTTTGGGACGTCCCACCTCCTGGATTTCTCTCTCTCCTTGTAGATTTCTTTAGCTTGGACCCTCCCACTACCGCCACCAGATTTTGGGGGAAACTGGAAGTTGTGTCTGGAGCAGGGCTTCTCACCTTGGCACTGCTGACATTTGGAGCTGGATGATTCCTTGTCGCAGGGCCACATGTGCCCTGTTGGACGTTCAGCAGCATCCTTGGCCTTGACCCGTTAATCCCAGTAGCATCTCCTTCCCCAGTTGTGACAACCAAAAATATCTCCAGACGTTGCCAAATGTCCTCTGGAGGGGACAAAATTGTCTCTGGTTGAGCACCGCCGGGCTCAATATTTGCGTTGTGAATTCTTCCTAGTTTGTTCCGAGAAGAGCTGTGGGTTCCTGGTGGTGAGGGCAGTGGACAGAATCCCTCCTCCAGGGACCACCAACCAACCAACAGGAGAGACAGACAGTTACACTAGGATTCTGGATCTTCTGACTTAGCCTGGGGAGTGGCTTTTAAAAAGTGTCCAGAGGATGTTGATGGGCAGCCAGGATGAGAACTGGTGACCCCGAGCTACTATTGATTAAGCGTTGATGGTGGGCCAGGAAATGTGCAAAAATGTTTTTCTCCTCCAGCCCCGTTCATGCCTTAAGGTAACAGCACGGGCTGCCAGATTCGAATCCAAGCTGGACAAGTGACGTTAGCCCTCTGTGTCTCGGTTTCCTCATCTGTAAAATGGGCTTAATGATAGTGCCAGCTGGGGGACTTCCCTAGTGGTCCAGTGGGTAAGACTCTGCACTCCCAATGCAGGGGACCCAGGTTCGATCCCTGGTCAGGTAACTAGATCCCACATGCATGCCACAACTATGAGTCCACATGCTGCAATGAAGATCCTGCATGCCGCAACTAAGACCCCGCACAGCCTAAATAAATAAGTAAATAAAGAAATATTGGCTTGGCCAAAACGTTTGTTCGGGTTTTTCTGTAACATCTTACGGAAAAACCCAAACAAACGTTTTGGCCAACCCAATAAATAAAAGTGCCGGCCACCTAAAGTCATCACGAGGATTAAATGAGGAGTTGTGTAGATCTCTTGGCTCTGCCCCAGGCACTAAGTGCCACATAAGGGTTTGACAGATACATTAAAACTATGACTGTGTATCTTGGTATCACAAGGGTGTCCTTGTGCCTTGGCAAGGCGTGTCGGTTTCCCTGAGCTGGGAGAGAACCTGCCACATCACAGGGGACCCAGCTCCCTCCATCTCTCCATTCTGCTTGTTGAGAGGCACTGTCCCACCTCCGAAGCTTTGCCCTTGCTGTCTTCTTCATTGTTTCCCTTTCCTCTTCTAAGTGCTTGCTCAGATGTCACCATTTGGGTTTAAAATTGCAATTCAACTCAATGCCCACCCCCGGTCTCCTAGTCCCCCCCCCCCCCCACCGCTTTCGTTTCTTCCATAGCACTCTATTGACATGTTTATTGGACAGCTCTCCTTGCAGGGCAACCAAATACCATTCTTAAGACTGTTCAGTAATATATTAATATTTTTAAAAATTCATTTGAGAAAGGGAGATGTGTCTTTTTCTAATTGACACAAATAGAAATTAGATGCAGGGGACACAGGTTCGAGCCCTGGTCCGGGCAGATCCCACATGCCACAGAGCAACTAAGCCCGTGTGCCACAACTACTGAGCCCGTGCGCCACAACTACTGAAGCCGGCACGCCTAGAGCCCGTGCTCCACAACAAGAGAAGGCATCGCAATAAGAAGCCCGCGCACCACAACGAAGAGTAGCCCCCGCTCGCCACAACTAGAGAAAGCTCACACACAGCAACGAAGACCCAACACAGCCAAAAATAAATAAATAAATGTATTAAAAACAATGGGTCTTCCTAAGCTAAAATCAAGGTTGTTTTTTTCTGGAGGCCCTAGAGGAGAATACGTTCCTTTGCCTTTTCCAAATTCCAGAGGCCACCTGCATTGCTTGGCTTGCGGCCCCTTCCTCCATCTCCAAAGCCAGAAGCATAGTGACTTCAGCCTTTCTCTAACTCTGACCCTCCTGCTTCCCTCTGTCACTTGTAAAGACCCTTGTGATTACACTGGGCCCACCCAAATTACCCAGGGCCGTCTCCCCATCTCAAGACCCTTAACTTGATCATATCTGCAAAGTGCCTTTTGCTGTCTGAGGTCACATATTTTGGGTTTTGTTTTGTTTTTGTTTTGTTTTGTTTTGGCCATGCTGGGTGGCTTGGGCTTGTGGGATCTTAGTTCCCTGACCAGGGATCGAACCCAGGCCCCCGGCAGTGAAAGCGCCAAGTCCTAACCACGGGACCACCAGGGAATTCCCGACATATTCTGCGATTAGGAGGTAGGGTCACTGTTCAGTTTTTGTTCCCACTGTAGCCCCAGTGCCTGGAACAGCACCTGGCACAGGATAGGCCCTCGGTAGGAATTGCTGAATGAATAAATGGGACAGAAACAGCGGGCAGAGCAGGATGGATGTTTGGTGGAGCAGGGTTTGTGGGGACTGAGGGTCAAGGAGGAAGTGCCAGCCTCAGAAGGGAGTAGGGGCAGTGCCTGCTGCCCAGGGCAGGATGATGGAAGGAGCAGGCATAAGCTGGGCAAGCAGGGCAGGCAGGGCGGGAAGGAGGCGGAGAAATGAAACAGCCGTTGGGGCGTCCTGTTCTCCGGCACTTGAGCCTGCCTTCCATCCACCTACTCACCATCCTCTCCCTGGAGCTGGGCCCGGGCCTCCCTGGGGCCATCTTAGGGAAGGGAGAGAATGTGGGGAGTGGGTCACGGGGATGCCCAACTGGCACAGCTGGTTTGGCCGGTCCTGGCATCTCAGCAGAAGAGAGCCCTGGGGACAGGTGAGGAGCGTCCACCAAAAGTCGCGGGGGAGGGGCCGCTCCTTTGTTCTTGGATCCATCGCTGTGGACCCCAGACTCCCATACCCAACGCCCCCCAACCCCGGGAGGCTCACTTGGCACTGTCTGTCCCAGCCTCAGGGACCAGGAACCTAACCTCTCCATCCCTAACCTCCTCCTCCCTCAGACCCAGGAGTCCAGACCCCCAGCCCGAGCATCCCTCCCCCGTCTCGGTCCGCCTCCAGCCGTCCACTCCCCGGGAGGCGAGGTGTGGCTCCGCCCCCGCCAGTCCGGGCTCCAGGAGCAGGGTGGGCGGGGCGCCTGCGTGTGTGAGCGCGTGGGGTGGAGCTGGGTCTACGGTATCTGCCCTGGGGCGGGCTCCTCCATGGGGATGGAGAAATCGGGGTGGGGAGCGGAGAAGGAGCTTTCTGCAACGCTGCACACCCCGAGATGGACCCACTGATTAGAGGGCTGGGGGGAGGGAGCCGTGCCGGCTTTGTGTCAGCTGCCCTCTTCCCACCCCACCCAGCATGATTCTTCGTTTCCTTCTCAGAGGGAACCTTGGTAGCCCTGGGGACAAGGGCACCCCCCGCCATCCATGACCCACCCCTTCCCCAGGTCCAGATGTCTAGGTGTCCCAGTTTCATCTCTGTCTGGGTCGCAGGAATCCCAGCCCCCATCCCTTCCTCCTCCAGGACCCAGGAGTCCAGGCCCCCAGCCCCTGTACTGTCCTCCTTCCTCATCCCATTCAAAGTCCTTGTTCCCACCTCCAGGATTTGGGAGCCCTACCTCCAGCCTCTGCCCTCTGGGGAACCCAGCCTATAAGCGCCCTCGCTGGCCTGTCCTCAGCTTTCCCAGAATTCCCGGCAATTACTAGCTTTTAAAGGAAAGGTCGGGCTCTGGAGGTGACAATGGCCCTGACTCTGTGGAAACATGACCTCGTGACCCAGTGGCCTCCCTTTGCCCATGTCTGAGCTCCAGGCGCAAAACGACACATCTTGGGGCTTCCTGGAACCCAAGTGTGGAGCCTGGGGGAGAGGCCAGGGAATTGGCATGGGGGACCCAGGACTGGGGTGGTGGTGGTGGCACACTTGAGAGCTCCCCATCTCTGCCCTCGGCCCTCAGCCCCAGCGGGGGGAGACCAGTTTCTGCTACCCTTTCACATTCAGTCCCTGAGGTCTGCGGCAGAAGGGGGCCTACGTGTTCAGTGACACATGTGGATGACGTGTTCTTCTTCCTGGGGGCTCCCAGGAGCGGAGGGCATGTCCTGACCAGCCCAGCCCAGCCCTACCTGGCGTTGCTCCCTGCGCCCTTAAGCCCCCAGGGATGGGTGTGAGTTCCCACCCATGGACCCAGGAATGCGCCCTATCCCCCGATGTCCCCTCTTTGGATTGGAAGGAATACCTCCCATCTGCCTCCCCAGCCTCTATGCCTTTGCCCCACCAGGCCCTCCATCTGGATGCTTTCTTCACTCAGATCACTCACCTGGTGTGTTCCCCTACTGGGGCAGCCTTGCCCCTGGGAAACCATCCTCTTCCTCCCCAAGAGACCCGTATCTACAGGCAGGATACCAAGCAGACAATGTCCCCCAGGCCAGCAGAATCAATTCAACTATTATGCTAGCCACGTGTGTCATCTTAAACTTTCTAGTAACCTCATTTAAAAAAAAAAAGTAAGATTAATTTTAGAAATATGTTTCATTCGATCCAATATATCCAAAATATCATCATTTCAACGTCATCAATACAGAAATTACCTGTGAGATATTTTACATGCTTCGTCTCAATTCCGATGCTCCGTTTCCAAGGGTTAAGTGAAATACAGTCTTCCCAAAGCATTCATGTTGTATTTAAGAGGAATTACATTGCTTCTGTTTTTAAAGTTAAATTTAAGTTGATTAAAGTGAAATGAAATTGGAAATGTTCATTTCCTCGGTTACAGGTGTCACATTTCTAGTGCTCAATGGCCACATGTGGCCAGTGGCTTCCGTGTTGGACAGCACAGCTCTAAGCTGTTTCTACATACCTGTCTCATTTGTGGACGCAGTGCCAAGTCCTGACCTAGAGGAGGCTTCCCCAGATATTAGTCAGAGGGATGGATGGATGGATGTTTGGAGGACAGATAGACAAATGGATGCTGAACAGAGGGAGAGACGGATGGAAGGAAGGACAGCTGGATGAATGGATAGATGGATGGATGATGAATGGATAGAGGGTGGATGGTCGGATGGATGGATGGATGAATGGACAGTTGGATGGATGGATGGGTGGAGGAATGGACTGATAGATGGACAGTTGGGTGGACAGTTGGATAGACGGATGGATAGATAGACAGAGGAATGGATGATTGTACAATCCCTGCTCCTCCCAGAACCTACCCACCTCCGTGGCAGCTGGCACTGGGTTTCCCACTCTCTCCTTCCCAACCCTTCCAAGTCTCTTCCCTGTCCCCAGATGCCTAGGCTCCCCCCACCAGATCCATTTCTGTGGGGTCAGTGGTCTCCATTACTGTCCCTCCCCTCCTGTCTCTGGGCAAGATGCTACTCTGGTGCCTTCTGGTTCCTCTTGCCACCTCCTCAGGAGTCTGGGCCCCTCTCCATCTATAATCAGGCTTTGCATCTCCCCATCCCCATCCCCATGTTCTGAAGAGACTCAACCAACTCCTCCATCACCACCGCGACCCGTCACTCATTCCCCATCACCTGTGACGATTCACGCATTCCATCAGCAGTGTTTATGGAACAACTACCACGTTCCAGGAGCTCCGCCAGGCACTTCCCTTGGGATACAATGGGAGACAAACAGATAACAAGCCCCGTCTTCATGGGGTTGACAGTCTGATGAGGAGACAGTCAACAAGACCAAAGATTAAAACATTGAGAATGTCAGATGGTGATGAGCGCTACTGGAAAAAACAAAACAGGAAAGGTGGGAGGAGAGGTTGGTGGGCAAGCTCGGAGGAGGTGAGACAGGGCAGACTTGGATAAAGGGAGACAGTGAAGCTCACAGGTGTCTGGGGAAGAGCATGTCAGACAGGGGAACAGCAAGTGCAAAGGCCCTGGGGTGGGAGCATTGTGTATCTGGGCCCCCTTGTTTTCTGGTCCCTTGCCCAATCTGGCACAGCCTCCAGGCCTGCCTTCTCCCCTTAAACATCTTCCTTGAAATTCTCATTGGGTCTCCCTGGATCTCCTTGTTCCCCAGGGCTGCGCCCCCAAGTTCCGCCCCCCCCCCCCCCCGTCTCCCTCAAGGATCTAGGCATTCTGTTCCCCCTAGACTCTCCCTCTCCTCTGGAACTTGAGGCTTCTGGCTGGCACATGTGCTCTTCCCCTCTGGTTCTGTGGGGCCCCTGGGGACGGGTTCAGGAGAGGTTCCCACAGGAGGGACAGGGCAAGGTTGTCACCTCCTCAGAGCTAGGAACAAAGGGTCACTGAAGGCAGAACAAAGGCCAGGCAGTCCAGGCCAGAAGGCCAGGAGGGATGTCTCGCTCAACCTCCCACAACCCCAACATGGGAAATCCACTCAGCCCCAGACTGAGAGAGGTGGCCCTCTTGATTTTCCCCCTCCCTGTGAGGGAGCCCTTTTCACAGATGGGAACATCAAGGCTAATACTGAAAGTGGCTGAGGCATGGGAACTCCCTGGCGGTCCAGCGGTCAGGACTCTGCGCTTTCACTGCCGAGGGCACGGGTTGCATACCTGGTGGAGAGCTAAGATCGCACAAGTCATGCAGTGTGGCCTGCCCCCAACCCCGCCAAAAAAAGTGGCCGAGACAGAATTCGAGCTCAGTTGTGGTGGTGTGAGGTAGGGGGAGGCTCTTCATATCCCAACATCCTAGAGATGCGCCTTTGGGCAGATAAACTGAGGGGGCGTGACGCCCCAGGACATTTGTCTTCTGCCTGTTTTCAGAGTGAGGGTGGGCAATGCTCTGTGACCTTGGGCAAGTCACTCTACGTCTCTGAGCCCCCTTCTGCATCGATTATGTGAGTCTGACATGCCCCACCCCCCTCACCTACACAACATGGCAAACTGTAATTGGTCAGTAAATGAGTTGTTTTTTTTTCTTTTTAAACAAACTTTTAATTTTAGAGTCGTTTTTTGTTTGTTTGTTTGTTTGTTTTTGTATAAGCCCATTTATATGAAGATCAAAAGCTGGCAAAACTAATTTGTGGTTATAAAAGTCAGAATAGTATTAGCTTTGGGGAAATATTGATTAGGAGGGCATAACGGAGCCTCCTAAATAGAGGTGTTTTTTTTTAATTTAATTTTATTTATTTTTTATACAGCAGGTTCTTATTAGTTATCTATTTTATACATATTAGTGTATATATGTCAATCCCAATCTCCCAATTCATCCCACCACCACCACCCCCCGCCACTTCCCCCCCCCTTTTGGTGTCCATATGTTTGTTCTCTACATCTGTGTCTCTACTAAATAGAGTTTTAAATGATGATATTTTTGTATTTATTTATCCAACCAAAATTTCTCTGGCACATAGTAGAAAGATGAGAAGAAGTTTCTAGAAAGAGTCTGCCAAAACGTTAATGGTGTTTACCTCTGTGAGTAGAAGGCAGGTCCCAGGGATGCTTATTTTCTTTCTGGACTTATCGACTGAGATCTTTTTTTTTTTTAAACAAGGTACACACATTCTTTGTCCTATAAAAAGCAGTCATTTCTGGTGAGGAGACTGGGTTTTGTGACCAGATGCCAAGTGTCTGAAGGGTCAGGAGACCAGCAGGTGGGGAGGAGCTGGGTTTGGGTGGGGGACAGAGCAGAAGGGGACGTGGGCTTTGTGGAGCCTCCTGTGTGTCAGATTCTCCGCAAAGCATCTGAGAAACGTCTCACCCGGTCCTCACAACAGCCCGATGACGTGGGTACCATTTACGGAGGAACTGAGGCCCGGGGGCTGATGGGATTGGTTTCAGGCCGCACAGCTGGGAGGTGCTGGAGCTGGGGCTCAGACCAGGCACTGTGAGCTTCAAGCTCCCACACCAACCAGCTCTGGCCCTTATCTGTTGCATCTCTGTATCTCTTTGTGTCTCTCAATGTCTCTCACTATCTCTGACCCTCAGTGTTTCTTGCTTTCCCTCAGCACCTCCCCGTCTCTGACACTCTGCATGTTTCTCTGTCTCTACCTCGTTCTCTCTGTGTCTCTTGCTGTCTCTGACCCTCTCTCGGTGGCCCCCTCTCTCCTGTTTGTGCCCCTGTGACCCTGGCTGCGTCTGTCCCCGTCTCTCAATCTGTTTCGACGTGTGCCCCTTACAAGTGTCAGCCCGCGAGGGCAGTTTCTGTCGGTCTGGTTCCCAGCAGTGTTGCAACCCTTAGAACAACGCCTGGCAGACAGGAGGCGCTCAATCAATATTTCTTGAATGGATAAAGGCATGAATGAATGAATGAATGAACTCTCTGAGATGGGACTAGCTCCTTGACCAGATGAGCAAACTGAGACTCCAGATGGGCACAGACATGCCCACAGCCACCAGCACGGAAGGTTCCGGTGTGGGATTGTCTCTGACCCCCTGGACTCTGTCCCCAGCCACTGGCAAGATGCCCAGGAGGCGCCCATCACCCTCCTCTACACCCTCAGAGAAGGGTGGCTCCCTCCTGGCCTCTCCCCACTGTCGGAGGCGTGGGTAGCAGCTGGGAGAACCGGCTGGATGCCGCGCCTCCCCTTGGGCGTGGAGGTAGGCACCTGGCGGGCTCGCTGCGTGGCAGACGCCACCGCCGCACACACCTGCTCCCCGTGCTATCTGCTCCCAGCGCGTCCTCCTCTCCCCACCCTCGCCCTCCTGCCATGGATGAGCCTGCCGAGCCCGGGAACCAGTCTGCGTGGGACCCCTATGAGAAAAACATCTCGGAGATCAGGTGAGGCCCAGACCTGGGCACGTGCCGGCAGCGCCCCTGGAGGAGGTGGCCTGGGAGAAGAGCCGGGGGCCCCTGCAAAGGTGGCCCCCGGCCTCCTGGAGCCTCAGAACTGCCTGGGCTGGGCTGGCTCGTCCACCCTGGAGCGCAGATCCTCCCTGCGAAGGGATTCGAGGACCCGGGCTGTGCTGAGTCACCAGTTGGGATGCTTGGGGTGTCTTGTCCGTCTCAGGGCCTTAGTCTCTCTGTCAAACGGGTCCAGAAGCAGTTTGTCTGCCTGATGTAGGACTGGATGAGAGCAGGGGCTTGGTGCATGGTAGTTGTCTGGGAAACAGGAGGGCCTTTTGTACCCACTTTCCTCCCAGACACGACCAAAAGCCCTTCAAATGGAGGTGCTTGCCCTCAAGGGGCTTCTGTTCTGTTTGGTGGGGGGAGGATGGGAGAGCAGAGGTGGACTGGATTTGGGATACAGCTGAGTCTCAGAGTCAGAGTCTGTGGCCCTGGAGGACTTGGGGACCCAAAGGATGGGTCCCCAAGACAGAGCTTTCCCCACCTCAGAAGTGTGACTCCTTTGTTCCTAGAAATGAGTCAGACGCTTTTATAGTACCCACTTTCCAGATGGGGAAACTGAGGCTGAGAGGGAAAGTGATGGGACCATGATTACACAGCCAGAGCAAATCTGAACCCTGTCCACCTGACCCCAAAGCCCGTGTTTTCCCCTCTCTTCAACAGCCTCAGTGATACCCCTCCCCACGGCTCCATTTCTCAGAGGAGAAAGTGGAGGCTCAGAGAGGGCAGGCAGCCTGCCCAAGATCACACAGTGAGCTGTTTAGATGATCCCAACCCTCCATATCTTGCATTCTGCCAGGCAAGTCTCTCCTGGCCTCCTGAGCTCCTCCAGCCACCCCTGACTGTACTGTTTCAGGCTCGCCACTCCCCTCCCTCACCCTCATGCCCCAGACTCCAGAGATGAGCAGTTGAATTCTGAGTGCTGTGTGACATAGACAAGCCTCCTGGGTCTCTGGGCCTTTCAGGATGAGAGTGGCTACCAGGCTGGTCCCAGCTCTGTTTGAAGAAACTCCCAGCGTTCTCTCTTCAGCATTCTTTTCTCTGGGCCTCTGGGTTCTGCCATTTCTCCCTCCTGAAATAAACTGGTTCTCTTCCTGGGTTCCCACATCTAGGAAGCCTTTTCTTCCCACCAGGCCCTGGGAGCCTCCCTCTTCTTTGCTCCTACACAGCCAGTTGGCCATAAAATCCCCAGCCCTTGCTCAGTGCGTGACCTTGATTCAGTCATTTGTCCTCTCCCAGCCTCAGTTTCCTCATCTGAAAAATGGGAGTAAATAACCCTCACCTATAAGACACTTCTGGACCGAAATTCTGCAGCCCCCTGGGAGGTGGCTTAAAATCTTCTTTTCCATGAGCTTCTGGAATCCCCTGGACCCAGAAGGATGCCTCTCATGTGGGCCCTTAACATCCCTTTTGGACTCCCTGCTGCAGGCCCCTCAGACACATAATGTCCCCAGCGTTGTGTGGGAACTCAGCGGCTCCCCAGAATTATTCCTCCTCCCAGGATGCCATCTCAGGGATGGCCCCATCGGTCACCAGGTCAGACCCCCCCCCTGCCCACCGCCAATTGTCTTTGTCCCTTCCTTCCTCTCCCTCCCATGGCCTGTCACTCCCCAACCCCACTCTCCTGACCCCTGACTCTCTCCATTCTCATGGTCTCAGCTCAGACTTCATCTTTGCCCTTGGAGCCTCGCCCTGGCCTCCACGCCTCCAGTCTTTCCCAGAGCTGCCCCTCCCCTCCTCCCAGTCCAGAGGCCCTCCAGGCCCTGGCACCCTGGCTTCTCCAGGTCAATCCCCTCCCTCACCTGCATTCCATCTACCCCAGCACTTCAAATTCCCTGGTTATACCTCACTATTCCCTGCCCCAGTGCCTTTGCATACATGGTTTCCTCTGCAGGGATTCTCAGAGAAGTCTTTTCTAAATCTTTAAATCTATCCCTGGCCACCCCCCTGCTCAAGGCCCTTCCATGGTTCCCCAGCACCCACAGCGATGGTTTCCAAAACCTTTTTTAAGACACAGATTCCTTTGTCCAGGAGAAATCTTACATCCAAACAGAAATACGTAACAGAGATCAAAACAGAGCTGCTCTGGTTTAAAATGGGGGAGTGGGGCTAGGGCCCTGCTGCTGGCCCAGCTCCCTCTGTGGGAGCGTCTCTCTGCCCCCCAAGCCCCCTCCCCACCTTCCTTGCTCCATGGGCCCCACCTGGCTGCTTCCGCATCCCCTCCAGCCCGGATCTCACACCTTGAAGCCTTTGCGCCTGGAATGATCTCTCTCCTTCACCTGGCGAACTCCTTCTCACACAATTTAAGATTCTTGGCCACCACAGGTAGGTCCCTGATCACACTTCTGGCTTCAAACCTGTGCCGTGGTACCAAAAGGCGGAACCGTTCACAGACAGGGACAGAGTCGGGACCACCTCTGCAGTCCTCGGCTCGGGGACCCTGTGAAGGCTCTGAGAATGATGTCAAGGAATGAATGGAGGCGAGATTAGGCAAGCTTTGAGCTGGCACTTGCAGGATGAGTCAGGGCTGGAGGACAAGTGAGGAGGCGCAGGGCACACAGGGGAGGAGACAGTAGAGGAAAAGGACAGCGGGTGCTGGACGTGACATGAATGAGTCCTGACGTCAAGGGCAAGAAGCGATTCCCGGGACACTAACTGCAGCCAGATTCCATTTTTAAGCTCCCCACCTCCCCCGAAACAAGAAAAGCTAAGCAAGATATCATTTTCAAAATACAAGCATAGAGACCTCCCTGGCGGTCCAGTGGTTAAAGACTTCGCCTTCCAATGCAGGGGGTGCAGGTGAGCTAAGATCCCACGTGCCTCAGGACCAAAAAACCAAAAAAAAAAAAGCAATATTGTAACAAGTTCAATAAAGACTTTTAAAATGGTCCACATCAAAAAAAAAAATCTTAAAAACAAAAAACAAAACTGTCTTTTAAAAAAAACAAGTGACTGACAGGGATTTAATTCGGATGGTGGGGAGGGGGAGAGGCCAATGGGACAAGGAGGAGCCCAGAGGCGCCCGAGAGACATATTGCTTGGAACGTTCTAGTTCATTAGTTCATAATTTGTTACAAATTATGGCTTCGAAATGTTAAATGTGTTCCATGGAGACTTGTATATATCCAAAGGACTCAAAAGGGATCTTAAGGGCGAAACCAAAATTTTAGGAGGAAAAAGTTAGAAGCAGGAGGTAAGCAGGACCCAGGCAGTTATACTAAGTTTCAGGAGGCAGAGGTGGCACAGAGACAAGCCCAGAAGATGTTAATCCCTAGAGAATCTTTTTCATGCTCACCTTGCTTAGTGCCTTCCACCTATTACCTCATTTAATCCTCACAACAACTGTTCGAGATTAAGCCACGAGAAAGATTAACTATTGTCATTCTATTTATGCCGAAAGCCACTGAGGCCCGGAGAGGTTGAGTGACTTGTCCAAAGTCACACAGCTGTCAAGTGAGCTGTAGTCAGGATGTGAACCAGGACAGCCTGACTCTATCACACCCTGGAAGGGGTGGGCAGATGTGGAAGGAATTTGGGGATAAGCAAGATGAGGGAGCAGGAGGTAACCCCGCCCAGACAGGAGGCTTAGTAGGTATATTGTGCTCTGCCGCATTTCCTGGAATACCCCGGGCACCGGGCTGCACCTTGACCAGCCCTTTCTGGAGAGGGTGAAGGTCAAGGCCAGGAGAAGCCTAGCCAGCATTTGGACCTGTGGTTGCTGCTCCTCCCCTACCTCTGATCTTGGAGAACCCCAAACAAGTTCTTTTCAGATCTCACCGTTTTTATGGCTGAAGTCACCAACCCTGGTTTTACAGCCCTGGCTCCTCCTTCCTTGGGGAGGCCAAGCTACTTGGATGATTTTATGGCTATAGTCCTGCCAGTCTCAGAGCTGCTTTTCCCAAGGGGAAGGGGGCCGCTAATAAAAAGGCAATAAACAAATAATTAGACCTTGGACCTCTTGTCTGGGTGGAATTTGGTCAGGCAGAGCGGAGGTGGGGTTCTGGACCTCCACTAATAAATCAGGCGCCCTGGTGAGGATTAGAAAAAGATGCTCACAGCCCCACCTTCCCTTCTCCCCACCACGCCCTGCAAGGGACCCAGGCTTGGAGAGTGAAGGGAAGGATGTGTTTCGGTTACCTTGCTCTCTAGAGGCCAGGGAGGGGGCGGTAGGATGTGTGCCCGCATCCCACTTAGGCCTGCGGCCCTGCATAGGGATCAGGAAGTGGGAATATCCAGGACACACTTGGAAAGAACCAGAGCAGCCCAGTTTGCCGAAAGCAGGCTCTGGGGGATGCAGAGCAGGACCCAGTGGACCATCAGTGGCATCGAATGCTGAGGCAAGAAGGGAGACCTTGGTCTCGCTGGGAGGCCTGAATCAGAGACCCCAAGAGTGGCGTGGCCAGCTACTCGCAAGGGGACCTAGACCAGGGACCCCGAGGTCTCTGCCACTACAGACAAGAATGCCCGCATCACGAGTCAAGCAACCCGCAGGAAGTCAACCCTGTGTTCAAATCCCACCCATGTCACCCGCCAGCTGGGACCCACCGGGCAGACAGGGTCCGGCAGATAGATGTACATCAGTGAAATGGGTGCAGTGGGTGATGCCCCAGGAAATGTCAGACTTGCTGTTCTCTGCTGAGTCAGGGATCACACAGTTTTCCTTCCTCCTTCTCTAATTCCCGTGACCACTCCTGAGCCAAGAACCCAGGTGCCAGGAAGGGTGGGGACGGGGTGAAAGATGGTAATAATTACGACTTTCCTGAGCGTTGGCCATGCACCAGGCTTGTGCTCGGAGCTTTGTGTGGCTGAACCCCTTCCGTTTTCACAACAGTCCTGTGAGGGTGATGATGTTAGGATTCCCATTTTACAGATGGGAAAGCTGAGGCCCAGAGAGGACTCGTACATCTGGGATTTGCTCCGGAGACCCCTCTCTTTACCTCCATGCTAGAGAAAGGGATCAGACAGGGGCCTGGAACTACAGGGAGGGGCTGCCCCTCTGTGGCCGTCACCTTCACGGGGTGGGGGTGGGAGCTGGTCACCCCAAATGGGATCAATGAGTCTGTGGTCTGTCCACCCTCCAGACTAACACTGCCCCATAGATACATAACCCGAGCCCCCTAAGTAAACATTTTCATAGTCCCATTAAACAAAAAGTAAAAGAAACAGTTGAAATTAATTTTAATTAGATGTTTTATTTAATCCATTATATCTGAAATATTCTTTCAACCTATAATCGATAGAAAAAAATTATTAATAAGATATTTTAGTCTTTTCATACTAAGCCTCTGAACACACTGTGCACTTTCTCAAATCAGGTGCTAACCTTACATCAGAAAGATCTGATTTGCATTCAGTTCTCATCACCGTTACAGCTGACAAAAGTCGATTCTCAGGCCTGAGCTTTTCCAAACCTGCATAAAAAGGTATTCCAATAATTGAATTGAGTGTCAGTGTTTCAGTTGAAATCAATAATAATTCAATAAAATTAAAAGTTGTGCCCCGCTCCGGGTTGCATGGGCCACATTTCAAGGGCTCAGTAGCTGTACGAGACCAGCGGCCGCCATGGTACAGAATGGTACGTTTCCATCATCAGAGGAAGTTCTATTGGATGGCATGGCTCTAGACTGCAAAGGCCCCAAGGGTGGGGAGAGGTACATAGTACGGGCTTAATAAATATATGTTGGAAGGGAGAGAGAGAGAGGGTAAGGGAAGAGAGAAAAGTCGAGAAGAGCCTTCAGGCTAAAGGCACAGCACGTGCAGAGTTCCAGCGGTGTGGTGGAGCATGGCGTATGCAGGGAACAAGTTGAACTTGACAGTGGGAACGGAACAACACTGGCTGTGCTAGCGTGGGAATCGAGGGGAGGTGGGGCAGTGCAGGCCACCGGGCCCACAAAGAATCTGCTGGGCTTTGAGGGACAGAGCCAGGGATGCAGTACAAAGAACCCTGAGAATTTGAAGAGAGTGATTCATTTCTTTAGCTAGATTGTCCTCTATCATCATCATCATCATCATCATCAAAGTAATAAACCAAAAAATCATTTAAAAGTGTGTATAGATTTTAAATGTGCAAGAATAGCCAGGGAAGAAAAAAAAAAAGAATGGGGAGGGAGAATTTACCCTATCAGAACTTAAAATCTATAAAGTTACTATAATCAAAACAGTATGACATCCCACCCTATGACCCTGCAATTCCAATGCTACTTATTTGCCCAAGAGAAATGATCATGTAGTTTCCACACGAAGACAAGTATGGTCACAGTGGGTTTATGCATATTAGCAGAACCCGGAAACAGCCATGAACAGGAGAATGGGTCAACACGCCGTAATCTATTCATACAGTCGATTTCTACTCAGCCATAAAAAGGAACAAACTATAATGCACACACAAACACAGGTGCATGTCAAAAGTATTATGCTAAGCAAACGAAGCCAAAGAGTACTTTCTATAAGTTGACAGCTCTAGAAGGCCCAAGACCAGCCAAGTCAATTTATGATGGAAAAACTCAGAACAGTGGTAGCCTGAGGGTGGAGGTGGGAGCTAATTGGGAAGAAGCACCAGGAAATATTCTGGGGTGATCGACTCTTTTATATTATGATAGGGGTTCGGATTGCATGGAGGTATTATGCATTTGTCAAAATTCACTTAAAATTAGGAGGCTTTGAGAGACAAAGTTCTAGCTGGCTATCCACCTATCTCTATATCATGGTCATTTCTATGTGGGGGAATTGCAGGTGATATTTATTTTCTTCTCTATTATTTTTTGTATCTTCCAAATGTTCTATATGTAATTTTTCATAAGCAGAAAAATAATGATTCTAAAACTTTAGGTGATAATAATTTCCATCTGTTATTAAAATAATTGAAAACACGAAAAAAAAATTAGGACGTTTCCTCAACAGGAAAATAATGTTCAAGATGGAAATGGGATATCTCGCAGCCATTAAAAAAAATTTTTTTATTGAATGAAAGATTCTTTAAATTCTATAGTGCTTTAAAATTTTCAAAAGTTTCACAACATGATTTCATATAATCCCATAATAACCCTTTTAAAAAAATCCCCTACCCTTATGTTCCTCCTCCCCCCTTCCCTCCCCCCAACGGTAACCACTACTTTGTTCTCTATATCTGTGAGTCTGCTTCTTTTTTGTTTTATTCACTAGTTTGTTGTGTGTTGGGGATTACACATATAAGAGATATCATGCAGTATTTGTCTTTCTCTGTCTGACTTATTTCACTTAACATAATGCCCTCCAAGTCCATCCATGTTGCTGCAAATGGAAAACTTTCCTTCCTTTTTATGACGAATATTCTATTATATATATATATATATATATATCTCACATCTTCTTTTCTTTTTTTAAGTTGTGGCATGCGGGATCTTTTAGTTGCAGCATGCGGACTTCTTAGTTGCGGCACGCATGCGGGATCTAGTTCCCAGAGCAGGGATCGAACCCCAGCCCCCTGCATTGGGAGTGCAGAGTCTTACCCGCTGGACCACCACGGAAGTCCTTATCACATCTTCTTTAGCCATTCATGTGTTAATGGACACTTAGGTTTCTTCCATACCGTGGCAATTGTAAATAATGCTCTGGCAGCTATTTTTAAAAACAAGGATTGTAAATCAACTATACTCCAATAAAAATTAATTAAAAAAATAAATAAAATAAGATCAAAACAAGGAGATAGCTGCAGATTTGAAAAGACTGCCATAGTAGAGTAACTAAAAAATAAGCAAGATGCAGAGTAAGGTCTGATATCAATATTGCTTAGAAGGAGGACGGGGACTTCCCTGGTGGTCCAGTGGGTAAGACTCCCCGCTCCCAATGCAGGGGGCCCGGGTTCCATCCCTGGTCGGGGAACTAGATCCCACATGCATGTCGCAACTAACCTGGAGCAGCCTAAATAAATAAATAAATAAATAATACTTTTTTAAAAAAAAAAGCAGGGCGAGGAGGAGCAGAGAAGGAAGCTGAGTGCCCACTCTGTGCTCGCATGTACTTCTATAAGTGCGGTTAAGTTACACACCAAGCTGGTAGTATGGGGATCCCCAGAGGCTGACATGGCAGTGCTGGGGGAGACCATTAACTTGTTAACAAGCCCAGATGATAATAAATACATATAACTTATTAATAAACCCAGATGATCAATAGATACAGAGATACAATCCAATAATTTGTTATTTCCCTTTTTTTTTTAAACTTTTTTTTTGGTCCTGCTGTGCAGCTTGTGGGATCTCAGTTCCCCAACCAGGGATTGAACCCCGGGCCACAGCAGTGAAAGCACTGAGTCCTAACCACTGGACCTCCAGGGAATTCCTGTTATTTTCCTAATTAGATTTTCTAAAAAGAAGGAAAGGTACACATGTGCCGTATTAAGGCAGTCTAGCAGGTGTAAAAAACATCCCCCCACTCCTGGATCTTAACACGGTAGAAGTTCATTTCAAACTCACATCCCAGCCCCATGTGGGCTCTCCTGGTGATGTGATGCCAGGCCCGGCTCTGCCATCTTCCACCCGTGACTCCCAAGTCCCCGGAGAAACCTCTCTGGTGCCACCAGCCACGGGGGCAGAGGGCGAGAACATGGCAGTCACTGCCACTGTGTTCACAATTCAGAATTCAAGATGTGCAGAAGGACATAAAATGGAAAATTCTGGTTCTCGCAACCACCCCAGACCCATCCCCAGAGTAATCACTTCTAATGCTTGCCTGCCAGAAAATTTTTCTCTATGTGTGTATCTTGTTTTTACTTACTTATTTTTTAAACATAAGTAAGATACTACTTTATATCTGGCTCTGCCCCTTGTCTTTTCACTCTCTGTAATATCTCAGACATCTTCCCAAATAAATGCCACCTCCTTACCCCTCCAATCTTTTGGAATTTTCATAATGAAAATTCCAAGACACAGAAAAACGTTGGAGGAATTATTCAGCACGCACCCCCTCTATACCCACTACTCCTAAAATTTTATTATACTTGTTTTATCATATATCTGTACATCTTTCTATCCATCCAGCAATCTTTATTGGTGATGCATTTCAAAGGAGTGATTTGCAACCATCAGAGCATTTCACCTTAAACATTCCAGGCTGCATATTATGAAATAGACTTCAACACTTGTTTATGGGCTTTTTTTTTTTTAAATAGATGATGTTTATATACAGGGCACTGCACAAACTTATTAAGTGTGCCATTTTGAGAAATACATGTGTAACCCCAATCCCTATCAAAACATAAACACCTCCTTTTGAATGGCTGGATTCCAAGGTTTGCAGGCAGTGATTTATTCATCCAGTCTTGACTTATTTAACCAGTTCTCTGTTGTTCGGGTCCCCCTTACAATGTTGCAATTAGCATGGTGGTACATATATCACCGGGCACTTCCTCAAGGGCACCCATCCCATAAATTTCTGGAGGTCACGTTCATTTGTGCATCCAACAGATATAATGGAGTGCTGCCTGCCTGTCTGATGCTGGTTCTTGGAGGTGGGACATGGGAGAAGCAGAATTCCTGTTCCCTTGTAGCTCCACTACTAGTGGGGAAGATTGATTTCAAGAAGTCAATAGACAAAGAAAATAGTTACTAAGTATTAAAAGGGCTATGAAAGAAAAGAATAGAATGCTGAGAGGGGTAAAAATGCGCATGGACCGGGTGTCCTCTGCTTGAGTGGAGGTGGCCTGTATAACTTAAAATGTTGCCAAGTGATCTTCCAAAGAGGTTATTCTAATCAGTCTCCTCGGCCGCAGCAGATGAGAGCAGGAGAGTGAAAGAGCCCGGTTCTCTGCGCTCTGGCCAAGGCGTGAGTCATTCCACTGAGGCGGAGGTGGCCAGAGGAGATGGGGACGCTTGAGGAGATGGGGACGCTTACCCAGATGGGCTCCAGGCGGAGGAATTTCGGGAGGTGAGGGAAGGCACTCCTGTAGGCGAGAGCAGCTCAGGCAAAGGAGGGCGGCTGCCACTGCACAAGGTGCCCTGGGAATAAGGCGCACTGAACCCAGCTCAGGCTCGAGGAGCCTTGGCAATGCTCGCCGGAGAAAGGCAGGCGAGTTGACCACAGGCACCCGCTGTGAGTCAGCAGGACAGCGGGGCTGCGGAAAAACTCCTCGTGCGGCTGGATCGCATGCACACACACACACACACGCACACATACACACACAAACACACGGCTCTTCCCTCACCTCCTTCAGGTCTGCTCAAATGTCACCTCCTCGGAGGGCCCTCCCCTGATTCCATCGATCTCAAATTGCAAACCCAACCAACCCCAGATGCTCCCTGCCCCCACCAGCTTCATTTTTTCCATCACCATCCGATACACTACATTTTAAACATTCTGTGTTAATTTTATTGTTCATTCAAACATAAACTGCAATAGGGTTTTTTGTTTTGTTTTGTTGTTTTTTTGTTTTGTTGTGTTTTTTGTCAGTTGCACTCACTTTCCTATCCCCCAGGGCCTGGCACATAGTAGGGGCTCAATAAATATCTGTGGGCGGAATGAATGAATTTGCCCCATCTCAGGCAAGATGGCCTAAAGCTCCTGGAATGGTGAGCTCTCTTTGAACATCAGACTAGGAGGTCCCTGGAAAAGAGGTCCCTGGTCCCTGCCTGCCCATCACTGCTCGTTCATCAAATGAAACCAGAGAGGTTTTGAGAGTGACCTCGGGTTACACAGCAAATCAAAGGCAGGCCTGTACTATAGGCAGGTGTTGCTTCTCTGCACAACCCTGGGTAGTCAAGAGGGACGCCGGCCAACGGGATGTCTTGTTATAATAGTGGTTAATGGGTGTTAAGTATTGACATTTATACGAATGAGGTTTTTTTTTTAAAAAAAAATCAATCAGTAAAATTGATTTTTGTGTAGGGGGGTGTGTATAGCTTTATGAATTCTAACACATGTATAGATTTGTGTAACCATCACCACAATCAGAATACAAAACTGCACCATCAGCCCTTTGTAGTCACACCCTCCCCCATCCCTAGCTGCCCTCTCCCCTCCCACCCCTCATCCCCACAGCTACTGATCTATTCCCCTTCCATATACTTTTGTCTTTTGTCAAAAATGACATATTAGTTTCCTATTGCTGCTGCAGCAAATGACCACAAACTGAGTGGCTTAATGCAATACAGATTTGTGCTCATGCATTTCTGGAGGTCAGAAGTCTGAAATCAGTGTTGCTGGGCTAAAATCAAAAGTGTCATCAGGGTGGCACTCCTCCCGTTCCCTTCTGTGCCTTTTCCAGCTCCTAGAGGGCCTGCATCCTTTGGCCCGTGGCCCCTTCCTCTTTCTCTTCAAAGCCAGCTGCGTAGCCTCTTCCAATCTCTCTCCTCTCTGACCTCTGCTTCCATTATTATATCTTCTCTCTCTGATTCTAACCCTCTTGTCTCCCTTTTACAAGGACCCTTGTGATGACATTTAGGGCCCACTGAATTCTCTCCCCATCTCAAAATCCTGCACATAATCACAGCAGCAAAATCCCTTTTATGGTGCAATGGATCATATTCGCAGTTTCTGGAGACTGAGACATGGACATCTTTCGGGGGGGGGGGGCGGTCATCATTCCAACCACCACAGTCATTAAATGGAATTGTACAGATGGTGATCTCCTGAGTCTGTCTTCCTTCACTCCGCCCAATGCCTTTGGGACCCATCTGTGCGGAGGTGAGTATCAAAGGTTTGCTTCTGGTCCTTGCTGAGTAGCACCATGTGGTGTACATGTACCACTGTTTATCCACTCACCTGCTGACGGACGTTTGCGTTGTTCCCAGTTTTGGGCGATTATGAATAGGGCAGCTATAAACATGCGAGTACAGATGTTGGTGTGAAAAAGAGTTTTTGTTTCTCTTGGGTGAACTCCCAGGAGAAGGAAGAACTCTGCTTTAAAATCTGTGCTTATCTTAAGATATTTCATTGAGGTCTATTGATATACGATATAGAATATAATACAATATAATGATAATCATTATAATATACACCTGGGAGTTAAATATTCCTGTGACCAAGGGGAAGGAGGTGGACACTGGGACTTAGAGAGGTCATGTAAGCTGCCTGAGGTCAAACCTGTGTCTTCCTGACCGCCCCCCACCCCCAAGACCCCAGAGCCACTGCCCAGAATGAGCACACCTGAGGACAACTGTATGACGATTGGCGAGGCGCTACAACCCATGGCACTGGGTGACTAGGGGTGCAGACTGTGGGGCTACACTGCCTGGGTTCAAACCCCAGCTCTGCCTCTGCCGCTGTGTGATATTAGCCAAGTGACTTTGCCTCTCTGGGCTTCTACTTCCTCATTTGTAACGCGGGGATAGACATACTATAGCGGGTGGCCTCCTGGGGTTGTTGAGGAAATAAACGAACTAAGGCACATAATGTAGTGAGGAGTGTCGGGCCAGAGGGCACTGTGAGTGTTATTTGTATTTCTTCATAAATATTGATGGAGGCCCTCCGTGTTTTGATACATTGGCAATCCAGACAGACCCCCCACCACCACCACCAGGCTACGGAGGGCCTTGAGCTCTGGGCCACGTGGGGGATGAACAGGAAGGAGAAACTGAAGGCCAAGAGACTGGGGAGGAGGCTTCGTTGAGGGTCCAGGGGGGCGAGGAGGAGACCTGAGCTGGACAGGGGTAGTGGGGGCAGAGAAGAAAAGCTAAGGCCTGGTGGGCTGGGGGGCGGGGGGATGGGAGGAAGGAGGGTCGCCAGGTTGGGCCATTCTTAGAGTTTCATGTCCTGGGGTCTCCCTGGCAGGGCAGGCCAGGCCCCTTCGAGGAGGCTAAGTACGTCCTTGGCCCATTGCCCATCACGTGGGCTGTAGCTCTGTCCGCTGTTCTCCTGCTGCTGGTCTCTGCCCCAGCCCAATTATCATCTTCATTCCTCTGCTCCAACCAAGCAATAGCTGCATGCCAGGCCCTGGACCTGGCATGGGAAAAGAATGGGCTTGGAGCCCAGGGAGAGGAAAGGTCACCCCAGGGCCAGATTTAATTTACAAGGTGGGGAGAGAAGACGCACAGCACCTGTTTGGGGACACACAGTAAGATTCAGCCAAGCAGGAATCCGGGTGGGGGTCCCCCCTCTCCAGCCTCCTGGCAGGAGGAACAGCTGATACAAGGCCAGAGGCTGGAATAGTGCTCGGTGCATTGGGGGGCTTTGACTGGAGTGGGGGGACGTGGGGAAGGAGGGCCTGGAACAGAACTGTCTACGGGGCTGAGGTTCAAATCTCAGCTCTGCTCGGTACTTGCTGCATGGCCTTGGCCAAATCGCTTCCCCTCCCTCAACCTCCATTTTCTCACCTGTCGCCTCGTAACATGCAGGGAGATCCCAGCTCTCCCCCAGTCATGTTTCGATTATTTATTGAACATTGATGCACAGTCATTTACTGAGTAACTAGTTGTTCTGGGCCCAGAGGGCGCATGGTAAGGTCTGGACACTGTCCACCTGGAATGAGGCCAGGCTTTGGAAGTTTCTAAAGTCCCTAGAGGGGATTCTAAAATGCCCAGGGCTGAGAACCACGGAGGCAGGTGAAAGGAGGTAACAAGTGCTCTTTGACTTTCCTTAACTTTTTTCCTGGTAACCCACTTCATTCATTTGCCCATTTATTCATTCAAACGTTCATTCATCACACATTCATTTATTCACACATTCCTTCAACCACACATTCATTCATTCATTCATTCGCACATTCATTCAACCACACATTCATTCATTCACACGTTCATTCATTCAGTCAAATACTGGTTGAGCACCAACAATGTGCCAGAACTGTGGATTCCACCCTGGCCTCCTGGGGTGGGGCTTGGACCCCCAATTTGGAGATTGTAAGTGCTGAGGCGGATGGCGGGACACCCTCATATTTATTCATGTATGTATTCAGTGACTATTTCAGGGACTCCTGAAGGGCACAGTATCTTTTCCTGGTTGGCAACTCCGTTTTCCTCTCCGGTAAGCTGGGGAGGACATTTCTCCTTCAAGGAGCTGTTGGTGAGATCAAAGACAAAAATAGCGCTGTACGCTAAAGGGAGCTTCAGTGTCCTGAGCATTTATTAGGAGCCGGGGGGCTTAATGTATATTATCCCTTTTAATCTTTAGGTAGGATTAAAACCTTGAGGTTGAGATTACTGTTATCTTCATGTGTCAGAAGAGGAAACTGAGGCTCAAAGAGGTGAGATCTGCTGCCCAGGGCACAGAGGGAGCAAATGTGACCCACCAGAGCCAAGACCCAGGCACTTAGCAGCTAATCTGCCTAGTGACTGATGGCCTCACAGCTCCGCCCACTGGCCTAAATCTGCCTGGCAACTAGTGACATCACTAATTCTGCTGCCTGCGCTCAACCTATGACATCACTGAACAGTAAAGCAATTACAATAAGCTGAGGGCCTACTGTGTGCCAAAGGCGGTGCCAAGGAGCCCCTCCTCTGGGCTCACACAATGCCCGGTGTTGCCTCTATTACTAAGTATAATAATAACAATAATTTTAGCCTGGATTTATCGAATGCAAACCACAAGCCAGGCTCTATTTTAATCGTTTTTATTTCTATGGGTGCATTAAACCCTCCCACTATCTCTATTTTTAAAAAATTAAGAAACATTTATATAGTGCATATTCCTATGTCAGGCCCAGTTCTAAGCACTTTTTACATGCTCACGACCATCCTAGGAGGTAATGCTTACTTATTATCCCCATTTTATGGATGAAAGGACTGAAGCACAGAGAGGATGAGTGACTTGCCCACAGCCGCATGACTGGAGAGAGGTAGGATTCAGACTCATGTATTCTGGCTCCAGGGTTTATGCCGTTAACCAAGACACCATGCTACTTCTCCTATCCCTATTTTACAGTTGAGGAAACTGAGGCCTAGAGAGATTAAGCCCCAGGCCTCAGCTCGGCTAGAGAGTGCCAAAGCCAGACTCTGAGCCTGCAATGTCCAGCTCCAGAACCACACTCTTTCTCACATCTGTCCTACTTCGGTTAGAAGCTTAGAAGCTTAGAAGCAGGGCCTGCAAAGCCCCTGCCACCACCCCTCTGAGGTGACCAGTCCTTCCTTCCTGGTCCCCTCGGGAACATCCCCCAGCCAGGAACAAAGGGGGCCTTTTCCAATAGACCCTAGCCCACATGCCAGCTTCTTCCATAGCCTCCTCCCGGCCCCGCCTTGGGACGCTGCCCTTTGGAAACCCTGGCTGGGCTGAGCCTTACCTGGGCTCCTCAGAGCCCTCCTTCGACCCCAGGCAGAGGAAACAATTCTCTAGCTTTTGTCCTTCTCCTGCAAGCCTGAACCTGGTGCCAAGCCTTGGAGAAATTCCCCATCCCTCAAATCTCTGAAGCTGGTGGAGGCATTCAGGAAAGACACTGGGAGATCCCTGGGCAAGTCAAGACCTTCAATGGGCCTCAGTTTCCTCATCTGTCAACTGGGCGCACGAGGAAAAACTAACAGAAAAGGCCTGTGCAAGACAGCTAGGGTTTCACCTTCACTGGGCCCAGCACCTCGTCTCCATTTTTTGTTTCCCTCACCTCCTTTTCATTAAAAACAGTTGTTTTAGTGGGAAGCGTATTTTTTTTCCCTTTAATGTTTTATTCATTCATTCATTCATTGCAAGTTTGTTTTTTTTTAACGTCTTTACTGGAGTATAATTGCTTTACAATGGTGTGTTAGTTTCTGCTTTATAACAAAGTGAATCAGCTATACATATACATATATCCCCATATCTCTTCCCTCTTGCGTCTCCCTCCCTCCCACCCTCCCTATCCCACCCCTCTAGGTGGTCACAAAGCACCAAGCCAATCTCCCTGTGCTTCCCACTAGCTATCTGTTTTACATTTGGTAGTGTATATATGCCCATGCCACTCTCTCACTTTGTCACAGTTTACCCTTCCCCCTCCCTGTGTCCTCAAGTCCATTCTCTAGTAGGTCTGTGTCTTTATTCCCGTCCTGCCCCTAGGTTCTTCATGACCATTTTTTTTTTTAGATTCCATATATATGTGTTAGCATACGGTATTTGTTTTTCTCTTTCTGACTTACTTCATTCTGTATGACAGACTCTAGGTCCATCCACCTCACTACAAATAACTCAATTTCGTTTCATTTTATGGCTGAGTAATATTCCATTGTATATATGTGCCACATCTTCTTTATCCATTCATCTGTCGATGGACACTTAGGTTGCTTCCATATCCTGGCTATTGTAAATAGAGCTGCAATGAACATTGTGGTACATGACTCTTTTTGAATTACGGTTTTCTCAGGGTATATGCCCAGTAGTGGGATTGCTGGGTCATATGGTAGTTCTATTTTTAGTTTTTTAAGGAACCTGCATACTGTTCTCCATAGTGACTGTATCAATTTACATTCCCACCAACAGTGCAATAGGGTTCCCTTTTCTCCACACCCTCTCCAGCATTTATTGTTTGTAGATTTTTTGATGATGGCCATTCTGACCAGTGTAAGATGATACCTCATTGTAGTTTTGATTTGCATTTCTCTAATGATTAATGATGTTGAGCATTCTTTCATGTGTTTGTTGGCAATCTGTAAATCTTCTTTGGAGAAATGTGTATTTAGGTCTTCTGCCCATTTTTGGATTGTGGTGTTTGTTTTTTTGATATTGAGCTGCATGAGCTGCTTGTAAATTTTGGAGATTAATCCTTCGTCAGTTGCTTCATTTGCAAATATTTTCTCCCATTCTGAAGGCTGTCTTTTCTTTTTCTTTTTTTTTTTTTTTTTTGAAGGCTGTCTTTTCGTCTTGTTTATGGTTTCCTTTGTTGTGCAAAAGCTTTTAAGTTTCATTAGGTCCCATTTGTTTATTTTTGTTTTTATTTCCATTTCTCTAGGAGGTGGGTCAAAAAGGATCTTGCTGTGATTTATGTCATAGAGTGTTCTGCCTATGTTTTCCTCTAAGAGTTTGAGAGTGTCTGGCCTTACATTTAGGTCTTTAATCCATTTAGAGTTTATTTTTGTGTATGGTGTTAGGGAGTGTTCTAATTTCATTCTTTTACATGTAGCTGTCCAGTTTTCCCAGCACAACTTATTAAAGAGGCTGTCTTTTCTCCATTGTATATTCTTGCCTCGTTTATCAAAGGTAAGGTGACCATATGTGCATTGCAAGTTTTATTAAAGTAAAACACAAGTGCTGTGAACAGAGCTTCAGTCAATTGCCCAAGGAATTTTGCAAAGAGGGCACGCCTTGTAACCAGCTCCGCCCCCATCTGCCCCCACTTCCCAGGGATAACCATCATCCTGCCTTCTAACATCATAGGTTATTTGTCCCTGTGTTTCAACTTCCCCTAATTCGAATCATATCATCTAGACTCTCTTGTGTCCTTCATCCTTCGCTCAACATTTTGTTTCTGAGTTTTACCTGTGTGGTCGGACCCTAGCCCTCTTTATAAATCCTCACAATATCTATAAATACTCTTCACTATCCTGAAATGAAATCCACAGACAGTACAACCCACTTACACGCATAATTTTTCCCCCAGTTCGATGTATTGTCCTAAGTGTACCAGAAAGGACCACAAATGGAAATTAGCGCCGAGTAACGAACGGCTAAGAATGGGCAAATCCGTGTTTCATGGGGCCTGAAGCTTATACTGGTTTGAGGGGATTCCCCTTAAGAAAAAGAATCAGGGGCATTCCCTGGCGGTCCAGTGGTTAAGACTCCGCGCTTCCACTGCAGGGGACACGGGATCGATCCCTGGTCGGAGAACTAAGATTCCGCCTGCAGCCGACCTAAAAAAAACAAAAAAAAAAAAGCAGGCCCCTGGCCCCCCACTCTCCCAGGGGTGACCTCTGTCCTCGCCTCCTCCCCGATCCTTACGGTGTCTCTCCCCCACCCTCCTACAGCCAGAATTTGTCAGGCGAATACTTCAGGTATAAAGGCATCCTCTTCCCCGTCGGCATCTACTCACCTGAGAGCATCAGTATCGCAGAGAACTCGGAAGTGCAGGACGACGACATCTTCATCATCACCTACCCCAAGTCAGGTACCCGCTGGGCCGGGGCAGGGGTGCTACGGAGAGTGTTGTGGGTGATGAGAAGGGTACACTGAGGAGAATGGAAGAGGAAAGCGGGAGGGGGTGGGGCGGACGGGGGACGCCTTGGTCCGTTCAGAACCGAGGTGAGCTTGGCCTTTGCACTGGCCGGTCCCTCCGCCAGGGGGCACCCTTCCCCCAGATCCCTGTGTGCCTCGCTCCCTCCCTTCCAACCAGGCTGGCTCTCACCCCCCTTGGGAGGCCTTCCCGGACCTCCCTGGCTAAAATAGCGTCCCCATCCTGTCCCTCTCTATCCCTTAACGCCCCTCATATTTTTCTTCGCTGCCGGCCACTATATCATATATTCATTTGTTGATTTAGTCTCTGGTTTCCTCACTAGAACATGGCTCAGTGAGTGCAGATATTCCGGTTTGTCTTGATCGCGGCTGTGTTCTTTGAACCTAAAACAGTGCCTGGAACTTATTCAATAAACATTTCAGGAAGGAAGGAAGGAGGGAAGGAAGGAAGGAAAGAAAGATCTTAATTTTCTCCATTCGGTTACTGAAATGCTACTTACTGATTGTCTACCATGTGCGGAGACACAGCTCTGAACAAAGGAGACATTTGTTGGGAGAAAATAGGCTTCATTTAAACATGCAGTCGCCTATATTACTATCTAATTAGGGTTAGGGTGGGTCCCCACCCCCACCCCCCGCCCAAGGAAAGGTGAAGAGAGCATCGAGTGTAGGTAATAAGAAGGTCTGCGGGATAAGGGCAGGCTTCCTGGGGAGATGTTCATGCAGAGAGTTGGAATCTGCAGAGCGGTTTGAGTGGGAAAGCATATCCTAGACAGAGGAACAGCATGTGCAAAGGCCCTGAGGTGGGAGGTGGCTCGGTGAGTTTGAGGAAGCAAGAGAAGGTCAGTGGGACTGCGGTGGAGGGAGTGACAGGAGAGGCCTGGTGGCAGGGGGTGGGGGGGGGTTCTTCTCTAAAATGTTGGAGCTGCCTTCTTAATTTTTTTCAAAATATTTTTGAAAAATTTCAAAATATTATATTCACCTTTTCCAGCATAGAGTTCGATGAGGGTTCTTTTGGTTTTTGGTAACATATAAAAAAATAATTCACATACCATACAATTCACCCGTTTGAAAGTGTACAAATCTATGGCTGTAGTATATTCACCAAGTTGTGCAACCATCACCACAGTCAACTTTAGAACATTTTCATCACCCCTAACAAGAAACTCCGTACCCATTAGCCATCACCTCCCAATCCCCACATCCACATCCCTAAGCCTTAGGTATCTGCTTTCTCTCTGTATGGATTTGCCCGTTCTGGACATTTCAGGTAAACGGAATGATACAATACACGGTCTTCTGTGTCTGGTATCTTTCACTTAGAGTAATGTTTTTGAGGTTCATCCAAGTTGTTGTCAGTGCTTCATTCCTTTTTATGGCCGAATAATATTCCATGATATGGTTATACTATATTCTGCTTATTCATTTATCAGTTGATAAACAATCAGTTGGGTTGTTTTCACTCTTTGACTCTTATGAATAATGCCTGTAGGAACATTGATATACAAGTCTGTCCGTGGACGTGTTTTCATTTCTCTTGGAGTTCTATGAGTTTTGAGAGACATGTACAAGATACACTACAATCAAGATATAGAGCAGTTCAGGGACTTCCCTGGTGGTCCAGTGGTTAGGACTTGGCACTTCCACTTCAGGAGGCCTGGGTTCAATCCCTGGTGGGGGAACTAGGATCCTGCAAGCCATGTGGCACGGCCAAAAAAAAGATATAAAATAGTTCCATCACCCACCTAAAACAAACAAAAAAACCCTTCACACCCTTTTGTGGTCAGCTCCTTCCTCAACCCAGCCCCGGGCAACCATTGATCTGTTTGCTGCCCCAATAGTTTTGCCTTTTCCAAAATGTCATATACGTGGAATCGTACCCTATGTAGCTTTTGAGGCTGACTTCTTTCACTCAGCATAATGCATTTTAGATCCATCCAAGTTGTTGTATTTTTTTTATTGCTGAGGAGTATTCCATCAGCTGGATGGACCACGGTGGGTTTATCTGTTCATCTGTTGAAGGACACTTGGGTTTTTTTCCAGTTTGGGATGAGTATGAATACAGCTGCTATGAAGCTTTGTGTACAAGTCTCTGCATGGAAATACGTTTTCGTTTATCTTGGGTAAATACTTAGAAGTGGGATTGCTGAGTTTATGGGAATTATGTATGCTTAACTTTATGAGAAACTGCCAAACTGGTTTCCATAGTGGAAACCATCTTGCACTTTTTGGCAAGCAAGCTGCTTTACCATCTTGCATTCTCTCCAGCAACATAGGTGGGTTCCAGATGCTCTGCTTCCTTGTCAGCACTTGATATTGTCAAGTTTTTAAAAAAAATCATTCTAACAGATGTGTTCTAGTATCTCATTGTGGTTCGAATTTGCATGTCTCTAATGGCTAATGATGTTGAGCATCTTTTCAGGGGCTTACTAGCCATCATTATCTTTCTGGGTAATGTGTCTGTTCCTTTTTTTTTTTTTTGCTCTTTTTAACTGGGTTGTTTGTTTTCTAAATATTGAGTTTTGAGAGTTCTTTATATAATCTGAGTACACATCCTTTATCAGATATGCCTTTTGCAAATATTTTCTCCGAGTCTGTGGCTTGTCTTTTCATTTTCTTTTCAGTGTCTTCTAAGAGCAAAAGTTTAAATTTTAATGAGCTCCAATTGTCAATTTGTTCTTTAATGGATCAGACTTTTGATGTCATAGCTATGAAATCTTTTCCTAAACCAAAGTCATAAAGACGGCCTTTATGTTTTCTTCTAGAAGCTTTACAGTTTTAGATTTTACACTAAAGTCTATGATCTAAGATAATTTTTATATGTGGTATGAGGTATAAATCAAGGTTCTTTGTTTGCATATGGTTGTCCAGTTATTCTAGCTATTTTTTAAAGTTTAAAATATCTTAATTTCTCTCTTAGAAAGTAATGCATTCATAGTTCAAAATTCAAGAGGTACAAAGAGGTTTACACTGTAAGATCTCTCTTCTCCCAGTCACCAGTAGTCTTTGTGTATCTTTCCAGAATTTGCATGTACAAGAAAAAATGTACATAATTTTTTTTTACTTTTTTCACACAAAGGTTAACATGTGATACATGCCATTTTGCCTCATGTTTTTGTTTTGTTTTGTTTTATGGTTGTGCCTTCTTTTTCCTTGTATTTTGATATCATCCCATCTTAGAACTGTAAACAAAGAGCTTCCTGGTTTTTGGTTTTTCTTACAGTTCCATAGTATTGCATAACATTAGATGTACAAGAATTCTTGTTTAACTAGTTCCTTACTGATTAGCTTTTCCTGGTTTCCAATCTTTTGCATTTATTTATTTTTTAAAATTAATTTATTTATTTTTGGCTGCGTTGGGTCTTCCTTGCTGCGCGCGGGCTGGGCTTTCTCTAGTTGCCGCGAACAGGGGCTACTCTTCGCTGCGGTGCACGTGCTTCTCATTGCGGTGGCTTCTCTTGTTGCAGAGCAGGGGCTCTAGGCACACGGGCTTCAGTAGTTGTGGCGGGCTTAGTTGCTCCGCGGCATGTGGGATCTTCCCGGACCAGGGCTCGAACTCGTCCCTGCATTGGCAGGCGGATTCTTAACCACTGCACTACCAGGGAAGTCCCCAGTCTTTTGCACTTATACACAATATAAACTTTACACACAATGCCACATCTTGTGCAAGTGTCATTTGCACACGTATGCGTTTATCTGTAGAACAAACTCCTAGATACGGAATTGCTTGGTCAGAGCCTCTGTGTGTTTGCAATTTTGATGAATATAGCCAAATTTCCCTCCACAGAAGTTGTGGAAATCTGTTCCCCAAACAGCAGGCTTTGCTTGAAACAGCTTTGGTGATAGACGGTAGTGATGTTTGCACAACAATGTGAATGTACTTAATGCCTCAGAACCGTACTCTTAAAAATGGTTAAATTGGTAAATTTCATGTTACGTATCTTTTGCCACATACCCACAAAAAAAGAATTATTAACTGGTAACAGGGGGTTAAAACACCAAGGGGTAAAGAGAACCCTGAACAATACAGGAAGAGCTAATACGGGGAGAAGCCCCTCCCTCTAGGGCTGAAGCAGAGAGCACCCGAGGAAATTTGCTTTGGGACGAGGGGCGGGGTGAGGGGGAGTAAGTGTCACTGGGGTCTACTGCACTGCTGGCCGCTGTCCATCACAAGAGCTGGCTGGGAGAAGCCCAGGAGAACCAGGAAGAGAAACCCCATCCTTCTGCAGGGCTCCTCTGCGCCCTCTACTGACAAAGCTTCACATTGCGCTAGGTGGCAAAGGAGATCCGTTTACACAGCTCCAAGGGCACAAAACAGGGCAACCAAGAGTGGATTTGGAGCTGAGAGGCAATACACTGGGAACTGGCACAGGGTAGTTGTTAGAACCCAGGACAATATAATACTAACACCAAGTGATTGTTCACATTACTATTATTTCTCATCTGACCTACCTGTAATCTCCTGGAATCCAGACCTGTGAACTGGGTCATGGATGAGATCCCTTCCTACTATGTGATGTTTGTGGCTCCCTCAAGAAATCAAGGGCTTACTCCCATGAAAGGGCAGTGAAAAGAGCTAAGATTTTAAGTCTAGCATGAAAGGGCAGTGAAAAGAGCTGAGATTTTAAGTCTGGCCACCTGAATTCAGTTCCAGCTTCCTCTGTGTATTAATGGAGTGCTTGAGAATCTCAGAAGAAATTTCAATAGAAATTTATTTCTTGGGAATTCCCTGGCAGTCCAGTGGTTAGGACTCCATGCTTTCACTGCCGAGAGCCCGGGCTCAATCCCTGGTCGGGGAACTAAGATCCCACAAGCTGCGTGGCGCCGTCAAAAAAAAAAAAGAAATTTATTTCTCATTCCTGTAAATTCCACCTAGTGCAGGATAGATGGAGGGAAGTTGCGGGGAAATCCATGCTGTCTCCAGCATCCTGGCTCCTTCCATCTTATGGCTCTGCCATCCCCAGGAGCCCCAGTTTCCACTGGCATCTCTGCACTCAGCCAGCAGGGGGCGGGGAGGTGGGGGTGGGGAGGATGTGTCACGTGGCCCGTGTTTATGGGCCAAGTTTGGAAATGGCTGCACATGGCTGCCACTGCACTTCCTTGGCCAGAACTCAGTCACACGGTCCCACGTGTAGCTTCAGGGGAGGCTGGAAAAATGTCGCCCTGTTATATTCCCGGTAGAGAAACGAAATGGGGTTGGGGGGACAGCTAGCCAATCCTGGCCACGTGCCACTTCCTAGCTTTGCCGCCTTAGTTAGCAACTTTGTTTCTTTGAGCTTCAGTTTCCTGCTTTGAAAATCAAGATAACCAACCCTGAGTGGGAAGAGGGAGGGATAAATTAGGAGGTTGGGATTAACAGATACACACTACTATATATAAAAGAGATAAACAACAAGGACCTACTGTATAGCACAGGGAACTATATGTAATATCTTGTAATAACCTACAATGGAAAAGAATCTGAAAAAGAGATATATATATATGTGTATATATATATATATATATATATATATATATATATATATAATATCTGAATCACTTTGCTGTACACCTGAAACTAACACAAGATTGTAAATCAACTATACTTCAATTTTAAAAAAAGATAACCAATCCTAACTTCTGTGCTGTGTGAGGAATCCATGCAATAAACATATGCAGCAAATTGTGCAATAAATGCAGCCATTATGAATTTGATTGTATCCCCCCTTCACCCCTTCCCACCTCTGATTAATTTGCCCAATTCTTCCAACAGGCACAAACTGGATGATTGAGATCCTCAGCTTAATCCTAAAGGACGGGGACCCCTCCTGGATCCACTCAGTGCCCATTTGGAAGCGGTCGCCCTGGTGTGAGGCCATCATGGGTGCCTTCAGCCTCCCCGACCAGCCCAGCCCTCGCCTCATGAGCTCCCACCTCCCCATCCAGCTCTTCACCAAGGCCTTCTTCAACTCCAAGGCCAAGGTGTGGGAGGATGGAGGGGAGTGTGTGTTGGTGGGGCAAAGTATAACTAACTGATGAACTCAGCACATATTTATTGAGGACCTACTGTGTGCCCGGCCCTGATCTAGAACAGCAGCAAATACACACACAAGGAACACCCACCTTATGAGCCCACATTCTAAAGGGGACAGACAAAGAATAGATGGAGTAAATAAGGAAAAGATTGAATACATCCAAGGTGATCAGTTCACATTGAGAAGGAGGGGAAGGTGGGGGTTAGAGTTAGGGGTAGGGGGTGCAATTATAAATAGGGTGGTCAAAGGAGGCCTCAGTAAGAAGGCGTGGTTTGAGTAAAGACCTGGGAGGTGAGGGAAGGAAGCCCAAGGTGGGGTCTGGGGGAAGAACATTCCTGGCAGAGGCACGAGCAGGTGCAAAGGCCCTGGGGTCGATGTGGCATGCCTGAGGTCCAGCAAGGAGGACTGTGTGGTTGCATCTAAGTGAGCAAGGGGGAGAGGAAGAGAGATGAGGTCAGAGAGGTAACAGGGACCAAAATGTGCAGGGCTGTGTGGACTTTGGTGGGGAGTTTGCCTGTCTCTGAGTGAGACAGGAGCCAGGGGAGGGCTCAGAGCCAAGGAGAAGCAGGATCCAACTTAGGTTTTCACAGGCGCCCTCTGGCTGCAAGTCAGGGAACAGACCATCAGGGTGAGGGCAGAAGCCAGGTGCCAGGGAGGAGGTGACAATGGAGGCAAACAGGGTGGTGGTCACAGGGAGGTGAAGAAAAAGGGCTGGGTTTGGAGTGTATTTGGAAGGTGGAACCAGGAAGAGTGGCTGGCAGGTTGGATGTGGGTGTGAGAGAAACAGATGAGTCAAGGGTGACTGCAGGGGGTTTGGTTTAAGCAGCTGGGAGGATGGGGCTGCCATGAACTGAGATGGGGAGGTTGGGGAGGAGAGGTTTGGGGGGAAGATGGCTCTGCTGTGACCCATCGACACCCAGGTGGAGGATGCCAGTGGGCCGTGAGATAGACAAATCTGGATTTGACAGGAGAGATGTGGGCTGGACACATCTATTTGCAGCCTATTGAGATGTGTATATATATATATATGGAGAGAGACAGAGACAGAGAGAAACAGAGACAGAGAGACAGACAGAGAAATTAAAGCCAGGAGACTGGTGGGATCACCAAGGAAGGAAGTGAGTATAGACAGAGAAGAGATCAGACTGCAATCTAGGGGTCCCCAAGTCCACCTTCAGGCTCAGTGATTCACTAGAAGGACTCCAGAACTCAGCAAAGCTGTTATACTCACGGTTACAGCTTATTACAGAGAAAGGATAGAGATTAAGGTCAATGAAAGGAAGAGGTGGGAATTCCCTGGCGGTCCAGTGGTTAGGACTTGGCACTCACACTGCTGAGGGCCCGGGTTCAATCCCCGGTCAGGGAACTAAAATCCCACAAGCCGTGTGGAGAGTCAAAAAAAAAAAAAAAAAAGATGAAGGGAAGAGGTGCCTGGGGGATCATCCAGGTGAGACCAGCCACCAGCTTCAAGTTCTCTCTCTCCCAGTGGAGTTGCATGGGCAGTGCTCAGTCCCCCAGCAATGACATGTGACAACACACACGGAGTAGCACCAAGGAAGCTCACCCGAGCCTCGGCATCCAGGGCTTTTGTTGGAGGTTGGCCACATAGCCATGGCTGACCACCCGGGTGGCTGACCTTGGTCCTGGGGAAGGACGTATCTGATGGGGCTGGAGTGGGGTTAGTTGTGGAATATCAAGCTGGTAAACAGATTGGAACCAGGTCATCAGGGCCTTGAAGGCCAGACCCAGGGTCTGGGACTCCACTCTGGGGCGCTGGAGAGCCAAGGAGGGCACGGTCAGCTCTGGGTACAGAAAGGCCCTCTGGGGCTGTGTGGAGGCTGGGAGGCTGAGGAGGAGGCTGGGGCCTCCGCTGCGGGAATAGGAAGGAAGGGTGGCTGTCCTTCTCTGTTGGTCAACACCCCTCACCATGATCTTCCCTACCCTGAACCCCATGCCTTGCTCCTCCACTCTTTATTTCCTGAAGCCAAACTGTCCCTCCACCTGGCCTTGAAACAGTCCCTCTCTTTTCCTAGAATGTGGTTGGAGGGAGCTCTCCCCTCCTGTGGATTGAGGTGAACTGATCTGAACTCCCATTAGCTAGGAAGTCCCTTGAGAAGTCTACCCTGAGTCCGTCCTGCTGCAGGATCAGAAGAGAGAAGTCTCGAGGGCACGAAACCTCGGGGTCTGACATCTTCTCCCCTCTTCCCAACACCCACACACAGGTGATCTACATGGGCCGGAACCCCCGGGACGTGGTGGTCTCGCTCTATCACTACTCCAAGATCGCCAGGCAGTTGAAGGACCCTGGCACGCCTGACCAGTTCCTGAAGAACTTCCTCAAAGGCGAAGGTGAGGACTGGGGCAGAGTGAGGTGGGGGGAGCCCCTAGTGGACAGAGGAGGAATAAGAAGGAGCTGGGGAGAGGCAGGGATGGGGGGCTTGGAGGGAGGCCTCCAGCTCTAAGGGGCCAAAGCCTGGGGCCATGTGGGGCTAGTTGGGGCCCTCTGAGCCCCAGCGGGGGGTGGCCCAGATGCCCATCCCTCACCCTGCCTGCCTCTCTGTCCTCAGTGCAGTTCGGCTCCTGGTTCGACCACATTAAGGGCTGGATTCGGATGCAGGGCAAAGAGAACTTCTTGTTTATCACCTACGAGGAGCTGCAGCAGGTGATTCCCCCTCCCGCACCTCGACCCAGCGCCCCCCCACTCCTCCCTTCCTCACGCCCTCCAGCTCCCCTTCCCAGATGGCAGAGAGCTAAGGAGAAAAGGCAAGTGGGGAAGGAGGATCCGGAATGTGTGTGGGCATGATTTTCAGAACGGTGGTCAGGGGAGAGCCATGGAGCTATCTGGGGAAAAGTGTCTCGGGCAGAGGGAACAGCCAGTGCAAAGGCCCTGAGTGTGATTGATGTGTTCCAAGGAGAGCAAAGAGGCTGGAGTGGCCAGAGCTGAGAGGGGGTGGGGTGGGAAATGAAGGCACAGAGGGGACGGGACCCACAGTGAGGATTTTGGCTTTTCTCTGAGTAGGTGGGAGCTACAGGTGGCCTCTGAGCAGGGGAGGTGATAGGTTAAATGAGACGATACAAAACTGTGACCCATGGGAAGTGATGATGGTTTCACTATGGTTGTGACCTGAAAGGCAGAGGGAAGCAGTGGAAGGAAACAGCCTTTGGAGGCAGACAGGGAGCTTGTCTGCACCCCGTCAAACATTCCCGGGGCAGGCACCTGGGAGAGAGAGGCCTTCTGGCTGGGGCAATCAGGAAGGGCTGCCTGGAAGAAGGGACCATGCAGAATGACTACGACTTTGCCCGGCTGTAAGGAGGACGCTGGGCTTCCAGATGGACCAATCCCCAGTGAACGTGTCCAACTCTTCTGTGTTCTTAACAAAGATCTGTTCTGAGAGGCTGGGAATCTAAGTGGTTCCCAATACATGTTCCTTCACCAACGGCCCCAGACACGTTCTCTTCCCGTGTGTGCATTTCATGTATTTTTCGTATCCTCCTTTTTGTTGATACTTTGCGTAGCAGAAAGAGCCTGGATTTTGGTGTTCAAAAAGCCGTTAAAATCCTCTTTAAAATCTCAGAGCCTCAGACGTCTCATCCTTAAAAATGTGTGGAAAATGCTGGCTCAGAGGGTTGTTGTGAGGACCACAGTACCTGGCATTGGCATATTGTAACCGTCTGACAAGGTACAGCAAAGTGTTAGTATAGTGTGCCAAAGTAAGAGTAATTAGGTTCTGAGCAAGGGCCTATCTGATTAATAATAACCATAACAGCTAATGTTTCCGCCTCTCAAGCTGCAAAATATGGTAATTTTTAAATGGTTCACCCCAATATTATTATTGCCCCCATTTTACAGAGGAGGAAAGTGGGGGCTTATAACCTCGAGAGAGTTGAGAAACTGCCTGAGGCACATAGCTCTCCACTGCAGACCCCATGGGTTTGGTTTTTTTTTTCCACCCTGGTAAATCTCTTTTGATGGAAAGATCTAGAAAAGATTTCGGCATCACCCCTCCCCTCTGTTTTCCATCAAGCTTTGTTCTCTGAACCAAAAACTGGGCCACGCAGCCTGACCGAGCTTCTGGGCTGCCCCTGAGTGTGAGGAACTGCCAACATGTTAGAATTTCTGGGACACGTCAGTGGTTCAAGAGGATAAAGGGATGGAGGCTTATGAAACCAAGAATGACCTGGAAAATCAGGGCCGTGGGGTCGGTGGAACTGACCAGAAGGCTGACTGTGCCGGGCGCTGCATATCAGGGAAGCCAGGGAGATAGAAGAGAGGATTGTGGGCTTTGGGGACTCAAATCTGAGCTCCTCCTTGGCTGTGTGACCCTGGAAAGTGTCTTCCCCTCTCTGGGCCTCCATTTACTGATGGGGGTAATGACACCTCTCTGCCAGGCTATTGGGAGGATTGGCACAAATACGCATGAGGGGCTTGGACTAGAGATTGGTACACAGTAGGTGCTTAATCCACAGTGACTTGAGCCATCAGTCATGAGAGAGGTGATACTTGAGCTGCATCTGGATGGGTAAGTTTGCCAGGTGGAGAAGGGTGGTGCAGGGCATTCCTGAGAGCCCCGTGCCAAGGCCTGCAGGGAGGAAAGCGCAGGGAAGGAGAGGAAAGACCACGCCACGCCTGTCCTTAAAAGCCAGGCCTGGGGACTGGGGCCCTGGGAAGCCGCAGGAGGGCTGGGAGCAGGGGAGGAGCAGGGTCAGCTCTGGGTGTGAGGGACTGGAGGCAGGGAGGCCGGGGAGGAGGGTGAGGCGAGGCTCCAGAGGGCGAGGACAAGGCCTGGCCAGTGCTAGGGACTGTGGGGACACAGAGGAGGGGGTATGGCAGAGAGCTGAAGCAGGAGGGACGGGGCTGATGACTGACAGGGGCAAGAGGGGGAAGGGGCAAGGGGAGGTTAGGACGGGCCAGGAGTCTGGCTCTGGGTGAATGACGGGGCTGTTCTGGGATGGGGACCTGAGGGGTGGGGGGGCAGGTTTGGGGCACAGACCAGTTGACACCTGTTTCAAACCTGAAAGAGGGTGACACTCCATAAGATGCTGGACTGACCTCTGCCCCCTGCTGTGACCTCTGACCCAGGCCCACCCCTTCCCTCCCACCCACAGAACCCTCCAAAACCCCAAACTGTCAAAAACCTTCAGAGGCCATAGCCCAACCCTTCGGCTTGGAGGTGAGGAAACTGAGGCAAAGAGGCAGAATCACCCAGATTCCAGGTCTGGGTTGGGAGTCAGGCATCCAAACTCTGGGACTGGTGCTCCTCCCTGGTCTGGGGTCCCCTCCCTCCGCTGGCTCATCCCCTGACCCCTCTCCCCTGCCCCCAGGATCTCCACAGTTCCGTGCAGCGCATCTGCCAGTTCCTGGGCCGGCCGCTGGGCGAGGAGGCGCTGGAGTCCGTCGTGGCGCACTCGGCCTTCAAAGCCATGAAGGCCAACACCATGTCCAACTTCTCCCTGCTGCCCCCCAGCCTGCTGGACCAGCGCCACGGTGCCTTCCTCCGGAAAGGTAAGGGGACTCTGGGGTTCCAAGCCCCATTAGGCCACTGCCTGGCTGTGTGTCTTGGGCAAGTTATTTAACCTCTCTGGGCCTGTTTTCCCGGCTGTTACATGGGGCTGCTCCAACAGAACTGCCTTCATGGGGTCACTGTGGACCCATGAATCCACACACAGGGCTTAGCACGGGGCCTGGCACACAGCTGGTGCTGCGGATGTGCCTGCCGTCTCAGATCCACCACTCCCAGAGAGCTCCCCGTGGGAAGAAAACGCATCAAGGCGTTGCCATAGCCAGCTCTGAACACTATGAGGCTATCTGGAGTCCTTGCGAATCCTTCTTAGCATTAATGTTTACCCCAGAAATATTCAAGTGTTGGATTACAGGCTGAGGGTGGGAGTGTATTAGTTTTCTATTCCTGCTGGAACCAAATACCACAAACTTTGTGCCTTAAAACAACACACATTCAGGGCATTTCCTGGCAGTCCAGTGGTTAGGACTCACTGCCGTGGCCCAGGGGTTGGGGAACTAAGATCTTGCACGGCGCAGCCAAAAAAAGAAAAAAAAAAAAAGAAAAGATTAAAAACACACACACATTCACTCCTTTACCATTCTGGATGTCAGAAGTCCAAAATCAGCCTCACTGGGCTAAAATTAAAGTGTCAGCACCGTGTTCTTTCTGGAGACCCTAGGGGAGAATCGGTTCCCTGCCTTTACAGTTTCCAGACCCGCCTGCATCCCTTGGCTCGTGGCCCCTTCCTCCACCTTCAAAACCATCTTCTACTCTCTGACACTGACCCTCCTGCATCCTCTTATAAGGATGTTTGCCATTAAGCGTCAAGATCTTTAACTTAATCACATCTGCAAAGTCCCTTTTGCCATGTCAGGTCACATATTCATAGGTTCTAAGGGTTAGGTCGTGGACATCTTGGTGGGAGCTCATTATTCAGCCCACCACAGGGAGCCCCCCAGACCTCACTAGGGGTGTCATGTAATGTGGTGTATTTGCTAAAATTCAAAATACTGTGATCCACAGGGAGGGGGAAGGGCAAGCTGGGACGAAGTGAGAGTAGCATTGACATATATACACTACCAAATGTAAAATAGATAGCTAGTGGGAAGCAGCTGCGTCGCACAGGGAGATCAGTTCTGTGCTTTGTGACCACCTAGAGGGTTGGGATAGGGAGGGTGAGAGGGAGGGGATATGGGGATATATGTATACATATAGCTGATTCACTTTGTTATACAGCAGAAACCAACACAACATTGTAAAGCATTTATACTCCAATAAAGATGTTAAAAAAAATACTGTGATCCAAATGACTTTGGCCCCAGGACTCCAGGTAAAGGCTGGTGGCCCCGGTTACCCCATGCGATAAGAAACTTGAGGGATCTGAGTGCTCACCTCGGGGCACAGAGAACTAGCAAAGTCACGCCCCTTACCTGCTCGGTTGCTGTGAGGGGCTAAGGAGTGAATCCTGGCAAACGGTCAGCATGATGCCAGGCACCCACTAAGTGCAGGGAAAGCCCTGGTTCCCAGTGTCAGAGCAATACTGAAGGTAGTGGAGAGCGCTGTAGGAGTACTGGAGCGAGGAAGCCCTGTTCTAGCAAGGGAGGTGAGGGACACGGCACAGGGGAGGTGATACAGGGGCTGGGAAGGATGTGCAGGAATGCTAGGTGAGGAGGCGGATATTCTGGGTAGAGATTTAAGAGGTCGGTGGAGGAAGGTAGGAGGTCTGCTGGAGGGAGGAGTAGGGCAGGAGGAAGCTGAGGGAGGGAGGAGGCAAGAATGGCGCCCAGGGGTCTGGCCAGGCGACTGGTGGCCAGTGTAAGTAAGTGTCAGCCATCATCACAGGAGGGAAAGGGGCAAAAATGGAGATGGAGGGGGGCGGGGGAAGGACAGCGCTTCTTGCAACGGGAACGCCATAGGCAAAGGCCAGGAGGTGGGAAAGAAGGTGCTGGGATCTTGGGGGCGGGGGACGAGGCTCTGGATGCTCCTCACCTCGGCCGTCCCTCCCTTCCCTCCAGGGATCTGCGGTGACTGGAAGAACCATTTCACGGTGGCGCAGAGCGAAGCCTTCGACCGAGTCTACCGCGAGCGGATGCGGGGGCTGCCGACCTTCCCCTGGGACGTGGACCCCGAGGACGCCGGTCCGGACCCCGACCCCAGTCCCGACCCGAGTGCCAGCCCAGACCAGGACTCCGAGCCACCCCACCCGTGACCCTGAGAATAAACGCATCGCTCGCTACTGCCCCGGCTCCTCGATGCGCCGCGGAGGTGGCGTGCCGCAGGCGGGCGGCAGGGGGCGCGCGAGGGCGGACGGGGCGCCACTGCCGGCCACCGAGGCCGGGGTGGGGACCCGAGCAGGGCACCCAAGGCCTGGGGAGGGCGAGGTCCTCTAACCCACCTGGCACGCCAGTGGGGTCGGTGACTCAGAAGCCTCTCCCAGAGGCAAAGGTGGGGGCAGGGAGGCCAGCACTGGGCACCTGACTCCCCCAGGGTCAGGGTGCTGCGGCCCAGACTCCTGGATCCTTGGGAAGCAGAGTGATGGCGACCAGAACCCCTGGGTCCTTGGGGAGGAGGGTGCTGGGGCCCCGGACTCCTGGGTCTGAGGGAGTAGGGGGCCAGGTCTGGACTCCTGGGTCTCCCATGAGACTGTGGAAATGCAAGTTTCTGGCATGAAGCACCTTTATTCTGAGCAGAGGTAAAAGGCAGCCCTAACCGATCACCCCTTAGCGCCCACAAAACAGTTGCAGCACCTGCTGGGTCCCTCTCCATGGCCCTGACCTGTTCCCCAACAGGTGTGTCCTCACCGATTTCCAGTCCCTCATGATTCAGCTCGGCTCCCCGGGTCGGGTTCTCTCCTCTCCTCGGCCAGGCTCAGTTTACCCACAGCTCCTGAGCATGGCGGGTGCAGGAAGCCTCCCCTCAGCCCCAGGGACGCCCCATCTTCACCCCACACAATTCCAGCATGGGGGCCACTCAGCCAGGCCTCTCCTCAGAGAAGTTCTGACCCGGCCCGAACAGGAAGTGTGCTGTTCTAGGATCCCAGCTAGTGGAGACCTTGTGCCCATTTTCTAGGCTGTGACAATGAGGTCTGGAGTGAGCACTGGGCTTGCCCAAGTTCTAGAACAAGTGAAAAGAAAAGAAAAATCCCTTCCACTTCCCAGACACTGAGGCCAGAAGCCTTGTTCAAGGTATAACAGTGAGGCAGGGGGCTTTGAGCGACAGTTGTCTGACTGTCTTGGGACGGGGCCAGCCCCATGTGGCTTTGGCTCCTGTCAGCGCCACCCCCTGAGTCCTGGCTGGGCGGCCCGGTCTGGCTGCCGGACGCCTCTGGGTTCTGGGAGTTTGGAGGCAGCATCTTCACCAAACTGCCTTCGGGTCGGGGACAGATAGTGGAGGCGGCGGGCAGGGATGAGGGGCAAGGGGCCGCCCCGGGGCTGGAAGCGGGCCAGTGGACCGGAGTCCGCCTCACCACCGGGGGCCCCTCCAGCGCCCCGCTGCCTCATCAGGGCCTTGGCTGGGGTGTCCTTGGAGCCCCAGGACTTCTTGAGCTGTGGAGGAAAAGAGAGGGAGGTGAGAGGAGGCTCTTGGGGGCCCAGAGGAGGAAGGAGGTGAGACCGGAGGGAGGTGAGGACGGAGGGGAGGGTGTGAAACTCCGAGGGGGTCTCCAGAACCAGGAGGGAAGTGAGTGGGGAGGCGGGGGACGCCCAGACCTACAGAAGGGGCAAGGAGCTGCGTCCCCACGCGCAGATTTGCAGTGGGGGAGGAACAGGAAGCAGCCGGCAGCTTCATGGGGGGAGCAAATATTTGCCAAGGGAGTTGATGCTGGGTGAGGGCGGCTCAGGATTGGGTAGAAGTGAGGACCTGGCCCTTGCCCATCCCTCTTCTCCCTTTGACCCGGATGGAGGGAGGTGATTCCTGGGACTTTCTCCCTCACCCTCCAGAGAGGTGTTGAGCTCCCACTTAGCAGATGGGGAAACTGAGGCTCAGAGGGGGCACAGCTCACAGAGGAACTGACCCCAGGTCTGTCTGGATCCAGGGAAAATCCACTGGTTTCTCCCACGTGGCTCTGCTCTTACCCTCTCCATAGCCCACTTCACAGCTGAGGACACTGAGGCCCCGCCCAGGGTTCCCCAGAGAACTGGGGCAGGCTCTGCTGGAACCCCAGTGTCTAAGCAGCTGGGGGAAGGGAGGGGAGACCCCCCCTGACCTTCCCTAATCCCCTCCCCAATACCCCTAGCACACTCGAATCCAGGAAGCCAGCGAGCAGAGCATTTAAAAGTTCTGCCTGGGAGGCAACCAGGGCTAAGGTCCAATTCCTCCCTGGTGCCTCAGTTTCCCCATCTGTGAAATGGGTGGGTGGAGAGCTGTAATCACATCCACCTCATAGGGTTACATTTAACCACCTCTGTGAAAGCGCTTGGCACAGGGCCTGGCACGTGGCAAGGTGCCCGCAAAAGATCGTTGCTTCGACTTGGGCAAGTTAAACGCAACCTCTCTGAGCCTCAGCTTTCCCATCTGTAAAAGTGAGCATAATAAGAGTATCGCTTCACTGCCCTGGGAGGATATCAGGAAATCAAAATAAATTCCATTTTGGGAATTTATTGTAATGATGATGATTATTCTATTTCTTTCGATTTCATTGACTCCTCCGCCCAAGCAAACTGAGGATGGGGACACTAGCTCAGCCCATTTCCTTGATGAGAACACTGAGGTTCAGAGAAGGCAAGTCTCCGCCTCCCACCCCCGGGCTCTCACAGTTGGTATATCTTGCCAGGTTTCACACCCAGGGTTCTTGGGGTCTCTACCCAGTGTTACCCGGCGCTCCCCTGCCCAGCACACGGTAGGGATACAGGAAGTGGACGATGCAATTATGAACACAGGGGAGCAGTTTTGCTTTCCCCCACCCCGCCCCCCCGGGGCCAGGCACATCGCAGGCCCTCACATGCCTCTATTCTCTTCCAGCTATTCTCTCTCAGGCCAGCCACCAGGTCTCACCTCGTTGTCACCGTCACTAGAGCCTGACAGCTGGGACAGGCGGCTCAGGTCCCATAGGGAGCGGCTGGGCTGGGCCAGGGGGCCACTGGGGGTCCGGGCACGCTGTACACTCCTCAGGATGTCGCTAAGAGCTGGCCCTGGCTTGGCCAGGGTCTTCTGTCTGTCCCCCTCGAAGACTCGGCAGGCGGCCAGGCGGTGGGCCAGCGAGCCATCAGGCAGTGGTGGCGGCGACGGGGCCACGGAGCAGCGGCGGGCCACGCGATGCGGGCTGTAGGCCAGCTGCAGCCCCCCCAGGGCTCTGACAAAGGGACCCCGGGTGGGCGCGGGCGGGAGCGGCCAGGAGGCCGCATAGAGTGTCCGGAACTCTCGGCTGAAGGCATCGGCGATCTCACCGGTCAGCAGGGTCACCAGACCACGGTGCAGGCGTGAGTCACTCCATGTGAAGCTGGGGGGCACAGAGGTGGGGGTCAGGATCTCCAAGCAGCCCCAGAAGCCTGGTCTGGCCCCCATCACCAGACCCCAACCTGGTCCCAGGGCAGGCTCTGTGACCTCAGCCAAGTCCTGCCATCCCTCTGGCCTCAACATGCACCTCTGTAGAATGGGAACAATGAAGTACATACGCCAGAGGGTTGATGTGAAGACAACATGAGTTAAAGTCCTTAAATGATCATCTGGAATCAGACTCGAGTTTAAACCTGGCCTCTGCCCTGTCCCCATGGAGGGATACCTCAGTTTCCCCCTCTGGAGAGAGATGGGATTCTGACACCCTCAGGGACTGAAGACTCAGCTGCTTCCTACAATGATTGCCATTTATTAAGTGCTTGCTGTGTGCCAGGCTCTAGGTGTGCCTGCTCCCTGCCTCAGTTTGTTCATCTGTAATATGGAGCTAAAACGTAGGAAGCTTAGAAATCAGAGAACATGGGTCAGGCCTCCTGCCCAGGGCCTGGTAGGTGCCCAGCATTAAAAGCCTGCGAGCCGTGGTGAGCTGTGCCCTTACTATCCCTGTGATCACGGTGGTTGTGATTTAAAGCATTGAGCACAGGTCTTGGTACACAGCAGGTGCTCAGTAAATGCTCTCTTTGGAATTAAATGAACCTGGACTCTCGTCCTGGCTCAGGGGACCTTGGACATATCAATTTCCCTTCCTGAGCTTCATTCGCTTTGCCCATCGGAAAAACAGGCTCGCCCTGGGCTGTGTATCTTGCACTCGGCAGGACAGCACCCAGCACCCAGCAGAGCGGATGAGTTCGCAGCCGAGATGATGAAAGTTGGTCTGAGCCTCCTTACCTAGGCAGAGTGGCAGTGTCCTTGCTCCCGGGCAGGTCGGTCGGCCAGCCTGCCCCTCAGATTGTGACACCCCTCCCCCACCTATGACCTCACCCCCAGAGCAGCCAGTGGGAACCCTGGGTGGGGTCTGTGAGGTCACCCCATTCCGTTCCACAAAGTCTCTTGTCAGGCAGCAGCCACTGGCTCGTCTCCATCCCGGGGGAGTTTCTGAGACCCAAGGACCGGAGAGCTGTGGTCACAACGGAGCTTCCAAGAGGGACGCGGACCATTGGGAACCGAGGACACACCAGGTGCTGATCCTGGGAGACCAGAACCAGGGGTACAAGTCTTGCGGGCGTGAGGAGTGTCATTCAGCAGTTCCGGGAGGCCCAGGAAGCCTACGGCCTGGCTTGGGCACCGTCACCGCCGCCAGGCCACCATGGTCCTCAGCTGGCTGCTGCTTCTGGTGATGGCTCTGCCCCCAGGCACGACAGGCACCAAGGACTGCGTCTTCTGTGAGCTGACCGACTCCACGACCTGTCCCGGCACCCACATGCGCTGTGGCGATGACGAGGACTGCTTCACGGGCCACGGGGTGGCCCCCGGCATCAGCCCCATCATCAACAAAGGCTGCGTGCAGGCCACCTCGTGTGGCCACGAGGAGCCCGTCAGCTACATGGGTGTCACCTACAGCCTCACCACCAACTGTTGCACCGGCCGCCTGTGTAACGGGGCCCCCCACCCCGCAGGCGGCCAGATGGCAGGGGCCACCACCGGCCTGGCGCTGGGCGTGCCACTATTCCTCCGACATTTGCTGTGACCAACCTGGAGGGCAGGGCTCCAGACTGGTCTCCCGCCTGCACTGCCCCCCGTGTCCCCCGCCTCCATCCCCTTCCCCTATCAAATGGCCAGAGGCCCTGGACAACCTCTTGTGGCCCTGGCCTCATCCACTCTAGGGCTGTCACCAGAGTCCAGGGCTCAGCGAGGCATCCTCAGGCCTGATTTAGTGGTGGGGAACCATGCCCGATGGGTTTGACTGCACTACAGTATTTCACTGGTTCTAAGACGCGTATCTTTTCACATTTTGATCAGGATGCTTCTTTGCTTTGGTGGCACCTTAGAGTCTATGAAATATGGTAAAAAAAAAAACAAATAATAATAAACGACAGCTGACGTTTATGGAGCACTTCTTATGTTCCGTGCCAGGCATCATTATCTCATTGAATCCCCAAGTGAAGCTGGGAACGTGGATTCTCCTCAAAACCTCCCAGTCTCGGGAATTCCCTGGCGGTCCAGTGGTTAGGACTCTGCGCTTTCATTGCCGAGGGCCCAGGGTTCAATCCCTGGTCGGGGAACTAAGATCCCGCAAGCTGCGCGTTGCAGACAAAAAAAAGAAAAAAAAAAAACCAACCTCCCAGTCTCGATGCTAGCGGTTCTCAAAATGTGGTCCCTGAACAAGCAGCCTCAGTATCATCAACCGGGAACTTGCTAGAAATGCCAATTCTCGGGCCCCATCCCAGCCCGGCTGAAAAGGAGCGGGGCTCAGAAATCTGTTTGCTTTTTTTTTTTAACAAGTCGTCCAGCCTAGAGTAAAGGTAATCAAGTGGGCACTTCTGCCCCTCGGGGGGCACCGGGCAAAGTCTGGAGACGGTTTGCGTAGTCGTACTTGGGGAAGGGGGAACGCTACCAGCATCTCCTGGGTAGAGGGCAGTTCAGCCCAGGAAAGCCCCCCCCCACAGCACAGAGTCATCCGGCCCCAAATGTGAGTAGTACCTCTGTTGAGAAACCTTGCTGTAGACGCACTAACTGAACCATCCCATTGTCTAGAGGGCGAAACTGGGGCACAAAGAGGGGAAGTCAGTTATGCAAAGTCACACAGCCAGTAACTGTCCGAGCTAGGATTTGACCCCAGGCTCTTTGACCTGGAGTCCACGTGCCCCCTGACATGCTGTTCCCAGGAAGTAAGTGCTGCTATTTTCACACTTTCCAGATGGGAAAACTGAGGTTCAGAGTGGGGAAGGCATCAGCCCCATGTCACAGAACTAAGAAGTCACGGAGCCAGGTTCCAGGGTCAATCAGACCCCAAAGAGAGCAGAGGAGGGACATGAGATGGTCTGAGGGCTGGGCCATTTGCATACCAGCTCTGATTTTTGTACAGATGCTCAGAGAGGTGGAGTTACTCACCCAAAGCAGAGCTCAGACTTCAATCCAGGTCCCCCTGGTTTGGAAACTCCCACACACCAAGTGAGAGCCCAGTTTTCCAGATGAGGAAACACAGGGGTCACAGAGATGAAGACTTACCCCCAGGCCACTAAACAGCCCAGCAGCAGGGCCAGTGCCAGCCTGTTCTGCCACAGGACACCTTCTCTCCCGAGCAGGGGGTTTAAACCCATTTTACAGATGAGGAAAGAGAGTCTGGGAAAGGGGATGCCAACTGCTGTCTGAAGCCACTGAGGGAGAGTTGGGGACAGGAGACCGGGCAGTGTGGTGAGGGGGGGTAGCCGCACCTGTAGGATCCTGAGATGACCCTCTCGCCGTCCAGCAGCACAAACTTTTCCCGCACGTTGCCGCTCACCTGCCGACGCCAGCGGCTCTGGAAACTGCAGCCCCGCACGACTCGGATGTCCAGGTTCTGGGGTGGGGGAGGCACGCCTTTGCTCAGGCCGACCCCCCAGACCTCCACCCAGTGCTGAGGGCTCAGGATCCCTCCGGGCTGGTCCTACCTAGGTGGCCCATGACTCTCTGGAAGGTTCTGTCCCAGCTTCCTCAGGGCCTCAGGGGTCTGTTGCAGATATTCCTGACTCAGAGGGACCCCATGAGAAGGCTCACCCCAGTTCCCCCCCTGTCATGGGCATCACATCTCAGGGGACCCTCTCAGCTGGCATCCACCTCGATGACCCAGGACCCCATGGAAGGGTCTTCACCTGATGCTCCAAGTGCCAGGGCCTCGGGGACTCAGGGGTCCCTCCTGCCAGGCCCCTACCTCAATGGCCCAGGGGTTCACCCCCAGTTGCTGGGCCAGCGTCAGGAAGGCAGGCAGCTGCTGACGGTCCAGGAGCAGGTAGACGGGCACCCAGCGGCGTGTGGCAGCATCCACCAGGTCCGAAAGCAGGTCTGGGTCAGTGAAGATGTCCATGACCACGGCCACCAGCTGAGGGTGGGGAGAGGGGCTGTGGGTGGAGCCTAGGGCTCAGGGGGACATTCAGAGGGTGAGGTGCTCTGGAGAGTTTAAGGGCCCAGCCTCCATGGGATGTTCAGGGAGCCTGAGCGGGAGACTCCCCAGACATGTACTACTGTTCATGCAGCGCTTATGTGTGAATGAGAAGAAAACAGTCCTTCCTCGAGACCCACACCTCTAACTGCTTGAAAACTGCCATCATAAATCACATGTCTGCAACGGTATCCCTTGAGCTGTGACACTACTACATGGCTGCCCTGCCCCAGGGGTCAGTGGGCTGGAGGTCCTTGCAGGGCACTGTGGGCAGCTGCCCACCTGGGTCCTCCGGAGGGATGACCTGCCAGGCCACCAAGGCGAGCTCTGGGAACTGGGGTGGGGGGGCTGCTGAAGGCCTGGATCTTGCAGGCAGAAAAAGGTAGTAGTGATGAACCCTGACTCACTGGCCAGACAGCCTTGGTTCAGATCCCCACTCGGCCACATACAGGCAAGAGACAACATGCCATGCCTCAGTTTCCCTGTCTCCGCAATGGGTACATGAAGTCTCAACCTCACAGGGTCCTCCTGAGGATTAGGCAGGTTAACTCATATAAAGCACTTAGCACGGGAGCAGTAACAGAAAAATTGTGAAAGAATGGGGGGACTTCCCTGGTGGTGCAGTGGTTAAGAATCGCCTGCCAATGCAGGGGACACGGGTTCGAGCCCTGGTCTGGGAAGAGCCCACATGCCACAGAGCAACTAAGCCTGTGAGCCACAACTACTGAGCCTGTGCTCTAGAGCCCGCGAGCCACAACTACTGAGCCCACGTGCCACAACTACTGAAGCCCGCACGCCTAGAGCCCGTGCTCTGCAACAAGAGAAGCCACCGCAGTGAGAAGCCCGCGCGCCGCAACGAAGAGTAGCCCCTGCTCACCACAGCTAGGGAAAGCCCGCGCGCAGCAATGAAGACCCAACGCAGCCGAAAATAAAATTAAATAAATAAATAAATAAATAAAATATGTAACTAAATAAACTGTTAAAACAAAAGGCTGTCCAGGGGGTGCTGCAGGGGAGACATCTGGGCCCTCCCCGAAAGGAGGATGGAGACCTCCACCCTGGTGGTGGAGGTGGTAGAGGAGATGACTTGAGACCAGGGGGGTCATAATTAGGTCCAAGGGCCATGGATGCCTAAGACACCCAGGTCCTGGGGAGAAGGTGGGGCCCCCCCCAGATGCAAGAGGGAGAGGATGAGATCTGGGGGGTGTGGATGTCCAGGTCCTGGGGGCGGGGAGGTGTGGATTCCTGGCTTCCAGGGCTGTGGACACACAAGTTCCAGGAGGGCACAGCTCACAATGCCTGGCTCCCAAGGGATGTGTACTCACTCCCACATCTGGGGGCTGGCATGTGGGGGTGACCGGGTCTGGGGAAGGGACGCTAGGCCCCTGAGGCCCCCACCTTGTGGGCGGCCTGGATTTCCTGGCGCACCAGCTCCTTGAGGGACGGTTGGCCCTCGCCGGGTGGCTGGGTGTACAGCTGTGCCCGGGTGATACCCTTCCATGCTGAGTCCTCCGGCCAGCCCAGCCGCAGCATGGGCACCGGCTCCTCTGAGTGTCCAGGCCAGTAGGTCAGGCTGCCCAAGTCCCCATCGGTGGCGGTGGCTCCCTCTGCTGCCCTGCTAGGCTCCTGCTTCGCTGCTGTCCAGTCCTCAGCCGTTGCCACCAGGCCCCGGAGCTCATCTCCACTCAGGAAGGGCCGCAGCCCCTCGCGCTGCACGCAGGCCTCAAACGCCTCTGCGCCCTGGCTCAGCAGGGCCTCCAGCGCCAGCCTCTGGCCCTCGGAATACAGGAAGCTGGGAGTGGCCTCGGTCAGGGGCAGCTGCCCGGCCCCTGACTCCATTCCTTCCAGGGCTGCCAGCTGGGAGGCTGCCATCGGGCCGTTCAGGTGGGAGGATGGAGAGTCTGGATGTCCAAGGGCTTGGCCGTCTCTGGGCACTGAGCATCTGGGGGTCTCCCGACAGAGTCTGTGCAGCCGTGCAAGGCGACCAGGACAGCCCTAAGTCCAAATGGCTCCCTGCACTGTCCCTGGCTTGCCGTCCTGATACTCAGACTGCCCAAGCGACTAACCAGCGGGTGCGTGGCACTGCTCAGACCAACAGCCCACCGGCCATCTGAGCTTCTTGCCAGCCTCTGATGGTCTGGCTGAGCCTATGACTGGCCCTGCGTGTTGGTCAGGCTGACCACCTGACACTGTCTCCAACGGTGCGATCCATCAGCTGCCCATCTCTGCTCCCTGACACACCAGCCACCTCCAGCCCACTGGCTGCATGATCCCCCAACTGACCCTTTGGCTGGCTCAGGCTGACTTCCCCATCTTCAGACAACAGGCTGCCCGTCTCTGAACACCCAAATGTCCCTAACTAAAGGCAGAGCGAGATGCCTGTTTGTCCCTGGCAGACAGCACATCTAACTGACCCTCTCTGGCTGTCTCTTTGTCTGGAAGACACTGATTGCTTCCAACAGACACTCTCAGTATCTGACCGCCCAGTGGAGCACCCAGCTGGCTGGCTCACCAGCTCTCACTGGCTGACCATCCCGGAAGCCTTCTCTTTGAATCTCCCCTCTCAGCCTTGGAAGAATGCACTCCAGCCCTAAACCTCGGCATCACCTTCCCCAGCTGGGGAACTAGGTCAGTCTCCTCTGCCGGTTGAGGACTCTGCTCCCTGAGCGTTCACACCCACTCAGGCTGCTGCAGTGGTGGATGCCCTCCACAGGGGGTTTGATTGTCATGGACTGGGCCACCGGGTTGTTTCTGGCTGTCCTCTAATCAATGCTGACTCCAGCCCGGATTTCTGCCTTAATCCCACTATCTCCTGCTGTCGGACCATCCACTTATTCCTGGACAAGGAACACCCCGCATCTCTCCCTCCCAAGCTGCCCCTTTGAGGATCCTGACCCTGCCTCTGGTGGGTGGTCCCCTGATCCCTGCCAACAAGCAGCCCTCCTTCCAATCCCAGCACCCAGTCGGCTCCCTTTCTCCAGACCACAGCGACCAGCCCTGCAAAGAGAAGGAAGGGGAATAAAGCCAGGCCACTCTCTCTCCCTCCTGCCCTCCCCAGACCCCCACATTGCGTCCAGGTCTCCAACCCCTACCCCTCATTCTCTTGCCTTTTCAGAGAACAGTCAGATCAAGGGCCTGGAGACCTTTTATTTCTGCGGCTCTTCCGGCCACCTCGCCTCAATCACCGGGTTTCTTCCTGGGAGCCGGGGAACCCAGCCCCTTGTGCAAACACAGGGGGAGGGCTGACACAAGCCCCTGGAGGCAGAGGACGGTAAGGTCCCAGCTCCAGGAATACACTCAACGGGCTCCGCCCAGGCACTGGCGGCCGGTCTGACTCAGGCTTCGGGGGAGGGGGAGCGCATCACCTATTCCCACGCACCCCCTCCCCCACGGCGGCCCGCCCCATTTATACTTCGCGGTCCAAGCCCCGCCAGCCATCCCGAGCACAGAGATCCGGGAGGGGAGCGCGGTTCCTTTAAGAGTAAGCGTGGCTAACTCGAAAAGGAAGCAGGTGCGTCGACACCACACCTGGGAAAGAGGTGGGGCTTCGGCCTTGGAGGGCCGCCAGGTCCCAACGGTGCAGCGAGGTCCAAGGGTGCCAACAGGCCTAGGGCAGTCACCACGCACACCTGGGACCGAAGTCTCCGTCCCCCAGCACAGCGGAAGGGGCTCATCCCAAAGGCTGGTCGCCCCAGAAAGGGGCGTGGCAACCACTCCCCCAAACAAAGGCGTTCTCACCGCCGGTTCCGACCCTCTCCCTCCCCCCACCCCGTTCCCCAATAATACACAAAAGGCCATTAGCATCCAAAATCTTTTTAATAACAAGGTAGGATCTGGGGTTAGTTCTTGTAGCCACGGCTGGCCCGTCGGCCTCTGGCGCGCTCGAACTTCCGGCCCTTGGAGCGTACATAGGGTCTGCAGGGAGAAGGGAGGGTGAGAAGAGGCTCACGTTACAGACAAGTGAGGGAGGAGGGACGCCACCGCCTCCGGCTGCCAGGGCCCGCTCGCCAGCTGGGAGCTCAGCAGAGAGCTGCTTGCTCTAACAGAGCAGCACAGGGACACCAGAAGGGCCCTCACTCAACCCAAGCAGCATCGGTTGGTGACACCAAGTCCGCTGCTGGAAAAGCCTGGCAGCGCAGGAAGCGAAACTGGCAGGAGTGGCTGCTGGAGCGCCTGCACTAGGCCCCGGGGCCATCCACCTGCGAGGAATGCAGGCCCCACCCGAAAGACGGACACAGGCCCTGGGAAGCCTGCATCTGTGATGCTGGCCGTGCAGGGAGCTCAACACCCGAGGAACAGAGCTTTAGGCAGTCTTGAAGGAAAAGCGGGTAAGAGGGTGGGGGGATATTCTAGAGACCTGCAGGCTGGGGTCCAGGGCTAGGTCTACTCACTTGGTGTGGCTATGCGGGGTTCCTGGGGCCTTGCCGAAATGCCTGTACACCTCTCGGCCCTTGCGAGGACCTGGGGAAGGGAAGGAAGGGGTGGCTCAGGCTGATCTGGGGTGGGGTGAGGTGTCACTGACCTCCCAAGCCTGGGAAGGTAAAGGCTGCTAGCAGTCCCACAGCTCGTGACAGACCCCTCCCACCCCCCTACCCGCCTCGAGCCGCTCAGCCCCACTCACCAGACAGGAGCACGGTGCCACAGCCCTTGGGGGAGTCCAGGGCCAGCTGGTCGAAGGTGAGGATCTTGCCCCCGGCCTTGAGGATGCGGCTCCGGGCGCGGCTGCTCACCCGGAGAGCACACACCTGGGGGACACAGGGGACAGGCGTGGTCAGAGCCCCCCGGACGGCGACCCAGGGGCTGCTGGGGCTGCCTGTCCACTGCCCAGGCCCAGCAGGAGTCCCAGCTGCTTACTCGGCCTCATCACCACCACCACCAACTACTGGAGGCAGCTTCCTGAGTTCACGACAGCCATTCTTACCACTTTACTTCTAGAAATCCCTTTAACACCGCAACCCGAAGCTATTACGTGTAAGGAAACTGAGGCACAAAGAGATCCAAGACTTTGCCCAGAGATAACAAAGTGGCAGGGCTTCCCTGGTGGCGCAGTGGTTGAGAGTCTGCCTGCCAATGCAGGGGACACGGGTTCGAACCCTGGTCTGGGAAGATCCCACATGCCGCGGAGCAACTAAGCCCGTGAGCCACAACTACTGAGCCTGCGCGTCTGGAGCCTGTGCTCCGCAACAAGAGAGGCCGCGATAGTGAGAGGCCCGCGCACCGCGATGAAGAGTGGCCCCCGCTCGCCGCAACTGGAGAAAGCCCTCGCACAGAAACGAAGACCCAACACAGCCATAAATAAAATAATAAATAGAAATTAAAAAAAAAAAAAAAAAAAAAAACAACAAAGTGGCAGAGAGATCCAGGTCTGAACTCTGGCTGTCTGGATCCAAAGCGAACACCATCAGCAGGGCCCCAGAAGGGGCTTGTCCAGGGATACCCGCCATCAACAATGTGAGGGACAATCCCCCCTCCAACCCAGGCACGATGCCTGCCTCACCCAGAGGTGAGATGAGCCTGCCGGCACCACGAGAAGTTGAGCCAGGTCCATAGGACCTCACCCTGAGCACCCCCCACACGCTCCTGAGCCCCCCACGCACCTTCAGCTTGGGCACCTCCTGGACTCGTACGTCATCAGTCACTGTCCCCACCACCACAGCCGTTTTGCCTTCCCGGCCGGGAAGCTTCATCTTCCGAATCTGCGGGCGTGGGGATGAAATGCACATTAAACAAGTCCCTTCTGGTGGTTAAATCCAATCCCACCCATTCAGCCATCCCAAGAAACAACAGTTGTGTCCCGTTTGGGCTAAACCTACCCATGCCACACCTCTCAACCTAGCACAAGCCTAATCTCAGGTCCAGTCTGGGAAAATCTCCAAAGAAAATACAAACAGATTCTTCCATGGATCTCTCCTACAGAAAGCTTCTGACAGAAGACACTCTATAACTTGAAACCTCAGGAAGATCTCATAAAGCCACTGTAACCCGCCCCCAGACACACACAATGAGAAGGAAAATGAGACCAAGAGGCCAAGCCAGTCCAATGCCCCCACTATTCAGCTACAGTCAGAGGGTCAGAGCTCTGCACCCACCACTGGATGAGGTTAAGCCAGCTGATAGCCAGGCTGCTACCAGAGAGCTCCAAGCCCGCCCTTCCACCCGAAGTCCAGCTCCAGACATGATCCAGTCGCTCCCCAGGCTGGCTATGCCCTCCGCATCAGCCCCTCACCATCCGGGAAAGGGAAAGAGGTGGCCGGTTGGTGCGACTCATGAACAACCTCTTCAGCACAACTTGATTGAAGGTGGAGTTGGTTCGCCTGGCCAGAAACCTGTACAGCTGGAGGGAAGGAAAATGCAAATGAAAACCCAGGGCAGCCCACCCGCCCCCCTCCCTCCCAGCTTTCTAACAAAGGGGCAAATAAATGACTTAGGGCTTTCCCCATCCCGTTAAGCCCAAGGGAGAGAGCTGGCCTAGGTCCCTCCTGGCCAGGGACCCGGAAAATCCCCCTCCCCACTCCCCTGCGGTAAACCAGCCCAGAGGCTGAAAACACTGTAATCTCCAGAAGCTAAGGGAAAGCAACAGAGATTCGAGCCTGCCCTGCAGGCCCCTGCGAGGAGCCCGGGACCAATACCAGCATGGAGGCTCTAGAACTTGTATTGATATTTCCAGGGTGGCCTTGCCCAGGGGTCTTAGACCCCAACCTCACCTTGACCAACAGCCTTAAGTAGATGTCCTGGCTCTTGGGCTCCTTGCGTCGAACCTTTCGGTCCTTGTTGTGGCGGATGTCAACTCCCTGCCGGGGTGAAGGGAAGACCATGAACCCAACTCTGATCTGGCAGATTCCTCACCCCATAAACATTGTTATTCCTCACCTCTAAGAAACAGCTAAAGCCCCAGTCTCTGGAGACAACAAATCCCAGACCACCATTGGGAGCCCTCTGGGAAAATACTTAAAACTCCCTGGGCCTCAAGTGACTCCTTTGTTTAAAAAAAAAGAGGGGGAAACCTAATTCTACACAAAAAGCCTTCAACACATGGCACACAGCACCGTGAAAGACCTTAACACAGCAGCCGCGTTAACTCAAGTTTTTACTTCTTTAGAAGCTGTATTTTTCAACAATATAAGTATTATTTAAGCTCCCAAACCTTGCTCCCATGCGTGGAGCGCTATCAAAAACAGTTAAACCAAGGGCAGACTTCAAGTTCTTATAAAGACAACGACCCTTTTTTCTAGAACTTACTCTGCACAGACCAACCCTAGAACGACCTCCTTATTAAGTATAGTTTCCCACAGTAGTGCTAAAACTGAAGGGAGCCCACGATTTCCAGTACACCCCCTGCCTGCTTTCCTGCAAGTTTTTCAGGCTGTGTCATGAGTTATAAAGAACTACCTAATTACTAATAGTTCTCATTTATCCAGCACTTAATGTATGCAGGGACCCGTGGTGAGCACTTCCTCTGACTTATTTCTTCTCGAACTCACATCTTTGAGGCATAATTACTGGGTCTCCAATTAACAGATGCTTTCTGTGCACAGGAATGATGATACGGTGGGTAGGGAGTTGAGACTCGAACGGAAGCCTGCCGGGCCCCCAAACCCGGGCACCGGACGCTTGACATCCCCCCACCCCGCCCCAGAACCCAGCTTTTCAGGCTGGGGAGTGACGGATCCAGGGACACCACAGGCATGAGTGGCTGTGGGACCAGCGCCTGTGTCCGAATCCTGGCTCCGCCACTTACTGGCACTGTGACCCCGGTCATATCACTTAACCTCCTTGCCTCTCAACTTGGTCATCTATTCGATGGGACCTATAATACAGGATTATGGGAGAGGCGGGAGGTTGAGGACTCCCATCCCTGGTCTTCGGGCTCCCAAAATAGCTCCTCACAGCGGGAGTCGCCTCCTTCGAACACCCTGGAACCCCTGCCTCACTCTGGAACGTCCCCAGCTCGAGACTGCGGCGGATGGCAGCGGATGGTCAAGCCCCGAACGCCGCAAAACGCGCTCACCATGATGGCGCCTCCTCCTCAGCCAGGTCCGGAAAGAGAGAACATAACCAGAATGGGCGGGGAAAGCCTTCAGCGAGTGGCGCCTACGTGACGTCACACGGGCGCGACGCGGCGCTCTACCTTGACTCGTGTCTCTCTATGGTGAATCGGAGGACCAGCTAGATGGGCGATTCCGTAATTGGGTGGAGGAACATCTCAAGGGGAACAAGCGCTACGCCAAGGAGCACGTCGGAGGCCTCTCTGGCCCTATGCAGTCCCTGTTCTTGATAGTCTTCCGGCAGAAGGGGATCTCGGAGCCAGAGAGATGTCGCGCGGAGCTAGGAAGACGCGTCGCGCGGTGACGCTCTGGCCCGACGCCGAAGGCCTCTCTGTGGCTCCCGGAGGACCTAGAGGGCCGAGTATTGGAGGTGAGGAGGCGGGGCTGGCGGGGCTAGTCGGGACCTCGGGAAACCTCTGACCTCAGGCTTTGGGCGTTTCCTTATCAGGCTCACATCTGCCTTATCTCGTGCTGCGCTTCCCAGGTGCGGCCGCAGCTCGGGAAGTCTTATTTGAGGTCTAACCCGAGATCTTCTTGCTGCAGTCCAGTCTATGGCATCCCGTATTTCCACCTTTTAGGTTCAGCTTCTCCCTCTGCCCCCGGATGACCCTTCCCTGAACCCTACTCAGCCCCTGCCACCTGGAGGCTGCTTTTCCCAGCCAAGAGATTCAAGTGGCCCAGAGGGTTCGGTTTGAGGGATGTGCAAGGTACTGGAGCACAGAGGAGGCAAGCTGAGGCCCCCGGGGCTTGGGGGATGGGGTGGAGAGAGGGATAAGTAAAAAACTCCTGAAAGAGGGGAGGAGAGACTCAGAGAGAGGGAGACAGAGATTCAAAGAGGAGGAGGAATGGAGACCCAGAAGGGGAGTGGAGAGAGACCAAGGGTGGCGAAATGGTGACCCGGGGAGTTAGAAGACCTAGAAAGAGAGGGAAGGTGGAGATCCAAGGAGGAGAAGAGACAGAAAGATGGTGATACTATCTGTAACCGAATTCAATTCTTGGCTTTGCTACTTACTAATGGTGTGACCTTGGGCAACCTCTCTGTGATTTTGGGCCAGTCGTATTACTTCTCTGTGCCTTACTTTCCTTATCTGCAAAAAGGGGCGTCTATTGCTGTTATTAGCCCTTACTGGATGGGACCAGATGGACTGGTTGGGGCAGTGATGAAGCTGACTTGTCCACTCGTTTTCGTGGAAGCCCTGCAGCACTTCTAGCTTGGCCTCCTTTCCTCTGCCCTTCATGCTCCTACTTACCTCTCCTCCACAGAGCCACAGGCCAGGCCTGCACCATGAGGCCTGACTCCTTGTCCATACCACCCTCCCATGGCCTCCGACCCAGGGCCAGGGTCTTGCTGATGTGATAACACAGCAGAGGGCCTGCAGATGCATGGACACCTTGAAGCAGAGGAGCAGCAGGACCAGGTAAGGGTCCATCTGGAAGTCCAGATCACCATACGATGGAACACAGTTTCCTTCTCTCTTCCTTGTCCCTGTTCCTTGGTCTTTGAGTCCCAGCCTCTTTGATTACTGTATCTGTCTTTCTTTCCCCTGGAGCCCTAAGCACACGCACTGTGTTTGCCTGTCTCTCCATCTTTCTGGGTTTCTGGCCCTCTCTCTCCCTGGGTCATTTTTTGGCACATGTTATCTGGTGCTGTTGCTGTTCTCAGTTGAACACTAGGTACATTGATTGGCAATAAATGAAGTTCATCCTCCATTTATCTGTTTCTAGCGAGCTCAGTCCCTATCTCCTTCAGCATGTGTCTTTGTCTCTACAATTCTGTTTCTAGGTCACCTGATATTATTCTTGCCTTGATTTCTTTCAATTTCATCGTGTCTTTGCCTCGCTGTATCTCTCTGTCAACATCTTTGCTTTCTGTCTCTTGGCCTCAGTTCCTCTCAGCCTCTAACATTCTCTCTGTCCCTCACCCCTGACCTAGAGGTCTCTCTCAGATACTCCCAGTCTCTCTCCTGAGTCTCTGTCCTACCATGTAACTGGGTCATTCACTGGGCAGATATTTATGTCATGCTGCCCCCACGCTGGCTTGTGCCCATGGTAAATAGTTTGTGAATTAATGAACCTCTCCTCCCTGGTTTTCATTCTGAAAGTGTCTGTCCCCATGTCTCGCCGTGTCCATCATTTTCTGGGTTTTCTTATGTCCTTACCTTGCACATTCTTTTTTTTTTTTTTAATTTATTATTTATTTTATTTATTTATTATTTTTGGCTGCGTTGGGTCTTCGCTGCGTGGGCTTTCTCTAGTTGCGTGGGCTTTCTCTAGTTGCGTGGGCTTTCTCTAGTTGCCGCGAGGCATGTGGGATCTTCCTGGACCGGGGCTCGAACCCATGTCCCCTGCATTGGCAGGCGGATTCTTAACCACTGCGCCACCAGGGAAGCCCACCTTGCACATTCTTAATTCCATTGTCTTTGTCTCTTTGTTTGTATCTCTGCTTTTCTTTATGTCTATCTCTCTGACTCTCTGTAACTGTCTGAAAAAGAGACACTCTCTTCAGGTCTCTTATTGCCTCTGACTCTGGTTCACTCTTCCCTTTTACTGTTTTTGCATATCTCTGGGTCTGTGTTATCTGTGTTAGGGTTATTCTCTATCTGCAGTTAAAGACCTTCTCCCCCTTGCCCCTTCTCTTTTATAAAGTCAAAGGATGGGAGAGGTCCACTTGCCCTCAACAAAGATGGCGACAGGGGCGCTGGCCCTGTCTCCGTGAAGCCGCCTCTGCTGCGCGTGTGCCCTCACCTACAATGGCGGCTGATCTCGCGAAGCGCGATACCCCGCCCAGTTCTCCCGCTCTCCCGCGGCAGGCCCCTGCGCCAAGCTCGCGAGTCTGCTGGCCCCGCCCCCGCACGCTCTTATTGGTGCAACTTAGGCCGGCCGCGCGACCATTGGCTGAGCGGATGCACACCCTCCCCCCACCCCTGGGTCTGATGGGGGCACTTGGTGCTGACTTGAGTGGCCGCCTGGAGGAGGATCCGGCGTGTGAGGAGGGTCTGGGGTGTCGGGACAGGGACCCGAGTCAGGACGACTGAGGGAGCAAGAGGAACAGATACGCAGGCCCGGGACTTGGGTACTAGGGGTGTGGGATGGAGAACCAGAACCAGGACTGAGGGATCCAGGAATGAAAACCCAGGTCTGGAACTGGGTTCTGGAAATGGGGTGGGGATGGAGGGCCGGGACCCGGGGAACCGGAGACAGACACTCAGGCTTATGGACTGGGGGGACCTATGGATGGAGACCCAGGCCCTGGTCTGGGGTACATGGAGGGTGGAGAGAATGGAGACCAGGCCAGAGACCTGGGGACCTAGGGACCAAGGCGCAGGCCCCAGGACTGGGGGAGACCTAGGGCTCTAAGTCGGGGGTGGGGGGAGTCAATGCAAGTTTAGGGGTGGGGCTTGAAGAGCTGCCCAGGGTAGGGGGCAGAGGTGGCTCCTGAGAGTGAGTCCACAGATGGGGGTGTGTCTAGGGCAGTTCTGCGCCTGGGGAAGGTGAGGGGCAGGACTGATAGGTGACTGGGTGGGCGGGGCAGTGGGGAACAAAGGTGAGCTGGAAGGAGGAGGCAGAAACTGGGCAGAGGGCAGGGGGAGGGGACCTCAGGCCCAGTTCCCACTCTCTCCCTGGAGAGCAGGCGGCCAGACACCCAGGTCAGTGCTTGAGGTCCAGCTCTTGGCTCCTGTCCCTTGCAGGTGCCTGCATGTGGCTCCTCTACCTCTCTGACCCCTTAGTTGCTCCATGTCACACCCCTTTCTCAGTTTCTCCAGCTACTACATCCCCTACCTTTTGCCTCTCCTGTCTGCTTTTTCTCTCCTAACTCTGTTGTCTGACTCTCAGAGGGCCTCTGGAGCCCCTAAACTCTCACTCTGCTCTCTAAGTATCTTTCATTACACTAGGTTTCATCTCACTGAAGCTGTTTGTCTCCGAGTGTTTCTCTTGCTCTCAGACCTTTTTCTTTGTGTCTGAGTGCCTCTTCCTTGTTACTTTCTCCATCTGGAGTTGACTCTGTGTGTGTGTGTGTGTGTGTGTGTGTGTGTGTTGTGTTTTTCTCTATCTTTACATGTCTATTTATATGTCTCCACCATCCTGATCTCTCTCCTTTGCATTATTTTTCTCCAAAGTCCTTAATCGTCATCCAACACGATATGTATTTTATGTCTTTACCTTGTTTTCCTGTCTTCCGATTAGGATATAAACTCCACGAAGGCAGGGATTTTCGTCTGTTTCATTCCCTGCTGTGTTTGCTGGGCCTGGCACCATGATTGGCACATAGTACTGAATAATTATTTGGGGAATAAAGGAATGAACGTTTGCATGCCTGGGCGTGGACCCTGCAGGATGCTGCCCTTCCTGTCCAGCTGACCTCTGCCCTGTGTCTGACCTCTGCCCTGTGTCCTCAGTCTTCCCACACTTTGTCTGGGCCTGTCTCTGGTGCTCCCATCTTGCCTGTCAGCACCCCTCATTGTCTCCTCTTATCCACAGGCCCTGCCCCTGCTTCCCTCTGCCCACCATGGGTGTCCTGGACTCTGACTCCTACCCTCCTTCCTCCCCACAGAGGCCAGAGCAGGAGCTGACCTGGAGCTGGGGCCACAGGCCTAGGAGCGCCCTGGACAGGGTCAAGGCCATGGCCCCCCCACCGCCACCGCCATTGACCGCCAGCACCCCACTCCTGCATGGCGAGTTTGGCTCCTACCCAGCCCGAGGCCCACGCTTCGCCCTCACTCTCACACCACAAGCCCTGCACATACAGCGGCTGCGGCCAAAGCCTGAAGCCCGGCCCCGGGGTGGCCTGGTCCTGCTGGCTGAGGTCTCAGGCTGCTGCACCCTGCGGAGCCGAAGCCCCTCGGACTCAGCAGCCTACTTCTGCATCTACACCTACCCGAGGGGCCGGCGTGGGGGCCGGCGCAGAGCTGCACGCACCTTCCGGGCCGACGGGGCGGCCACCTATGAGGAGAACCGTGCTGAGGCCCAGCGCTGGGCCACTGCCCTCACGTGTCTGCTCCGCGGACTGCCACTTCCTGGGGACGGGGGTGAGGCGCTGGGCAGCCTCTCTGTCCTCAGGCCACCTTGGTGTCTCCTCAGATCTCCCTCTGTGGGCATCTCTGTCTCTACTTTTCTGTGTGTCTGTCTGTGTGGTGTGTCTCTCTGGGTTCATACTGAAAGAGTGATGCACAGACAGGGATGGGCACAGAAGGCAAAATCCCAGGCAGAGAAGGATTTGTGTGTGCTGCTCTCATGAGATTTCTGTCTCTGTCCCCTCCCCCCTTCCATGGGTCCTGACCACAGATGAGTCAGAGGCTCCCAGGCTGGTGAGAGCAGCCAAGTGAGACACGCTCAGTCACCACTCTGGATGACAGGCACTCGCAGAGGTCCCCTGGGGCGTCTCAGGAGCCCAGAGATGGCATCTAATCCAGCTGTGGGGATTCAGAGGAGGCTTTCAGGCAGAGGGCCCCACCTAGGGTACTCAGTTGGCACAGGAAGGTAAAGGTTCCAGGGTCCCCAGCTGGTGGGACTTCCTTGGTTCTGGCTGGCTGGGGGTGAGGACCGCACAGTGGAATAACCTGTTCCTGGGTTCCAGGTATTTGGGGGTGTGGAAGGTGGAAACCACAGCTCTCCTCCCACCCGTGAGTCCAAAGGGCACTGGGATTAGACACCGAATCCCTGCCTTTGTCTCAGCACCTCGGACGGGGGTGGGCTGTACACCTGGGCCTGAGCTGGTGAGGCCGGGGAGAAAAAAACTTTCAACTCCCAGCAGGTTTTGATGCCAGCCCTCCACCACCTCCACTGGAGGCTATTTGCATTTACCGTTTCTGAGGTGAGGGGCTTGGTTCCCTGACGTCTGTAGACTCCTTCTCCTCTCTCTGCAGAAATCACCCCCGACCCTCTGCCAAGGCCTCCCCGATTGCTCCTATTGGTCAATCCCTTTGGGGGGCGGGGCCTGGCCTGGCAGTGGTGTAAGAACCATGTGCTGCCCATGATCTCTGAAGCGGGGCTGTCCTTCAACCTCATCCAGACAGGTAAGGGCAGTGTCATGATGGAGGCGGGAGCTGCGGGCTAGGACTCCTGAGTCCTGGGGAGTGGTGGTGGGTCAGGGGTGGAACAGCCTGCCTCACTTCCTGGTTCCCCACCTTAGAACGACATAACCACGCCCGGGAGCTGGTCCAGGGGTTGAGCCTGAGCGAGTGGGATGGCATTGTCACCGTCTCCGGAGATGGGCTGCTGTATGAGGTAGGGCAGGACCACCCTGCCCCAAGCCTGAGCCCTGGGGGACTGCGGAGGCCAGGACCAACACACAGGTGTCTGGTCTCCCACCCTCCAGGTGCTGAATGGACTCCTAGAACGCCCCGACTGGGAAGAGGCCGTGAAGACCCCCGTGGGCATCCTCCCCTGTGGCTCGGGCAACGCGCTGGCAGGAGCCGTGAACCAGCATGGGGGGTAGGTGGGAGGAGCCCTCCTGGTATAACAGGGACCTGGCACATCTGCGCTACATCTTCCCCTCAGCCAGATCAGTCCGGCTGAGGGATGCTCCCCACACCCCCCAGACATTTTTGCCTGTCTTGTTCCTAGCTGTCTCCCTAGTGCCTAGAACTGTGCCTGGCACACAGGAGGCACTCAGTGAATGCTTATGGAATGAAAGAACTGACAGGGAACCTGGCTCAGTAAGAAGAGTCCGTCTGGAGGTGGCCAAATGGCTGCGGGCAGGCCCCGGGACATGCCCGGCCTCCTCTCCCCATTGTCTGCTGCCCCACCCGTCTGTGTGTTTTTCCTCCCCGCCTGGCACTGTGTATCTCACCCAGCCTGTTTCCTCTTTCCCGCTGTATCCGTCCATGTGTGACTGTGAAGGTTTGAGCCGGCCCTGGGCATTGACCTGCTGCTCAACTGCTCCCTGCTGCTCTGCCGGGGTGGCAGCCACCCGCTGGACCTGCTCTCCGTCACTCTGGCCTCCGGCTCCCGCTGTTTCTCCTTCCTGTCTGTGGCCTGGGGCTTTGTGTCAGATGTGGACATCCAGAGCGAGCGCTTCAGGGCCCTGGGCAGTGCTCGCTTCACCCTGGGCACGGTCCTGGGCCTCGCCACACTGCACACCTACCGTGGCCGCCTCTCCTACCTCCCTGCCACGGTGGAGCCCGCCTCACCCGCCCCTCCCCATGGCCTGCCACGTGCCAAGTCAGAGCTGACCCTAGCCCCCGGCCCAGCCCCACCCGTGGCCCACTCACCCCTGCACCGCTCAGTGTCTGACCTGCCCCTGCCCCTGCCTCAGCCTGCCCTGACCTCCCCTGGCTCACCTGAACCCCCGCCCATCCTGTCCCTCAACGGTGGGGGCCCAGAGCTGGCTGGGGACTGGGGTGGGGCTGGGGATGCTCCACTGTCCCCAGACCCACTGCTGCCCTCGCCCCCTGGCTCCCCCAAGGCAGCTCAACTCTCACCCATCACCGAGGGGGCCTCAGAAACGCCAGCATCCTCTGGGCTCCCACCTCCCACCCCTGATGCCCGGGTGGCCATCTCTGCTGGGGGCCCACCTGACCACCTGCTCCCTCCTCTAGGCACTCCACTACCCCCAGGCTGGGTGACAATGGAGGGGGACTTTGTGCTTATTTTGGCCATCTCACCCAGTCACCTGGGGGCTGACCTAGTGGCAGCGCCCCACGCGCGCTTTGACGACGGCCTGGTGCACCTGTGCTGGGTGCGCGGTGGCATCTCACGGGCGGCGCTCCTGCGCCTGTTTCTGGCCATGGAGCGCGGTAGCCACTTCAGCCTGGGCTGTCCGCAGCTGGGCTACGCTGCGGCTCGTGCCTTCCGCCTTGAGCCGCTCACGCCCCGCGGCGTGCTCACGGTGGACGGGGAGCAGGTGGAGTACGGGCCGTTGCAGGCGCAGGTGCATCCCGGCCTCGGTACTCTGCTCACGGGTCCTTCAGGCTGCCCTGGGCGGGAGCCTTAACTCCAACCAAGCTTGGAGCTCGCCCGGAGCGGGGCTTACATTCCTGAGGGGGCGGAGCCTGAGCTAGGGGGCGTGGTGTGGCTGCTAGAGTCAGGGCGGAGGCTACAGTGGTCCTGCCTGGTCTCAGGATTGCGCCCTACCCTAGGGGACCAGAGGTGATGCTGGAGGATGTCCCGAATTCCGGGGGTTGGGGCCCTGACGGTCACGGAGAAGTGGGCTCGCCCCAAGGGTAGTGCCTGATCAACGAGGGCGGGTTCACTCCAGACCCTCGAGAACGGCTCGTAGAAAGCCAGGTCGGCTGAGGGCGGAGCCTGTCTTAACGCGTAGTCCAGTGACGTGACCTGGAACGTACGGGCTGGGGAGGCCTTAGATAACTGGACCCGTCTACTCCGGTGCCTCCACCAAGCTGGCCAATCAGCCCAGGAGGGGCAAGTTCCCCGGGCGGCGCTCCGATTTGCACTAATGTCCCTCCCCCCGTGGGTGGGGGCGGGGAAGTTCGTTTCCTCTGTCTTTTGTGCGTCCCCTAGCCTCAGTCTTCAAAGCAATTGAAAAGGTCTATGCAATAAAGGTAGTGGCTTCATTCCTCTCAGGCCCTCGCCCCTTCCTCCATCCAGCAGCCCGTGGGAGGGAACAGACTCTAGGCACTTCCAGCAGCTCCTGCCTTTTATGGATCGAAGCCCAGACCTGCCCATGGACTGCGGCCAGCGTGACCCGCTGGCCTTGGACTGGGGCCAGGGAGCTGCCTCCTCCCCCACGACAGCTGGCTCTGGGGTTCTCAAGATTTATTCAGGATCGTGTTAACGGAGGCGGTGGGAGGATGGGGTCCCCGACGTGCCGGGGGGCACACACTGAGGACCTTCCCCGCCCCCACGAGGGAGCGGGGAGGCTCACTTTTTCTTAAAAATATAAATGTATTTATCTGCATCATCACATCCCTGGGGCACCCAGCTGGCCGGCCCGTGGGCCACAGGGCGGGGAGGGAAGAGGGCGTCAGGGCGCAAGTCTGAGCGAGGAGGAGGAGAGCTCCGCCTGTTGGGGTGGGGGCGGCCTCACAGGGCTCCGTGCTGGGCCTGGTAGCGGGACAGCACGGCGCGGTAGTGGGACAGCTCCTGGCGCACGGCCACCACCTCCTGCCGTAGCAGGGCGTTCTCCTTCTCCAGGAAGGCCGCCCGCACCGATATCTGGTTCTCCTTGAGCCTCCGGGCGTCGCGGGACCGCTTGGCTGCCTCGTTATTCTTGTACCGCCGGCTCCAATACTTCTCGTCCTGGATGGGTGGGAAAGCACTGAGGTCCAGAGGGGCCCCGGCCCAGCGAGAGAAGGGAGGAACAGCTTTGCTTGTGCCTTCAAGGACCAGAGTGCACTTAAGAAACCGTGCCCCCCCAACCCCCGGGCTGCTTCTCACCCAGCAGTGGGGCCTAAAGGATACCCCATCTCCCCTGAATGGGTACCCAAGGGTCTGGCCTTCTAGGGCCCCGGTTGCTATGGACAGCAGGCCCCTAGCAACAGCTAAGGCATGAGATAGCCTCCCACCCCAAGCAACTGAGCTTCAAGTCTCCACTGTGCAGAGCAGGCCCAAGCTCTTCTCACTTGACAAAAAGCCTGCAGTTAGCTCCTGGTTTGCTAAGGATTCTTGTTCCCTAGCAACAAGACCTTCAGGGTCTGAAGCCTTCTCCCATTGAAAAGCACTGCCCTATACATCACCTTTCCAGATCCTGGTTGCTAAGGAAAGCCTAGGTTCCCTACTGATGGGGTTTGGTGTCCCATAAAATCCTCTCAGAGCTGGGCCCTTTTGACCTTGCTGCCAAGGCAACCTCACCCCTCCTCAGCAAACGAAAGTGAGGTGTAAGTGGTCCCAATGACCACAGCCAGTCTCTGACCCACTGGCTTTGAATAGAGGCCAGGGAGCTGCCTCCTCCCCAACAGTCCCTGGTTGCAAAGGGGTCTATCCTGAGACCTCCCCACACCATTATGTTCAGAGTTCTCCAGTCCTGGAATTTGGCTGTGGAGGAGGACCACTCCTTAGTACAAGGACCACCCAGAGCTATGAAAGATGCCCCTCCATCCCCATTTCATTAAAGCCTAGTCCCTGCTTGCTAGGGTAAACCCACTCCCTAGCAACAGGGCCTCATGGCAAGAGAAACCACTGGTCTAGATTTGGTTTACAGGCCAGTACTCACTGCTTCAAGTAGTTGTGTCTTACACAAGGACATGCCAAAGTCTTGCGAGACAAGCCCAGGTACTTCTTGTTAGGGAAGAACCCAGGACTGACAAAGACAGAATGCTACAGAGATGCAGTCACTGCCCAAAGCACCCCAAATCAGAATGTGGCCCTGGCCGCTAATGAGAACCTGAGGCCTCTTACCAGTGAGTCCAGAAAACAAGGCCTAGAGGGGCTGGCAAAGTCTTCATCCTAGGCGGATGCAATCGCCCTGAAGGATGCCCCAGATCAGAGATTAAAGGACCAACCCCTGCCTAGTTGGCTGCTCAGAAGAAACAGGCTGATATCACATTCCTAAAGAATGCTATCCTTAGCAACTGGGCCTGGTAGAGCCTGAAGCCTGCCCCAATGAGGGTGTTGGGTCCAACCGATAGGAGAAGCTCCAAGCCTGTAAAACTGGTCCCATCAGTGCTGGCTGAGTCTGAATCCCACAACGATACGGTTTTCACAAATCTCAAGCCCAAACCTCTGTCCCTGTGCAGCCCCTGGCCAAGGAGGACTGATCCTTGGCTGTAAGTTAGGAGAATGTGAGAGCTAATCCCAAGTGAGAAACCCAGGTCTGACTAAAGAAAGGGCCATCCCTGGCTGTGGAGCCAGAACCCACGAAGCCTGTGTCCTACACCCAGCAATGCTCACCTTCTGCTCCTCTGGCACCTGGATCTTCCGCGCCTTCTTCATGATTGGCTGGGGCTTAAGTTCCTCCTCTGAGAAGCGATGTCTCCGAGGGTCAAAGGTCTCATGGCCGGGAATGCTTGACAGGGCTAAATCAGCTGGGTCAGGTTCAAAGGTCATCAGCACCTCCACCGTGTCTGGGTCCACAGGGCTGGGTGTGTCCCGAGAGGTCAGGCCTTGGGGAAATAGAATGTGCCGCCTGAGTGTGTATTTATTTTGGGGAGGGGGTTCCCAGAGGCTACCCCCTGCTCAGGTATCATATCCACCACAAGGAAGGCCCTTATGGGGTTTAACATAAAGCCCGCCAGGGATCAACCTCCCTAATATAAAATATGAAGGCTCCTTAAGCCACAGAGATGCTCAGAAATCATGAAACCAGTTCCACTTTTACACACAGGAAAACTGAGGCCCAATCATACGTGACTTGCCCTAAGTAGCACAGGAACCTGAATTATTGTTTCTAAAACCTCAGGACTTCAGAGTTACAGTGTTAGCTTCCTTCTCTATAGTCCTACCCTTCTTAACTGAATCCCCAACCAAAGCCTAGACCCCCGGCTGTTCAGGGAAAAGGAATTTAATGCACCGAAAAGACCTCAAGTTAGCTCCTTAAGAACTACTAAGTCCAGAGTTAGGGACGAGAAGCATAAAGGGCTCTGAGGTTCCAGGTTGGTTCAAGCATAAGAGCGGCCTGTACCTTTAAGAGAGAGCCAGCTGGGGGCAACTCAGGACACAGGTTCAGGGCCGAGTCACGTGCTGGCGCCTGCTTTCCCGCCCCGCCCCCCTGCCGCCACGGGCGCCCTCATGTTCCCCAGTCCCGCCCCCTCCCGCGTGACCGCGCGTGCGCGAAGCACGAAGCACGGAGGAGGGAGGAGAGGACTCACGTGGCGCGGGAATGTGCGACTGGGAAGGGGAGGGCCCTGGTCCTGCCCGGAGGTCGGACCAGGAGCAGGTGTGTCCAGGAATCCCCGACCTGCAGTCCGCCCCTGGCTACCCCAAGGTGCCCGAGGGAGCACACCTTTCCTCTTGCTCCCTGGGGTCTCCCAGCTCGAACCTCTCAACCGCCAAGGAGGCAGACCCCTCTGCTCTCTAGGGAACACTCGAGAACCGACCCCCTCGATATTCTCAGGCCCCAAACGTCCTAGCCACTAGGATATACACGATTCTGGGACCCCAGGCCCCTCCCCCAGGAATATAGAAAGCTCGGTCCTTGCCGCAATGGAAGACGCAGGATGAAGGTCCCTTCTGAAGGACTCCGGGACCCGGGGCGCCAGCCCCTCTCCACTGGAGGGGGCCGAGGAGGCAGGGCTGCCAGTCCCTTTTGTCCTGGGGAAACAGAAGTCTGTGCCCGGCCCTCGTCTTCCTCCCTCGTAGAGGGCCTAGGATTTCCGGTCCTATCCCAGTTCCACCGCTTCCTGGTCCAGATTCTGGGGTGCAGTCCACTCCCCAGTAAATAACTCCAGTGTTCTGGGATCCCAATCCCTACTCCTCGAGTATCCACAGCCTTTGTCCTCACGTCCCACGTAAAAATTCACACGACCTCACCACTGGGCAGGCTTCCTGGAACTTGGGGTCCCAAGTCCCTCATCTCCTATAGATCCAGGATACGCAGTCCCTGATCCATTAGGGGACACAGAATCCGGACTCCTCTCTCGACATCTCCCGATTAGGGGACCCGGAATTCGGGCATGCAGCCCCAGTCCCACCGTCCTGACCCCCAGATTCTCACAGCCCCGCCCCCTGGAGTCCAAGCCCCGCCCAACCAGGGCCCTGCCCCGCCCCAGCCGTCGCACCTGCGCGGTGGCCGCCGGCGGCCCCGAGGGCAGCCCGGGCGGGGGCGTGCCCGGGCGAGGAGCGAGGGGAAGCCGAGCCGCAGGAGCCGGGCCCCGGGGAGGGTGCAGGTGTGCGCACGGGCGAGGGCGCTGGCGACGGGCCGCCGGGGGGCGGCGGGCTGGGAGGGAGCCCATGCTCCAGCAGGAAGGCGTCCAGGTCCACGTACTCCACGTCGCCGAACGGCAGCGTCCGCTCCCACAGTAGCGGCGCCAACAGACCCGGGCCGGGCGCAGCCCCCGGGCGTCCCCGTGGGGACCCGCCGCCCACTACCGCCCCAGCTGAGGCATCCGCCGGTCCCGCTGGCTCCAGGCCCGGCCCGGGGACCGTGGCTGCCGGCGGGGTCGCCTTGCGCTCCTTTTCCTTCAGCAGACCTGCGGGCCAGGGAAAGAGCGGGCAGGGTGGGGAGGAGGAGGAAGACGGAGATGAAGAAGCGACTCCGAGAGGGGAGAGACACGAGGAACGAGGGGATGGAACCCCACACCGCAGAGATCCAGAGAGAGGGGGGACAGAAGGGAAGTGGGTGAGAGACCCGGGAGGGAGGGCAAACACCCAGAGAGAGGAGGGGACAGAGGCTCAGAGAGGGAGAGAGACCCAGAGAGAAAAGACAGAGACGGGGGCGGCGGACCGAGAAAGGGATAAAGAGAGGAAGACAGACTCAGAAAGAGGGGAGGACAGGGACGCAAAGAGAGAGATGGGGACAGAGACCCAGGAAGGGATAAGAGACACAGAAGGGGGATGGAAGTTCAGACAGAGGTAGGTGGAGGGTTGGGCAGGAGAGATTTTAAAAATGACAGCTCTGTTAATTCCTCTGTAATCTACAACCCCCCCCCCCACTCTCTGCGCACTGTACCCCCTCCTCCCTGCCCCCACACTCTAAGGGGCAGGAAGGGGCTCTATTCCTGGGGCACATTCCTCATCCCTAGACTCCATGTGACCCCAGGAGGCCCCGCCCAAGCCCGTGTAACAACCGTGTGAGCATCCGACACACCCCCCTCCCTTCTCCCTGGACCCCAGGGGTCCAGACTCTCGGAACCAAAAGGAAGAGGGGGCTGGGGCCTAGAGTCTTGAGTCCTGGGAGTGGACAGGCATGAGAACCGGTACTTTTGGGTCCTGGGTGCTGAGGGATCTAGGGGCCTAAACAGCTAAGTACAATATTTGGGTAGGTAAAGGTTGGGAGGATGGACTCTTGGCACGTAGGAGGTAGCTGTGGACCCTCCCGGCACTAAGGGAGCAGGGTGTCTGAGTTGGGCGAGATGGGGGCTAGAACTCACAGCTGGCTGGCTCTTTGGGCTTGCTGGTCCCCTGCAGAAGGCTCCGCAGCCCAAGCAGCGCTCCCCCGCCAGGGGGGGCCCCGGTCGGGCTGCCCAGCAGCAGAGGGGCCGGAGTCCTGTCGCTCACGGGCCGCGCCATCGCCCGGCACCTGCCCGCAGGCTCACGGGTTCATGGAGAGGCGAACAGCTGGCTTGCCAGTCAGCAGCACACTCCTGTGGTTCGGGCGAGTGTCTGCCCAGGGGCGGGCGAGCGTAGCTTGCAAGCCTCCAGTATCCAGAACACTGCAAATCCTAGGAGCGACGGGGATTTGCAGTCCTCGGTGCAGAAACGTGCAACTCAAGAGGGTCCCAGGAGACCATACAGTCTGGGTGAGGGGCTGATCAAATCAGGCGGCCGGCTCTTTGCAACCGAGGGTTCAAGGGGACACAAGGCGCTCCTTCTACAAGGTGGGCGAGCCTGGCTCTTGCAAAATCTGCAGCCCTCTCCAAGGAAGGAGCTTTGCAATCTGCACCAAGAGGTGTGCGCGGAGGGCCGGGGAGAGGGCAGGAGGAGGCGGCTGCCTTGAGGCGTGGCCAAAGCAAACTTCTTTCGCGGAAAAAAAAAAAAAAAAAAAAAGCCAAACCAAAACACCCGACGCCACAGCGCGCACCCCTCCTCTCGGCCCCCGCCCGACTCCGGCCTTGCACCCCAGCCGCGTGCCTCCCTCCGGCTGAAAGCGCGGGCCAATCGCGTCTTGACCCCTCGAGACGCACAGCCAATGGGACCCCTGGATCCGCCAAGTCCTGGGAGTGCGAGAGAGGGTCTCAGTGCGTGAAGTTACCTTGCCTTTTGGAGAGAGGCGGGACCCTGACCTACATTCACCCAATGGGAGACGGCACTGGGGGCGGGACCGTGACCCAGTTCGGGCCAATGAGGCAGACGGGAGGGGGAAGCACATGGCTTTGCGCGTGCTGCCTGACGGGGAGGGTGGGTAAAGGGGTGGGAGGGGAGAAGAGCCGCTTAAAGGAGCCACGAATCCAAATGACTGGTGAAATGGGAAGCCAAAAAACCGAGTAGTGGGGTTTAGGAAGAGGGAGATTGGTTTCTAGAAGAAGGCTGCTATTCTTTAATACCCAAATACTTCCCCGCCGCCCCTAGAATCAGACCACTGAGATACAGGAAGTATTCTGTCCCTTTAATAGCTTTGTTTTGGGGGTGACTCCCCTCCCCTTGTGGGGAGGCTTGGGAAAGGCAGGCGCAATCCTCGATGGGGAGTCTCAGCGACCATGGGGGTTACCATCCACTGTAAGATGACACGGGTTGGGGGCGTTAGTTTAAGGCACGGTAGGATGGACCCTGAAGGGAGCATGCAGGGGGCGGGGATGGTGGGGTGGGCCGCCCGGGGCTCTACCACAGGGAGGGCTGCGAAGGGGGAGCCGGAATGTACCAGGTTGAGAAGCTGGGGGAAATGGTCAGTTATACTGCACTGGGCTGAACCATAGGGAGGCAGCAGGAGGGTGGAATAGGGACATCCGGTTTCAGCATTAGGTGGAACTACGTGAAGGTATTCATTGGTGGGGGGGGGGGGTAATGGGCTGTACCATGTTGAGAAGCCAGAGAGGTAGACGTTAGATCACTGGGCTGAACCACGAGGAGGCAGTGGGGGGGAAAGGGGATTGTACCATGTTGTTTCTCAGTAAGGGAGGTGGGTTGTACCACATGAAAACAGGGAAAAGGATTCGGGCTGTACCATTTCGGAAAGCCATAGTAATAGGCACCACGGACCAGTACTTGATCGTACCATTAGGAAACCAGGGGGCTCGGGTTATACACCAAGTTGCAAGCAGCGAAGAAGACAAATCATGGATCAGCAATGGTCTATGACCGGGAGGTGGGCTGTACCACTTTGACACAAAGGGGGAAGGGAGAAAGAGCGAGTGAGAGCTCAAGAGGCTGGATCATACAGAGCAGCAGAGGGGGGTAGGACTGTATCATATTAAGACACCAAGGGGAGACACATAGGCGGGTTAGACCAAGACGTGGAGGGGGGTGCAGACTGGATCATACCATGCAGGCGGTAGTTGGGGCCTCGGCAGCGCCTCTCGGGGTGCCGGGGGTCCCTGTTGCCCCTCAAGGCCCTGTGGGCCAAGGGCTGCAGGGGCCGGCCGTTACCGCTGAGGCTCTGGAAGATCTGGGACGGAGGATTCTGGCTCAGGAGTCTCAGGGAGTGCATCTGCCGTGGAAGGGGGGGTGGGAAACTGGGAGTGAATAATGAATGGCTCTGGTGACGTCACGCAGGAAGCCCGGCCCCCGAGAGCGGGTGGGCGGGGTCTTGCTCAGCCCCCACCAGACTCTCCAGGGTTGTCAGACTCTCGAATCCCCTCCAGTTCCCTGTCAACCGGGGGTAGGAGGGTAGGTGAGGCAAGGGGACACCCAGGCCAAGGAACGGGTTGGGGGTGGCAGGGAGGGGGCAATGGGCTGCCAGGGTCACCTGGAGGGAGGTGATATTTAGGGCCCTGTCAATGAGGATCCAGGTAACAGTCTCCGAGCAGGGTGGGGTGCTGAGAGAGCCCTGATAGGTGATGAAGCCAAAGGACTCGGGGAACAGGAGCTCCAGGCTCAGGTCTTGAAGAAAGTAGGCATCATCTGCGGGAATATCAGGTCAGAGTGAAGAGGGGTGCCCCTGCTGAACTCCCCTATGTGCACACCCGACCCCCACCCTCTCCACCCTCCAATGCCCAGGGACTTACTCTTGTAGGAGATGCGGGTGATGGTGTCACGGTTAAGGAGGCGGCTAAGGAACGGGTTTGAGCTACCAGCCACCTGTGTGGAGGTATGAGGTGAGGAGATAGGAACCCAGAAGCCCAAGCCCCCAACCCCTTCCTCCCCTAGGACCCCGGAGTCTGGGCCTTCCAGCCTCCCTCTTCTCAGACCCCAGGTTCCAGCCCCTCCCTCCCTCCGAATCTTGCCTGGGCTCACATTGACAAAGAGGCTGAGAATGGCCAGGCCATTGGGGCCCCGGGAGGCTGTGCTGAGGTTCCCATAGAGTTCTTGGTTGAAGTGGATGAGCTGCACCTGCGAGGGGAGCACAGAGAGTGGGGTCCCCTGGCAGACAGGGGGGACAGAATGGGCAATGGGTGCAGCTCTGGGCCTTTGGGGTTCCAAGTCAGGTTAAGGATTAGTGTTCAGGGTTGGGGCGGGGGTAGTTCTGTGGAGGAGGATGGGATGAGGCATTAAGAGGAGGATGAGGTGGGAGGAATTGGGTCGACTCAGGGTGAAGGTCGAGGGTCAGAGGTTAGCAGGCATCACCTCAGCAGAGAAACCCTGGTGGTTGATCTGGTGTTCAGAGCCAGCTCCGTCACGCGCTCCAAATAGCAGCCGCAGTTCACTGAGTCGGTGGCTATAAAGGAGGGGCCCCCCAGACACATTGACCACAGGCCGGGGCGCAGGCAGGAAGGAGACATGGCGACCGGTGTTGTACAGGGTTCCCCGGAGCTGTGGGAGAGGTGGAGGCCTTCATAGGGATGCAGAGAGAAGATCTTTTCCCTACTGTTTTCCATTCGTACATTTCCCTCTGCCAACAAACATCTAATCATTCAGCATAGTCTGAACACTACTGTCTTTCCAGACTCTGGGCTGGTCCATGGTAGGTGCTCAACAGTGGTGGATTTAATTACCAAATATTTATTGAGCTGCTACTATGGTTGCCAGGTTGCCAGGAAAAGAGCAATGAGCAAGTAGACAAAAATTCTGGGCCTCATGGAGCTTCTGCTCCAGTGGAGGAGAGAAAGACAATAAATTCTGAATCATATAAGTAAATGCTTAGTTAATTACATCCTGTGCTCACACTGGGGAGAACTGGGAGTTCTGTTAAAGTATAATGGGAAACCCAGGGAATTCCTTGGCAGTCTAGTGGTTAGGACTCTGCACTTTCACTGCCAGGGTTTGGGTTCAATCCCTGCTCGGGGAACTGAGATCCTGCAAGCAGCACAGCCAAAAAAAAGGAGGGGGGGGGGGAACCCATAGATTGGGATGGGGGTGGGGTGTCAAGAAAGGCTTCCATGAGGAAGTGACATTTGAATGGAGACCTGAAGGATAAGGAGGGGTTAGTTGCAAGGAGCAGGGAGAAGGGCATTCCAGAAGGGAGAACAGTCAGTGCAAAGCCCTGAGATGGCCTATTTTAGTGACAGTGAAGAAGCCAGCGGGACCAGAGCCCAGTGAGCAAAGGAGAGAGTGGTGATGGGAGCCAGATGGTGCACAGCCTTGTGGGCAAGGATGGGGTATTTTGTATTTTTATTTAAATAACTGAATGTATATAACACCCATGGCACAGTGCCAGGCACATGCTAAGTACTGTGTGAGTGTGTGCTGTTATTACTTGTCCTAATAGAAGGATTTTGAGTAGGAGAGAGTGATATGATCTGGTTTGTGTTTTTAAACATCTCTCTAGCTGTGGGATGGAGAATGGACTGCAGGAGGCAGAGAAGCAGGCCAGCAAGGAGGCTATGGCACCAGTCCAGGTGCGAGATGATGGTGGGAGCAGTGGAGGGACAAGAAGTGAAATGCTGTTTAGCAAGGAGACTAGAAAGGACATGGATGGGAAATGGGAGTGAGGGAGGAAATGGGATGGGGAATAGCTCTGAGACTTTTGGCTGAGTGAAAGGTAGTGCCACCTCTTATAAGAAATGGTATTGTGGGACTTCCCTGGTGGTCCAGTGGTTCAGACTCTGCGCTTCCAGTGCAGGGGTTGCGGGTTCGATCCCTGGTCGGGGAAGCAAGATCCCACATGCCGCGGGGCGCGGCCAAAAAAAAAAAAAAAAAGAAATGGTATTGCAAAGCGGGCAAGAGCATGGATTCTGGGACCACACTGCCTAGGTTTGAATCCCAGCCCTGGCACTCTCTAGCTGTTTGACCTCAGGTAAGTAACTTAACCTCTCTGTGCCTCAGTTTCTGCATCCATAAAATAAGGATAATATTAGTACCTATTTCATGGGGTTGTTGTGAAAATTAGAGGATTTATCAAGTTTGAAAACAGTGCCTGGCACACTGAGTCTGTTTTACCACTGATTCTAAGAGATGGGAAGACTAGGAGCCATGTTTGAGGAGGGAACAATTGGTGATCCACTGTGGAGTGTAAGTAGCCTCCTCTCCACCCATTGTGTTGTAGGCCTCCTTCCCCAAGGCTAGCCTCCCAACTCAAAGCCCTACCCCCCACCTCCACTCAGGCCCAGCCCCAGTGGATTTGGTAACCCCGCCCTCCAGGCCCCTTACCTTCTCTCCGCCTGTGCTGAGTCTCAGCGGGGGCAGAAAGGGGTCATAAAGGACCCTCTTCAGCTCCACATCCACGGGGCTCTGTCGCTTCCCCACAGCACACAGACTCCAGGCTGCGTTCACCAGGCCCCAGAAGGGAGGCCCTGGGAGCAGGGGTGGGGCAGGGAGGAAAGGGAGTCAGAAATATGGACTGGATCCCAAGGCTGGGATCTGCTGGGAAGGCTGTGGTCTGGACTCCTTGGATCCCAGGAGACGAAGGGCTGGGAATCTGGACTCCTGGCTTTGAGGGAGGAGGGGGCTGGGATCCAGAATCCTGGGTCCTAGAAGAATCTTGGAGGAGCTTCCTAAGGACCGCCCCGGCCCCCCCAACACCTCAAGTCTCTTTGATCAAACCTCTCTTAAATTGTCATTGGGGAAGGAACTACAACTCCCAGCAGGCCCTGAGACTGCCAGCCTACCCATCCAGTGCCTGCCTGCCCCAGAGCCCATGGGAGTTGTAGTTCCTTTGGTCCCCCTTGTCCCACAGCCGGATAATGAATGTAGTGGGGAGGAGGAATTGCAAGAGAGGGCTGGACGAGGTGGGCAACGGGGCCACTGAACCTCTGGTTCTCAGTAGGAGCCAGGACCTACCTGCCTCTTTCCCAGGAAACACACACACACTTTTCCAGCCCCACACTCCCTTACCTTCCACTCCCTCCCACTCACTACTTGAAATGCGCATGTATAATGTCCCATGCTGAGTCCCTCGGGTTCAGAAGCTGGGCCTCCTGAGGGAGGGAGGAAGGGGATGGGACTCCTGCGTCCTGGGGGGCGGGGGGGCGGGAAGGAGAGAACTCCTGGGTCTCAGGAAGAAAGCGCCCGGCAGCCCAGACTCCTGGGTCCCCGCCCTGGCTGCACCTGGCACGAAGTTTCCCTGGAGATTATCCTTGTAGCTCCACCAGTCGTCGGGGTCAGGTGCGGGTCCGATGTGAGCTGGGGAGAGAGCAGCCTGAACCCCTCTCCTTGGCACCCCTCCCCCACCCCCGTCAGGGGCTCCTGCCCCAACCCCCAGGCCTTACCTGCCGCCCCCAGTGCGGCCCAGAGTAGCAGCGCTCGAGGGGCGTTCAGACGAGCTGCAACCCCCATCCCCGGGAGGCCTCGGGGCGACCCCTTCCCAATGCCCTGGCCCGCCCTCTCTCAGCTTCTTCCTCTCTTTGTGGAACCCCGACCCCACCCGGACTTCCAGCCTTCCTCTCCTACCCACAGGGAGTCCCAGTTCCCCAATTACTGAGGCAGCCGGGGACTGAGACGCCCCCACTCCCCCACCCCGCTCTCCTCTCCTGCCTCTCTATGCCTCCCCTTCCTCTCCTCTTTTCCCGAAGCCTCCTTCTCCCTCTACCTCCCGATCTTCCTACTCCTCTCTGCCTTCTGCTTCTCCCTCGGGTTACCTCTGGGTTTCTGATCCACACCCCCCTCTTCGTTCTCTTTTCATTACGCTCTCCCAAGCCACCTAACTCCATACCTCCATCCTGCTTCTCTCACCTCCTCCTCCCCCTCCCTCTCTCCCTTCTCTGCTCCTGCCTCTCCCTTCTCGCTTCTCCCTTCTCCCCTTCTTCTCCTCCTCACTCTCTCCCTCTCGGCCTCCAGCTCCTCTCTCTCTCCCCACCTCCTCCTCTCCTGCCTCTTCTGTTTCTCCGTCTCTCTCTTCTCTCTCCTCCCTTCCTCCCTCCTCCCCCTCCCTCTCTTCTCTCTCTTGCTGTTATTTAATTTTTCTGTCGTTGTTTGGGAGTGGGGGGAGCTCTCACAGCAGAGAACCCTCCTCCTCGGGCTGGCGTGGGTGTGTGTGGGGGGTGCCCCAGGGGCAGGATGGAGGGGTCGTTGGGGGGCTGGTCCCCAGCTCCTAGCCTCGCTGGGGCCATGGAGGCGGGGGTGGCCCGGACACCTGGGGCCCAAGAGCTGGCAGTTTCCATCCTCCGCAGAAGGGGGAAGGGGGGCGCTTAAGGTGGAGCTGGGAGAGTCCTCGGATGTCTTCCCGCTCAGGGCCGCTGGCCCCGGAGGATCCGGCGTCTCCCAGGTCGCGGGGACCCAGGTTGGAGCCTGCATCAGTGCCTGCAGCCCCCCGCCCAATGCATCACTCGGGCCTCCGCCAGGGGCTCCCTTAACCCGGCTGGGGGATCCCCTGGGAGACTGGCGCGCGATGTGGGCGGCTGACCAGGAGGGGGAGGCAGAGACTTGGAGAGGGAGAGAGAGAGGCTGGAGGAGCCGGGAAGGCAGAGAAGAGGGAGCAGAGGTGAGGTCAGGGAACAGTGGAGGCTTGGGAAGGGAAGGGGAGCCTGAGATGGGTACGGAGAGCCGTGGTGGAGGGAGATGCAGGGTAGAGATGAGAAAGCAGGCTGGGGCGGTTGGGGGGTTGCTGGGGGAGGTGGTGGCGGCAGGAGAGAGAGAGACATAGAGAGGGAGACCCCCCAGAATGACAGGGAAAAAATACAAAAGGAGACAAATGCAGATGGAGGCAGAGAAAGAGATACAGAGACCCACAGAGAGACAGATGTAGACACACAAACTTGGAGATAGAAGCAGAGAGACCTAGAGAGAGAGAGAGTCCCACATACCAGGTTAAAGATGGAAGAGCAAGATGCCAGGCAGGAAGTGTGTGGGGAGAGACAGAAACAGAAAAAGAGATCTAAAGACAGAGCGACAGAGAAACACACACCCAGAGCAAGGGGCAGAGATAGGAGGAGACAGAGAACGAGGCAGACACATGTGCACATCTATAAAGAGACGCACTCATGCAGAGGAAGAGGTATGAACAGAGACCAACAGATGGACAGAGACGGAGAGACCCAGATAGGTGGAGAGAGTCCCAGAAACAGGTCAGCTGACATGAAGGATGAGACTAAAGAGGATTCAGAAACACAGAGGCATTCAGGGATAGAGAATTGGAAATGGACATTCAAGGACCTGTGATGGAGGGAGATGGAGACACCCAGGAGAGTCAGAAATGGAGAGAGACAGAGAAAACGCGAGAAAGAAAGGTATATTCATTATCCCTTGTCACATAACAAATTATCTTAAAACTCAGTGGCTTAAAGCTACAAATATTTATTATCTCATGGTTTCTGAGGGGTAGGAATTTTGGAGCAGTTTAGTTGGGTGGCTCTGGCTCAGATAACAACAGAGAACTCAGAGTCTCTCATGAAGGTGCAGTAAGCTATTGGCCAGGGCTGCAGTCATCTGAAGGCTTGACTGGGGCTGGAAGATTACTTCCAAGCTCACCTACATGGTGCTTGGCAAGAGGCCTCAGCTGCTCAGCAGGTAAGCCCCTTCATAGGGCTGCTTGAGTGTCCTCACAACATGGCCGCTGGCTTCCCCCTCAGAGCGAGTGATTGGAGAGAGAGAGGGAGAGAGAGAGAGAGAGAGAGAGAGCAGGGTCTTATATGACCTATGTCCAAAATCACACACCATCCCTTTTTTTTTTTTTGGCTGCGTTGCATAGCCTGCAGGATCCCAGTTCCCTGACCAGGGATTGAACCCAGGCCCCAGCAGAAAGCACCGAGACCTAACCACTGGACTGCCAGGGAATTCCTGACACCATCACTTCTTTATTCTATTCATTGGAGGTGAATCACTAAGTCTAGCCCACATTCAAAGGGAAAGAGATTAAGCTCCTCCTCTTGAACAGAGGGGTATCAAAGAATGTGGGCTTATTTTAAAACCATCACGGGTGGGGAGAGAAGAGAGAGACAGACTCTTAAAGGCCCGTGAGGCTTAGAGGTTGGTGAGACACGTATTCAGAAAGGCAGGAATGTGTCAGGAGAGACTCTTGAAGACAGAGGGAGCTGCGGAGACAGGGAAAAGAGTCAAGACAAAGGAAACCAAAGCAGTAGTAGTAATAATAATTACAGTAATAGCAGCCAGCACATAAAGCACCTACTACATACCAGGCAAAGTTCTGAGCACTTTCTATGAACTGACTCATGTAATCATCACAACCGCTCTATGAAAGAGAAGATGTCATTATCCCATTTTACAGATGAGTAAGCCAAGTCTCAAAGGGCTTGCCCAGAGTTATACAGGAAGGAAGCAAAGAAGGATGGAGAAAATATGATGGAGACATATGTGCAGAGACTATGGGGAAGTGGCAGGAAAAGACTGGCAGAAGAAACCAGCTCTGACAGACAAATAAGTCAGTAAGAAACGGAAGCCAGGGACTTCCCTGGTGGTGCAGCGGTTAAGACTCGCGCTCCCAACACCGGGGGCCTGGGTTCGATCCCTGGTCAGGGAACTAGATCCACATGCATGCCACAACTTCAAGAGTTTGCATGCCACAACTAAAGAGCCTGCGAGCTGCAACTAAGGAGCCTGCCCGGCACAACTAAGACCCGGTGCAACCAAATAAATAAATGGAAGCCACTCTGATTGAGAGTTTTCTAGACACTGGGGCTGTACCACGCACTCTTTAGGTTTTGTTAACCCTCAAAGTTGCCCCATCAGGTGGGGGTTAGTATTAGCCCCATTATACAGATAGAACCCCGAGGCTCAGAGAAGGAAGTAACTCACCCAACATGTCATGGGTTGACTGATGCCTCCCTCCCCCCCAAAAGAGACATGCCCACTCAGAACCTGTGAATAGGACCTTATTTGGCAAAAGGGTCTTTGGAGATGTAATTAAGATAATGATCTTGAGATCAGATCATCCCACATTGTCTGGGTGAACCCTAAATCCAATGATAAGTTCTTATAAAATAAAGGCATAGATAAACAACAGGGATTTACTGTATAGCACAGGGAACTACATTCAATATCTTCTAATAAACTATAATGGAAAAGAATCAAGAGACAAGAATATAGATATATATACATACGTATATATCTACATAGATATATACGTATGTATATATATAACTGAATCATTTTGTGCACACCTGAAACTAACAGAATATTGTAAATCAACTATACTTCAACTTAAAAAAAAGAAAAAGGGAAAAGAAAGGCAGGGAGAGATTTGAGACAGAGGAGAAGGTGATGTGAAGACAGAAGCAGAGATTGGGGTGATGCAACCACAAGCCAAGGAACACTAGGAGCCACCAGGAGCTGGAAGAGGCGAGGATGGATCCTCCCCTAGAGCCTTCGGAGGGACTGTGGCCCTGCCCACACCTTGATGTCAGACTTCTGGCCTCCAAAACTGTGAGAGAATAAATTTCTGTTATTTTTAGCCCCGCAGTTTGTGGTAATTTTTTATAGCCACCTACCCCACGGGTGGGGTGACATCATGAGAAAGGCATGGAATTCATCAGAGGGAGAGCCAATGAAGGAACCAGAGAGACACGGAGGGAGAGAAGACAGACTGACATGACAGGAAGAGTAGGCTCTCCCCACACTTTGACTCTCCTCCTCCAGGAAGCCCTCCCTGACCTTCAGGCTAGGTCTGTGTCTTCTGTGGACCTTCCCAATGTCCTGGGTACCTCCATTAGAGCACAGATCTCATTAGGAGAGGGACTGTGTCCCTGTGTGCCCTTCCTCCAGGGCTCAGGCCTGACCCATCTCTGAGTTCCCAGCATCACCCTGCATAAAGGACATGGGCGTCCTCAGGAGAGAAGTCGGGCGTGATTGAATGAGACGATGCTCCTGATGTCTCTCCCTAGAGATTCTCACCCCTCCCATCAGCCTGGGAGACACTTGGGTTTCCTTCAAGGCCCAGGGAGGGCCTCACCTCCTCCAAGAAGTCTTCCCTGACCTCCCAGGCTGGTCCCTGTGCTGCCCCCATTATTACACATCACACCAATGTGACTGTACCCAGGTCTCTCTCCTACCTCACCCTCCCAGACTGGGAGCTCCTCCAGGGCAAATTCGGGGACTGACTCAGGTCCTGGTCCCAGCATTTCCCAGGGAGAACTTGGGAGAATATGTTGAATGAATGAATAAGTGAGTGAATGAAGTAAAATATAGGGACTGTGGCATTGCATTCAGAAATGGCTAAGAAAAAGATTTTCTTACATGGGGGTAAGAGGAAGTCTTCCCAGTGTAGGTAACATTTTCCTGACCCTCTTTCTGTCCCCATAACCCCAGCCCTGGCTCAGAACTCATCTTCTTCCACCAGGATCCTCCCTCCAGCCCCTCCCCCCACCGCAGTCTCCCTCCCCCTCCAGTCTACCCTCCAGGGACCCCGGAGCGGTCTTCTACATTCAGAGTTGACCTCGCCTCTCCCCTAGTTATAGCCTTCCCATAACTCCCCAGCACCTCTGGACAAAGTCCCCACCTCTCCACCTTTCTTGTCATGTCCAAGTCCCTCCTCTGTCCTTCAAGACCTACCTCAGATGTCACATCCTCTGAGAGAAGTTTCCTGACTTGCAGGCTGTATTCAAGGCCTTCTTGGGGCTGGCCCAGTGAACGGAGCCGCCTCTGTGGTGGTCCATGTCACGTTTGTTTCTCATACAGGGCTGATCCTGCCCATCGTCTGGTCATAGACCTCCCAGGGCTCCCCAGGGGCACTGGGGAAAAACTCAGGCCCTCAGCCTGGTCTTAGAGGCCCCACATGCCCTGGCTACTCCCTATCTCCAGCCTCATTCCTCCTCTCTTACCACACCGGGCCCTCTGGCCTCTGGACCTTTGCACAAACTGTAACTTCTAACTTGGCCTTTCTTTCTACCTCCTCCGCTGGGCAAATTCGTGCTCAGCTCATATGCATTTCAGGAGTCTTGCTCTTTCAGGAAGCCATCAGTGATGCTGTGGTGGGCAGGGGCCTCTTCTGACTTCTGGAAGCCACCTGTGCTGCTTCCATTATAGCAGCAAGACAGACTGGGCTCAATGCCCAGAGGCGGGAGGGAATGGCCAGGCCGGAGGTGGGTCCCAGATGTGAATTTCACGCCTATTCGTCTCAGGCACTGGGAACAAAGTTTGGGTCAAAAAGAACATATGCGGCTTGCCCCGCTCCTCACTTTTGTCTCCTACATCCCCAACCCCTGCGTAGGAGGCAGCAGGGCCAGGACTCTCCAGGCCCGGGTGGTTCCCACAGCCCCCCTTGGCCTCCTCGCCCCTCCTTCCCTGCTCTTAACTCTCTGGGAGAGCCTGGGAAAAATCCTGCCGATCTGTGTTCTCACCTTCTGGGTTCGCCTCTCCTGGGGGATGTGTGGCCACCAGTGTTTAAATAATAAAAACAAACTCCAATGGCTCTTACTCTGTGCCAGACACTGTTCTAAGCCCATTACCTACACATGTTAATTCATTTAATCCTCATAATATGCCCTGTGGGTTACTTCCTATTATCATCATCATCACCACCCCCATTTCACAGATGAGAAAACTGAGGGACAGAGAGGGATTTGAACCCAGGTGGTCTGGCTCCAGAGTCCATGCACTTCATGAAAATCGTCTCTAGAGCAGTGCCGTCCAATAGAAGTTTCTGCGATGATGGAAATGTTCTTTATCTGCTCTGTCGGATATGTTATCCATCCACCACCAATGTGGCAGTGGCTACTGATTGGATAGCTCAGCTCTGGAGAACTAAGTTTGAATGCCGGCTACTTGCCAGCTACTTGTGTGATGGATGCTAAGTCTCCTTGCCTCTATCATTGCTTCTTTCTTTCTTCTTCTTTTTTTTTTTTTAAGATTTAGATTTGTATTTATTTATTTATTTGGCCGTGTCAGGTCTTAGTTGCAGCATGTGGGATCTTTTGTTGCGGCACACGGGGTTTTTCATTGCGGTGCGCAGGCTCAGTAGTTGCAGTGCACTGGGCTCAGTTGCCCCGCAGCATGTGGGATCTTAGTTCCCCGACCAGGGATCAAACCCATGTCCCCTGCATTGGAAGGCGGATTCGTAACCACTGGACCACCAGGGAAGTTCCTCTCGTTCAGTTTCTTTATCGAAGAGGTGGTTAAGGATTCTAGCCAAACCCAAACACATGTGTGTTTTAATCCCTGCCCCCATCTCAAGGTGAAGTCCCCCTGGAAGCCTCAATTGCTTCATCTGTATAATGGGTATAATAATAGGACCTGCCCATTTATTCAGCAAATATTTTTTGCGTACTTACTGTGTCCTAGGGGCTTGGGTTAGAGCATCAAACGAAACAGCCACAAATCCAAGGTGAGGGCAACAGGACATAGGATGAAAGGTCATGGCCATACATCATCTACTTCCAATCTCAGCTTCTCTTTTTCTAGAAATGTCAAAATACTGCTCAGCCTAACACCTCATGATGTCATTGTATACTCTGTATATTCTGGTTGGCTGAGGGCCTGGCATTAAGCCAGGCCCATTAATTTCCCCAAATATCCTTTCTCTTCTCTTTCCTTGACATCAAAACATCCTATTTAATTGGGTCTGAGACAGCCCAGCATTAAAGGCTATATTTCCACACTCTCTTGCAGCTAGGTGTGGCCATGTGACTAAATTCTGGCCAATGAGATGAGAACAGAGGGATTGTGTAGCAGCTTTTGGAAAACATGGTAAGTCAGCTGCATGGAGCTTTTGGTCTTTTCTCTTTGCCTGCCTCCATCTTGCTGCATGGATCTAGATGTGCTGGCTGTAGCATTAGCTGCCACTTTGGACCATGAAGACAAGGACCCTTCTAAGGATGGTGGAGAGGAAAGCAACAAGGTTCCTAGTGGTGTGACCATCTTCAGACCTCTTTGGTGCAAGAGAGAAATAAATTTCTATTTTGTTTAAGCCAATGTTATTTGGGGTTTACTATGGCTCCTAATAATACAGATGCTTGAGGTACCACTTCAGGTTCAGTTGGGCTGCAAGTTAGACCGTTCGTTGACCAGTCTTTCAACAAGTATTTATTGAGCATATACTACATGTCATACACCTTTCTAGATGTAGGGGATACAAAATCCCTGCTCCCATGGAGCTCACGTTCTAGTGGAAGAAATAGAGAAATAGTAAACAATAGAGGAACATTTAATATATCAGGTGCTAAAAAGATATGTGCTAAAAAGAAAAATAAAGCAGGACAAAAGAATGAGAATGATAGGAGGAAGCTTCTATTTAGTTAAGGTCATCAGGGAAGTTTTCTCTGATGCTCTGAAATTTGAACAGAGCCTTGTGGTGGAAAATTCTAGTGCTCACCCATATCTAGTGGTAGTAGGCAGAATAATGGCCTCCAAAGGTGTCCACACTCTAATCCTTGGAACCAGTGACTATATTACCTTATATGCCAAAATGTACTTTACAGATATGATTAAGGTTAAGGTCCTTGAGATGGAGAGATCATTCTAGATTATCTGGGTGGGCTCCATCTAATCACATTGGCCTTTAAAAGCAGAGAAACTTTCCAGGCTGTGAGGAGAAAAAGATGTGAGGACAGAAGAAGAGGCAGGAGACAAATTTTTTTTTTAAAAAAAAGAGAGGAAGAAGAAGAAGGAGGAGGAGGAGAAGGAGGAGAAAAAGAAGAGGCAGGAGAAATTTGAAGTGTGAAAGGGACTCGACTTACCATTATTGGCTTTGAAGTTAGAGGAAGGGGCCATGAACCAAGGAATGCAAGTGGCCTCTAGGAGCAGGGAATGGAAAGGAAACATTCTTCCCTAGAGGTTCCAGAAGGAATGCAGCTTTGCTGACACCTTGATTTCAGCCCAGTAAAATCCATGTTGGGCTTTGGACCTCCAGAATTGTCAGAGAATAAATCTGTGTTGTTTTAGCAGCTGAATTTGTGTTACTTTGTTATGGCAGCAATAGAAAACTAATACACTGGTTCTTCTCTCTTTCTGGCACATAGGAGAATTCTGCTTTCCTGCCTTTGTGCAACTGTAATCCTGACTAACGAGCTGTGAGTGGAAGGGCTAGAGTCGTTACTGGGCCAAAGCATCTATTTCTTGTGTGGGACCATTCAATACCCTCTGTCTGTCTGTCTGTCTGTCTGTCTCTCTCCCCCCTCCCCAGTGATCAAGGATACCATGGGTTGCAGCTGGTGCAGTGACAAGACGGTGGTTGCCTCTGAGCCTGGGTGCTTCAATGACTGTGTGGAAAATCGCCCCTTGCTGACTTGCGTGGGACAGGGACATGAGAAAGAAATCAACTCTCATTGTGTCAAGCCAACAGGGCTAGCCTAACCTGACTAATGGAAGTCCTTAATGATGTACGGGAACTAGCTTGCTGCTCTACAAGGCAGTGTGTCCCAGGAAGAGAGAAGGGCAAGTGCAAAGGCCCTGAAGCAGAGTGTTCTTGGTTTTTAAAGGAACAGGAAGGAGACCAGTGTAGCTGCAGAGGGGTGAATGAGGGAGAGTTGTAAGAGGTGAGGTCAGGTATGGGGTGGGAGTGGATCAAGTAAGGCTTTGTAGGGCAGGGCAAAGACTTCGGATCTTATTCTGAGAAAGATGGGCAGACAATCAAGAGTTTTGAGCATAGTAACAGCACAGTCTGACTTAGGTTTGAAATCATTATCCTAGCTTTTGTGTGAGGAAGACTCTAAGAGGGTAGTGGGGAGACCAGTATGGAGACTACCTGTAATCCGGGCAAAGAGTGGTGATGGCTTGGCTCAAGGTGGTAGCAGTGGAAATGGTAAAAAAAAATGGCCGAATTATGAACATATTTAGTATGTGTAACTGAAGAAACCTCAGGTAGAGTTGGAGTTGGGACAGGCCTGTAGGGGGAGCTCTCGGATCCTGCCAGGAGACCTCAATTAACAGGAGAGAAGTAAACCTACATCTGTGATAGGAAGGTACCTCTAGGCTACTATCAGAAGGAAGAAGAAAACTTCTCTCCATCCAGGGCAGCTCAGCCAGTCAGATTGTAGCAGGCCAACCAATGCGAAACCTCCATACTTTGGACTCCCAGTTTCCTCCAATGGACTCTTTGGTTATTACGGCCCCCCCCAACTCTCCTCTTTTCCCTATAAAAGCATGTTCCCCTTGCTTGTTCTCTGTATTTGCTTATGGTCACCCATCTTTGCATATCGCTGGTTGTGATTTCTCTGCTAGTCCCTAATAAACTCAGTTTTGTTCGTAAAAAAGCTGGCTAATATATTTTTTTTTAATAAATTTATTTATTTTATTTATTTATTTTTGGCAGCATTGGGTCTTCATTGTGTGCAGGCTTTCTCTAGTTGCAGCAAGAGGGGGCTACTCTTCGTTGTGGTGCGTGTGCTTCTCATTGCGTTGGCTTCTCTTGTTGCAGAGCACGGGCTCTAGGCACGCGCGCACTTCAGTAGTTGTGGCACGAGGGCTCAGTAGTCGTGGTTCGCGGGCTCTAGAGCACAAGCTCAGTAGTTGTGGCGCCCGGGCTCCGCGGCTTGTGGGATCTTCCCGGACCAGGGCTCAAACCCGTGTCCCCTGCATTGGCAGGCGGATTCTTAACCACTGCACCACCAGGGAAGTCCCTGGCCAATATATTATTAAAGTTGTAAGTAGATGTGAGGGTGAAGTAGTGGGGTAAGTGCCCAATTGAACTGATTTTAAGAAAGGATGGAAAGAGCAAGATAAGGAATCTAGAACTTTTCTGAAACACAGAACTCTTCTTAGAAAACCCCTTAAAGACTCCTAACTCCTGCTTCAGAGATGCCCGCACCCAGGGCCCAGTTGGAAGCCAAAGGCAAGCCTCCCCATATATAGGATAGTATTGGTAGCCTGGGGGTCAAACAGTCACCTCCTGAAGGCTATTTCCTGCCTTTCTTAGTCTCCTCAGGAGCATACCCAGAACATTGGCGGGAGGGTCTGTTCTCTCTGCCTAGCACCCAATGACAGCATGGCCCAGCCTGACTCCCCACTGGCTAAGAGGTCTGCTTTTCTCTCAGGGAAAGAATAGGTTGCTCTCTAGGCCCCAGTGGACCTTAAGTCATATCACTTTGTCTGAGATTCCTTCAAAGTACTAGCTCACTTCCTCTCCTACCAAGGTCACCCAAATTTGAAATTTTTTTGTTGATTGTGGGGGCAGAGGTCAGGGTGACAAGGAAGATCATAGGCCCCGACGGCCTTCCATTCCATAGTACTTAAGCTTCCTGCCTTTTTAACCCCATCCCTCTGGCCTGTAGGTACCCAGCTGTTGGGTGGAATCGAATTCTGCCTAGCACCAAGTGACGTCACACCACTCTGTGGCTCCCAATTGGCTATTCCCTCAGGCAAGGGTTTAGGCTGTGCTTCAAGACCAGGTGAACCCATGAGAACCCTGTTCAGATAGTCACTCAAAGTTCCATTATTCTTTTCTCAGAGACCATCCTGGGGCCATCAGAAACCAAGTGTTTCTCAATCTGGAACTTTCTGGAAATCTGACACTGCTGTGCTTTCCTCAGTTGTATTTCCCGCCTTTTCTAGCCACCCTCCCCTCCCACCGGCTTTAACCAATCATCAGGCAACATAAATCCGACTAGCACCCAGTGACGTCATATCAGCTCTTTCATTGGATTGGCTATTCTGTCAGAGAGCTGTAGCCATATTCGGCTCCACAGATTTCCTCGTGGCCTTCTTCATTTGCCCCTCAGATACCCTCCCAGCACAGGTCAGGGGTCTGTAGCCGACTTTCCCCAAGAGTTGAGACTTTATTGAGGGGACTAGCTGCGTAGGTCACAGGCCGAGTGTCCTAGCCAGAGACCAAGAGGCTTGCCGCCTTTATTTAAAAGTCCCTCATGCCTCCTCGGTGCTGGCGCATGCAAGTGACGTCAGGGGCTCCGCGGCGTCTGATTGGCTTGCTGAGGGACGCACCGTCGAGGTAGAAGACTCCTCTCGCGGTTGCTTCCAGCTCCTTCCTTGGAGTTCGAGGCCGCCCGACTCCGGCTCTAGATCCTGGGTTCGGGGCTCGGTGTCGAAGGCCGCAGGCCGTGGCAGCCTCCGGCGCGCTCCTCCTGCTGCAGCCGCCGCAGCGGCCGGGCCCAGCGCGGCCTCCAGGGCAGCGCGAGGCCGTGGCGGTCGAGGACGAGGCGCGCGGGGTCGGAGCCGGCGGCCGCGCTGCCCAGCAGCAGGTAGTGGGTGGCGGGCCGCAGGTGCAAGCAGCCACAGGCCAGGTCGGCGCGGGGCACCCAGGCGTCCTGGCCGTCGCGGTGCACAGGCCACGCCGGCTGCTTGTATACAGCCAGGACGCGCACGGCCAGCCGCTGCCACGCCGGGCCTGCCGCCTCGGACGCCAGCACCTGCGCGCGGAGCACTGCGGGGAGGGGAGATGTCAGGCCTGGGCGGTGGGGAGCCTCTGGGTCCCGTGGGGTCAGTCCTGGTGGGGAGGGGCCCGGGACCCGAGAGTGGGCTTCCGGGATCGCATCAGTAGGGAGAGACCTTGAACCTTTGAGGGTGAGAGGTCTGGGGGTCTGGTCGTGTGCTGTGAGGAGTGAGATCTTTCTGGGGAGATGGGTCAAAGCAAGGAGGGCGGGGCTTATGGAGCGAGAGGTTGGGTCACAGGATTGTGATTGGGAAGGCGGGGGTGGGGGTCCCTCTGGAGAGGAGGCCAGACAGGGCGAGGAACCCAGGGGCCCACCAGGAATATGCCAGATGGGGCGCTTTGGGGGTCATATTAGAAGCAGCGGGTACAGGGATTACTTAAAAGGTTAGAGGTCCCAGGAGGACCCTGCAGTGGGTGGGGCTGGGAACAAGGCCCAAGAGGCAAGTCCAGGTCTCTAATGCCAAGGGGTCAGAAGGTGTTAGGAGCAGACAGAGCCCTTGGAAAACAGGGGTATTTCCATGGGAGGGATCTGCATTTAGGATTAATTTGTGGGCCAGAAGGAGATCAGTCCTTGGAAGCTGAGGGTCGAGGTCATACTAGTGGTGATTCAGAGACGTGTCCTCTCTGAGGGGGTGAGGTAAGACGTGTTGGGAGCAGGACTCTGGCAGACAAGCTGGGTTTTTGGGGCAGAAGATCCCTGTGGGAGGTGGGGGGAGAAGCCTCCACCTTTGAAGTTCAAGGACACTAGTGGCCAGATGCTGAGCCTCAGGGAGGAGAGGTCTGGGATCCTATACCACTGAGGGAAGTAACTGGGACTGGGCGGAACTGACTGTCCAAGAGAGCCTGCAGCCACAGGCCCTGGGGTCGGGGGCTGGTGTGGATTGGTGGATTATGGAATGGTGGGGTGAGTCTGTGGGAGTGGGGCTCCGATATCTCAGACCCTGATAGGAGGCAGAGGGTCCGAGACAGACAAGACGGTGCAAGGGTCCCTTCCATTCAACCAGTTCCCCTTTCTCCTTCCATCCTCAGGAGGCCACCTCCCTCCCTCAGAGATGTCAGGCTGAAGGAGATCGTGAAACTCTGCAAGGCCAATAACATGGGGAGAGAGGAGACCTAGGAAGGTAGGGAGCACCCCCTCCCCACTGCCCCTTCTGCCCATTGTCTGCTGTCCTGTTAGGTTCTAGATCAGGAAAGGCCCTGTAGAGTCCAACACCCCTTCCCATTTAAGCTGAGGAAACTGAAGGCCAGAGAAGGGGGTGGCTTGCAGCAGATCGGAACCCCTGTGCCGCTGCTGGCCTTTTCCTCCCCAGCACTCACCGTAGTCCTGCTGGCAGTACCTCCGAAGGCTCATGTGGACCCTGGTGTCCGAGATATTGCAGTAGTTTTGACACTGAGGGTCTGGGGAGGGTCAGGCTGTCTGCAGTGGGCTCCTGAGGCCTGGACTGCAGCGTTCTGCCCCTGCCCATCCCCTGCATTTCATCTTGACGGACAGCTGGGGTGCCTGAACCCTTGGGGACTGGGCTCGGTGGAGCACCCCTGGATCCCCACCTGGCGGCCCAGTCAGCCCATCCCTGATCCCTCTTGCTGCCAGGGGTTTCTAGGGCAGCCTGTCTTACCTGAGCTGTAAGCATGAGGGGTTGTAGCAAGGGTGGTGGTTGCCTCTGGAATTCCTGTGAAAGAGCAGAGGAGAGACAGGGCCTTAGTGCCTCCCATCCGCAGCCCGCTCCCCCCGAGGAAGCCAGGCATCCAGACCCCAAATGTCTATTCCCCTGAGGCCCAAGAGTGGAAGCACACTTTGCCTTTCTCCCCCAGGACCTGGAGTCCTGGTCCCTAGCCACTTTCTTAAGACTCAGAAGTCCAGGTCCCCAGCCCCTTCCTCCCTCAGACCCAGGAATCCAGGCTCCCACCCTCTTCGTCCCCAAGATGGAGGAGACTGGACTTTCAGTCTTCACCTCCCTAAGGACTCAGAGTCCGGCCTCCACTCTCTAGCTTCCGTCTCCTACGGACCAGGTCCTCACGGCACCTGCCCCCTGGAGATCTGGGATGTCTCCTTCCCACCCCACTTCAGACTTGGGCCCTGTCCCTCAGGACTCACGCTGGCAGGGCATCCTGGGGGAGCGGCTCTGCTGGTAGCCGGGACCACAGCGGCTGCATGTCAGGCCAGTGACCCCTAACTTGCAGGAGCACTGCCCACTGGTCTGGTTGCAGGTACCACCTGTCGCCCCGATAGGATGGCACTGGCAGGCTACATGAGGAGAGGAGCTGGGGATGTGGGGTGCAGGCTCCCAGCCTCTTCCTCCCCAAGGACTGAGGAGACTGGAATTCCTGGCCACTCCTCCCTCAGACCCAGGATCCAGGCCCCCGGCCCCTCCCCCCTCAGACCCAGGATCCAGACCCCCCAGCCCCTCCCTGCTCAGACCTGCCTGCCTCCTTTCCCTGTAGGCTGGGCTTCAGGCTGCACTCACCCCTGCAGGCCTTGCGGCTGTTGATGGGCTGGCTAGGGTCCCTCCAGAACCCCGGCTGGCAGTAGTGGCAGTGCCGCCCGGCTGTGTGGTGGCGGCACCGCTCACAAACACCCCCACTCCGGCCGCCCGACAGCCTGAACAGCTCAGAGTTGAACCTACAGCGTCGCGCGTGCTGGTTGCAGGAACAGGCTAGGAACAGGATGGAGTGAGGGCATATCAGGCCCAGCTTTCTGTTCCCCTTTCCCAGCTTTCTCCCCACTGCCCTCAGGAAAGAGACTGCCTGGGGGTCCCTGGGTAAGTGTGGGTCCTAGAAGCTCTTCATTGTCATCTTTAAAATGGGTGCACTGGACTGGAGCTGGGTGAGCCCGAGAGGACTGATGAATATGCTGGATGTCTGTGTGAAACCAGGGGGTGTAAAGAAGAGTGGCGGCTCTGGGCCTAGGCTGTGGAATCAGACCCCCGCGGGTAAGTGTCTCACTGTTTCCGTGGGCAAGTGACGACTCGTTTCTGTAGCTCAGTCTCCTTTGGTGTAAAATGGCATTTATAGTGTCTACTTCATGATGTTTAAATGCAACCACCTACGTAAAAAGTGCTTACTTAACTCAGTACCTGACACAGAGCATGCCCTTGCCCATTTAGCACATCCACGTGCCAGGTGCCATGTGCTGAGTGCTTGGCATGTTTCCTTCTCACAGCAGCTCTGTGAGACTGGGGCTGTCATCATCCCCATTTTACAGATGTGAACACTGAGGCAGAGAGGCGAGGTCACCTGCCCAAAGAAACGCAGCTGAGGGGTGGTCAGAGGCAGGATTGGCACCCAGGCTCACTCCAGTGCTTCTCACACAGCTCACATGAGGACCACTTACCATGTACATTTTGCTGGGGAGTGTTGATCAGATTTTCAAAAGCAGTGGCTCTCAAACCTTACCGCTTATCCAGATTATGGAGGAAATGTTTAAAAAGAGCAACACAGATTCCAGGGCCCAACCCAGGGCTTCTGTGGGTCCAGGAGCCTGTATGTCTAGCAAGCATCCCAAAGTGAGATGCTGATGCAGGGGGTTCATGGACCGCTCTTTGGAGAGATGTAAGGAGTGTTTGACTCCCAAGAGGTTTGAGAGGCCTGGACTGGCAGGTCCTGAGGGCCCCAAGGAGTAGCGGGAAGGTCAGGGAGCTGAGACAGCTGTGTGTTCTTGGGAAAATGACTCCCCCTCTCTGAGCCTCAGTTTCCTCCCATCCAGTGGGGATCTCAGTTCCTCTCTCAAGGGTTTTTATAGGCATTAGGGATGGCAGCGCTCTTGAGATTATCAGTCAGTAGAGTTGGGCTTTGGATTCTTTCTGACCTGAGAGTGATCACTTCACCTCACTCCCCACTAGAAAACTTGGATTGGGGGAAGGGTTCAGGCCACTGTGTCTGTAAAGCCCACAGCTCCGCCACAGGAGTTAGTTTCATCCTGTCTGCCCAGACCCTCCTCCATCACAACACTGTTGGTCTGTTACCCAGGTTCGGAGGGTCGGCTGCCCAGCTCAGCCTGAGGGGATGTGGTGATGCACAGAGGGGCAGCCTCCCCAGCTCCCAGGCCCTGTCCTCCCCCAGGACGGACCCCACCCCACGCTCAGGCCACGTGTTTCTCCCCTCCCTCACTCCCCGGTAGGGGCATCAGGTCTTACTGGTAGGAATGGGCCAACTGGACAGAGGCCTGGGATGATGAGAACAGCGGGTCAAAGGGGACCCAAGTGTGATGAGGACAGAGTGGGGAGCTGAGGATAGCTGGGATGATCTGTAAGTTAGTCCACGTGACATTGCAGGAAGACGTAGAGGGGGAGACGGGTAAAGGATGTCCGAGGTGGAGAGAGAGGGAGGTCCAGGCGCGAGAGAATGGGGTGTGTGTGTGTGTGTGTGTGTGTGTGTGTGTGTGTGTGTGTGTGTGGTGTGTGTATCTATCCATGGAGTGGAGTTAGCAGGGCCATGTAACACACTCAGACCCTCTAGCAAGGCTCCAGGCTGGAGGTGGGATGAGGAGGGCTGTCTCTGAGGAGAGCCGCTGGAGGGATGGGGAAGGGCCCAGACTCAGGAGGCCAGTCTGGAAACCCCAAGGATGGGGGAGGGCATTGAGCGGGGCCTGGGGAGCTCTGGTCCAGCTGGAAGGCCGGTGGATGGCCCAGCCTCTCGGAAGACTTCTCTGAGTCCAGTCCCAGCACTGCCCCTTGCTGACAGTGAGACATAGGGCAAGTGACACGTCCCCTTGGGCCTCACCCTCCTCGTGTGGGCAATGGTAACATTGGCAGAATCAGATAACTCTTCCTCCGTGCCAGGTCCTGTATCAGGCTTTATTCTAAGGACTTTATGTATTTTAACGTATTGAATTTTCACTACAGCCTGTAAAGGAAGGGCTGTTACTATCTTCACATTACAGGTGAGCCAATGGAGGCAAAGAGAGGTTTGGTCATTTGTTGGGGGTCACACAGCCAGGAAGCAGAGAAGCTGGGATTTGAGCCCAGGCAGTCTGGCTGGCTGCTGAGGCCATGCCTGTGTCTGCTGCCCGAGAACATCTAGTGTGACAGCACATAAAGGTGGCTGGCAACGACAAGCTAAGACCCTTGAGCTTATCCTCCTGAGCTCAGATTCCAGCCCTGCCACTTTCCGGCTGCATGTCCTTGCGCAAGGGACTTCCCAGCCCTAGCCTCAGTCTCCTCATCTGTAAAATGGGCCTGATGCAATACCTGCCCTGCACATAGTAGTTGCTGGATAAATATGTGTCTAATGAATAAATCCTTACCCCCTGTGGTTGATTTGATGATTCCGAAAATGTCCAGTTGCCCTGTTTTCCTACAACCACTCAGTAAATACCACCTGAGCACCTGCACCAAGCCAGGCCCTGGGCTGGGAGCTCAGGAAATGTTATCCATATCACCATCACCATGATCAAGTGTCGGGGAGACGCTGGAGCCCCCTAATGGGCATGTAAGCAGCTGGAAGTCTGGGGGCGGCACTGGTGGTGGGGAGGGAGTGGGTGGAAGTGAAGAGGGGGCCTAGCTGGAGGACAGTACGGGGAGAAGCAAGGAGCATGCAGCGCTGGGGAGGGGGAGAACATCCTGCCCCTCAGGGAGAAGGGCCCAGCTGCTAGAGCCGTGGGCCAGCTGGCGGGTCAGGGCGGGCCCAGGACTCACGCAAGCAAGGGTGAGGGTGCCGGGGCGTGGCAGGCCGCCAGGGCCAGTCGCGGTGGGATGGGCGGCAGCTCTCACACCCTGGGCCGGTGGTGTGGTGGCGGCAGCGGCAGCGGGGCGGCTGGTCACGGGCAGCACAGCGGGCTGCGTGGCCATGGCACTGGCAGCGGCCTCTCACTCCTGCTGCTGCCAGCCCTGCCTGGCCCCCGAGCTCCACACGGAGGTGACTGGCCACCACCCTGGCCTTAGGGCCCAGTGGGGCTCGGAAGGTCACCGTCTCGGGACCTCCCAAGGCCCCCGGCCAGGCGGGTCTGCGCCACAGTGATCTCCAGGGCCCTCCGGTGGCCCAGGCGGCAGACAGGACCAGGGCTGGGGGTCCCGGAGTGCAGAAGCGCAGGCTGACGGACGTCAGGAGGAAGGGGCCACCCAGAGCCAGGGTCAGACTGCCATTGCAGGTGGCCCGGGGGCCGAGATCCGCCCCCGGGGAGGGGATGCAGGCCTGGGGACAGGAGGCAGCCATGGCGGCCAGCTGGGTCACTGGTGGGAGGCAGAAGCGGGGGCGGCCCCCTGGATGGTAGCATGGGTCTGCGCTGGCCTGGCTCAGGAGGAGCAGGAGGGCAAAGGTCACTGGCATGGTTCTGGCAGAGGCAAGTACCTGGAGAGGAGAGGAGTGGCTGCGCTGGGGGCCGCAGGCCGCCCTCGGGGGTCAGCCTCCACCCCACTCCCCAGGCTCCCTGAGGAAGCCTGGCATTCCACCCCCAGCCCTGCCCCAGACCCCTCCCGGCTGCTTCTGAGCGAGGAAAATAGTTCCATCTGGGGAGAATTACTGTTTACATAACCCAAAGGGGAAAGAACGCAAGCAAAATCGAGAATTTTGCCTGAACTAATCCGTAGCTTAACACCCCAGAGCTATCCGTCAGTGTCGAGGGGCAGGGGGCCCTGGGGAGAGGGCAGGGAGGGGGGACAGATGGGGAAACCCAAAGAGGGGGCAAGGGGGAGAAAGGAGGAGCCGGGTGGGCAGGGGAGGGGGAGTTAGAGACAGATGAAGACTTAGTGACAAAGAAATAGGGAAAGGGACGGATAGAGGCACAGACGGCAAAGACAGAGTGGCGGGGGGTGGGGGGGGGTAGGGGGGGTGGGGGGGAGAGGCAAGTGAAGGGCAAGGGCCAGGCAGGGAGAAGGAACTATGAGGAGAGAGGATGGACACCAGGAGAGACCAGGAGGCAACCAGAGTCCACAGGGTGGGGGGGACCGGGTCCCAGGGAGCCTGGGGGCTGAGACAGACAGACAGGTGGGCAGGGGGGCTCAGAGACACCTGTGGAGCAGGAGGAGTCCAGCAGGCCTGACCTGGGGGGAGGCGGAAGGGGGACGGGGGAGGCCGGGGGTGCTGGGCCAGGGGAGCCGAAGCAGGAGGCCGGGCCCATGGGGATTGGGGATCAGAGTGGAGGCCCTTTCCCACGTGGGGCCCTAACCTTGTTCTCCACGCCCAGGGCACGGAGGGGGATTATCACCAAACAACCCAAACAACCAGGCCTCCCTGCCACCCACCCCTAGCCTCCACCCGCCCTTAACCCTTTCTCACCCAGGTTCAGAGCCCCAAGAGCTGTGCTCAGGGACCCGATGGGGACCGGGATGCCTGGGGGCTGGAAGCCTGGGCTGGGAAGGCAGACCCCTGGTTTCCCCTTGGGACTCGTGATGGGAGGACCCTGTGCTTGCATTTCTGATAACCTCTGCCCACCCCACCCTCCACTGCCCTCCTAGGCCTCAGGGTCCGGGAATCAGAGCCCCCGCATTCCCCTCCAGTCCTAAGGTCCCCAGAGCAGAAGGGGAAACAGATGTCGGGAGTGGCGGGTACTAAGGGAGGAGAGAGGGAGACAGGGCAGGGCCAGATGCTAGGGCGTCCGCGGGGACCAGAAGTCCAGAGCCGGGGGTGGCAGGATCGAGGATGGACCTGGAGCGGAAATGCGCGCCCCCCCCCCAACCCCCCCCCCCCCCAGGCTGGCAGCCCCTAATGAGCCCACTCGGGTCTGGGGGCCTTGGAGCCCTTCTGGGCCCCACTGCCCAGGCCCCTGGCTCTGAATCTGGACTCGGGTTTGTGCCCCAGCTGGGAGTCGAAGAGGTAGCAGTGGATGCGGGTGGGTCCCGTCCTCCCAGCCTGATTTCACAGCCCGCAGCGTTCCTACCGCATCGCCCGGTGCGGAGACCGCCTCCCCCGCGCAGACGACGGGCGTGGCCCTCCGCACCTCCCGAGGAGGAGCCTGGCGCCATTTTGAGCTTTTGCGCCGGGCATTTGCCCCAGTCCCCCGGCACCGGCCTTGTTAAGGGGCTCACCCCATCTCCCACCTCCTCTCTTGCCTGGGCGGTTCACGGGGTACCGCTTTCCGGCCCTTAGTACCCCGGGCAACTGGGCTGAGTGCCACGGTGTTCCTGGGGGATCCAGACGCCACCGCCTGCCACTGGGGAGCCCAGATGTCCGGCCCCCAGTCCCTGCCCCTTCTGGAGACTGTAGCCCACCCTGGCCCCCACTTTAAGGAGCAGAGTCTAGCGGGTACCCACCAGGTCCAGGGTGAGGCCTCTTGCCTGGGCAGTGTGGGGTTCCACCTGGGACCCAGGCCCCTTTCCCCGGCTTCTTTTGCACACACCCCACCCTTCACCCCTGTCGTCGTCCAAACCTGTGCCCTGGAGGAGACTGTCCCCTGCAGTTAGCTGCTCACGGTCCTTCCCTCCCGCAGGAGCTTGGCGGCCAGCGTGGGCGCTCGGGAGTGAGTGCAGAGTGGCTGTTCTCAGCCCCCGGGCTAGTAGGGGTTCTGGGCGGGAGCGCAGAGCAGAGCCTACGAATCCAGCACCACCCCGCCCCAGCCCCCTCGCCAAGGCAGCCACGCTCCCCCCGCAGGGACCCCTGGCAGCCACGCCACCCGGCACTGTGTGGGACATGAGCGCCGTTGCCCCCCCGGGGCCCGCAGCTGGACAGCCCGGAGCAGGCTGGCCCAGAAGGCTCAAGGCAGGTAGGAGGGGACGGCGGCCAGATGGCCTTCCGGGGTCTGGGGTCCGTGCTCCGCTCACAGCCCGCCCCTGCCCCGCTACTCCTCGGCGCCTGCAGGCTCGGGCTCAGCCCCGGCACGTGGTGGCTGTGATCAGGAAGGGGCTGGCCTGCTGGGGAGGGCGGCGCTGGCAGGGCCGCTGACGCTGAGGCGGGACGTGGGCCTCTGGCTGTGTGACCCCAAGCCAGCCCCTCCTGCCCTCTGGAACCTTCTGTCAGCTGTGGGTCAACTGAGCATGAAGGTCAGTCGCTTTCAAGCCCTAAAAAAATCAGTGCTCTTTGAAGGGTCGCACCACCCACCCGGAAACCCAAAGACTTGGGCTGCTTTCTAAGGTGGTGGGGAAGGAGGAGGGGGAGATACGAATGCCTGGGACCTTGGTGGTTCTAGCGGCTGGAGGGAGAAATCAGGGACCCCCGGGGGGACTGAGCTCAAAGCGGCTCCCTCCATGGCCAGTTTGCTGTGAGGCCTCAACACTTCACTCGTGAACCTTTCATGCAAATGTCGCCCTCATCTCCATTATATATCCGAATGGTTTTGACTAGAAAAATAATATTTTTCGTCACTTCCCCCTGAGAAAAGCAACGGCCTCAGGAGGATGGGGCACCACATTTGCTGCTGTGGCCTTGAGTGCATTGATTGTGGCACAGCGTGGGCCCGACCCTGACAGGGATTTGGGGACCCAGTGTCTGGGGCGGGAGGGCACAGCCAAGGCTACCCGTGATTCTGGTTCTGGGTGACCCTCACACCCGGCAGTGGAGAGGCAGCCCCGGGGGCAGGAGGCAGGGTGGGACATGGGTAAGCCGTGAGGAGGAGGAGTTAGCTGCCGGAGAAGGAGACGCCACCAAGTCAGAGGGGGGCATGTGAGATCCCGGGCGGGCGGCGTGATGGACAGGGTAACTAGTGCAGTACTCGCCGCACCGATCCATTCAGCTGGAGCTCGCTGACTTCCTACTGCGTGTCTGACGCTCTGCTGAGGCCGCCGCACGAACACGCGCAGCAGCCCGTCCTTGTCAGGCGCACAGTCCAGAGAGCAAGAGCGCGACAAAAGAGTAGCAAGTCATTATGTTCTAGAGAAAGGTGGACGGTGACAGACGCTTTGGAGCAAAAGCAAGTAGGGAAGTAGTTTGGGGGTTGGGGGTCAGGGGGACATTTGGGCTGAGACCTGGAGGAGGTGAGGGCAAGATGCCCACGTGGGCATCGGGGCAGGAGGACCCAGGCACAGGGAGTGGCCAGTGCAAAGGCTGATTTTGCTGTCAGAGAAAACTCAGGAAGAAGGTTTAGGTCTCACTTTATATCCTCCCCCCCACCCCCACTAGAAGTTTCTTAAGCTAATGTTCCCTGGAGGGAAGCTTGCTTTCTCACTTTTGCTTTTAGTAGTCTGAGCTGCCTGAGGCGATTATCACCCCTGAAGGGGCCTGGGGTGGGGGGTAGAAGCAGAGAGCAGAGAGGAAACAACTCCCCGAGTTGGGGAGGAGACTTTGGGGGGAAGGGGCAGTTCCTCAAGTATGGGGCACCTTTACCCTCACAGCGCCCCAGAGGCAGGACCTCCCAGGGCCACAGCTCTGAGGTGGGCTCAGCAGGGTGGGACCCACGCCTCTGGGCTTCCAGAGACATCTTTCATCCCTGTCTCGGTGGTGACGCAGAAATCACAGAGGCCCCAGGAGGCAGGGCGTGTCAAAGCCCCTGAGTAACTGCGCTTGGAGTGTGCAGCTGAGTATCCCTTCCTCAGAACATAGTGGAAAAATCCAGGATAGTAATTAGGAGCACAGATTCCTGAACCACACCGGTTTCAAACCCAGGCTCCACATCTTCCCTAGCTGCGTGACCCGAAGCAAGTTTCTTAACCTGTCTGTGTCATAGTTTCCTCTTCTGTTAAATTGGCATGAAAAAGTACCTTCCTCATGGGAGATCATGAGGACCAAATGAGTGAAGATAGGCCTACCGTCTAATATCTGAAACTCTGTGGACCAGACATGCTGCAGAACCGCTGTTTTGATACCATCACGGGTGCACAGGTTATATTATATATTATACAACGCCCCCGGCGGGGTCTGGGCAGCATACCATAATCAAACATTATTGTTTTTGCAAGCAGAACACGTGGGCGTTTGCTCCAAAATAAGTCAAGTCTATGAATAGCTGCACGTCTGTTCAGATTTTGTCCCCAAGTGAATTCAACTCAGGTTGGGGTTTGCCAGCAATCTTCATGAAAATGGTCAGTCAGGAATTGTGGACCAGGATATAAGCGCCGAAACCAGTGCCTGGCTTGAGTCGGGAAGCACAGAAGCACCAGCTTTGGTTCACTATTTCCTGTGGCTTTTCAGCTGTGTAGGCTCATGAGAGGCCAGGAGAGGGAGCTCTTGAGACCGGAGGACAGAGGTGGCAGCCAGACTGGCCACCTGATTTGCAGAGCCCAGGGCAAAATGAAAACCCGGGCTGCCTTGCTCTCGCTTATGGAGACTTTCTAGACGGCTAGAGCAGAGCAGGGACCCTGTGCAACTGCACGAGCCGCACAGCGTGGAGGTGACCCTGGGTGGGTACCTCTGTGCTGAGCTGGTTTCTCCTCCCCAGTAGCCCTGGCTCCAGTCCCTGCTCAGCTTGTCTGCTGGCTTTGAGACCGGCCTGGGGCTCTAGCTGAGCTGGGTGAGCTGACCAGAGGCGGAAGCTTGAGTCCTCCTCTGCGTAGGACCCCAGGCAGGACCTGAGCTGGACAGGCTGTGTGATTGGGACAGAGTTGTTACCAGCCCAGCGAGAAGAGGGGCTCAGGGGCAGATTTAGTTTGCTTTTTGGAAACTAAAGCAGCGAGCAAGGCATTTCTTGTACATCTCAGGGGAGAGAGCGTAATATATACTTCATGTGGTAAGAGTCAGCTGACCTCACTGGGAACCCACGTTGAATGTGAGACCTTTGAGGAGGGCCCAAGAGTGTTCAGATTTCCCACAGGGGTCAGATTAATAAAGTGAGGAGCCCTGGAATATAGGAGGAAGAGGAGGCGGAGAGTGGAGGTGAGGCCCACAGAGCCCTGACATTTAAGGGGGCCAGGGGAGGGAGAGATGGGGAGCCTGAGGGGGTGAGATGGAAGCCAGATGAGGAAGAGCAGGGGCCACACAATCTAGGGCTTCTGTCGGGGCCTTGGGGGTCTCCTGAGCTGCAGGCACTGGGACAGCCACAGGGAAACCACAGGTGCCTGGTCAGGGGAACAGAGGAGGGGAGAGGACACAGCGGGTCAGGACACACTGGAGACCCAGCGTGAAAAGACCGTTTCTGGGAGCCCAGGGGAGAGCTGGAGGAGAGAGGGACTGAAAAAGAAGCAACCCCTGAAGAAGGGATTCTCCACCCCATTACAAGGATGGGGAAACTGAGGTTCGTGGAGCCCAGTCAGAGGCAGGAGCTGGAGGGAGTCTGGGTAGGTTCAGAAGTGTAGGCTTCACAGAGCTAGCATGGCACGCCCACTGTGGTCAACAAGACAGACAGTAGTGAGTGTTGGCGAGGATGTGGAGAAATCAGAGCCCTCATACGCTGCTGGTGGGGGTGGAAGATGAGGCAGCTGCTCGGAAGCCAGTCTGCAGTTCCTGAAAGTGTTAAACACAGAGTTAGTTATCACATGACCCAGCGATTCCACTCCTAGGTAAATACCGGAGGGAAATGAAAACTTAGGTCCACACAGGGATTTGGACGTGCATGTTCATAGCAGCATTATTCATAATTCCCCAAAGTGGAAACAACCCAAATGTCTAGCAACTGATGAACTGATGAATAAAACGAGGCATATCCATGCCATGGAATATTAGTCGGCTGTAAAAAGAAATCAGTGACATACTAACACATGCTGCAACATGGATGAGCCTTGAAAATATGACACTGAATGAAAGAAGCCAGTCACAAAGAGCTACTTACTGTGTGATTCATTTATATGCAACGTGCAGAGTAGGTAAATCCACTGAGACAGAAACTAGATTAGTTGGAGGGAGGAGGCGGGGAGGAGGGGAAGATTGGGGGTGGGGATGGCTAAGGGGTGCAGGGTTTCTTTTGGGGGTGATAAAACTTTTCTAAAATTAATTGTGATGGTTGCCCAACTCTGTGAATATACTATAAGCTGTTGTACACTTTAAATGGGAGAATTGTATGGTATTTGAATATTATCTCAATAAAGTGGTTACCAACAAGAAAGAAGAAGAAGAAGTGCTCATCAGAGACCTAAATATAAAAAAAGCTACATCTAGGCAGCTAGAGGTGGCAACGCAGAGAGAATGTTACAGAGGCAGGAGGTGGGAACTGGCGGACCCTTAAGTCCTGGTCCGGAAATGGCACGGTGTCACTTCTGCCATATGTGATTGGCCAAGGCAGTCACAGGCCCACCCAGAGTCAGGGGAAGAAGCGTCAAAGGCTCTGCAGCAGCTTGAATCCACCACATCCACTGACAGTAGCGGGAAGCACTTAGCGCTTCCCATGGCAGGGGCCCTTCCAGGCGCCCCTCATGCAGGGGCTATGATTAACCCCATTTTATGGAGAAGACTGAGCCCTAGGGAGTTAACTGACATGCTCCGGGTTGGCCAGCAGGAGGCAGAGTCTGCACATGAACCTGGGCTTGTCTAGCCTCACAGTCTAGGCTCAGAACCTCTGTATATGCAGCCTTAATAGATTCGTGAGCTCCCAGGGATGCATGTAGTAAATACTCTAGAAGTCTTTACTTTCCAAGACTTACAGAGTGCCTCCTGTATGCTAGACACTGTTCTAAAAATGTTACAAATGAGGTAGTTCTGTTAGGTTGGACCATATGAAATGGCTGTTTGTGTAGGAAAAAAAATATGGTTGAATATTGGCACTCTCAAATGGTTCAACTCAGTCATCGCTTTTTTTTTTTAATTTTAAAAATTATTTATTTATTTTATTTTTTTTGGCTGTGTTGGGTCTTCGTTTCTGTGCGAGGGCTTTCTCTAGTTGCGGCAAGCGGGGGCCACTCTTCATCGCGGTGCGCGTGTCTCTCACTGTCGCGGCCTCTCTTGTTGCGGAGCACAGGCTCCAGACGCGCAGGCTCAGTAGTTGGGGCTCATGGGCCTAGTTGCTCCGCGGCATGTGGGATCTTCCCGGACCAGGGCTCGAACCCGTGTCCCCTGCATTGGCAGGCAGATTCTCAACCACTGCGCCACCACGGAAGCCCAGTCATCGCTTTTTAATGGGCAAGGAAACTGCGATTCAGGAGTAACTTGACTACAGTCACACAGCTGGTAAGGGGTGGAGGTGGGATTTAAACCCAGGCCAGAGGGGTCCAGGGTCTGTGCTCTAAGACCTCCACGGTGGAGGCCGCTAGACATGCCTGGATGGGCTGAGTGAGCGAATGAACAAGTGGTTGGGGGTGGGGTGAGCGAATGAACTCCTGCCCCATCCCTCCTGAATTAAGTCGTCTCTCCTTCCCGCACCCACCATGAGATTCTGGGCTACTTGCCCTTCCTTGTCCACCATCTACTTCCTGTTTGTCATCTTTGCCGGGTCCACCATTTTCCACTGCCACCAGCGCCTGGCCCTGGTGCCCGCCCCCTGGGTCTACCCGGGCCGCGTGGTCCTGTTCCCCAGACACCTGCCCTGGGGGGGCATGTCCACCATCAACTCCAAAGGCCGCCTGGGGAACCAGATGGGGGAGTACGCCACCCTGTACGCCCTGGCCAAGATGAACGGGCGGCCGGCCTTCATCCCACCCCAGATGCACAGCACGCTGGCCCCCATCTTCAGAATCACCCTCCCCGTCCTGCACGACACCACGGCCAGCAGGATCCCCTGGCAGAACTACCCCCTGAACGACTGGATGGAGGAGCGGTACCGACACATCCCGGGGGAGTACGTGCGCCTCACCGGCTACCCCTGCTCTTGGACCTTCTACCACCACCTCCGCGCCGAGATCCTGCAGGAGTTCACCCTGCACGACCACGTGCGCGAGGAGGCCCAGAATTTCCTGCGGGATCTGCAGGCCAAGTGGGCCCGGCAGGCCACCTTCGTGGGGGTCCACGTGCGCCGGGGGAACTACGTCCGAGTCATGCCCAACGTGTGGAAGGGCGTGGTGGCCGACCGGGGCTACCTGCAGCAGGCCCTGGACTGGTTCCGGGCTCGCTACCGCAGCCCACTCTTCGTGGTCACCAGCGACGACACGGCCTGGTGCTGGCAGAACTTCAAAGGCTCCCTCCGGGACGTGGTGTTTACCGGCAACAACCTGCAGGGCTCGCCCGCCAGGGACTTTGCACTACTCACGCAGCGTAACCACGCCGTCATCACTGTGGGCACCTCTGGGATCTGGGCCGCCTGCCTCACGGGTGGGAACACCATCTACCTGGCCAGCTTCACCCTGCCCAACTCCCCCTTCCACACGGTCTTTAAGCCCCAGGCGGCCTTCCTGCCGAAGCGGGTCGGCACCGCAGCCAACCTGGGGCAGGCTAGAGAGAATGGCCCCTAGCCCCGCTCATGTACCTGCCTCACCCTTGGGCCCAACGGCAGTGTGTGGGGTGCAGCGCGTGGGCTTTCACGCCTGAGTTTAAATCCGGGCTGCTCTGCTTCCCAGCTGGGTGACTTTGGATAAGTGACTTAACCTCTCTGTGCCTTAGTGTGCCACCTGAAAAAACGACCATAATGCAGCTCCTCGTGAGAATGCAACGAAATCGTGTAGTGTCTTGGAAACAGGGGGTAAGTGTTGACCACTAACATGTATGTGGTTGGCATGCCCTGGACATTTGGACTGCTTTGAAATGGAAACGTATTTTTGCCCTCTCCTTCTTTATAGATCCTGGAGCATGGAGTCCAGATACTTGGTACTTGCCTCCTTGGAGGGTTTGGCGATGAAACTATTCCTGCCTTCGAGTAAAGGGGAGCTGGGTATTTTTGGCAGCTAAGAATTCAGGCTTTGGGTTGAATGGGACCTTATCACGAAAGAATGTGAGGGAAAAGAGGATTTGAGAGGCTGAATGTCGGGGAGATACCTTTGGCGGGGAGGGGGAGTCCCCAGAACTGAGGATGGGGCATGGGAGGGCCTCACAGTGATGGCGGGACTCAACACCGGGCCTTGGTCCACAGCAGCAAAGACGCCCAGAGCCCACATGTCATCGAAGCAGCAGGCTGACCACAGAGGGGCAGGGACCTCAGAGACCGTGCCATGGCCATGTCAGCAGTCACCTGTGTGGACAGGTGACCTGACACCTTGGCACTGTCTGTGCCCTCAGGACCTAATGCTGCTGTGAGAAACCCCAATATGGACAAAAGTTGGATTAAGTGATTACAATACTCGTTTTCTTGTGTTTGGTATATTTTAAATTATGGAGATAACCAATACTTTTATTGACATACTACTCCTTTTTGGATATTAAAAAAAATTAACATACAATTATTTATGTTCATTTAAAATTTACACCAAACATAGGTGCACTGGTTTAGAAAACATTTCAGTCACATCTCTTTCCTGTTTGAAAACCCTCTCCAAGTATCTTTATTTACTTGAGTTCCCATTTCTTGGCATACTTGTGAGGTTGAACACCTTTCCTTTCACATATTAGTAATACTGTACCTCCCTAGAGCCATTTTGGGCCCCAGTTTACTTCTTAAGTCCTTGATGGTGTCATCATGGTGTGGGGTTAAGGGTAGGGGGACGTTAAAGCAAGAGATTGGGACTTCCCTGGTGGTCCAGTGGTTAAGACTCCGTGCTCCCAATGCAGGGGGCCCGGGTTCGATCCCCGGTCAGGGAACTAGATCCCACATGCATGCCGCAACTAAGAGTTCACATGCCACAACTAAAAGATCCTGCATGCCACAACGAAGATCCCTCACACAGCAACGAAGATCCTGTGTGCCACAACTAAGACCCGGTGCAGCCAAATAAAATAAATAAATATTAGAAAAATAAAATAAAATGAAAAAACAAAGAAACCAAGCAGGAGAAGGGTCTGGAGGGGAGGGGAGTTGGGGAGGGGGGTTCTGTATTAGCTGTCTATTGCTGTGAAACAAATTACCCCAAAACTTATTAGCTTAAAACAACAACAGGAATTTATCATCGCTTAGCGTTTCTGTGGGTTAGGAATTCAGGAGTGGCTTAGCTGAGTGGTTCTGTTTGGGATATCCAGTGAGGTTGCTGTCAGGTGTCGGGTAAGGCCACAGTCATCTGAAAGCTTTACTAGGGCTGGGGATCCACTTCCATGGCTAGCAAATTATTGGTGGCTCTTGGCTCTTGGTCACATCCTCTTGATGTGGATCTCTTTGGGGCTGCTTGAGTGTCCTTACAATGCTTGAGTGTCCTTACAGCATGGCGGCTGGATTCCTCCAGAGAGAGAAACCCAACAGACCAAGGTAGAAACTGCAATGCCCTTTACAACGGAGCCTTACCTTGTCACACAATGTCACTTCTGTCATATCCTGTCCATCACACAGAGCAGCTTGATTGAATGTGGGAGGGAACTACACAAGGGTATGATACCAGAAGGTGAGGATTATTTCAGGCCATATTGGAAGCTGCTGTATTAGTTTGCTAGAGCTGCTGTAGCAAAGTACCACAGATGGGGTGGCTTAAACCACAGACATTTATTATCTCATAGTTCTAGAGGCTTGAAGTTTGAGATCAAGGTGTCGGCAGGGCTGGTTCCTTCTGAGTGCTCTTAGGGGATGATCTGCTCCGAGCCTCTCTCCTTGGCTTGCAGATGACCACTTCTCTCTATGACTTTACATCCTGCCTCTGTACGTGTATGTGTCCAGAATTCCTCTTCTTGTAAGGACACCAGTCATAATGAATTAGGGCCCACCTAATGATCTCATTTTAATTTAATTACATCTGTAAACATCCTGTCTCCAAATACAATCACATTCTGAGGTTCTGGGGGTTAGGACTTCAACATAGGAATTTTTGTGGAGACACAGTTCAGCCCATAACAGCTCCCAGCCTCCATTCCCAGCCCTACCCCCTAGAGTCAGACGGGCTTTACTCCCTTTCCCTTTTTTCCTCCATTCTCTCAGGGCCAGCCCCTTCTCAGGATAACTTACCTTAGCCAGGATCTTTTCCCAAATTAACTCTTTGGGAGAGATTCAAGCCAGAAGGATAGAGGAAACTCAGACCTGACCCCTGGCTCTCTGTCGAGTGTAATAACACCATCCGGGACTTCCCTGGCGGTCCAGTGGTTAAGACTCCATGCTTCCAATGCAGCGGGTGCGGGTTCGATCCCTGGTTGGGGAACTAAGATCCTACATGCCACGGAGCATGGCCAAAAAAAAAAAAAAGAAAAAGTGTAACAACATCAGAGTATAGAAGTGGATGGCAACTGTATCTCACATTTCAATAAAATACTCATGTTCTAGGTCTCTTCCTGTTGCCCCTCCAAATCTCATCTCCAATGTTCTCCCCCTGTTCTGTGCCCTGGGAGGCTGTCTGATGTTATCTGCTGTGGCCCGAATATATGTGTCCCCCCCCCAAATTCGTATGTTGAAGCCTTAATCTTCAATGTGTTGGTATTTGGAGGTGGGGCCTGTGGGAGGGATTAGGTTGTAATGGTGGGGCCTTCATAAATGGGATTGGTGCCCTTATAAGAGACATGAGAGAGATGTCTTCTCTCTGCCAACGTTTTATTTTTATAAAGGCAAAAGTGCAAGTTGACCAGCCACCAAAATAAATTGCACTAATTCATTTAACACACATTTACTGATCTGCAAACCAGGAAATGGGCTCTCACCAGGAGCTGAATCAGCAGGTCTTGGGCTTCTCAGCCTTCAGAACTGGGAGGAAGAAATTTCCATTGTTTAAGCCACCCAGGCGGGGGGTATTTTTGTTACGGCAGCCCAAACTGAGCAACACAGTATCTGTGAGCTCCCCTGCCCTATGCCTTCCTGTTGGCTTGGGTCAGTGGGATCACAGTCCAGAAATCGGAAGAGGAAGGAGAGTGAAGCTGGGGTATTTATTGTCCCAGGTCCATCCCGGCTGACCTAGAGGTGGTAACAGCTCCCCACAGTTGCTAGCCCCTGGGAGCTGTATTGTCTCTCATTGTTTTCCCTACACGCTACCCACATCTTGGTAAATTATCCTATTTAACTCCTCTCATGTCACCTCCTATGAGTGTCCCATCTCCTGCTGGGAGTCTGAGTGATGCCTCCAGGATTTTGGTACTACACACAGAAATTCCCACGTTGAATCTGAAATGCCCACGTTTCTCTGACGTTGAAACCACTAGCTGAATTTCTGGCCAACTTAGTGGAATGAGGACTTGTTCTCAGTCAAAATCAAATTGACTCACAGAAAATAATGAAGAGAGGTGACATTTCTCACAGACCTGACTTGGTGGATGAAGAGGAAATCTGTGGAGCTACCACAGCACCCACGGGTGGGAAGCTGGGCGCTCGTTTCTTGCACATCTTTTCTTGCACATCCTGGGGACCTTTAGGTGCTGGGGGAAGATTCAGAAGACCCGTGCTCACAGCCACCCTCTCTTGTTACCTCCCAGGAGATCTCCACCCAGAAAAGGCCCTGCCGGTGGACAGAACAGGCACCAGCTGCCTCCGGGAGCTGAATGGGGTAGCTCGATATACTCTATTGAGCTCTGTTTAATCTAGAAGCTTGGGTGACCCAGCTCTGTTCCCTGTGTTTGAAGAGCCTTGGTGGACAAGGACGTTTACAACTTTTATTTTATCAGGGCCAAAGCAGGAACTGACCAGCTGCCAACAATAAATTACACTAATTCATTCAAGAAGTATTTACTAAGCTCCTTCCTGGATCTGCAAGCCCAAACCAGAAGGTAGCAAGCCCTTCGACACCTTGCCCCTGCTCCTCACCAGAGGGGATACAAGGACGCCCAGAAGGACAGGGACTACTTAGGGTCTCTGAAGACAGAGCTCTCATAGCCCAGCGCTCCAGAGAGCACCAGCACATCGTGTGTGTTTATTATGAGTTGAATTGTGAATTGTGTCCCCCTAAAAGAGATGTTGAAATCCTAATTCCCAGTACCTCAGGATGTGACATCTGGGAAAAGGGTCTTTACAGATGTAATTAGTTAAGATGAGGTCACACTGGAATAAGGTGTGCCCTACTGCAGCACGACAGGTGGCACACAGAACGCCCATGATGACCGAGGCAGAGATTGGTGTCGGGCCTCCAGGAAGGTGAGAGAGTAATTTCCTATTGTTTGAAGACACCCAGTTTGCGGTACGCGGTTATAGCAGCCCTACAAAACGAATACAGCGTTTAATGCATATTTACTGAATGGACTGAACAAGCTCCGAGTCAGTGCTCCTGGCTTAGCACACAAACAGGTTACAGCCAGCATGTGCACAGATGCCTTGGCCCAGGATCTGTGCTCCTGGTCAGAGCCTGGAACCCAGGGGCCATTAAGAGAACAATGGGGCTGAGTCAAACAGGGTGAGTCCTGGTTGAACCTGGGAAGCTGCCGGAAGCTATACAGATGTGGCACAGGAGTGACCTACAGCGACATCCTTGCTTTGGATTTATAAGTCCCTGAAACGCTCAGAGCCCATTAAGATCGCATGAGCGTTATCTTTCCAGAAGAGACTCAGGCTTGTCCAACTAGATGCCTGGACCCAAACCAACCCAGATGGGGCTGGGTCCCTTGGGTCGCCTCCATGTGTTTATTTGAGCCCAGCCAGAAATAGATGCCTGGATGGGACAACCCTCTTGGGCCGGGGAGGCTGGGTTTGCTGAATAAGGTTCATTTCGCAGCTCAGCTAGAGCTCAGGAGATTCACAGTCTTATCTCCCACAAGCTCCAGATAAGGTCCCTTCCTCACGGCCACTGAAAGAAAAGCCTCCCCATTCCCTTTTAAGCACCGCAGCCCTTGGCAACCACCAGTCTGCTTTCTGTCTCTATGGACTTGCCTTTTTTGGACATTTCCTACAATATGTGGTTCTTTGGCCAGGCGTTGTTTTAACCCTCAGAGAGGTGAAGTCACTTGCCCAGGACCACAGCTACTGAGTGTGGGAAGCTGAAATCAGCAGCCCGTGGCCAGAGGGTGTGCACTTACCCACAGAGTCATGTGTCCTCTGAGTCATCGCGTGAAGTACATTCCATACAGGGCTGAGTGAATGGAGACCTTCCTCGCAGTGATTGCTTAACTGGGTGATGAAAATGTTCTAAAATGACAGTAGGGATGGGTGCAGAGCTCTGAATCCATTCCGATTTGGAAGTCACTGATCTCCAAGCTGCTCAAAACCATTGAGTTGTGTACTTTATTTATTTTTCTTCCAGTTTTATTGGGATATAATTGACATACAGCACTGTATAAATTGAAGACGTACACCAGAATGATTGGATTTACACACATCATGAAGTGATTGTCACAATAAGTTCAGTGAACATCCAACATCTCATAGAGATACAAAATTAAAGAAATAGAAAAAACAATTTCTTTTTCCTATGGTGAGAACTCGTAGAATTTACTCTCTTTGAACTGTATACTTTAAATGGGTGAATTTTATAGTATGCGAATTATAGCTCAGTAAAGCTGTTATTTAAAAAACCCAGCTCCTGGCACACACACCCATGTAGTGAGTATTAGCCATCATCACGCACAAAGCAAAAGGTGCTGGGAATTCCCTGGCGGTCCAGTGGTTAGCGCTCTGAGCGTCCACTGCAGGGGGCACGGGTTCAATCCCTGGTCGGGGAACTAAGATCCTGCGTGCCACGTGGTGTGGCCAAAAAAAAAAAAACAACAACAACAAAAACCCAAAGCAAAGGGTGCTGTTATGTGTGGGGTCTGGGGCACAGACCAGTGGATTTTCACTTTTACATGAGAATGTGTTGGTCGTGGTTCAAAGAAAAAACACAGCTTTAAGACTATCCAGGAAATTATAATCTAGGCTGGGTATTATGTGATATTCAGAGATTACTGTTAATATTTAGATCTAGTAACAGCATGGTGTTTGTTATGTATTTTAAAATAGTCTCATCAGTCGGGGGAGTACCATGAAATGTTTACAGATTGAATGAGGAAGCCTGGGTGAGGTACAGATGCCCAAGACTGGCAAAGCATTGAAAACAACGATGGGTATGTGAGTCTTTATTGTACTAGTCTGTCTACTTTTCTGCATGTTGTTAAATTTAAATTCCATAATACGGTTTTTAAAAATTTACCAAGGCTCCTTTTTTGTGCCAGGGGACCAGCTTAGGAGTGGGCCTGGCCTCAGTCCCCACCCCGTAGGGCTCTCAGCCTGATGGCAGAGGCCACAGGTAACCTTGGTGAGAGAGGCTGGAAGGATGTTGGAAGTGGTCCTTTAGTTTCCGCTGAGTATCTCCTGCCCAGTGCAGAGCCCGTGGATGGCGGGGCGTCCAGGAAGCTTCCAGCGTTTCACCCTCAGCTCTGGACACCCACGCACCTTCCCTGTGGTCACAAGAGAGCATCCTGTCCACATACCAATATGCAGCCTTGGGCTCCAACTCCTTGGGCTCCACGTGCAACCTCCAACTCCACGGTTAATAAGCAAAACACGTCCTGGGCTCAGCTACCTAGAAACAAGTTTTACAGCTACATGCGTGTCTGGCAAAATGTTCAAAAGTCATGGGGTTGCGGGACAATCCTCCATCAGGAAACTTCTGGCATCCCAGGCCCTGGTTATGAAATGAGATAGTAGTATCTACAGGCCGACCTCGTTTTATCGTGCTTTTCTTTATTGCGCTTCAGCAGATACTGCGATTTTTACAAGTGTGGCAACTCTGCCTCCAGCAAGTCCATCAGCGCCATTTTTCCAATCGCATTTGCTCACTTCATGTCTCTGTGTCACATTTTGGTAGTTCGCGCCACATTTCAAACTTCTTCATTATTATTATATTTGTTATGGTGATCTGTGATCACTGATCTTTGTTGTTATTATTACAAAAAGATTACAACTCGCTGAAGGCTCAGATGGTGGTTAACATCTTTTAGCGCTAAAGTTCTTTCTTTTTTAATATTTATTTATTTTATTTATTTATTTATTTTGGCTGCGCCAGGTCTTAGTTGCGGCACGCGGGATCTTTGTTGCGGCATGCGGGATCTTTTTTAGCTGCAGCATATGGACTTCTTAGTTGCGACATGTGGACTCTTAGTTGCGGCATGCATGCGGGATCTAGTTCCCTGACCACCGATCGAACCTGGGCCCCCTGCATTGGGAGCGTGGAGTCTTGCCCACTGGACCACCAGGGAAGCGCCAGCACTAAAGTATTTTTAATTGAGCTATGTACATTTTTAAAGACATAATGCTATTGCACACTTAATAAATAGACTACAGTGTAAACATGATTTTACATGCACTTGGAAACCAAAAAACTTGTGTGACTTGACTTACTGCAATATTCGCTTTACTGCAGTGGTCTCGAACCAAACCCTCCACATTTCCAAGGGGTGTCTGTATACATATGTACAGCCTCCAACTAAACACACGCTATAGATACATACATAGAGGCTGGTGGGTAGTTACTGGCTTCCCTTACATTTCATGGACATCTGTCCAGGACACGAAGTTCTGAAAATCCTTTCCTTCCTCCCTCCCTTCCTTCAACAAATACGTATAGAGCACCTACTATCTACCAAGAAATGTCCTTGGCAGTGAGGACACAGTAGGGGGCAAAACAGACATGCTTCCAGCTCTCAGGGAAGCATGCCACCTTAATGCTGTGTAACAAAAAACCCCAAAACAAAATGGCTTCAACTGCAGAATGTATTGTTTCTAAGTTATAGGGATTGACTGGGTGGTTCTTATCTCCATGTGAGGTCATCTGAGGTCTCTCATGCAGCTGCCTTCAGTGGGGAGCTTGGTTGGGACACTTGGGTCCCCTCCATGTGGCCTCTCTCCTGAAGGATAGGTGGGCTTCCTCACAGCATGGCAGCTGCATTTCAAGAGGACACGGGTCAGTGTTTGAGGAAATGCAGAAGGTGTCTGTGCAGGACCTTGTTTAGGGTCAGCACCGTTGCAGAGGGGCTGAGTCACAGTCACTGCTTACTAGTAATGGTTCACCTGCTGGTACCTCTCCCACGGGGCCTCACTGCTTATCCACAGCAATCTTCTGAAGCAGGTGCCAGGCTATTTCACAGGCTGGGGAAAGTCAGTCTCTCACCCAGAGTCCCCGAGCTTACATGTGGCACAGTCAGGATTCCAACCTGGGCCAGTGACACCCAGTGTGCCCCTCTTCTGTACTGCTTCCCACTTCTGTGCAGCTAGCCCCACGCAGGTGACGGCCACTTTCAGGTTTGTTAAGTAGGGGTTGGATTGAAGGATGGCAAGGAGCCAGGGTCCCCGAACATCACGTCCTGGGATCCAATCCCACTCTGCCCACCTCAGCTGTGGGCTCCCAGGAAGGGCGTGAATTCTCTACCTCGGTTTCTCCATCTCTAAGGGCAAGAGGTTCACAAGAGCACTCACTATGTAGGTGTTGGGCACCCCTGTATTTATTCAACACAAACTTTGTTTTTTTAGTTTTATTTTATTTTTTCACATCTTTATTGGAGTATAATTGCTTTACAATGTTGTGTTAGTTTCTGCTGTATAACAAAGTGAATCAGCTATACATAAACATATATCCCCGTATCTCCTCCTTCTCGCGTCTCCCTCCCACCCTCCCTATCCCACCCCTCTAGGTGGTCACAGAGCACCGAGCTGATCTCCCTGTGCTATGCGGCAGCTTCCCACTAGCTAGCTATTTTACATTTGGTGGTGTATATATGTCCATGCCACTCTCTCACTTCGTTCCAGCTTACCCTTCCTCCCCCCTGCCTTGCCCTCAAGTCCGTTCTCTATGTCTGTGTCTTTATTCCTGCCCTGCCACTAGGTTCATCAGTACCGCTTTCTAAAATTCCATATATATGCGTTAGCATACGGTATTTGTTTTTCTCTTTCTGACTTACTTCACTCTGTTTGACAGATTCTAGGTCCATCCACCTCACAGCAGATAACTCAGTTTCTTTCCATTTTATGGCTGAGTAATACTCCATTGTATATGTGTGCCACAACTTCTTTACCCATTCATCTGTTGATGGACATTTAGGTCGCTTCCATGTCCTGGCTATTGTAAATAGTGCTGCAATGAACACTGTCAACACAAACTTCTGAGCATTTATTATCAGCAGAAATGGTTCCGGGTGCTGAAGAAGCAGTGAGTGTTCCTTTTAAAACTACAGACTAGGGACTTCCCTGGTGGCACAGTGGTTAAGAATCCACCTGTCAATGCAGGGGACACAGGTTTGAGCCCTGGCCCAGGAAGATCCCACATGCCGCGGAGCAACTAAGCCCGTGCACCACGACTACTCAGCCCACGAGCCACAACTACTGAAGCCCACGTGCCTAGAGGCCGTGCTCCACAACAAGAGAAGCCACCGCAATGAGAAGACCGTGCACCGCAAGGAAGAGTAGCTAGCCCCCGCTCGCCGCAACTAGAGAAAGCCGGCGCGCAGCAATGAAGACCCAACGCAGCCAAAAACTAAATAAGTAACTAAATTTATATATAAAGAAAACTTCTTCAGTTAAAAAAAAAATACAGACTAAACCCATGTTCATAGCAGCACTATTCACAAGAGCCAGAAGATGGAAGCAATCCAAGTGTCCATCAATGGATGAATGCAGAAACACAATGTGATCTATACATACAATGGGGTATTACTTAGCCTTAAAAAAGAAGGAGATTCTGAAATAGGCCACAACGTGGTTGAACTTGGAGGACATTGTGCTAAGTGAAATAAACCAGTCACAAAAAGCCAAATACTGTATGATCCCCCTTATACGAGGTACTTAGAAAAGTCAAAACCACAGAACCAGAAAGTAGAATGGTGGTTGCCAGAGGTGGTGAGGAGGGAGTACTGGGAATTGTATGGTGGGGACAGAGTTTTCGTTTTTCCAAGATGAAGAGTACGGGAGGTTGGCTGCACAACACTGTGAATATACCTAACACTGGAACCGCACACTTTAAAATGGTTAAGGTGGCAAATTTTATGTTAGGTGTATTTTACTATAATTTAAAAACCACATCAGATACGGGTTGAGGATTCAAATCCCAGCTCTGCCACTTGCAGGCTGTGTGACTTTGGGCAAGTGACTGCACCTCTCTGTGCCTCAGTTGGCAGTGATCACCTCCTGGAGTGGGGAGGATTAAGCTGTTGATATTGTGCAGCAATAAATAACAGCAATAGGGCTCCTGCCTTCAGGGGCCTACAGCCACTGTAGATATTATGATTCCATTATTATTGTTTTATTATCATTCAAGGTGCAGTATGAATATAAAACAGAGGGTTATGGAGGTTCTTGGTGGCTCAAGAAGTCAGACTAAGCTTTTTTTTTTTTTTTAATTTTATTTATTTTTGGCTGCGTTGGGTCTTCGTCGCTGTGCGTGGGTTTTCTCTAGTTGCGGTGAATGGGGCTACTCTTAGTTGCGGTGCGCGGGCTTCTCATTGCGGTGGCTCCTCTTGCTGCAGAGCATGGGCTCTAGCGTGCGGGCTTCAGTAGTTGCAGCATGAGGGTTCAGTAGTCGTGGCGCATGGACTTAGTTGCTCTGCGGCATGTGGGATCTTCCCGGACCAGGGCTTGAACCCGTGTCCCCTGCATTGGCAGGCGGATTCTTAACCACTGCGCCACCAGGGAAGTCCCTTTCTTTGGCTTTTCTTTGGCTTATTGTCTATCTCCCCAGTAGAATGTAGACTACATGAGAGCAGACCCTTGTCTGTTTTGTTCACTACTGTGTCTTCAACACCTAGAACAGCACCTGGCACTTAGTAGGCACTCAACAAATATTTGTTGAATGAATGACTATCACCAGACAACTACATTCTTTCTTGAGCTCATGTGGAACTTTACAGAGCTCTATTCAGAGGACCCACCTGACCTACAATTCTCCATAATCAAGTTTCTTAGGGCAAAGGAATCCATGGAGTCAAGATAATAAGATCATCCCGGTTGGACCTGTCTCTGGTGAGTTCCCATGAAAGACTAAGGAAAGCCAGCTCCGGCAGCTAACATGCACTAAGCCACTGTACTACCATGAAACAGCCAAAATTTTGAGGTATGTAAATCGGACAGAATTCACCTTCCAAAAGGCAGCTCAGGGTGATATTGAGAGCTGAACAAACGGACTGATTGAAAGTCAAATGTAATAAAACTATAGAACATGTAGTAGACAGAAAAATGCCCCTCACCCTCCTGCCCAGATGTCCACATCCAAATCCCTGGAACTTGTGCATATGCCACTTGAAGTGGCAAAAAGGACTGTATCTGTGTGTTTATGAACTGTGTCACAATGAGTCGTGGTCCTAAAAACTGAAAAGAACACTGGCCTAGAAAAGTCACATTGTTGAGGTGTGCAGGCTTCTTTTTTTTTTTTAAATAAATTTATTTATTTAATTTATTTTTGGCTGCATTGGGTCTTCATTGCTGCATGCGGGCTTTCTCTAGTTGCAGTGAGCGGGGGCTTCTCTTGTTGCGGAGCATGGGCTCTAGGCGCGCAGGCTTCATTAGTTGCGGCACGCGGGCTCAGTAGTTGTGGCTTGCGGGCTCCAGAGCACAGGCTCAGTAGTTGTAGTGCACGGGCTTAGTTGCTCCGCGGCATGTAGGATCTTCCCAGACCAAGGATTGAACTCGTGTCCCCTGCATTGGCAGGCGGATTCTCAACCACTGCACCACCAGGGAAGCCCCCAAGAAGTCAGACTAACCTTGATACCCAAATTGCAAAGGCACTGGCCAGGCAAGGGCGAGCGAGGATTTGGGTATGAGTGACTTAGATTGAAACCTGCCTCTATGTCACCTTCTCTGTGTGACCTTGGGCTTTCTCCTTGGCATTCTGAGCTGGGGTGTCTGAAAAGAGCAAAGCAGAAGTCAAAGCAAGACACCTGGCTGCTGAGGCTTGGGGAAGTGTGCGAGGAACTTAAATCGAGGCCAGGCTGGGCAGAGGAGGGTTAGGGCCAGTGAGATTGATGCGGAAAACTCAGCTTCTGTGCACGGAATCGAATCGAATCTCAGAGAGTTTTGGGTGAAGTATCAGAAAAGAATAGCTTTATTGCTTTGCCAGGCAAAGGGGGACACAGTGGGCTTGTGCCTCTCAAAACGGTGTGTCCCAACCTGGGGGGATTCGGTGAGGAGTTTTATAGCAATGGTTCAAGGGCGGGGCTGCTGATAAGGATTAGGGTGTGTGCAGGGCCTGCACTCCTTTGATCTGGTCTCAGGTGGTCTCCTGATGAGCTTTTCTGGTTCTTTTAATCTGGCCTCAGGTGGTCTTCTCTGGAATGAAGAATGCTAACATCTTCCATCTTGGGTGGGTTTTAGTTCTGTAAACAGCTCAAAGATATTGTTATGTGTATCCCGTGAGGGGGAACCAGGACCCTGCCCCAAGGCTGCACTATTGTTTCTTGACTACTCCTCCCTTGTCTCTGCATTCCCTCCCTTCCCTGATTAGCAACTGTTTGAACCTGCCCTTTGGAACGCAAGGAAGGGGACACAGAAAGGCTTTTGTGCCCAGGAGCCCCACAGGGTCCTGCTTGGTTTCAATATCACAACTGATAATGGCAATAATCAATTTGCCACTTTAAAGTGTATGATACAGTGATTTTCAGCACACTCATAGTCTTGTACAAGCATCACCACTATCAAATTCCAGAACATTCCCATTCCCTCAAAAAGAAACCGGTACCCAGCGCAGTCATTCCCTATTCCCTGCCTTCCCCAGCCCCTGACAACCACTAACCTACTTTCTGTCCCTTTTGACTTGCCTATTCTGGACATTTCATATAGATATTCATACACTATGAAGCCATTGGTCATGGTGGGAGTTTTTACACTGTGGAGATTGACAATTGCTACCAAGAAGGGTTTTCTTCTCCAGAGAGCTGGTGCTGCTAAGACAGGACAGCAGAAGGGTTAAGACAACAGTTCTCAAATGAGTAGTGCTGTCCCCCAGGGGGCATTTTGGGAATCCATGGGAGCATTTTTTAGTTGTCACGATGGTTTTCCGACACTAGCACAGCACTTAGTGACTGAGGGCCAGGACTACTGAAAGTTACAAGGGGAAGAATCATCCCGCATCCCCATGACTTTTGAACAACCTGTTAGACATTCGTACAGCTGAAAAATCTGTTTATACGTTTCTGAGCCCTGAATCTGCTTTGCATGTATTATAGGTAACCCCACCCACCCCTGCTTCTTTCTTCCACGTCACCGAATCGTTGGGGAAACCGGGTCATTTGTCCTGTAGACTGTGTCCCACGTTCTGGACTTGGCTGATTTCATCCTCATGGTGTTGATTCAGTGGCAACTTTATCCTCCTTCCTCCTATTTTCTGAAAACTGGCGATTACAGTGAGAGGCTTGATAGGATTCAGGTTCTTTTTTTTTTTTTTTTGGCAAGGGAAGGCTGAGGCGGGCATTTGTAGATGGTGGTGCAGGGACCTCCTATCACTTCACGGGGTAGAGGCGCTGCTTGTTCCTCTTTCAGTGTTAGGACTGCTGGGGGCTCTGCTGATGCCCACCTCACCCCTCCCCAGTAAAATTCTTCATCAGTCTTGCGCCTGAGTTTGGCAGCCATAGACAAGCGTTGCCTGGACCCATGATATGCCATTAATGTTATCGAGTGAATCGGGCCCCGCTGCTCGCCGCTAACAAAGTCAATACAAACGTTGACAGCAAAGGAAAGGTGCCTTTAATCAGAGTGCTGGCAACCTGGGGAGATGGTGGACTCAGTGTCCCCCCAAAAACCACGTCTGAAGATTCTGCCATGAAACTTGTAAGGGAAAGAGGGAAGTAGTCCCGGTTCATCATTGAGATAGGGGGTCAGTGTCGTCACCGTCATCCAGCTGTGTGCAGGCTGTGGACTCTCGTGATCTTCCTCTAGATGTTATCTTCTTCACACAGTTTGGTCACACAGTTTGTTCAGGAGATTACTGGAGCGGAAGCTAGGGAAGAGACCTGGTCATCTGTTAATTCTTCATTTCTACTTCTTTTTTTTTTTTTTTTAAATGAAAGCTTCTTTCTTTCTTTCTTTCTTTCTTTCTTTATTTTTTATGGCTGTGTTGGGTCTTCGTTTCTGTGCGAGGGCTTTCTCTAGTTGCGGCAAGTGGGGGCCACTCCTCATCGCGGTGCGCAGGCCTCTCACTGTCGCGGCCTCTCTTGTTGCGGAGCACAGGCTCCAGACGCGCAGGCTCAGTAGTTGTGGCCCACAGGCTTAGTTGCTCCGTGGCATGTGGGATCCTTCCAGACCAGGGCTCGAACCCATGTTCCCTGCATTTGCAGGCAGATTCTCAACCACTGCGCCACCAGGGAAGCCCCCATTTCTACTTCTTTGATCCGCAGAAAGAACCAACAAGTTAGGCAGAGTATTGTGCGATTAAAAGATGTGAAAGGTGTGCTTGGGCTGGAGATGAGTGGAGCATGAAGATGCCTGGCTTAAAAATTAGTTATAACATAGGTTTGCTAAAGTGACAGGGAAGGGCTTCCACGGTGGCGCAGTGGTTAAGAATCCGCCTGCCAATGCAGGGGACATGGGTTTGAGCCCTGGTCCAGGAAGATCCCACATGCTGCGGAGCAACTAAGCCCATGCGCCACAACTACTGAGCCTGTGCTCTAGAGCCCGCGAGCCATAACTACTGAGCCCATGTGCCACAACTACTGAAGCCCGTGCGCCACAATTAGTGAAGCCCACGCTCCTAGAGCCGGTGCTCCGCAACAAGGGAAGCCACCGCAATGAGAAGCCCGCGCACCGCAACGAAGAGTAGCCCCCGCTCGCCGCAACTAGAGAAAGCCCGTTCACAGCAACGAAGACCGAACACAGCCAAAAATAAATAAATAAAATAGATAAATTAAAATAAATAAGTAAAGTGAGAGGGAAAGGGGCTGAGGGTAGTTTCCTGCAAAACGCTGCTCACACCTGGACCCATAACATACCATTAAGAGATGCAAAATGGTCATTTCCTAAGGGAATCTTTGTTGAAATAAGGGAAACTGAGAAGCGTTCTATTTGCCGGGTGTTTTCTAAGATTCCGTCCTGCCTGGTTTCGTATTCCAGCTTCTCCAACTTTCTAGCCGTGTGGCCTTGGGCAAGTTACTTCACCTCTCTGTGTCTCGGTTTTCCTCGCTGTACCATGAGAGGGTGTCCCTCTCAAGGAATTGTTGTGAAGATGGGGATCAGGTTGGTTGGCCAGGTAAGTGCTAACAGTTGTTTGCCAAACTAAATAAACGTAGGACGCTGAGAGGACTGAACCAGGAAGAACCGGGCCCAGCAGGACTCCGTCCCATCTCCTCCAGGCGGCCTTCCGGGCAGCGTCCTGGCAGCGCCCAGGGAAGAGGGAGGGGCTCCAGCTGCTCGGCCACCCCGCCTCCCTCAGGCTCCGGGTAGATCCTGGGCAGGGTTTGCGGCCACAGGTGCTGGAAGGTTCGGGAGATTCTGATTGAGAAGTCGACCCCAAGGGAACGGAATGCACTGAGCTGCTCGCCGAGCCACTCTGTCGTCCAGCCAGAACCAGGTGAGAGATGGCGACTGGGAGTTCTCCCTGTACCTGCAGCACGTTTGCGTTCACACACACACACACACACACACACACACACGCGCGCGCGCGCGCGACAGAGAGCTGGGAAGAGACTTGATCCCAGGGATTCAGCGGCAATGGAGACTCAGTTGTCCAATCCTTTGGCCTCTGACCCACTCGGGGCTGCAGCCCCGTCCGGGGGTCTCCGGAAGCAAAGGGTCCATCCCTCCCAGCCCAGGCGCCCACTGCCTCTGCCCCCCAGCACACCGGCCACCTGACCTCTCCGTCAGCCCCCAAGCCAGCCGCCCTCCTCGGCTCCCATCACCTTCCTTCCTGGCAAATATGTTACTTGACCTCACCCCCATCCCCTCTGTCACCACCCCTCTCCCCTTCCCCACCCAAGGCCACCAGCTCCCTCCCTCCCTCCTGTCACCCGGTTCCCCGGAACCGAGGCAAACTGAGAACGAAAGACCAGGACGGGGACCGCGGTAACTGGAATGTCCTGGTCCCACACGGTAGGCTGCTCCCCGACCTCCGAGACGGACGGCAGGACCCTGGTCAGAGACCCCGGGCTGCAGGCTCCAGCCCCAGGCAAGCCCCCCGCCGGGGAGGTGAGCGGATCCCTGAGTCCCTAGATTCTGTGCTAAGTCACCGTTTCCATTCCAGGCCGAGCAGAACACTGGGGATTCCGAAGTGGTAGCCTCACATTTTTGTCTTAAGCTCTTCCCCAGCGTTGTGATTATAGGGTGAACTTCGGGGACAGGGATGGACAGGGCAAACCTGCCCGTGCCCGGCGGCGCGGGTGTGGAGGGGATCGTGCAGCTGAGCAGGGACTGAGCTGGGCACCGGAGCCGACCTGGGGGAGGAGGCGGGAAGGGGGAGGGAAGGGCTTTCAGAGCTCAAGGAATCGGACACGCAAATTACAGGGTGTGATGGGACTGGACTTCAGGTTGGGGAGAGTTGGGGTTCTGAGCAGAGGAGCCGGTAGGGTGAGCTCTGACGTGGGGACAGAGGCGGGGGAGGAGGGGAGGCACGGAGGCTTCGGCCGGACTCCGAGAGGGGAGGGGCTGAGGCCAGGCCTGGGACAGAGGGAAGTAAGTGGGCGAGAACGAGAAAGTTTAAAAGAAGCTATCAGCGGATTTGGGTGGCCCCACTTTTCTGAGGGACTTGAAGGCAGAATCCCCCTGCAGAGTTAGGGCAGCCCCTCACGGGATGACTCCCAGGGGACCGGGTGGAGCGAGGGACCTTGACTCTTCCTCTCGCCCCTCCCTGAAGGGTATGATGCAGCTGTAAGGACTGAGGGCAGGTAAGGAGATGGACTTCCTGACCTCAGAGGACTAAAGCGAAAGGCAAACTCCTCCCATTTGCCAGAAGCTGTGTAGCCTTAGATTCTGACTGCAGCTGTCGGCTTTCCCCAAGAGCTCACCTCCAATGACCCCCGATGACGTCAGGGGGTGCTGATTTCCAGGTCTCCTCCCCTCCCCAGCTCCCTCTCCCCCCCTCGCCCCCCCCTCCCACCGCCCCGCAGCCCTGGCCTTTCCCCAAGCCTGCCACTCACCCGCTCTCTGACCGGTCTCTGAGCCTCAGTGTCCTTAGCTTTTAAATTGGTGTGTTTATGATCGCAAGATTGTTGTTAAAATTCAGCAAGATAAAGCTGTGAGAACTAGGAGGAAGAGGAGCACGACGACAGACAGGACATTTGGTTCGAGCCCGACATAAATGTGAGTTTGGGGTATTAACCCTGCTCCAGATGAAAGGGACAGCCCGTGTGGTCCAGCATTCACTCCACAGGCCTGCAGAGAGGTGCTTTTATTATTATCCCCACTTTTTGGATGATGACACTGAGAGGCCCTTGGTCAAGGTCACACAGCTAATCAGAGACTCTTGCCACACCCCATAGCGCTTCTCTCCAAACCTAAATCTTTCAAAACCTCGCAGTGCGGGGCCCCCCACTCCCAGACACTGGGTTTCACCCTGTGAGGCTCTCCCCATCTCTTCCTCTTCTCCCCAAGCCTCGGTCAAGGTCATGGGGTTGAGTTCTGGAGGCCAGTGAGGCTCCTCAGCAGTGGCCAATCCCCCTTCCTGGGTGGGGAGGGGAGAAGCAACCAGGAAGACTGAGAGACATTGTTCTAGAACATTCTGCTTTTCCTTTTACCTTGTCTTTCTCTCTGCTGTAAACAAATTTCGAAGGAACATTCAGGGGCACCCGCTGCCGGTCCAGAATTGAAGAGGTTTGATTGTGAAGGTCTGTGCTTCTAATATTCATTTTTTTAACCTACTAGGTGCTGGGAAATGGAGACCAAAAAAAAAAAAAGAGGGGATATAGGAAAATGAATGAGGCAGGGAGATGCTGGCAGAGACTCACTGAGAGGAGGGAGAAAAAAAAAAAATGGGGCCAGACGGGACTGCATTCTTCCTGCCTGTATTTCCTGAGCACCTGCTATGTGCCGAGCCCAGCTTCCGAGGGCTGTAGGGGACACACAGGGGACGAGATGGACACTGTCCCTTCCTTCACAGGAGGAAGTGTGTAATAAAGACACAGACTGAGAGATCTCAAAAGGGACTGACCTAGAGAGAGAGAGAGAGAGTTGGGGCAGAGCAGGGGCTGGAGGTGGGACCCAGTGGAGCAAGATCTATCCTGCCTGGCGGCCTTTTTCTCTCTCCCTCTCTGCCTCTCCTTCTGTCTCTTTTGTTGTCATTCTATTCCTGTCTCTGTCTGTTTCTTTCTCTGTGTCTCTCTTTCCCTGCCTCCATCTTTCTCTGTCTCAGTCTCTTTTTGTCTCTCTCTGTCTCTCTCTCTCTGTCCCTGTCTTTTTCTCCATTTCTTTCTACTTCCCTCTTTCTCTTTTCCTGTCTTTTTCCATCTCTCTTCCTTCCTTTCCTTCTCTGTCTCCCTTCCTTCCCTCCATCCTTCTGCCTTCCTACAAGCATCCCCCTTGGCCCCCGTTGTTCCATGTCCCAAGCTCAGCAAATTTGGAGCAAGACAGAGGCTCCAAGTCTACTCCTTGCCCTTCAAGCTGGAGGAAGGAAGAGAAAACCGTGATGGGAAGAAGGCAGAGGCCACTCCCCAGGGAGCTTTCCTCCTCCTCCCTCGACGCTCCCTCTTCCTTCCTCCAGCTTTCCTGTCCTCAGACGGTTCCTCTCCCCCGTCAGGGGCAGAGTCTGAGGAATCCTGTGGGGATCTGGACCCGAATGAAAGTGCTGCATGGCCTTGAGGGAAACCAGGAACCAGGAAGGCATCTGGAGCACAGTGATGCTTTCACCTCTCCATAGGATCTTTTATCGATTTTTATTCTCAGGGCTGAATTCACTCTGCTCTGGAACTGGAGCATTCTGCTCTGAACTGGATTTCTCCAGTTCATCCTAGATATGGCTTAACATACTGCACTAACTGGGCCCTAAGAGGCCCTTCCACTGCCAAGCCCACAATCAACTGGCCACCGTCTCTGTGCTTCTAACTTCAAATTCCCAAGGGAGAGAACCTGCTTGGTACAATTTATCCTCTTGAGCCAGCACCCACCTGCACACATCACAGATTGGCCAATGGATGGGCCACCCTTGGGCCAACATCATATGATGCACTATGGGCTGTGCTTGCATTTTTCATAAAGACACCCATCCTATTGGATTAGAGCCCACCTTCGGATGACCTCATTATAACTTGGTCACCTCTGTAAAGACCCTGTCTCCAAGTAAGGTCACATTCCGAGGTACCAGGGGTTAGGATTTCAATATATCTCTTCTAGAGGGACACAATTCAACCCATAACGGGCTGTAACAAGGTCTATGGGTTGGGCAAGCAAAAACGTACTTCCTTAAAGCAGTGCAACTCTTTTTTTTTTTTTTTTAAATAAATTTATTTATGTATTTATTTATTTATTTTTGGCTGTGTTGGGTCTTCGTTTCTGTGCGAGGGCTTTCTCTAGTTGCAGCAAGTGGGGGCCACTCCTCATCGCGGTGCGCGGGCCTCTCACTATCGCGGCCTCTCTTGTTGCGGAGCACTGGCTCCAGACACGCAGGCTCAGTAGTTGTGGCTCACGGGCCTAGTCGCTCCGCGGCATGTGGGATCTTCCCAGACCAGGGCTCGAACCCGTGTCCCCTGCATTGGCAGGCGGATTCCTAACCACTGCGCCACTAGGGAAGCCCGTCAGTGCAACTCTTGATCACCCATCACCCATATTCTTTATCTCATGCCTTCAACTCTATTTTTTTTTTTTTTTTTTTTTTTTTTTTGCTACCCACACGGCTTGCGGGATCTTAGTTCCCCAACCAGGGATTGAAACCCTACCCCCTGCACTGGAAGTGCAGAGTCCTAACCACTGGACTGCCAGGAAATTCCCATCAACTCTATTTAAAAAAAAAAAAAATCAAATGGCAATCATGGCAGGTGAATCACAGACACACTCACTCACTCCCCAGAAGGATAATCCCCAAAGTCAGCTCTATCTATTGTGTCTGCTTCTGACAGTACGGAGCTACTTTAGTTGGTCTCAGGATTCGCAGCCTCTCATGAAATTGATTCCTCCTCTAGGTCTGCCCTAGAGGACCTAGAGGAGGATCATCCCAATACGATGATCTGTGGTCTAAACGCTAGACTTGACCATTACCCATACACCCAACAGGAAAAGTGGAAACCCACTGGTCCCTGGCCCAGAGCCCATACAGAACATCACCTTTTGCTTTGTATGTGATAATATCAAAAATTTACTGCACGTGTTTGTATGCCAGGCACTGTTTTAATCCTCAGAAAGGTGACGTCATTTGTCCAGAATCACACAGCTAATGACTATAGGAGCCAAAATCCAGTCCGCAGCAGGGGGGCGTGCACTTAACCCCAGAGAGATGTGTCCTCTCCAAGTCACCGAGTCAAGTACACTCCATGCAGGGCTGAGTGAGTGGAGGCTTCACTTTCTGTGGCCTTGAGAAAGCGGCCTTATCTGGAGCCTGTGGGCAATAAGGCTGAGACTTTCGTGAGCCAAAACTGAGCTTTGAAATAAACCTTATTTAGCAAACCCAGCCTCCCTGGCTCCTTTCTTTCAATGCGGAAGGGGCTAGAGGAAGTTGTACCACCCAGAAGTCTATTTCTGGTTGTGCTCAACACCTGGGGGCACCCAAAGGTCCCACACCCCCCGCTGAGTTGGTTCAATTCAAATCCAGGCATCTAGTTGACAAGCCTGAGTCTCTTCTGGAAAGAGAACCCTCCTGTGATCTTAGTGGACTCAGAGGGTTTCAGAGACTTATAAATCAGAAGCAGGGATGTTGCTACATTAGGTCTTGTGCTAACTCTTCTCAGCCATAATGAACCCTAAAGGACCACACCGGAATAGCTTCTGGAAGCTTCCCAGCTTCAATCAGGTCACACCTAACTTGATTTAGCCCCAATGTTCTCTTCTTAATGGCCATTTGGTTCAACAGTTTGACCAGGAACACAAGCCCTAGACCAAATCAAATAGAAACCTTTACCTCTAACCTACTTTGGTGCAGAGCTTCCAGGATATGCTGGGATTAAAGCCTGCTCAGGAGGAAGGGATTTTTTTTAACCTGGGTGGGAACCTCATATTCACAGAGAAGGAGGAGGGAAGCCTTTGGAAGAGCTGAGAGAACAGAAAGCCATCTTTCCTGGGATATCCCCCCAGATATCGGCATTCCCATTCACTCAAGAGTCCAAGCTTGCTCAGTCAGTGGCCAGACCTGGACTTTCCCTGTGGCAACATGTGTTGGTCCAGCCTAGACTGCAGAAGGACAAAGCCCATCAATCATTTCTAGATGGGATCTTAGCAACAATAAGGTGTTAACTGTGATGACGTTAAGTAAGGATTTTTCTGCTTTTCCTTGCTGGCTTCTAGCTACATAATGGGGAGTCAGAACCAATTCATTTCCTGCTTTTCTTTACTTATGCTCCGCAACCATATCTTCAAAGTCTCATCCTTTCGGGGCCTTTGATTTGTTCTAAACAATCTCAGCCAACAGCTTAATTAACTGCTTCGCTCTACAAACCACTGGGTCAAGATTTATGACCCAAGATGGGGAATCCTCAATGCCCTGGACCTCCTATAATGATGTCGCAGGAGAATGTGGTGTGAGAGGATTGTCATGTCCCAGGTCTCGGGTGAGTCTCTGGGACGGGCCACCAAGTGAGGGTCCTTGGCTTTGCACAGGAAAGAATTCAAGAGCGAGCCATAGTAAAGTGAAAGCAAGTTTATTTAGAGAGATACACATTCCGTAGGCAGAATGCAGACCATCTCAGAAGGTGAGAGTGGCCCCAAGATATGGGGTGGTTAGTTTTTATGGGCTGGGAAATTTCATAGGCTAAGAAGTGGGAGGATTATTCCACCTCTTTTGGAGAAGGGACAGAGATTTCCAGGAACTGGACCATCGCCCACTTTTTGGGCTTTTATGGTCAGCCATGGAACTGTCATGGCCCCTGTGGGTGTGTCATTTAGCATATGCTAATGTATTACAATGAGCATATAATGAGGCTCCGGGTCAACTGGAAGTCGAATCTTCCGCCATCTTGGACCTAACTGGTTCTAACCAGTTTTTGTCACACCCTGTTTTTCTCAATGGCTGTGTTATTCTTTAAGGGTGTGCCCTGCCCCCTTCCCTCCTGTCTCAATACCATAGTGAGCCCATGTGTTTTCAGGAGGTCTGTCCTATGTATGCAACCACCCTAACTCCTGGAACTAGCCTCTGTTGTAACCAGAGTTGAAAGGAACAGGTTGTACTTGTTCAAATATAAGCAGATTTTCTGGGATTTCTTGACCAGTAGTTGAAGTTCCTTTGAGGTGTCTGCACATCTCTTCAGGTATCTTCTGGTTACTGGCTTCCTCTGCTTCAGCCTGCAACTGATATGTCCCAGCCACACCTACCTCTACTCTCCCTTTCAAGATTACCTGCTGTGGTTTCATAGAATGATCTTTGGTCTTTGTCCCCAGTTCCTGGCACATAGCACCTAATATCCTTGGCATTTTCTCATTGCTAAGTGACAGGACTTGATGAGGCAACTCTTGCCAGCCCTCTAGATGGCTTCAGGATGGGAGATGGTCAGCAGAAAGACCAAGCCTTCATTAGAAGATTGGCACTTTTCAGCTCTGGAGGGGGGAGACGGACCAGAGATTGAGCAAATCACCAGTGGCCAAATGATTTAATCAATCGTGCCTACATAATGATACCTCCAAAAAACCCTGAACAATGGGTTTCAGGAAGCCTCTGAGTTAGCAAACATGAGCCAGGAGGGTGGTCTACCCCAACTCCAAGGGGACAGAAGCTCTGTGCTCAGGACCCTTCTGGACCTCCTCCTATGGACCTCTTCTTCTGACTACTCATTTGTCTCTCTTATAATTAACTAGTAAACATAAATAAAGTGTCTTCCTGAGTTCTGTGAGCCATTCTAGCAAATTATCAAGCCTGCTAGTTTCCTGATCATGGGAATCCCCGATCTATGACTGGTCAGTCGGAGTATGAATGGCCCTGGACTTGAGATGAGTGTCTGAAGTTGGGGGCAGTCTTCTGGAGCTAAACTGTTTCACTTGTGGGATCTGATACTAAGTCCAGGAAGACAGTGTCAGATTTGACTTGAATTGTTGGACACCCCAATGGCATCAGGAGGAAAAAACTCTCACCTACCAACTGCCTTCTGAGCTTTTTAATAAAAATACTCAAAAGAGTGAATTGGCCAACTCGTCTTTTAGAGCCAGCCTACACTTGTCAAGACCTTAACCAAGGAAAGGAGAAGCCACTGTGGAGCTAGCCATCTATCTCAAGTTCAGTCATCTCTGGCCAGGAGGGTGGACAGGTCAAGCTCTTGATGGGCAGGGCAATTTCCCATCAAAGGGGATATAGATAGGCAGGGCATGAAGAGATGGACATCTTTAGAAACTGGATCCCAGGCTCCCCTGGTGGCGCAGTGGTTGAGAACCCGCCTGCCAGTGCAGGGGACACGGGTTCGAGCCCTGGTCCGGGAAGATCCCACATGCCGCAGAGCAACTAAGCCCGAGCGCCACAACTACTGAAGCCCGCGAGCCACAACTACTGAAGCCCGCGCGCCTAGAGCCCGTGCTCCACAACAAGAGAAGCCACCGCAATGAGAAGCCCACGCACCGCAACGAGGAGTAGCTCCCGCTCGCCGCAACTAGAGAAAGCCTGTGCACAGCAACGAAGACCCAACACAGCCAAAAAAATAAAAACAAATAAATAAATTTATTAAAAAAAGGAAACTGGGGCTTCCCTGGTGGCGCAGTGGTTGAGAGTCTGCCTGCCAATGCAGGGGACACGGGTTCGAGCCCTGGTCTGGGAGGATCCCACATGCCGCGGAGCAACTGGGCCCGTGTGCCACAACTGCTGAGCCTGCGCGTCTGGAGCCTGTGCTCCGCAACAAGAGAGGCCGCGATAGTGAGAGGCCCGCGCACCGCGATGAAGAGTGGCCCCCGCTTGCCACAACTAGAGAAAGCCCTCGCGCAGAAACGAAGACCCAACATAGCCATAAATAAATAAAGATAAATAATAAATTGCCATATCTTAAAAAAAAAAAAAAAGGAAACTGGATCCCCAGTAAATAGTAGGTTCGTACACTTGAACTCATTATATATAGACAGCCACACATGTATACTTACAGTCTATAAACACCCACATTTCAACATACAATGTGTATACACGTAATGTATGCATAGCGTCACATATACACACATGCTATTTGTTCACAGTCACCTGCACACCATATATATAGTACACACCCCTGTATGTACACAATACAAATATCACTCAGAGATATTTTGAGTTTGGTTTCAGACCACCACAATACAGCAAATATTACAACAAAGTCACACAATTTTTTTTGGTTTCCCAGTGCATATAAAAGTTGTGTTTACCCTGTACTGTAGTCTATTAAGTGTGCAATAGCTTTATATCTAAAAAAACCCAATGTACATACCTTAATTAAAGACACCTGATTTAAAAAAAAAAAAAGACCTGGTGAATGAAAAATAAACACTGTATTAGATTTAAAACAACAAAAACAACAACAACAACAAAAAAAAACCTGATTGCGGGACTTCCCTGGTGGTCCAGTGGTTAAGACTGTGCTGCCACTGCAGGGGGCGCGGGTTCCATCCCTGGTCGGGGAAGTAAGATCCCACATGCCACGTGCTGTGGCCAAAAGATAAAAAAAAAAAAAAACAACTTCATCAGTCTAGACACTTAAGATCTGCATACTTTATGTGTGAAATAAAAACTTCAAAAAATGCCTGATTGCTAAAAAATGCTAACCGTCATCTGAAAATGCAGGCTTGCCACAAACCTTCAATTTGTAAAAAATGCAGTATCCGCAAAGTGCAATAGAATCAGGTGTGGCTGTATATACACAACCGTACAAAACAATGTACACATGTCCATTCACCTGCACACAATTCCACACTCACATATGTACACAACATATAAATACCCATATATACTCATACAACGCATGTGCCATGGGTGTCTATATACATAACAGTGCATAGACACATGTAAACATGCACATATGAGTCCAGTGGAGACACAGCCACATAACACACACTCCAGAGCTGTACCTGCATACATGTAACCCGAGCATCCGCACTCATTTCCACGCGCACGCAAAGTAGATCCACACGTACGTCCATCCGCGCAACGTCTGCTCGGACAGCTGCGCTGCCAGCTTCATGCACTATCCCAGGGCCTCCGTCCCCTGAGCTAACCGTCTCCCGCTCTCCCTCTCCTAACAGCCATGCTCAGCACACAGGCACCTTTCTTCCCCACGGCCCCCTTCATCCTCTTCGTCTTCACGGCTTCCACCGTATTTCACCTTCAGCAGAAGCTAGCGAAGATTCAGCCCACACGGGAGTTACAGACGCTGGAGCCAGCAACCAAGGAATCTCCCTCGAGCACCCAGTGGAGCCCGCAGCCGAAGGGCATGTGGACGGTCAATGCCATAGGCCGCCTGGGGAACCAGATGGGGGAGTACGCCACCCTGTACGCCCTGGCCAAGATGAACGGGCGGCGGGCCTTCATCCCACCCCAGATGCACAGCACGCTGGCCCCCATCTTCAGAATCACCCTCCCCGTCCTGCACGACACCACGGCCAGCAGGATCCCCTGGCAGAACTACCACCTGAACGACTGGATGGAGGAGCGGTACCGACACATCCCGGGCGAGTACGTGCGCCTCACCGGCTACCCCTGCTCTTGGACCTTCTACCACCACCTCCGTGCCGAGATCCTGCAGGAGTTCACCCTGCACGACCACGTGCGCGAGGAGGCCCAGAACTTTCTGCGGGGTCTGCAGGTGAATGGGAGCCGGCCGAGCACCTACGTAGGGGTCCATGTGCGCCGGGGGGACTACGTCCACGTTATGCCCAACGTGTGGAAGGGCGTGGTGGCCGACCGGCGATACCTGGAGCAGGCCCTGGACTGGTTCCGGGCTCGCTACCGCTCCCCCATCTTCGTGGTCACCAGCAACGGCATGGCCTGGTGTCGGGAAAACATTGAGGCCTCCCACGGGGATGTGGTCTTTGCCGGCAATGGCATTGAGGGCTCACCCGCCAAGGATTTTGCATTGCTCACGCAATGTAATCACACCATCATGACCATTGGAACGTTTGGGATCTGGGCCGCCTACCTCTCAGGCGGAGAGACCATCTACCTGGCCAATTATACCCTCCCAGACTCTCCCTTCCTCAAAGTCTTTAAGCCAGAGGCAGCCTTCCTGCCAGAGTGGATTGGGATTGCGGCAGACCTGTCCCCACTCCTCAAGCACTGATGTTATCTGGTCCTCAGCACTCCATTCTCCTTTTCTGGCTCCCCCAAGATCTGTTCCAAGGTATGAGGAGCACATTATTACATGTTCCAGAACACCTCCCTCTTGTACCATAATGCTTCAGGCTGCAAGTAACAGAAGTCCCAATTAACTTGTTTAAATAACATGTTCATGTGTCTCACACAACAGGACCAGAGGTGGCACATCTCCAGGGTTAATTTAGCAGCTCAACAAGACCCCAGTTCTGGGACTTCCCTGGTGGCACAGTGGTTAGGAGTCTGCCTACCAATGCAGGGGACATGGGTTCGAGCCCTGGTCCAGGAAAATCCCACATGCTGCTGGAGCGGCTAAGCCCATGCGCCACAACTACTGAGCCTGCACTCTAGAGCCCGCGAGCCACAACTACTGAGCCTATGTGCCACAACTACTGAAGCCTGCGTGCCTGGAGCCCATGCTCCTCAACAAGAGAAGCCACCACAATGAGAAGCCCACGCGTGACAGTAAAGAGTAGCCCCTGCTCACCGCAACCAGAGAAAGCCCGTGCACAGCAATGAAGACCTAATGCAGCCAAAAATAAATAAATAAAATAAATAAATTTTTTAAAAAATAAAAATAAGTCAAAAAAAAAAAAAAGACCCCAGTTCTATCCATCATGTTGAGCTGCCATAATCTCTTAAATCAGCTCCCGTATGCTCCCTGTGGTCCCAAGAAAGCTGCCACATACTCAGGTGTCACACAGATATCCTTTTCCCAAGGCAGCAAAAAGAGGTTTGTTCTTATCTTAGGTCCCTTCTGAAGAGTGTGGGAAACCTTCCAAATCCTCCAGCAACTGGCCCCATGTCTCATTGACCAGAAGTGTGTCACATGCCCCCTGACCCCTTATAAGGCATGGTGAATGAGATCCTGGGATTGACTTAGCTTCAGATCAATAAATCTTTGCCCACTGCAGCTGGGGAGTTGATCAGCTTCCTCTGAAGGACATGGTGGTTTGCAGTAAGAAAATTGGGGTGCTTTTACCAAGTAAGAAGAGAGGAATGTCTGTAGGGTGCAATACAGGGAAGCTCTGGATTATTGTGCAAGTTGGTCACTACACAAAGGTCCCTGGACAAGGAGGCAAGTGGGGCTTAAATAGAGCCTACAGTCTGCTCTCCAAGCCATGTGTCCCTGGGACTGTGTCCACCCAGAGGGCTCACTTTTTTCTAATTAGTCCACCCAGAGTGGGGACCTTTTGCCCAGTTTTCACAAGAGAGCCATATTGGCTAGTAGTTGGTGTGAATCCAAGACCTTGTGCCCCACCTCTGCAACCCTGGCTTCTGGGGACTACAATGATTATTGTTGAGAACTCAGAGACCAGCATGGCTCAGTGAACTTGACGAGAGTCTATTCATTCTTTTAGTAAATACCTGTAGTGATGAACCTAACAGGATCCCTGCTCTCAAGGACTGCGTTAACAAAACATAGTGGCTTAAAGTGACAGCAATTAATTATTTCCCACCAGTCTGTGGGTCAGCTGGGTGATTCTCTGCTCCAGTGCAACGTTGGCTGAGTGCTTTTATGCAGCTGCATTTAGTGGTGCTCATTTGGAATATCCTGCAAGACAGGCTAGGTTGGACTCCCTCACAACATGGCTTTCAAGTTGTTTGCTGAAACACTTACTCTTGGAGTCCTCAGTCGTCATCATGTAAGAAGTCCAGCTATCTGAAGCAACCATGCTGTGAGGAGGCCCAAACTCAGTGAGAGGCCACAGATTAACAGTCTTAGCTGAGGCCAGCTTCAAGTCATCCCAGCCCACACATCAGACATGTGAGTGTAGAAGCCTCCAGATGATTCCACAGTTGTTCCAGTCTACCTAGCGTTTAGAGTGATCCAGCCGAGGCTCCTGACAACATGTTGCAGAGACAAGCCATATCTGAATTCCTGATTCACAGATTCTGTGAACACAACACTCTGATTGTTTTATGCCACTAAGTTTTGGGATAATCTGTTAGGCAGCCATAAATAACTGGATAACAAACTAAATAGATTAGTCTCTGCATTTGCAAAATCTTTTATGACTTTGGCATGAAGTAGGCCAACAGGCACATCCTCACCTGACTTGAGATCCCACGTGCAAAGGTCCTGTGGTGGGGCGGGGGGTAGTCTAGTTATACATGAGAGTGAAATGAGACCAGTGTGACTGGAGCACATGGAGACAGACATAGGTGGAGAAGTTAGCAGGGTGAGACCGTGAAATGCCTTGTCGACCATGATGAGGACTTTGGGTTTTATTCTAAGACCAATGGGAAGCCATCAGAGGGCTTTAATTAGGGGAGTAATATGATCTGACTTGCTGTGTGGACATATCTGGCTGCTATTTGGAGATAGGGCTGTAAGGGCAAGGATGGAGACAAAGAGACCAGTGAGAAGGCTACTGTAACGTTTCCAGCATGCAGAGATGGTGAACCATGGAGGTAATGGTGAAATGGAAGTCTCATTTCAAGGACCCAACAGAAACTCCTAGTGTCTCTCTGCCACAGTTTGACATCCCTGAAAAAGATAATCTGATTGGCTCAATCGGATTGATATTTGAGTCAGGCATCCACCATGAGTCAATTACCTGAGATCATGGGGAGGGGGGGTCACCTAATACAAACACGGCCACCATATTTGTAAGGGACCTGATTCAAGAAAAGGTAATGAAAGAATACCCTAAGAATTGGGAAGATGCTGGGACTTCCCTGGTGGTCCAGTGGTTAAGACTCCACGCTTCCGAGCAACTAGGCCCGTGAGCCACAACTACTGAGCCTGCGCGTCTGGAGCCTGTGTTCCGCAACAAGAGAGGCCGCGATAGTGAGAGGCCCGCGCATCGCGATGAAGAGTGGCCCCCGCTTGCCGCAACTAGAGAAAGCCCTTGCACAGAAACGAAGACCCAACACAGCCAAAAATAAATAATAAATAAATAATAAATAAATTAAAAAAAAAAAAAAAAGACTCCACGCTTCCACTGCAGGAGGCACGGGTTCCATCCCTGGTGGGGGAACTAAGATCCCACATGACGAACGGTGTGGCAAAAAAAAAAAAAAAATTGGGAGGAAGCTCCAAAACTGGGTACAAAGGAAAAAAAGGTTTGCCACTCACATTTCAGTGACTGAAGAAAGTCATGTGGTCATACCCAATTTCAAAGAGGTGTCGATGAAAAATTAATCAGAGGACCTAAGAAAGAAATGGAAAATTTTATTTGGGCCAAATTTGAGGATTATAACCAGGGAAGAGCATCTCAGAAAGCTCTGAGAACTGTTCCACCGGTTAGAAATCAAGGCACAGTTATATAAGTTTTTTTGAGACAGAGGGCTGTACATCAAATGATGCGTTATTGACTGTTTACATAATCCAGATCTAAGCGTCATCCTGGTGGGTCATGTGACGCCTTACAAGATCAAGAAGGAATGTTATTTTTTTTTTTATTTTTTAATTTTTTTTAGGAATGTTATCTTTTAAGGAGTTGTCTTGTTAGTGCTAGGAGAATATTGCTCTTTATGACTGAGCAGGGATTCCTGCCCATGGGGGAGGGGGAGTTTGTCAATGGGTAATGCAGACACGCAATGCACAGTGGGGGGAGAGGAGAGGCCAAAGGGCAGAGAAGAATCTTTTTAACATCTTTATTGGCGTATAATTGCTTTACAATGGTGTGTTAGTTTCTGCTTTATAACAAAGTGAATCAGTTATACATATACATATGTTCCCATATCTCTTCCCTCTTGCATCGAGAAGAATCTTTATGTTTAAATTTTTCTCATCTTGCCATAATACATGAATTTTATTTCACAGAGGGCAAGCAAGAGCAACCTGCCCACATGCCGCAGATTTATGCATGGCTCTAAAGACTACCACACATCCCCTTGCAGACCTCTTCAGTCTCTCTGGGTGGTTCTCTTAGGGCCTCTTTCTTGTGGCTTGGTACAAGGAATGGGATGCCACAGTACTTACTAGGCTAATAGGTTTCTCGGTAACTCTATTCAAGGATTCCCCTTTCAAATTTCCAGCCTTATTTTATACAACTTGAATGGGTGGTGGTCACTGGACCAGGTTTTGCTATTTAAAGCAAAAGAAAAGAAATTCTATGTTCATTTATTAATTCAGCATTCTCTATTTTCTTCATGTACATTTAAAAATGTATTGGGGGGCACATTTTACATGCTTCTAAATTAAAGCAACGTCATGGTTGGTCATAGTTTCCCAAAATGTCTGTGACAACATCTCCCCTCATTTCAGCCCCCCAAGCCTTCCCCTGCCCACCCCCATGTCAGTAAATGGCACTGTCCATTTACTTCAACCAAACACTTAAACTTACCCTTGATTCTTTCTTTCACATTTTATCCACCAGCAAGTTGTCCACTTTACCTTGAAAATATACCCTGAATCTGATTTTCTTTCCTTCCTTTACCATAACCATTCTGTCCAAGTCACCACCATCTCCACCTGGACAGGTGTAGAAGTCTCTTTAAAAACAAACTAGGGGGGCTTCCCTGGTGGCGCAGTGGTTGGGGGTCCGCCTGCCAGTGCGGGGGACACCGGTTCGAGCCCTGGTCTGGGAGGATCCCACATGCCGCGGAGCGGCTGGGCCCGTGAGCCACAACTACTGAGCCTGCGCGTCTGGAGCCTGTGCTCCGCAGCAAGAGAGGCCGCGGTAGTGAGAGGCCTGCGCACTGCGATGAAGAGTGGCCCCCGCTTGCCACAGATGGAGAGAGCCCTCGCACAGAAACGAAGACCCAGGACAGCCATAAATAAATAAATAAATAAATAAATAAATAAATAAATAAATAAAAAACAAACTAGGTGCTTCCCTGGTGGCGCAGTGGTTGAGAATCTGCCTGCCAATGCAGGGGACACGGGTTTGAGCCCTGGTCCGGGAAGATCCCACATGCCGCGGAGCAACTGGGCCCGTGAGCCACAACTACTGAGCCTGCGCTCCGCAACAGGAGAGGCCGCGATAGTGAGAGGCCCGCGCACCGCGATGAAGAGTGGCCCCCACTTGCCGCAACTAGAGAAAGCCCTCACACAGAAACGAAGACCCAACACAGCCATAAATAAAATAAATAAATAAAATTTAAAAACAAACTAAACATTTTATACATAAAATAGAGAGTGGTAAATGCCCATCACGCAATTCAATAATTTCAAAATGTCCCCATTCTTCTTTCATCTATGCCCCTCATCTTCCCCCTTTTTACTTTATGCAAATCTCAGACATCAAATTTTTCCATGCATGAATTCTATATCTCTAATGGATAAGGAATTAATAAAAATATAACCACATAAATATCTAAGACAATTTTATAATAATATGTTAATATCGTCTATCAGAAGTCTGTGTTGAAACTTTTCTGATTGTCTCAAAAATGTCTTATTACTGTGTTTGGATCCAGATCTAAACAAACTTCACCCATTGCCTTTGGTTGACAAGTGTCTTAAATATTAAATATCTTTTAATCTATAATGATCCCCTTCCTTTTCTTTTTTTTTTTTTTAAGAAATTTTGCTGTTTTTTCTTTTTTAATTAATTAATTAATTAATTTTATGATTTATGGCTGCGTTGGGTCTTTGTTTCTGTGTGAGGGCTCTCTCTAGTTGTGGCAAGTGGGGGCCACTCTTCCTTGCGGTGCGCGGGCCTCTCACTATCGCGGCCTCTCTTGTTGTGGAGCACAGGCTCCAGACGCGCAGGCTCAGTAGTTGTGGCTCAGGGGCCCAGTTGCTCCGCGGCATGTGGGATCTTCCCAGACCAGGGCTCGAACCCGTGTCCCCTGCATTGGCAGGCAGACTCTCAACCACTGCGCCACCAGGGCAGCCCTCCCTTCCTTTTCTTTTTAAGGAAAGCCATTAATTTGTTATGAAACCAAGTCATTTGTCATTTTCATTTGGCTGGTTGAGTCCTCTTTGTGTCGTTCAACATGTTCCTGTGTTCCCTGCATTTCCTGTGAACCAGAGTTAGAGTTAAAAATTGTGTGTGTCAGGGACTTCCCTGGTGGTCCAGTGGTTGGGAGTCCACCTTCCAGTGTAGGGGACGCAGGTTCGATCCCTGGTCAGGGGACTAAGATCCCACATGCCATGGGGCAACTAAGCCCACGTGCTGCAACTAAGATCTGACACAGCCAAAAATAAAATAAATAAATAAATATTTTAAAAAGTGTGTGTGTCTGTGTGTGTATAATTCTGTATCACAATTATAAGAAAGTTATGCTGTAAAAAAAATATATTGAAAATATACCTCGAGGAATGAATTTGATTTACATTAACCAGCAAACAGTGACGATGGACCAGTGAGGTAATAGTGGAAGTGAGGCTAGAGACCAGTGAGATTACCAGATTTCAAGATTTACCATAAAGGTAAACTTATGACAGAGTGGTACCGACATAAAAGATAGAGAAATGGAATCCAATAGTGAGTCCAGAAACAGACCACATATATATGATCACTTTATTTATGACAAAGATATTAACACAATTCAGTGGGAGAATGAAAGAGCTTTTCAATAAATGCAAGATAAAGGCCATATATGACAAACCCACAGCCAACATCGTTCTCAATGGTGAAAAACTGAAACCATTTCCACTAAGATCAGGAATAAGACAAGGTTGCCCACTCTCACCACTATTATTCAACATAGTTTTGGAAGTTTTAGCCACAGCAATCAGAGAAAAAAAAGAAATAAAAGGAATCCAAATCAGAAAAGAAGAAGTAAAACTGTCACTGTTTGAAGATGACATGATACTATACATAGAGAATCCTAAAGATGCTACCAGAAAACTACTAGAGCTAATCAATGAATTTGGTAAAGTAGCAGGATACAAAATTAATGCATAGAAATCTCTTGCATTACTATACACTAATGATGAAAAATCTGAAAGAGAAGTTAAGGAAGCACCCCCATTTACCACTGCAACAAAAAGAATAAAATAACTAGGAATAAACCTACCTAAGGAAACAAAAGACCTGTATGCAGAGAACTATAAGACACTGATGAAAGAAATTAAAGATGATGCAAACAGATGGAGAGATATACCATATTCTTGGATTGGAAGAATCAACATTGTGACAATGTCTGTACTACCCAAAGCAATCTACAGATTCAATGCAATCCCTATCAAATTAACAACACCATTTTTCACAGAACTAGAACAAAAAAGTTTCACAGTTTATATGGAAACACAAAAGACCCCGAATAGCCAAAGCAAACTTGAGAAAGAAAAATGGAGCTGGAGGAATCAGGTTCCCTGACTTCAGACTATACTACAAAGCTACAGTAATCAAGATAGTATGGTACTGGCACAAAAACAGAAATATAGATCAATGGAACAGGATAGAAAGCCCAGAGATAAACCCATGCACATATGGTCACCTTATCTCTGATAAAGGAGGCAAGAATATACAATGGAGAAAAGACAGCCTCTTCAATAAGTGGTGCTGGGAAAACTGGACAGCTACATGTAAAAGAATGAAATTAGAACACTCCCTAACACCATACATAAAAATAAACTCAAAATGGATTAAAGACCTAAATGTAAGGCCAGACACTATAAAACTCTTAGAGGAAAACATAGGCAGAACACTCCATGACATAAATCACAGCAAGATCTTTTTTGACCCACCTCCTAGAGAAATGGAAATAAAAACAAAAATAAACAAATGGGACCTAATGAAACTTAAAAGCTTTTGCACAGCAAAGGAAGCCATAAACAAGACGAAAAGACAACCCTCAGAATGGGAGAAAATATTTGAAAATGAAGCAACTGAGAAAGGATTAATCTCCAAAATATACAAGCAGCTCATGCAGCTCAATATCAAAAAAATAAACAACCCAATCCAAAAATGGGCAGAAGACCTAAATAGACATTTCTCCAAAAAAGATATACAGATTGCCAACAAACACATGAAAGTATGCTCAATATCACTAATCACTAGAGAAATGCAAATCAAAACTACAATGAGGTATCACCTCACACTGGTCAGAATGGCCACCATCAAAAAACCTACAAACAATAAATGCTGGAGAGGGTGTGGAGAAAAGGGAACCCTCTTGCACTGTTGGTGGGAATGTAAATTGATACAATCATTGTGGAGTACAGTATGGGGGTTCCTTAAAAAACTAAAAATAGAACTACCATATGGCCCAGCAATCCCACTACTGGGCATATACCCTGAGAAAACCATAATTCAAAAAGAGTCATGTACCACAATGTTCATTGCAGCTCTATTTACAGTAGTCAGGACATGGAAGCAACCCAATTGTCCATTGACAGATGAATGGATAAAGAAGATGTGGCACATACATACAATGGAATATTACTCAGCCATAAAAAGAAACGAGATTGAGTTATTTGTAGTGAGGTGGATGGACCTAGAGACTGTCATACAGAGTGAAGTAAGTCAGAAAGAGAAAAACAAATACCATATGTTAACACATATATATGGAATCTAAAAAAAAAAAACAAAAAACTGGTTCTGAAGAACCTAGTGGCAGGACAGGAATAAAGACGCAGACATAGAGAATGGACTTGAGGACACGGCGGAGGGGAAGGGCAAGCTGGGACGAAGTGAGAGAGTGGTATGAACATATATACACTACCAAATGTAAAATAGATAACTAGTGGGAAGCAGCCGCATAGCACAGGGAGATCAGCTCGGTGCTTTGTGTCCACCTAGAGGGGTGGGATAGGGAGGGTGGGAGGGAGATGAAAGAGGGAGGAGATATGGGGATATATGTATATGTATAGCTGATTCACTTTGTTATACAGCAGAAACTAACACACCATTGTAAAGCAATTATACTCCAATAATGATGTTAAAAAAACCTAATATTAAAAAAATAATAATAATTTTAAAATAAATTAAATAAATAAATGCAAGCAATCCTACATCCATGGGGAAAAAGTAAGCCTTGACCCCTACCTCACACCATGCACAAATGTTAATTCAAGATGGATCACAAACCAGAAGGTGAAAGCTAAAAGCATAAAGCTTCTAGAACAAAACACGGAAGAAAAGCTCATGACCTTGATGTGGGCAAAGTTTTCTTAACTAAGACACACACACAAAAAAAACAGTAACCATAAAAAAATTGGTATGTTGGACTTCATTAAAATGAAAAACTTTGATTCATTAAAAGACTCTTTTCAGACTTCCCCAGTGGTCCAGTGGTTAACACGCCGTGCTTCCACCACAGGGGGTGCAGGTTCAATTTATGATCCGGAAAGTTCTGCCTGCCACAAAGTGTGGCAAAAAAATTAAAAAAAAGCTAAAGAAAAAAAAAAGACACTTTTCATGTTTGCAGTATCTACATTTCACAAGGCTCATATGCAGAAGATATAAAGAATGTCTATAAGTCAATAAGAAAAAGACAAAAACTTCATTAGAATACATGGGCAAAAAAAATTGAACAGATGGTTTGAAAATGATGATAAGCAAATGTCAATTAGCACATGAAGATATGTGTTCATTTTCAGGTTGCTTATTTTCCTTCCCCCTCCGTCACTGTCCCGAGATCTACTCCCAGCTGCTTCTTTTTACAGCTCACCCTCTCTACCCCATAGCTGAGGGAAGGGGGTGATTTCTCAGGTCACTTTAGATTCTGGAGGCTGACTCTATGTGGTGGGATATTAGGATAGGAGGTATTTTTTCCTGGGATTCCTCACTACTGCATCTCCTATCATTACCTAGGGAATTATTCTGACCCCACAACCCTACATTTCTGCTTTTTAAGCCACTCAGTTTGGGGTACTTTGCTACAGCAACCTTAGGAAACTAAAAGTACCTAAGAAAGTGGGGAGGGGAGAGGGTTGTTTCTGGTGATTTTATGGAGTTTCTTCAGTGAACCAAGCTTCAGTAAAAGGCTGGCTGTTATCCTGTCCATTTTAATTTAATTAATGATGTTCATGGTCATGGGGTGTTCCTTCCAACAATTAGTTTTCCTAGGGTTCTATCCATGGCCCATTGTTCTCCCTGGGTGATTTCATAGTTTCACATGCTGTACTTTGATGACTCTCACATTTTTATTTTGGGGCCAGAAACATCGCTTTAGACACCCCCCAAAAAAGTTGAATAATAGAATAACTTTAAAAATTCCAAAAGTAGAGAGTGCTGAGCAGGGTAGGCTCTACCAGATGTTAAAAACTAATGTCACACATCAATAAATAAAACAGTGTGATCCCAGTGCACGGAAAACAGATGAAAGGAACTGCCTAGAAAGGTCAGAAATGGACAGCAATTCATTTGGGAATTTAATGTACGTTGAGGGTAACATTACAAATTAATGATGAAAAGATAAATTCTTAACCATCTAGGGGGATAAATTCTTGAGCCATCTAGAGGGAAAAAACCAAGCTCTTAAAAAGAAAACTAAAAGAAATTTAAAACTTAAAAACGTAAAAATTAAATTATAAAATGTAAAAAGATCATGTGTCATTTTTTTGTTTACATATAGGACCATACAAACTTTGGAACTTGCTGTTCTTTTTAAATCTGCTCTGTATAGTAAGCATCTTTCCAATCTCTTTTGGTAGTTGCAAAAGATTCTATTGTATTTATCAACTATGGCACATCCATACTCCACCTGAAGGTTTTTAGGGTGTTTGCTATTTTTTGCTATTACAAATAATGCTGGGGAGAATATCTTTGTCATTTGCCATTTTGGGCTATAGTGTGGGAAATCTTTATGCATGCATACTAATATTTCTTTTAAAGGATATATTATTAGAATTGAAATTTCTGGGTCATGAAGTGTGCATTTAAAATCAACTATGCTGTATAACTTGTGAAAAAATTTATATTCTGTCCAACCCCATTTATATTCTGTCCGAGCCCATTCTCCCACAGTCTTGCCAAAGTTGGATATTACCATCTTTTAAAATTTTCTCCGATTTCTTTGGGGGAAAATGGCACCATTTTCAATTACATTTCTCTTTGAGTGAGGTCTCTTTTAGTCTTTTTATCACTTCTCCTGAGCTTTGAAGTCAGTCTGCTAAGCGAGATTCTCGGATTCTCAAACTCAGTAGGCCAGAGTGAATTGAGTGATTCTTCACTTTGCTCCCCTTGAAGCTATTTCTCTTTTGCATGTTTTTTTTTTTTTTTTTTTTTGCATGTTTTCTTAACAGCCACAGCAAGCCTTCTGCAACAACCCAACCCTGAAACTTATTTTTAATTCTTCCCTTTTCTTTATTTGCCTTCTGTTCATTACGAAGTCCTGATTATTTTTTTAAATTCTAACATCATACATGTGAAACATTCATAAAATGCACAGTTTAAAGAATAACAGGGCTTCCCTGGTGGTGCAGTGGCTAAGAATCTGCCTGCCAATGCAGGGGATATGGGTTCGAGCCCTGGTCCAGGAAGATCCCACATGCCACGGAGCAACTAAGCCCATGCACCACAACTACTGAGCCTGCGCTCTAGAGCCCACGAGCCACAACTACTGAAGCCGGCACGCCTAGAGCCCGTGCTCTGCAACAAGAGAAGCCACCGCAATGAGAAGCCCACACACCGCAACAAAGAGTAGCCCCCGCTTGCCGCAACTAGAGAAAGGCCACGCAACGAAGACCCCATGCAGCCAAAAATAAATAAATAGATAAATTTATTTAAAAAAAAAAAAAAAAAGAATAACAGGGCAGGGACTTCCCTGGTGGTCCAGTACGTAACACTCCATGCTCCCAATGCAGGGGACCTGGGTTCGATCCCTGGTCAGGGAACTAGATCCCACATGCATGCCGCAACTAAGAGTTCACATGCCGCAACGAACATCCTGCGTGCCACAACTAAGACCCGGTGCAGCCTAAATAAATGAAAAGAATAACGGCAGAAACTCCTATCCAGATTAAGACCTGGTGTGTCGGTGGACCCCAAGACCACTCTCGGGTTCAATGATCTGCTGGAAGGACTCACAGGAAAGCCGTTATACTCATGTTTGTGTTTTATTACAGTGAAAAGATACAGATTAAAATCAGCAAAGGCAAAAGGTGCACAGGGTAGAGTTCAGGAGAGACCAGGTGGAAGCTTCCAGTTGTCTCTCCCAGTGGAGTCATATGAACAGCACTTAGTTCTCCCGGCAGCGATGTGTGACAAGACATACTAAGTATTGCCAACCAGAGAAGCTCCCACGAGCCTTGGTGTGCAGGATTTTTACTGTGGGTTGATCACGTAGGAATGGCTGGATGCCCACGTGACTGACCTCAGCTACTCAGTCTCCAGCACCTCCAGAAGTTAAGCTGATACCATGTGGTCCAAGGCCCCATGTAAACAAAGACACTCTTATCAGGTAGGACAAGCCAAGAGCTTAGAGGTTATGTCCCAGGAGCTGATCATTGGTCAGTCCTCTCTTTGGAATGTGCGGGGTTTGAGCACCCCAAGACTGTTGACTTAACCCTTTACTGCACACCTGGGATGCTGTCAGGATACGGAAACACCCAGAAAGCCTCTCTCCCTCCACTGCAGTTAATGGTGATGCTCACTTTTGTTGGCATATATCTATCTTTCTTTATCCTTTTACCATCTCTGGATGTGTCTGTAAACACAATCATTTTGTTCTGCTTGGTCTATTATTTCCCAGCTTTAGTGACTACAATCTATGTACAATAATATCCACCCATTTGCTAGCAGCATTATTCATAATAGCCAAAAAGGGGAAACAACCCAAATGTCCATCACCTGCTGAAGGGGTGAACAAAATATGGTGGATCCATAAAATGGCATATTATTCAGCCATAAAAAGGAGTGAAATACTGTAACCGAAAGTGGGGGTCTGGCTGCTCACTGCTCAAAAGCTAATGAAGAGGCAAAGTTGGTGAAAAAGAAAGTTTGCCTTATTTTGGATGCTGGCAACTGGGGTGGGGGTGAGGGTGGAATTCTGTCCAAAGGCCAACTCGCCCCACTTGACAATCAGTGGGAAAGAGCTTTTACAGACAGAGGGAGGGGACTACATGCAGAAATAGCAGTCAGCTCTGACAGTCATCTTGAAATTGGTCATTGGTGGTCTGACCAGCATCATCTTGATTGTTTTAAGTACAGTTAATCTTCAGTTCCAGGGTCAGTTTGTTCCCATTTCCTTGAGGTCAATTCTCAGAATTATGGCAGCTTATGTCATGGCTACACTCTGGTCACCATGTAGTTAACTTCTTCCACCTGGTGGGGATTTCAGTATCTACAAGACGGATCACAGGACATGGCTCAGAATATTATCTATAGCCCTTGAAGAGGAATTAAAGGTCCTTGACTTTGCTTAGTGACTAACCTATTATTGTTTTGTCCTGTTTGACTGCTTTTTTTGCTTCTGCATCTTCTCACTTCTCTGATTAAATTTATTCTTTGGCTAAAGGTTTTCCACAGACAAAAGGCAGGCAGAGGACATGGTGGGGAAGGACCATAGGGTCCTGCTCCATTTTAATACTGTACATGCTAAAACATGGGTGAACCTTGGAAACATTATGCTGAGTGAAAGAAGCTGAACACAATGGAGCACATATGATTCCATTCATATGACATATCCAGAACAGGCAAATCCACAGAGACAAAAAGTAGATTAGTGGTTGCCTAGTGGGAGGAGCAGAGGTTTGGGAGGAAATGGGCAGTGACTGCTAATGGGTATGGATGGGATTTCTTTTTGTGGTGATGAAAATGCTCTGATATTGATTGTACTGCTGGATGGGCCACTCTGTGAATATACTAAAAGGAACCACTGAGCTGCTTCTGTTACTGAACCTAGCTTGGGTCTGCCTGCCCACGTGGAGTAAAGACAATCTACTGATACCGGGTTGTGGTGAAGGAAAGTGCAGTGTTTATTGCAGGGCACCAAGCAAGGAGTCCAGGCAGCTAGTGCTTAAAAGACCTGATGGATTTCAGGGAAAGGTTTTTAAAGACAGGGTAAGGGAGAGGGGTTGTGGGGTGCGTGATCAGCTCTTGGACATTCTCCAGATTGGCTGGCAGTGAGGTAACTGGGAGTCAACATCATCAACCTTCTGGTTCCAACCAGTCTGGGGTCTACATTCTTGTGGGTAGCATACAATTAACTTCTTCCACCTGGTGGGGGTTTCAGTATCTGCAAAACAGCTCAAAGGATATGACTCAGAATATCATCTATAGTTCCTCCCTTGAGGAGGAACTAAATGTCCTTGACTTTGTTTAATGGCTAAACTATTACTATCTTGTCTTGCTAGACTGTTTTTCCTTTGCTTCTGCATGTCTCACCTCTCTGATAAAATTTATTCTTTGTAACTCGGGGAAGGCCTAGGAGGCTAAAGTTTTTCTACAGACAAGAGGTATGTGGAGGACATGGGGGGATTTGTCCCGGGAAGGTCCCATAGGGTCCTGCTTGGTTACACCTCCTGGTCACTTTAGTTTTGCCTTTTCTAGAATCATAAAAAATCATTCCATGTTTAGTGTTTTGTGTTTGACTTCTTTCACTTAGCATCATGTTTCTGAGATTCAGTCATATCCTTGCAGGTATCAACCATTCACCGCCTTTTCACTGCTGAGTAGTATTCCACTGTGTGGGTGTCCCATGGGGTGCTTATCTGTTCACCATCTGATGGACATTTGGGCTCTCCTCAGTTTAGAGCTATAATGAATGATGCTGTTATCAACATTTGTGTACAAGTCTTTATGCAAACATGTTTTCATTTCTCTTGGGAAAATACCTAGGAACCAGGTCATCTATGAGGTCAGAGAGGAGAAGTGACTTGTCTAGGGTCCCCAGATAGGGAGGGGCTGGGTTCAAAGTCTGAATGAAGGTTTGGCACTGAAGCGGTTTGCCCAAGGGAAGGAGAGAGCCTGTCTTCTAGAGAATGAATGTTCACAATTCCCATTTCCCTCTTTTCCTCCCAGTTCAGCCACCTAACCCCCCCTGCCCTGGCTCTGAGGTCTTCATCACCAGTCTGTCTGAGGTATGGGAGTCCCCCTTATCCACCATCAGGGATAAACAAGATTTGAGAGAAAGAAGAGGTAACAGTGGACAGACTGAAAATGAGAAAGCTGGACAATACCAAGGGCAGGGCAACCCTTGTGCACACATGGTGGTCACATGGTGGGGGGGCACAGCCATTTGGCAGAGGAGTGGAAATCGAATCAATCCTGTGGGTCGGTGACAGTCACTGACACTTAATGAGCACTTACTATACGCCAGGCATTGTTCTAAGCACCTTACACAGGTTAACTCATTTATTCCTCACACCACCCACACAAAGTACTATTGCCCTTGTTCCCATTATATGAATGAAGAAACTGAGGCACAGAGAGGTTAAATGGCTTGCCCTAGGCCAGGCAGCTAGTGATGGAGAGATAAGTCCACACAGGTGGATCTGGTCCCAGAGATGACCCTCAACCACCATGGCACCTGCTTCTGTGTCAAGCTCTCCTGGGTGTGTTTCCCAGAGAAATTCTCCCACAGGTCCCTAAGAGGCTGTGCTTGATGACGACGAGGAGCTCAGGTGGTTGGTGGAGTTGGGAGCTGGGGGGTGGTCATCACTGGCGAAGCAGAAAGAAAAAATAAGGTGGACGATGGGAATTCCCTGGCGATCCAGTGGTTAGGACTCCATGCTTTCATTGCTGAGGGCCCAGGTTCAATCCCTGGTTGGGGAACTAAGATCCCACAAACTGCGAGGCCAAATAATAATAATAATAATAATAATAATAATAATAATAATGTAGAGGTAAAAGGCAGAATAGAATAGAAGTCAGTGATTGGAAGCAGCCAATTAGCTATGTGGTAACAGAGAAGGGAGGGAGAAAGAGAGATAACGAAGGGAGGGAGGGAGAAATGGGGTGGGGGGGAGAGAAGAGGAAGAAGAAGAGAAGGAGGGGGAGGGAGAAGGGGGAGAAAAGCAAAATATATTCTTCTCCAGTCTACCCAATGAATATGAATGTATCTTTCTGGGGAATATGTCTATAAAATAAACTGGTAATTTGTCAAATATATTCTTGGTATTTTTCATGCTTCCACTGAGATCGTGGGATGGCAGCATGGTGAGGGGAGGGGTCCTCATCTGACCTCATCCTACCCCCAGCTCCCCCATAGGTCCAGCCCTCATTTTTCCCCACCCCCTTGGGGGAGGCCCAGTCCTTGCCTCAGGGGCAGGAGGAAGTAGCTGACATGTCTGGAAAAGGGCTGAGGGACGGGCCATGGAGAATGCAGGACCCAAGCCCGTCCCTCAGACTCTGGACCCAAACCTGCACACTCCTCGCAATCCTGGGTCTGTGTTTCAAATCTCCACCTTCCAGAGAATTCCTCAGCTGCCCCTAGCCCTGACTCTTTGAGACTGCACACAGGGCCCACAGGCTCTCAGCCCAAGGCCGCCCTCCTCTGGACACAGGAGAGACGGGGACAGAGTGAAGACACAGAGGCAGGCAGAGATGGGAAGAGACTGATACAGGGGTATAGGCATAGAAGTGTCAGAAGGGAAACAGAGACAGAGGAAGACCTGCCAACACCCACCTTTTATTCCAGGAACCCTGACCTCACAAGTTTCCCCAGGTGGCAGCACCCTTCACACCTTCAAGCCTTTGCATGTTCTTCTCCCTCTACAAGGATGCTGTCTTCCAAGAGCTTCCTCCGACCAGCTCCTCCTCACCCTTTGAGTCTTGGCGAAAATATTTTCTCTGACCACCCTGTCCCATTCCCCTGCAGTTTCTGGTCACCTTCTAGGAGTCATGCCCCTCCTATTCCTTGTACCATTGCCATGAAAATCCCTATCACCCTGCACTGGGACTCTCTTTGCAAATGTCTGAGCTTCACCAGAGCAGAGATTGAGGTTCTTTGATTTTTCAACCCTGAGGGCACAGGCTGTAGACATATTCATCTGATTTAAAACCCTACTCCAACACCTCCTGTCTGCGTGACACTGGGCAGGTCACTCCCCTTCTCTGATCTTTCATTAATTCATCTGGAAAGTAAGGAGGACAAATTCTACCTGATTGGTTTGGAAGACATCAAAGATTCCCTTTGCCTCATGGTAACGAGCATTTGTTCCCTTCCATTTTTATCTTGGATCTTCAATGTTCACCAGAGTTTACACACTTCGAGGCACTAGAATTGTCGATCAGCAGCTAATAATGGTGATTAATGTTTATCATCATCACATGTCACAAGCCAGGTCCAATTCAGGGACATTCTCAGTGAACTCTCTCAGCCACACTGGGCTGTAGCTACAAATAAGGAAACTGACATGACAGCAAGCCAGGGGAAGTCACCGGTTCTAGGTCCTGTAACACATAACTAATCCACTGTACATTCCCACCTGTAGTGGACACTGTTGGCAGCCTGCCCAGGTCCCCTCAGATTCCTCTTACCAGTTCTGTGCACCCAACACCCGGCTTCTGTGTGCTTTATGCATTAATCATGCCTTTTTATTTCTGTATTTCTGGTGCTTTGACATCTGGGGCCTTGCTGACATTGGAGGGACTGCCCCTCCCAGGGCTAGCCAATTCCTAGAGGTAATAAAGGACTGACATGTAAGTATGCCTTTCACATGCAAAGCAACCAACCCAGAGCCCATACCCCCAACCACTTCCTTTATGGCATTCTATACTTCAGGCCACTATTCATCTGTCTAATCACCCCAGGGCCAAGTTCCAGGCAACTGGGGACAACCCTTACACCCCAGAGCCTGATGAAATTATTCAAATAATAAGACAATCCTAAGCTTACTCTGCCTCATCTGTTCCTTCCCAAGGAAACCACAATAAAGACTCTTGTCCAAGTTTCTCCTCTTCCCCTCTAACTCCTGACTGACCCTGGTGCCCTGCATAGCTTGGCATGCCCCCTTCCTTTGGGATCTGTGAAAATAACAAACTATCTTTTCAGTGGCAATTGTCTCCCGACCTATTGGCCTCACCATACCTGAATGATAATAAACCTATATTTTAAAAGAGTTTGCTGCTAAGGGCTTACCCTGCAACCTTGTTCCCAGGACTGCCCTTGAGCTTGAGATGCCTGGAGTTTATATCCTGCCCCCTTCTTGTGACCTGTGGCCCATGACTGCCTAGAGGGGTGTAGTGGCCGGTCTCCAAAGACAGCGCCCAATGACCATGCCCCCGATATTCATACATTTGTGTAGTCCTCTCCCATATTCAGCCTGGGCTACCTTGACTTGCATTCACCAATAAAATGTGGTGGAAGTGACATGGTGCCAGTTCCAAGCTTAGTCTTTAAGAGAGTGGAAGTTTTTGCTTCCTCCCCTAGGAATGCCCACTTTGGGGAGCCCTGAGCTACCATGTGAGGGGTCCAGCTACCTGTTGGAGAAAGAAACCGCATGGAGAGGGAGAGCACTGAGACTACACGGAGAATGAGAGAAGTCCAGATATCCCACAGCCCAGTAGGGTCAAGCCTACTAGCCATCCCTACCAAGGTGCCAGATGCACCTGAGTGTGCCATCTTGGATGTTCCAGCCCAGTTATGGTGCTGAAGAACTGCCTCACTGAGCCCAGTCAATCCAAGGAATTGTGAACAATCACAGACAGTAATTAAGACTCTAAATTTTGGGGTGGTTTGTTATTCAGCAATAATAAACCCAAACAGGGATCTCCCTTTGCCTCAAAGGCCCAGTTCCCTTTGCCTCAAGGTGGGAAAGACTCTACAACTTAATTTATCCTCCAGAGCTCCCCATGGGATCAGGCTGGTGTTGGGACTTCACCTGAAATCACAATCTAGCTAGTCTTCTTCCCCATCGCTGTCCTGTTTCATCTATTCCTTCATTGGTTTCTCCTGGGAGCATTTCTTTCCTGTATCATGGATACACAAATCTTGTCTCAGACTCTGCTTCCGAGAGAATCTGACCTTCGATATGACACATCTGATTTTTCTCATCTCCAATCAGAAGCCAAGGGTCTGGCAGACTATTCCCTCTCCCTACTCTTCCCTGTCCCTCTCCTGCATCCAAAAAGCATAGACCACCTTCCAGACTCCCCAGCAACAGGCATCCATCTAGTCAGTGGGATGCGGGGATGAAAGTGGGAACAAAAACATCCATGAGGTCTCTGAGGGAAGCAGCAAGCAGCTTGTTTTGCCCTGGTCAGCAGCAAATGAAACCTCTTTGCCCCCAACCACACAACCATGGAGGGGATCATATGGAGGTCAGGCAGAAGTCAGGAGGTGGGCATGTCAGCAGCAGTGCAGGGGCCAGGTGGGGATGAGAGTTGTCTCTGATTTTGTGTCTGTGGTGGGAGGGACTCTGCTGGTTGTTCCAACCCCTCCCTCAGGGAGTCTATCTCTGTGGCCTCTCCATCCCCCCCAGTTCACAGTCCCTGGAAACCCCAAAATCCATCACCATGGATCCTCCAGCAGGTCCCACAGCCTGGTGCCACTGGAATCAGATAAGTCAGCAGAGAAAATGCTGGGGGCTGGGGGGCCACAGCCCAGTGGGGGACCCCCACTCAGAGCCTCCAGCCAATCCAAGGAGTCGGTGGGGCCCCTGGGAGAGGGGGACGGGGAGTTCGTGGGGGATGGGAGCGAGGAAGAGAAGACAGATGAGAGGCCTTCAGAGTCCGGGGAGGGGGACAGCAAGTCGAAGGAGCCGGGGAAGTCCAGGGGGATGGGGGGCAGCATGTCTGTAGGGGAAGGAATGAAGTGTGAGCTTAGGAAGGCAGGGATCCGGACGCCAGCTCCCTATTCGTCCTTTCCAGGAGTCTAGGTCCCCAGCCCACTCCTCCCTAGGACTCAGGAGTCCAGACACCAACCTATTCCTCCCGCGAACCCAGAAGCCCAGAACCTCGGCCCCCTTTCCCCCCAAATCTAGGAGTTCGGCTCTTACCCTCAGGCTCCACCTGATCCTCCAGGATGTCACTGATGCCCCGGTTCGGAAGCAACTGCGGACGGGCAGAACTGGCGTGAACCTGGGACTCCAGCCTGATCCTGACTGAGACCCTAGGCCCGCTCCCTCTCACCTGCGCTCTGCGGATCGCTTCCTGCAGCTCCTCCTCCAGTGTCAGGGCTGTCGAGGCTGGTGCTGAGGAAGGGATCGGCACTGGAGCTGGAGCCTGAGCCGTCGATGCAGCCGGAGCCGGAGCAGGAGCCAGAGCCGTCACAAGGTTTTCCGCGGCACGTGGAGGGGGCAGCGAATGAGATGTTGGACTCGGCTTGAACTAGAACGGCGAAGAGGGCGAGTTCCTATAAGCCGTGCCCACTGGGAGCAACCCCATCCACTCGCTACCTGTGGCTCCACCTCCTGGTCCCGGCCGGGGCCTTCACTCATCCATCCCTCCCTTCGGCCTCGCCCCCTATTCTTTCATTGGCTTCCCTTCCCTTAAGATCCTCCCCCTTTGCTCTTAACCGCGCCCCACACACTTTATTGGCTAGTCTTTTCTCGACTTCCCGCCCCGTCCCGCTTTGTCTTCTCCTCATTGGTCCACGCGCGTAGTCCCGCTCTCACCGAGCCCGGCCTCCCAGCGGCTCCCAAAGCCTTGCGCCTGAAGCGAGGCCAGGGAGCAGCCGCCGGACCGTCCTCGCGCCGCGGCTTCGGCCGCTCGCGGGGCGGGGCGCCGCCGCGCATGCGCTCCAGGAGCATCGACTTGGTCCCAGACACCGGGAGGCCCCGCAGGCGCAGCTGCTGCCGGAGCTCTGAGACCTAGGGAGCGAGGCGGAGAGAGGCCGTGCTAGGCGGGATCCGGGGCGCAGGTGGGGGGCGGGGGGGTCGGAGCTGGACATTTGGAAACCGAGAGAGGAGGGACTGGGGACCCTAGGTCCTGGATCTCCAATGGAGCAGAGGCTGCAGGGTTAGCCTTCTGGGTCCCCACTGAGCGAGAGGGCCAGCCTGGGAAGCTGCTCCCCAAACTCACCGTCAGCTCCTCCAGTTTGAGAGTCTGAAGTTCCAGCTTGTGTGGAGAGGGCGAGGGGCTGGGGACTCCTGGTGGGGAGGGAGTGAGGGGACTGGGCTTCATCCTGGCGAGAGTTGTGAGGGGAAAACAGGTTAGAAGGCGCAGAGAGAAAAGGCATTCTGGTCCTCAAAGACAGGGGCTCATGAAGATGCAGGAAAGCAAGGGACCTGAGTTCTGAAGCTCCGAGAGAACAAACAGGAGGCTAGTTCCGGTGCCTGAGAGAAGAGGAACTGGGGCAGGGGTGGGGGTGGGGAGGAGGTGGCTCAGACTCTCGGATATGAGGTCAGGATTTCTGGAAACTGAAGGAAGAGGGGCCGGGGATTTGGACTCTTGAGTCCTGGGGGAGGAGGGATCGGGGGGCCTGAACTTCCCAGAGAACAAAAACAGGGGTCATACCTAGGAGGTGGCTGCTGTGAGTTTGTCCATTCCCATGGAGGTGGTCCAGGGGGACCCAAGGCCGACCCTTCAGCCTGGGGGTCTGCCCTGGACCCTTGTCTCGGCTCTGGGGGCATGTACTGGTGGTATGTCAAGTGCTCCTTGGGCTTGGGCTCCCTCCAATGTTGGGAGATCTTGGGAGACTCCTGAAAAAGCAGGTATGATGTCAAACGCTTCTGCTCCTTTCCCACTTTCCTGCCCCAGAGCCCCATGAAAAGTACGGGGTCGGCTTGTCCCCATCAGAGAGGAGCAAAATGGGCAGCAGTAAGGAGGACCAAGGCTAGACTCTCAGGGGGACTTTCCCTTCACTCTGGTCGAGACTCACCTTCTTCAGGGACCGCCAAGGGTAGTGTTTTGGCTCAGGGAGAAGGACCCCAGGGCTGAAGAGGAAAGGCGCTGGGCTCGAGGGTGAGGCTGGGGCCGGAGCCAGAGCCGGGTCTGCGGCTGAGATCCATGGATCTGGATCCGAGAATGGAGAGGCAGCAAAGGACCCTGAGAGGCCTGCAGGCAGCACGCCAGGCAGGGAGAAACAAGGCTGCATGGGAAGGAGGACCCTGGAGGCCCCAGCCCCCGGGTGCAAGAGGACAGAGCCAGGGAGTGAAACCCAAGTGTTGGGAGCTGGTTGCCTGGACTCCTGGATCTAAGGGCAGAAGTGCTAGGGACCCAGACCTTTACATTCTCAAGAAAGGCAGGAATCTCATCCTCAGTCACCAAGGGGTGTGGTAGCTGAGGATCGCAGATTTCTGGGGTTTTGCTGGGACAGGGGTGGGACCAGCACTCCTGGTTCTTGGGGAGAGAGAGAAGCTGAAAGCCACATCCTGAGATTTGTATGTGTGCCAAGTGTGGGGTGTGGGATGCCTGTCTTCTCCAAAGAAACAAGATCTGGATTCATGCATTTCACTGGAGTGGGAAAAGCCCAAGAGCAGGAAGAAAAGCTCCTAGGGGTGGGGCAGCCAGGGATCTGTACTCCTGGGTCCTGGGGAAGGGCAGGATGGGATGGCAGTGTACCCTGGGGCATAGGGACTGAGGCTCGGGGACCGAAGCAAGATGTGTGGCAGCTGCACTCCAGGGTGCCCCAAGGGAGTGGGGCCGCCATCCCCTCCCTTTCAGGGCCCACACTTACTCGTGTCCTGATAGCGTCTGTGGATCCGAAGCTGGAGGACTGTGGAGGGAGGTGGGAGGAGAAAGGCGGGAAGGGAGTGTCCAAGAGCCTGGCCTGGCAGGCGAGTGTGAGCTGCAGTTGTTGGCGGGACACGTGTGCCCAGCCCCCTTACACACCCCGTGCAGGCGGGTGGGCGGGCAGCCTGCTCCCTTCCCGGGCCTCCTGCTTGTTCCCTGCCAGCACAGCGCCGAAGGCCAGAGCCGTTCTGGGGCCAGGAGCCAGCCAGCGGTGCAGGCAGGAGGCAGCCCTGCCCCCAGCTCCTCCACCTGCCCACTTCGTCAGCCGATGCCCACCCCATCCTCCGCCCAATCACCATCTTAGCGTTTGTACCTCGCCCCCTTTTATCCCCACACCCCGTTTTGCACACGCCCACTCACTTCTGCACTACCTCTGGGCCTCCCCTCAGTCACCTCCTTTGCACACCCACCTTCAAACACGCATTTCCCTGGGCTCTATTTTTGCATCTACAGCACTTTTGTGCACTGGTACCCTTTGCCACTCTTCATCCTAGGCTCACTGTCTCGGCACACACCCAGCCACGTTAACGCATTCAGAATTTGGCCCCCAGTTGTGGAGTAAGGATCTCTCTTTGCACATTTCTTTGTACACGTGCACTCTTGCACACTCCTTGCTCTTTGGTTACTGGTGTCTTCGCACCCACCCAACCACAGAAGCAGACTCATTTGCACACTCAAGTATGCTCTGTCTACTCAGGACTTGACCTCCAGGTGTACCCACTTGCACACTTTTCACCTGTGCTGGGACCTGAAATGCAACCTTTGACGCTTTCAAGACTTGAGAGCTCATTGTCCCCTTGCCCACAGTTCCACACTGGGCGCTCCTCCGATTTGCACCGGTGTCAATTTAAGCCCCTGTTCCTTTGCAGTACCTGGTCCTCTGCACACCCACCCCTAGCCGCCCATTCCCCACTATTCACGTGAGCATTGCACCAGCCATTTGCACACTCACTGTCAACCACAACTCCACCCCTTTGCTGGGGCCTCCTTTACATAAATAATCTCTTGCACAGAAAACACATGCCTTTGGCATGTGTCACCACCCCCCCTCCCATGTCACCCCGCCGTGCAGACTCCCAGACTTAGAGTATATTCCCAGGACTGGGAGGATCCCTTCCCTACGTGCACAGAGAGAAGACTCTCACCAGATCGGAACTTGGAGCGAATGATTTGGGAGCGCTGGGAGGAAGCCGCCAGGGTCATTGCCAAGGCTGGGATGGGGACCTGGACTGGGAGGGAGAGCAGGGCCCCCACAGGAGGCAGGGTCAGAGTGGAGGTCAGGAGGCGTCCCTTGCATGTGAACGCAGCAGGGAAAGGGCCTGAGGAACTTAGAGATGGGAGCGGCCTTGGGCCATAACTTCTGGATCCTGGGGGAGGAGGGGGCTGGGAGCCTGGACTCCTGGGTGTGAGGGAGGACGCGCTGAGGGCCCCAACTCCTGGAGTCTGGGGGAGGAAGGACCTCAGATCTGGGACTCCTGGGTCCTAAGAAGGAGGGCACTGCTGGCCTGGACCCCGGGTCTATGAAAGGAGAGGGAGGAAAAGGGGGTGAAGGGAAGGAACTCAATACTCTTAAGGGGCCTAGAATCCAACAGCCTTGATCAAGAGGGGAAAGGGGACCCGATAGGTCCCTGGGGAATGGAAGGGTCTCTGCCACCTGCATTTGAGAAGGGCGTGGGTGGGTGGCAGCCACCACGGTCTGTAGGGAAGGGACTAGGCTCAGAGAGGTGACAGAAGAGTTAAGGCGGGTTCCCCTCCCACCCCCCACCCCAGGGGCTTCTCACCAGGTGGGCTCGGCTCAGCTGTGCTCTGGAGCGGGTTGAGTCCCGCAGTCAAGGCTGGAGGCGGCGGGCTCCGCCCTACCAGCCTGGGACCGCCTCGTACCCCCCTTTTGGGGGCGTGTCGGGAGCGATGGAGAGGGGCGGGGGGGGGAGACAGGAGCCCCTCCTGGCATCCTGAGAAGGGGTGGGAGCACGGACTGGGAGGGCCTGGGGCGGGGCGGAAGTCGGGGTTCCCGGCTCGCTCCTCCTCCACGTCCTGGGGCTGCGGGGTCGAAAGGGGCAGCGGCGGGCGGACTGACAGAAGCAGGTGCCAGGAGAGGGGCTCAGGGTGAGCAGCAGCGGCAGGTGGTCGTGCCCCGGCCCTATAGGCAGGTGCCACCTGTCGCTTACTTTTTCCCTGACGCAGCAGCCAGAGTCGGATTCAGGGGAGGGAAAAGTTCAAACTGGAGCCCCGAACTCCTGGGTCTGAGGGAGGAGGGGGCTGGAGACCCGAATTCCTGCGTTTGAAGAAAAAGAGGCAGAGGCTTGGACTCCTGGGCCAAAGGGAGGAGTGGGTTGCGGGCCCACACTTTCGGATGTGAGGGAAGAGGGATTCCAGAACAGGGACAAGAAACGTTGAGGCTCATCAGTGTGCCCGACAGGCAGAAAGGTCCAGAAGGGGACCTTGGGAACCCAGACTCCTGGGTCTGAGGGAGGAGGCTGGAGGATGGGCTATGGGAGGTCGAAGGGAGCGCTGGCTATTTCCCACTGGCAGGACTGAGGGCCTGATCTTTGGCAGAACAAGTTTAGGGCTCTGTTCTGAGATGCGTGGGAGGCCACAGTGCTCCTGGATTGGATTACATGCAAGAGGGCAAGCTGAGGCCGTGGCTATAAATATCACGGAGGATTCGGCAGGAGCCCAATGCTCCAGGCAAGGGCCCTGATGCCTTATTCCACAGAAAATCATCACTACCGCTCCCGAGTCTTAACAATAGAGGCATTGCCAATACCACAGATACCTTTATTGTTCCTGGCACTCAAATTCCCAAACCCATCTTCCCACGGTCCCATCCTCTACTACCCCCAAACTCAAACTCCCAGCATTCCACGCGGGGAAAAACTACAACTCCCAGAAAGCTCTGCGCTCAAACAGACTCTAGAGAAGCCGATGAATTTTCAAGGTTCGCGCGCTCGTTTGCTATTGGTTTTCAAGGAGGCGTGGCCACGGGAGGTCCGTGGCGGTGATTGGCCGGCAGTTCCTGCTGCTCAAGATCCCAGAGGAGGCGGCGGAGCCTGCGCAGTTCACGGTGCAAGGCGTCGTCCGTCACAGGACCGGTGAGGCTGAGGCGCGAGCTGCCCAAGGGCAGGATGAGGGGAGGATGGGAGGAGAAGCTTTCGAAGATGTCCCCTATGAGACCGAAGAAGTCGGAGTTAAATTCTGAAAATGGGCGTGAGGCAGCAGTGTCGGGGATAGCCGAGACTGCGTCACGCCCGAAGGAAGGAAAAAACCCCCGGGAGCTCCTGGAGCAGGGTCCCCTCAAACGCGACTCTTGGGAGTCCCCAAGCATCATGGGAGCTGTAGTTCAGACTATGAAAGGCCACCGTTGCCTGGGAAACGGGCGATGTAGTTGGGTTCTTGGGTCCATTAGGAAGGAAGGAGGAAGGACTGGGAACTTCGTTGTACAGATTCCTTAGAGTGGAGGGGCCTGGAACTCGGTCTCCTAGGTGAGGAAGGTAGTTTGTGGGGGAAAGAGGCTGGGGACCTGAACCGCTGCGAAAAAAATAAGGAGCTGGGAGCTTGAACTCCTGTATCCTGGGGGAGAATCCTGTATCCTGGGATCCAGCACTTAGATCCCGGGGCAGGAGAGGGCTAGGGGTCCAGAATCTTGGACCAGGAGGAAGGAGCTGGGGCTATGGATCCCTAGGTCCTGAGGACAGAAGAAAGCTGACAGCCCCAATGCCTCTGTCCCTATTTCTCCTCACCTGTGTCCACAGCATCTCGCTCTGCAGGGGGAGGATCCCAGGCAGGTGGAGGCCCGCGGCCAGGACCCAGCTGGTAGTGGCTGAGCAGATGGTGGAGCTGAGCAGGGGTCAGTGTGGGGTGGTCAGTTCGTAGGCTGCTCCATGAAGCCTGGTGGGAAGATGAGGTGAAAAATCTACGATCATTATGGGGCAGCTGAGAAATCCTAAGTGGAAGGCCCTCCATAGAAGAGGGCATGGATGTAGTGGGTAGACAGTGATGTCTGTGCAACGTCTTCCAGGTACTGTGAGACATGGTTGTCACCAAAGTGATAGTGGGAAAGGGCATACTCTCAGCTTTAAAAAAGAAAAATGTGATTTGCTTCGGAATACATGAGGAGGTAGGAGTAGGCAGGGGTGGAGAAGAAACAAAATTGACCATTAGTTTATGTTACTGTGTGCATAGGTGTTCATTATTCTACTGTGGCTACTTTTTGTAACCGTTTGAAATTTTCTGTACCTAACCTAGATCTAGGCAACAGAATCATCACTGTGGTTAAAACAAGAGACTCAACCCAGATTGCCTGGGTTCAAAAGTCCCAGGCTACTCATTGCCTTCTCGCAAACCCTGTGCCTCAGTTTCCTCACCTGTAAATTGGGGGAGAACAGGAACTACCTAACAGGGTTGTTAGGACGATTTAATATGGCAAGATTGTAAAGTACACAGAACTCTGACTGGTGCTTGTTAAATGCTCTGTAAAAGTTTGATAAATAAAAGTAAATAAATGAAATCAAGTGACCTAGCCTGCCTGATTCTCAGTTTCTTTGTCTGAACCAAATTGTCAATTAATAACCTACTTCACGAGGCTTAGTCAGCATTCAGTGAGAAGGGCTAAACACAGTATCTGGCATGTAGTTTACGTTCAATGAATGTTTTAAATGCCACATTCCTTGGTCCCATCCCAGACTTCCTGAATCAGCATGTCTGAAGGAGGGGACCCTGGAAACTATTATTAATAAGTCCAACTGGGATTCAGATGCAGCCAAACTTGGACATTTATGTGGCTGGCTTCCTTCTAGCTGCTGATGCATCACCCATGGTGTCTGAACTGGGACTGGGGATAACATGGAGTCCAAGGGGAGATCCAAGGGTAAGCTGAATACAGAGGACAGATGAGTGGGATTGGGGACTCAGAGGTCAGGGGTCAGGAGTCACCTTGAGCAGGGAGGTGCGAGGCACACAGAGCAGGTTCACAGCTATGGAGAGTTTCCGGAAGAACTCAGTGGCAATGTCACCCAGCCCAGCCCCCTGCAGCCAGTCCAAGACAAGGTCCAGGTTGGTTCGGATTTGGACAGCTCGGGACCATTGATAGAAAGGTCGGCCTTGACCTGTGGGGGAAGAGTGTGAGAAGCAATGGGTGCACGGACTCTGCCCTCCTGCGTCCCAGACCTTTCCTATTCTTCAGCTTGGGATCTGGAGCTTGCTCTCCAGAGTCCCTAAAGATGAGGCCTGAGCCTCTGATGTGTCTTAACTGATGCAGGTCTCAGTGGCTCCTGTCTCTGCTTCCCGGCCCCTTTCCAGACCCACCCTCACCTCGTTCCATCAGCGAGTTGAGAAGGGATGCATTGGAGAAGAAGAACAAGTAGCCGAAAGTCTGAGACACAAGGTCCGGGTGCAGCTCGCACTGGCTGGTCAGTTCCAGGGCAGCTTGAAATACGCCCAGGGTAGGTCTCAACCCTGGAGGCATGGCCCCCAGCTCGGCTCCAGGCCCAGGCAGCTCTGCCCCAGCTGTGAAAGGGTTACTATCCAGGAGAGCAGGCAGCGTTGAATACAGAGTCTGAGGAGACACAGAGGTGCAAACAAGGGGTTGGACTACAACTCCCTGGAAGCTTCAGGGTAGTAAAGCATGAAGGTACTGGGGAGCTCCACCAAAGGCTTCTGGGAATTGTAGTCCATTCTACCTTCAACACCCTAAAGGTCTCCATGAGCAAAATCCTACTTTCCACATAGGTTCCTAGCATTCATCAGGCCTGGGATACCTCAAGTTTAAGAAAGGCTTTCCAGAAGTGTCTTGGGTATTTTAAGACCACCTCTGATGTAGTTCTCAACAGAGACAGCTCAAGGAGGACAAAGGACATTGAAAAAAGAGGCTCCCTTCAATCAAAGAATTATTTATCCAGAATTCCCGAAGGAAAGGAAAAGAATGGAGAGTCAGGAAGTGGGAGTGGGGTGGCAGTTAGCCAGTGGAAAGTGAGATCAGGCCAAGGACAGGAAATGAGGTCAGAGCCAAAGAAGAAATAAAACCACACTTGGCAGGGATGTACAGGAAGTGAAGCCTGGGAGGAAAGGGCTTCACAAATCAAGGCTGCTCAAGGAACACAGAGACTACCTGTCCCAAAATATCCCCTTTCATTCTACAGATAAGGAATGAGGCCCAACATAAGACAGAAACCCTGAGAATTCCAAGAAGCAATATTAAGTTCAAGAGTGGTGGCGGTGGGACTTCCCTGGTGGTGCAGTGGATAAGACTCCATGCTCCCAATGCAGGCGGCCTGGGTTCAATCCCTGGTCAGGGAACTAGATCCCACATGTATGCTACAACTAAGAGTTCGCATGCCAAAACTGAGGAGCCCACGTGCCACAATTAAGGAGCCCACCTGCCTCAACTAAGGCCCAGCACAACTAAGGCCCAGCACAACCAAATAAATAAATATTAAAAAAAAAAAAAGGGCTTTCCTGGTGGCGCAGTGGTTGAGAATCTGCCTGCCAATGCAGGGGACACGGGTTCGAGCCCTGGTCTGGGAAGATCCCACATGCCGCGGAGCAGCTGGGCCCGTGAGCCACAATTACTGAGCCTGCGCGTCTGGAGCCTGTGCTCCGCAACAAGAGAGGCCGCGATAGTGAGAGGCCCGCGCACCGCGATGAAGAGTGGCTCCCGCTTGCCACAACTGGAGAAAGCCCTCGCACAGAAACGAAGACCCAACACAGCCATAAATAAATAAATAAATAAATAAAATTTAAAAAAAAAAGAGTGGTGGCGGGGGACTGGGGCAGGAAACAGGCCCTACAGGATGGGCACTCCAGGGAGAAAAAGGTTTGTGGCTCAGAAAAGGGAATGAATTCAAAGCTATAGGAAGTGAGGTCAGCAAACACAGAAAGTGAGGCCTGAATAAAGAGGTTTAATTTAAATGACAGTGCCTAGTATTATTTGATCTATATTTATCTATCTATCTATCTATCTATCTAACTTATCAGTGACTTAAGAGTGGACTTAGAAAACAGGAGCTTGATATAACAGTGATATAACCAGGCAGTGAAGTCAGCCTATCAGGAGGGGATAGTTGCGGAGACAGGAAGAGAAGTCAGGAAGGCAGGAAGTGATGTAAGCTCAAACAGGAAGTGGTATCAGAACAGCAAAGTGCGAAGTGGGGGAGGGCCTGGGACATGGGAAGTGATGTCAGAGAAGCAGGAAATGTTGCTAGGTCAAATAAGAAGTGACACCAGAGCAATGTGATGTAGTTCAAACAGGAAGTGATGCTATGCCAAACAGGAAGCAGGGGTCAAGGCCAACCTTGGTGAGGTAGTAGACAGACTGCTGGAAGGTACACATGATGACCTCATCCAGGAGGGCCATAGCCTCGTCACACAATTCCAAGTCATTGCAGAGCTGTGGGTCTGAGGACAGGCATAGGAGTGAGAGGGAGAACCAGAGGCTGCCAGGCAGAAGCCCAGGTCCCCAGGTGCAGGGAACGGCAGGAGGCTTGGACAAGCATGGGCCTGGGTCAGAGCTCACCCTCCTGGTCGGCCTCCTTCTCCATCTCTAGCACCTTCTCCTGCACAAAGCTCAGCAGCTCCGTGGTGTTGGCCATCCATAGCATGAGTGGCCGCAACTCCACAGACACAGCCTCAGGGGTCAAGGGCACCTCAGGAACCCCCTCAGGGTGGCTGGGAAAAGGGGAAGGGACTTGTAATCCTTGCCCAGTTTCCCCCCAAAATGTCCAAACCCCGAGATCTGGGTCTAACTGGGGTCAGAGTCCAACCCTCATTTCACAACTAGAAAAGTTGAGTCCCAAAGAAGCTTGCACTAAAACATGCATGGAAATGGGAACATAGAACTGGCTGCGAATCCTGACCCCTACATCACTCTAGACCCTTCTCCCCAGAGTTTCTCTTACTTTTCTGGCTGACGGTCTCCAATTTCCTTAATCTTTTCCTGTGGAACAGTAAGATCAGAATTAAGGTGAGGTGGATGAGGAAGAGAGGCATCTGAGTTAATGCCCTGATTTTTCCTTTTTGACAAGAGACTCTCCCCAATTTTCAAATGGACTCTGATCCTCAAGCTTCAGAATAGTCAATCCTCTTCTTACAGTTTAAAACACACACCCCTATGATTAAGAGTGGTCTGTCTCCCTTTAGGTCTACTTCTGCTCAGATGGAGTTTCCCCCTATTCAAAAAAAACCTCCTAAACCTTTCCTATAACTAGGCCCCAGCTCAATAGGATGGAACTTTCCCCGCCTCCCCCCACCCCAACTCTGAATGGCTTCTCCCTGGCAGATCCATCTGCTGGTCCGGTGGGTTTGTTCTCACTCGCCTCCAAGAATGGTCTCGCCCACTACGGCTCCAACCTTCAGGGATCTCTTCCCCTACCCCATCTCCCAGGATGGTTTCTTCCAATATCCCTCGGCTGCAAAGACAGGTACTACTGTACTGTCTTCTCTTTAAGCACTGTGGATTAATCCACAACTCCCAGCATCCCTTGGGGCCCCTTGCTTAATAGCCCAAGCCCCCTCCTGAGGTATACTGGGAGATGTAGTTTTGTCCTGCCCAACTACGAAACTAAGGTTGGAGGTGGCGAGAGGAGGCTCGGGAAAGGACTTGGGGCGCAGATGGGACTGGACGCAGGTTGGCAGTGCTCACCCAGACAGCCTCCTTGATGAGACGGGCCAGGCGGCCCAGCAGGCGCGGCAGGTGGCCCAGCTCCAGCTCCCGAGCTGAATGCTGCACACACAGCGCCAGCAGCGTGGCGGGCCCCAGGGGCGGCAGGTCCCCGGCGCCGGCGGCCGCGGCACGCACGATCTCACCCAGCAGCGCCTCTTCCTCGCGCGGCCGAAAGCGCAGCACGGGCTCGCGGCCGTCCAGGTAGGCCGCCAGTGCCTCACCGCGCTCCTGCAGGCCACGGCCACACAGGCGGCAAGAGAAAGCCCAGCCGGGGCCCGGCGGTGTGGCCCCGGGGCGTGCGGGCAGCCACGGAGGCCTCGCCGGCCCCGCGCCCCCAGCGCGGGGGTCCTTGTACATGAACAGGAAGTGCTCACCAAGCCCCAGCAGGTCGCCCGGATGCAGCTCGGTCTCCCGCAGCAGGAGGCACCCATTGTGCGTGACCGGGGCTCCCCGGGATGGGCGCACCATAGCCGGGGGCTCAGGACCTGCGCGCACTGTGCAGTGACGCGGCAGGATGTCCGGGGCGTTGAGAAAGGTGTCTACATACGGGGCTGGGGACCCACCGCGGGCCGAGGAGTTCCCACCCCGGCCGAACACGTGCTGCTCCCGCGTCATCACATACACCACGAAGTCCTGGAGGGAAAGTGAAGATGCACTAAAGGACACCACTCCACGAGGACTGGATGCTTCTGAGGAAATCCCTTACCCACAACTGACCAGGTCCCTTGAATGAGCACTTCCAAGGAGATCTCCTGGGATCCCAAAGGACTCACCAATTACCTCCGACCTCCCATGAGTGGACTCTTCAAAGGCACTTCCTATGGTGAACTGTCCCATAACATCCATCCTGAAGACTGGATACGAGGAAACCCCTTTCTTGACATGGGCTCTACCATTTCCCTCCCTCAAAGAATGGATGCTTCCCGGGAGATCTTTTTCCAATGGATTCTCCCATCTTCTCACCTCCTCTGAATGGACTCCTTCAAGGCAATCCCTTCCTACAGTGGATTCTCCCATAACATCCAGCCCAAAGAATGGGTGCTTCCAAGGACACCACATCTCCATTACTAAAATGGACTGTCCCACTACCCTCACCCTCTAAGAATGGACCTTCCCAAGGAAACCTTCTTTCTCCTAGGAACTCTCCCATTTCCCTACCCCAGTCCCCACTTGCCCATCATTCCACCCCTGTGATGGAGGCTTTCAAAGACATTTCCCCTTCCAATAATAGTTTCTCTCAATATTCCCAAAGCAAGGATACCTTTAAAGAGGCGTCCCCTTTGAACAAAGGTTTCTTCCATTATCTCTACCCCATGAATGTACACTTCCAAGGAGACCCACTTTCTATAATGGACTCTCATTTTTTCCCACCCCATGAATTTACTTCCAAGGAGCTGTAATTCTACAATGGACTCACCTATTCCCCCCACTCCCAGGATGGAGGATTCCAAAGACACTCTCCCTCCCATCAATGGATGCTCTCAATATTCCCATCCCCAAAAAGGACATCTCCAAGGAGATCTCCATACAGTGGCACTTCTAGTAACCCCATCTCATAAACAGATGTTTTCAAAGAGACCCTCTTCTTATAATGGAGTGTCCCATTTCATCCACCAAATGAAGAGGTGCATTCCAGAAGACCCCTTCCTAAAAATGACTCTCCCATCTGCATCCTATAAAAATGGAAGCACTCTGTCTGACCCCCTTCCTAAAGTAGACACTTCTTTTCCCCATTCATGTCTGAGAAAACAGTCATCCTGATATCCATAAATCCCCTCCCTACACTGAACTCTCTCCCACTACCTCCACCCCATGAATGCACATTTCTAAATTTCCTTACTACAATGTATTGGTTCATTTGCCTCTTGAGAAATATGGATCTTTCCATATTTCTGATCACCTTCTGAAGGTAGAATCTCCTATTTTTCATCCCTGTCTGGAGGAATGGAATGATGCAGAATACCTGAACCCCCTTTTTACAATGGGCTCTCCTGTTCCCTAACCCAAGAAGGGATTCTTCCATTGCACCTCACATGAACTCTCACATTACAGACACCCATGAATAGATGAATGCAAACAAATTCCTCTCTACAAGAGATTAAACTCTTACTCCTGTTCCCAAGGAATGGACACTTCCAATGAAGCCTCTTACAAAGAAATTTCTCATGAATCCCATCTGAAAGAATGGATGTTTCCAATGTTTCCCTCTCTTCCCATAACGTACTTTCTTATATTCCCAGAATAGATCCTTCCAACTTGACCACCATTCCAAAATAGAGCCTCCTATTCACCAACCTTGTCTGGAGGAATGGGCTGTTGTAATATACACAAACCCCTTCCTACAATGAACTTGCCCTGTCCTGTTGCCCCAACAAGGAAGCATGAATTCCTCCAATGCAAGTTCTTTGAATAGTTTTAACCTCTCACCCATATACACAGCCAAGTGACCTAACCCAGTTGGATCCCTCTCTGAGAGTAAAAATGGAACTGTTCAGTAAACTCCACCACCTTCTAGAGTGGGCTTTCCCATTGATCCCAGCTGTACCTGTTGAACTTGGCTGTACCACTGTTACCCAAAGGTAGACAAAACCATAAGAATGATTCTCCTAATTATCACACACACACACACACACACACACACACACGCGAATATTTCCAATAATACATGACATTTCTTTAATGAAATAACTTACCACTGGCCCCCAACCACTAATCTTTTCTTTCTCTTGCTCCCCAACACTCAAACAAGTTCTCCTATTGCCACTGATATATATAAAATAGAAGTATCACTACCACCTGCCCCCATCAACAATGCTCACAATCGTTCCAAAGTAAACCATCAACTTTAAAAAATGATTTAGGGACTTCCCTGGTGGTCCAGTGGTAAAGAATCCGCCTTCCAATGCAGGGGACTCGGGTTCGATCCCTGGTCGGGGAACTAAGACCCCACATGCCGCGGGGCAACTAAGCCCGCGTGCTGCAAAGTACGGAGCCCGCGCGACACAACTAGAGAGAAGCCCTTGCACCGCAACGAAGAGTCCGCACCCGCAACAAAAGATCCCGCATGCTGCAACTAAGACACGAGGCCGCCAAAAATAAAAATAAATTAATTAAATAAATATTTTTTTAAAAAATGATTCAATCCATTCCTCCTAAGACAACATAGGCTTACCCCGAACAAGATTCCAGACATCAATCAAATTATCTCCCTCCCCAGAAGATACTCTTCCATTACTCTCCCTCAAGAAAGAGAGGCCTCCAAGAAGACCTTTCTAAAATAGGCTCTCCCAGGAGTTACCTGGTGGACTAGTGGTTAGAATTCCGGGCTTTCACTGCTGTGGCCCGGGTTCAATGCCTGGTCGGGGAACTGAGATCACGCAAGTTGCGCAGAGCGGGAAAATAAAATAAAATATAAAATAAAGTGGGCTCTCCCATTCTCCCTGGAGGAAGACACTGCTTTCTCCCAACTTTGAAAGAAATGAATCATCGCCTACTTGTCCCTCCAGTGAAATCCTTCTCCGACATCTATCTCCACCACTTCCATTCTCTTCTCTGACATATCTGAGACTAACACGACCCACGGGATTCTGGGTGTTGTAGTTTTGCCGCCCATTCAACCGAAGGGTGGGGCATAGGTCTCTCTCGTTAGGAGAGGTTGCGCTTACCTGGGCGTCCTGGTAGCCCTGCAGCAGCAGGAAGTAGGGGCGGTTGCTGGGGGCCTGGATGAGGCACTGGGTCAATTGATCGAAGTCGCCGGGGTCTACAGGTCCGATTTGGGCATCGGCTGCCCCTGGGGCCATGCTAAGTGCCTGCTGCCTGCGCTCCTGCTGCCGCCGCCTCCGACCCTGCAGACTGAGCTCCGATACGCTGCGCCGCAAGGACAGGTTTTCCGAGCGCTCCTTGCCCCCGGACCCAGCCGAGGGCCCTGACCCCGACCCCGGGCCAGGACTGGCCAGCGCCGCCCCACCTGACGCCGCGCGGGAGCGGTTCTTCTGTGGCCGCCACGAGGGGGCGCCCGTGCCTGCCGAGAGAGATGGAGAAAGATGAGACGGAGACTGGAAAGAGACCTAGAGAGAGCCAGACTCGGAGAGCTAGAGATTCTAAAGAGACAATTGGCTGCAAAGAGGTGAGGCTGCTTCCCACATTTAGGTTTTTGCATATGCTGTTCCCTGTGCCTGGAACACACTTCCTGCTTGACTTCTACCCATCTTGTAATTTCAGCTCATAAATTCATTCATTCTTTCAGTTAATATTTTTTGAGCCCCTACTATGTGCCAGGCACTGTTCTAGGCACTAGAACTGTTCACGAAGAACCGAGAAGATTCTGCCCCAAGGAAAGCAGAAACCACCTTCTCTTGAACACCCTTCCCTGACATTCCAAGTCGAAGCAGAGAAGGGCACCACTGGCACTCTGAACTTTGTCACACACAGCCCTGGCATCTAGTAGGTGCCCAGTGGAAATGAGCTGAATGAGTGAACTGATGTTTTTCTCACTGGGCTGTGAAATCTAGAAGGACGGGAATTGTCAATGTCCCCACTGTATTCCCCCAGGGCCCTAAATAATGTGTGGCCCACAGAAGGTGTTCAGTGAATGCTTTTTGGAAAAAAAGAAAAGAAAAGAAAAGAAAAAAAAGACAATGATGGTTATAATTGCCATTCTTTATTTAGCAACTACTATATGCCAAGCCCTGTGCTAAAATCCTTTATATGCATTATATCGTTGAATCTTCGCCTAGGATTTTGCTGTGTTTAACCGGCGAAGAAAACCCATGAGTGTTAACTGCTACACCACTCTATCTCCCAAAGGGAGACTCGGGAACAGAAAAGCTGTGAGAAGGCTCCCTGAGCAGACACTATCTTTGTGAGCCCGGCCCCACCCCTGCCAGACTGTGACCCCCGACTTTGTTATTTCATCACAGGCGCACCTCCTGTTCCAGGCCAGGCCTTCTCAAATACTAGGCCCCCAAGTAGCCTGGTCCTTGGCCAATACAAATACCTCTTCATTTCCCGTGCACCACCCTCAAGCCCCCACTCAGGCTTTGCAGCCAACCCAGCCTAAGGTCACCTGGTCCAAGGCCCACCCTTCTGAAGCTCCGCCCTTTCTTAGGCTCTGATCTAATAGCCCATTTCCTCACCTTCCAAGCGCGTCCCCCTTCTAGCTTCCTTCTACATGGGCCCTGCCCCTCACGAGCCAATTCAGCCTACTACTGAGAGGCCATCTGCCATCAGGACCACGCCCATCAACTCTGCACCTGTCCCAAGGGCAAAGTCCTCGGGCCTAGCCCATCTGGCTGACCTAGGTCCTGCTCCACCTTCGCCTTCCCCTAGACCCAGCGCAGTCCCCGTCCCGCGGACCCCTCCCCCGGCGCCCGCCATCCTGTCCCAAGAGTCCCTCAGGCCCCGCCCACACTGGCCCCGCCCAAGCCCCACCAATCCCTCCACAGGCCCCGCCCCCAGAATCCGGCTTCCCACCCCACCCCACCCCCCAGCTCACCGTCGCCGTCTGCCGCTCCGAAGGCCTCCTGCTCCAGGCGGCGCGCCTCCTCGCGGCCGCGCAGCTCGAAACGCCGCGCCCAGCCGGGCCGCGCCCGCCACAGCTCCTGCACCAGCAGTGGGCGCTCCGAGTCGCCCAAAACTCGCAGGTGCTCCGCCCGCCACTCGCCGCTGCCCATGGCGCCCGCCGCGGGCCGGCCCAGCGCGTCGCACAGCGCGAAGGCGTCCACGCAGCTGCTCTCGCCGGGGCCGCTGCCGGGGCTGCCGGCCAGACCGTAGCGCTCCAGCGCCTCGGCCACCAGCTCGCGCGCCGTGGAGCGCGCCGTGGCCAGCACGCTCTTGTAGTTGGCGCCCGAAGCCAACCCGGCGCCGAAGATCTTGAGGACCCCCGGGGGCGCCGTGGCGCGGGCGGCCAGTGGCGGCTCGGGGGCCACGCCCGCCGCCAGCTCCGGCAGCTTCTTCTCGCTGGCCCAGCGCTGCGCGGCCCCCGGAGTCCCGGGGGCTCCCGCGCCACCGGACCCCGTGGTCCCCGAGCCCCGAAAGAGCTGAGAGATGCGCTTGGCGCGGCTCCCTGAGGCTCCCCCGGCCGCCTTGACCGCGCCCACTCGCCGCAGCTCCACGTGCGGCGGCGGCGGGGGCAGCGGCTCGCTGCTGCGGCTCCCCGTGTCCGAAGACGAAGACCTGGGAGCCCACCGGCGAGCAGAGACACGGGAGAGAGAACCAGAAGGACATGCAGAGACGGGGGTAGGGGTTAGAGAAAGAGAGAGGTGGGCAGAGACCCAGAGTGGGGGGGCGGGGAGGAACAGAGACCCAGAAAGAGAGGGACAGACACCCAGAGATAGTGCGGGACAAACACCCACAGAAGGGCGAGAGACGCGGGGTGTATAGAGATGGGGGGTGGCGTGGGCAGAGGCCAGAGGCAAAGAGAGAGCGAGGGAGAGAAAATAAATAAATAAAGGCGAGTCCCACAGAAGGAAATTCCAAGAGGTGAGCAGGGAGAGGAGGAAGGTGAACCAAACCGCTACTCCTTCTGTGTCCCTATCCCCGTGTCCACCGGCCTAAGCCCATCTCCAGCCCCAGCACTTCCCTCACCGGACCCTATATCACTGGGGCCCACTGTCCCCTACCGCCTGCCATCTCACTTGCCCATTCAGGACAGGAACTGAAGCCAACTCTTTCCGGTTCCCTGGCATTACCCAGTGCAGGGACTGGGTCATAAACAGGGACAGATGGGAGGCAGGTGGGGCAGGGGCAGCAACCGTGAGGAGGTGGGCACTCACTTGACGGAGACAGCGCTGGGCCAGCGTCGACCCAGCTTGGCCAGCTGCTTCCTGGGAGAATTGATCCACAGGCCCACCGGGAGATGGAGCTTCCCGAAACGGGGGCTTCCGCCCTCCTTCCGCTCACCAGATAGCATGGCCCTAAGGGAGGGTGGATAAAGCCCCAGCTCCTGAGGCCTTGAGAGGTAGGGATGGGGTGAAGGGGGACCTGGACTCCTGAGTCAGAGGGAGGAGGGGTCTGGGACCCAGACTCCAGAATCTGGGTGGAGGAGGGGATGGGAGCCCGGATTGCTGGTTGCTGGGATGGGGGATGGCTGGGGACTGACTCCTGGGTCTGAGGGAGGAGGGTGCTGGACTCCTGGGTCCCCAGCTCTTACCCTGCTTTGGGTCCCAGCAGCACCCGGGGGCCCTGGCTCCGCTTGCCCTGGTTGGTTCCTGACCCCGCTGCTCCTGTTCAGCCTTTGCCTCTGCCCCAGCTCCCAGCACTGGGTGGGGGACAGGAAAAGGCAAGAGGAAACCGGCAGGAAGAGCGGGGAGGGGGCGTCCTGTGAGGGGACCGGGCCTGGGGGAGGAGACCTGGGGAAGGCTGGCCCGGCCCCACTCCTTGATTCTGGAATTACATCGCAGCCAGTTGGCCCCTTCCAGGACCCACAGGACCAGGTTCCCAGCCCCTCCTCCCTCAGACAGAAGACCATCCCCAGGCTTCCCTAGGGGAACCAAAAGTTAGAATCAGTCCGGAGGAGTGAGTCAGATACTTAGACAACCAGATAAATATTTATTTTCTCCTTGATTCTTTGGTCTTTTCTTTTGAAACCCCAGAGTCCTGAGCAGCTCCATTGCCAGTGCTGAACCAGGAGGACTTTATGAAATCGATCACTTTCCCAGACCGAGAGAAAAGTATCCTGGTTGGGGTACAAATAGCAGAAACAGGTTAGGTCCTAATGAGGGAGGAACACCCCTCTCGGCCTCTCTATGTTTGATCTTATTCTAGCAATTATCCAAGCTTCGCCCTCCTAGGTAAGCCCCGCTCCCAAAGGAAGTCCGGCTCTCAGCGTTCCTTGGCTGGAGACCCCCTTCTGTATTAGGTAGTTGGAAGCCCCCGCCCCTCGCGCCAAGCCCTGCCTTCTTCAGTGGGCGGCTCACGCGGTTGCAACGCTGGCTATCAGCACGACAAAGCCCCAGATCAGCGGCCCGACCAGGCGGCTTCTCAGCACTTTCTCTGGCTTCGGAGACTGCGACTGGAGGGTTGTGGCCGTCTGGGGGCGATCCAAAGTCACCTCACCTGGGGCCACCTCATCCTCGGTTTCAGTGTTTGGTGACGGTATCTCCTCCACGATTCTTTTGGGCAATACTGATAGAACAGCGGTTAGGAGCAGTCCTGGGAGGGCGCAAAGGTCCCGCCAAGGCCAAGGCAAGCTCTCCCCACAGTAACTTGCCCCAGGACCCAGGCCCTCCGGGACATAATCACGCCTCCAACTGCGTGAAGCCCAAACACACCCACAAGGGAGCCCTGGCGCAGTGGCCAGAGGCCACGCTCAGGGCAGGAAGCCATACCCTCGTGGCCTGAAACCACACCCCGATGGGAAGTTATGCCCCATAAGCCACGCCCCTGAAGCCGCCCCCCACCCCGCCCCCGCCAGGACCCTGAATCCCACTTCTCTCAACTCCCCAGCACTCACCTGTGACATGAAAATAGATGATCGTGGCTGGACTGGATTGCACGGAGCCCAGCTCGCAGCGATAGGTGCCTGCATCCTTCGGACGCACCATGGTCTTGGTCAGGGTGGGCTCCTTCCCCTTGGACATCAAGGTCTCAGAATGGTTCCCCCAAACCTAGACCCAAGCTCAAGGGGTCACAGAGGCCTGGGGGATTCAGGGGTTGGGGAGTACAGGGGTGAGGAGATCATGGGGCTTCAGTGGGGAGATGGGAGTCCAGGATGTACTGGTCAGGGCATGGGGTCCCAGGGGATCAGAAGAAGCCAAACTTGGTAGGTCATGGGTCATGGGCATTATGCGTGCAGGCCTGTGGATCCAAGGGCCAGGGGGCTCATGCAAGCCTGATGGACTTGGAGTTCAAGGGTAACGGGAGTCGGAGGGCCCCACCCTATAAAAGCTGTAATCCGTCAGGCCTTGAGAGATTTTATGCCAGTTGAGCTCACAATCCAGGATCATATCTTCCATTTGATGGACCTTGACTTTGCGCTCTGGGGATAGGGGGTTACTGTGGGATGCTCTTTCACGGTTCTGGGCCCTCTTCCAACCCCCTTCCACTTGGTCTCCCCCCACGCCTTTTCTTGTTGGCTGTCTCCAGTCTCCGACCTCTTTAGACTCTTGATCTCTCCTCTGGCTCCGCCCCTCTTGCGCCAACCCCTCCGGCTGGGCCCAGCTCTCTCACCTCCGCAATTCGAGGACTTTCGACAAGAGTGAACCTGCTTCTGGCAGGTACTGCACCAGATCAGAGGCTGCAACATCAAACCTGAAAGGGCAGGATCGAGGCTGTGTCCTCCTACTAAGAGGCGGGGCTAAGAGGAGAGGGCAGGGCCAAGGGCTGGGGCGGGCTCAAGAGCTGAATCCTGAGGAGGTCAGCCTGCGGAGCTGGGCTAGAACACAGCCCTGTAGGAAGCCGGTCTAACCAAGCTCAGTAAAGAGTGCAAAAAGTATATGCCCGCTTCCCAAGAAGTCCGAGGTGCAAAAGGAATACGGGAGACCCAGGAACCCCTCCACGCGGAGAATGAAAAAACACACAGATCCAAAAGAGGGAGGCTGGGTATTCACGGGGCAGGGATGAGGGATAGAGGACCAGTTCCCATAATCCGGACTCACCACATTTGTTGGGACAAAAAGCTGCCTCGGTAGAAAGAATTAAAAAAAAAAAAAAAAAAAAAAAAAAGTCAGATTTCTAAGTTAAAGGGGATGAGAGAGGGGGTGAAGGAACAGGCTAGGGCTGGGGCTCTTGAGTTCCAGGAAGGAAAGACTTGGGTGTCTGGGCCCCTGGGTCTGAGGGAGGAAGGGGTTGGGAGAGCTGATGGATGGGACTCGGAGAAGCAGAAGGCTGGGGTCAGGGACTCCTGGACTGTGAAAAGAGAAGGCTGGGATGCCGGACTCCCATCTTCTCTCACCCGCTTTTTGAAACTGAGCAGCGTAGCTGGCAAAGTTATCCTTTGCCAGGCGCAACATCCAGAACAGCTCCTTCACGAAGAGCTCACCTGGGAAGAAGCAGGATGACTCAGAGTAGTCCCCACCCCCACCCTCCTGCTCCTCCCAGATGTGAGGTACAGGAAGTTGGCCTCTGTCTGCAGAGCCTGGCTTTTGGGTCTTCTCAGGGAAGGACAATAAAATGTAATGACCACTTAACATAATGCTGGCCACTGGGCTAAGCAACAACTGGGATGAAGGCTCTGTTATGGTTTCCATTTTAGAGGTGACAAAGCGCTCAACGCCACACAGCTAGGAAACCGGCAAAGCCAGAATTTGAACCTAGGCAGTCTGGTTCCAGAGTCCAGTACCTGACCACCAGACCAGGTGTCACCAGCAATCACTTCCCTGAGAGTTTCTGGAAGCCCTCTCCTGCCCCCTCTGTGCATTTACCTTTTACATCACTGTCCATGATGCGTTTCAGATCCTTCAGCAAACTCCAAGCTGCCTTTTCCAGTGTGGCCTCATCTGTGGGGGGAGATAAACCCCAGATTCCAAGCATTGCTGTCTCATTGGCTCACCTAGTCTTAGAAACTACAACACCCATGGGGCCAATGGGCAAGGATTGGCCTGGTAAAGGGATTAACCCACGACGTTGCCTTCTGGGAGTTGTAGTCTTATTTTATTACATATTGAATAAAATTGCAGGATAAAAGGTAGGGAGAACAGTATTTGCCAGCCCTGGGGAACCCCAGAATCTGCATCCCAGCCTTCTCCATTCCCGAACCCAGGAGACTGTACCTCCGGCCCTTTCTCCCCAGCACCTCCCAGCAGTCCTAGCCCCAGACCCCTCCTTTCCCAGGACCCAGAAGTCGCACTCCGTCCTCACCGACGACCCCCATATAGGAATCCTCGTCAATCGGCAGGTCCTTGAAAGCTTCCACTGCCTGCTTTACCCTTTTCATCACGTTTTTGTGATGCTTGGCCTCCAGGTGGCCAGGCAGGTAATCCGTCTCCAAGGAGTTCAGCGCCTCCACGACCTTTGGATCACACATGACACAGCCCCGGGCGGGAAGCAGGCAGCCGGCCAGAGCCGCCACCAGGAGGGGAAGCCGCCGCGGCCCCATTGCGGCCAGAGCGCGCAGCTCGCGCCGAACTCCAGGGAGGCTCCTCTTACCCCAAACCGAGAAGGTGAACGCTAAACGGAGAGAAACCCTTCCCCGAGACTAATGGAGCCCCAATTTACAGGGCGCACACTTCTCATTAGAAAACCGAGGAGTGCCGAATCACTCTAAACAGCCGCAGCCCGACCTTGACTCCTGACTGTTGTACCTTCCAACACTAGGGCTCGCTGAAGAGTCCAGGTTCTGAGGGCTTTCAGAGAGGACGAACAGGCCACTCCTTCCACTCTTTTTCCCACGACTAAAATTAAGGATTTTGGCGGGGGGGTGGGTGGGAGGGAGGGGAAGGTTGGTTGCGTGGTATAGACAGTCTTTAATTGGAGGTCACAGCCACGGTTCGCCCCTTACTAATAGGAACTCCCAAGCCTCTGCCTTCCGGCTACCCACGGCTGGGCCCCAAATTCCCAGGAGATATTCCCTGAGGTTTCCTTGGCCCCGCCCAGAAGCCCAACTCTTAGTCTGATTGGACCGCAACAAAGGGAGGCCCCGCCCATAGCTCCATGATGTCACAGCCCCCTTTTCAGACTAGAACTTTCCCAGCGTCTACCGAAGGGGACTTACCCTGTGGGCTCTGGTTTCCAAGCTAAGGAAAGGGCTTCTAGCCTTCAATCTCCGCCTCTCTCTGGGCCCCAGGACCCAGGCTTTTGGCTAGCTGACCACGGCCCTCGGGAAACACTGTCCTCGAGCCACGAAAACGTGGGAAGTGGGCCTTTCTAGCCCTAGGACTACGACTCCCAGAAGGCCCTGGGGTCTCTCCATAACCGATTACTGCAGACAACCCCATAGCTTTATGGGAAATGTAGTTCAATAATTATAATATTGGGACTTCACTGGCGGTCCATCAGTTAAGACTCTGCGCTTCCACTGCAGGGGACTCGAGTTTGATCCCTGGTGAGGGAACTAAGATACTGCATGCCAAGCAGCGCGGCCAAAAAAAAAATTTTTTTTTAAACTATAATCTTTGCTCACTCCCCCATCTACCCCTCCACCTTCTTTCTCCAGCCTCGGGCTGTATGCTGAGGTCCCAGGGGAAAGAGAGGTCTGGAGGCCAGTGCTGAGAGTCCGGGAAAGGAATTGGGTCTCTGAGACCATAACTCACACAAGTGCAGTAACAAGAGAGCAGGAACAGTATCCCAAGACATGAGAAGTGAGAGTCCCCGGAACCTCCACACCTTTACTCCTACTCACTTACACACATCCTCATGCACACGAGACTCCAAAAAACCTGCAGAGACGGGTTGGTGATGAGGATTTTTAATTCATACCTCCCTCTCTCCCACCTACGGCAGCTGAGTAGGGACTGGTCCCCCAAAATTCCCTGAGAAGACTAGAAAAGGGCTTAAATTCTCAGACAACTCTGTAATTAAAGTGTCTACCTTCGCTTCCTTCAGAAAGCCTCAAGGGAATCCTGAAATCTGAGTCAAGAATCCCATCCTCTTTGGCCAGACCCTGTGCTCCTGCCTGGGTTGGAGACCAGTCTTGGGTCTGCATACCTTCTGATTCTTTCATCCCTGACTTACCCAAAGCCAGATTTAGAGGCTCTGTGAATTCAGGGGCAGAGAGTGGTTGGCCAGGGGCACAATACCCGCAGCTTTCTGCAAGCCCAGAGGGCACCCTTACGCCAGCTGACTTTCAGTAAATCAACCCCATTGTTACCGAGTCCAAGCTCGCTGCATGACAGGCCAATAAATTGGGAGATGAGGTGTTGAGGCAAGGAACAGTGACTTTATTCAGAAAGCCAGGTGTTAGAGAAGAGGGCAGACTAGTGTCCTAGAGTACCATCTTATGGGGCCTGGATGCTAGTTTCTTTTATAGAACAGAGAGGGGGAGGAGGTGAGGAAGTAAAGTAAAAAGGCCATAAGTCTTGCAAAACATCTCCTGGCTTGGCCAGCATCGGGGAGGGGGTGTGTTAATTTCTTCTTTCTTGCAGTCCTTCATGGGTGGGCGGGCAGGATGTTTCCCTGTGAGCTGAACAAAGGCACTTTGGTTTAACATTCAGGCAGAGGGGCAGGGTTCCCCATGCAGACCATTATGTATGCTTATAGCTATAGATAGCATCCTTTTAGTGATTATAGTAACAAAAACAAGGGAAAGCAAAAGTTAACATAAAAGAAACAGATCCAACATGGAATCAGATTTTGTTCTTCCCTGTTACACCATCACTCCCCAGCAGCCCAGCTGAAGAGGAGGAAACTTCCTTAATTGGGTAAAGCAACATGAACTTGGAGCCAAGATTTGCATGTCTACCTTTGGTAGTTTTGAGCTTAAAAAAAAAAAGGTGTCCCTAGATCTCTGCAGAGCCTTGCTCCATAAGCTGCAGCATTCAGCAGCATCCCTTCCCCCACCCCTCCCATGTTTTACCATATTTGTGGTTTTTCAGGGGCTGAAATGTTGGGTAAAGTTCCACTTTTCACACAAACTGCCCCAGCTACAGAGAGTTTGTCATCCATCAACCTTTCTAGCAGTGGTGAGGTGTTGGGCTGCTGGTTTTACCTTTGTTAGTTTCTTTGCAGAGGTAATCTGGAATTCCAGAATCCCAACCCCTCTGGAAGGTCCCCACAGGGTTCTTTACAGGCATTAGAGCTGATCCTCTCCAGAAAAAAATCCCTCCTCTAGAATCATTCCAGAAACACAGAAGGGGAGTTGGTGAGTGCTTGCTGTAGCACACCCATGAGTTCCTTCTGTCCTGATGACCCAGGGAAGAGAAATCTCTCTTCTCAAAAAGACCAGGATGGTCAATGCTGGAACAGGGAGTTCCCTGTTCCTGGTGGGGCAGTGATCTAGAAGTACTCTGGATATGGGCTGGGAAGAACAGGTGGGCACTGTGCATTCTAGAACTGTCATGAGCTTCTGCAGACATTGCCAGCCATCATGAGATCTTCCATTGATTCTAGAATGTTCTGGCAGTTGCAGAAAGCCAGCCCCCCCCCTTTTTCTCCAAGTCTAGCCAACTAGAATCACTCTAGAAATGGGTGTCCACCAGCTGCAGGACCACCAGCTTCTCCAGAAGCTGCTGGGCTTCCAGAGATACATAACACTGGCCCTAGGTTGATCAGACTATTTCAGAAAGTCTCCTTGCTGCTCAATGCTCAGCCAACATCTGGAGCGGAGTCAAGTCTGCATTAATGCCCACCCACTCAGGCAGGAAGGCGGCCTCGGGTTTAAAGATATTTAGGAAGTTGGAGTTAGGCAGGGTAAAGTTGGCCAGGTAGACGGTGTTTCCACCAGCCAGGTAGGCGGCCCAGAAGCCGAAGGTGCCAATGGTCATGATGGTGTGGTTGCACTGTGTCAGCAGCGCGAAGTCCTTGCCAGGGGTACGCTCTTGCCCATCGCCAGCGAAGATCACATCCCCCCGGGAGGTGTCGATGTTTTCCCGGCACCACTCCATGCCGTTGCTGGTGACCACAAAGATCGGGGCTTCATGCCGGGCCCGGAACCAGTCCATAGCCTGCTGGAGGTAAGCGCGATCACCCACTACACCCTTCCATTGATAGGGCATCACCTCCAGGTAGTCCCCACGGCGCACGTGGACACCCACGAAGGTGCTCGGGCGGTCCCCCGTGCGGCTGAGCCGGAACTGACTCAGTAAACTCTGGGCCTCTCGCCGAAGGTGGTCGTGCAGTGTGAACTCGCTGCGGATCTGTTCCCGGAGATGATGGAAGAAAGTCCAGGAGCAGGGGAAACCGGTGAGCCTCAGCCAGGGCTCCTTCAATTGGGCGTACTCCTCCGACATCCAGTCGTGAAGCTCCAGCTCCCGCCAAGGAGTGCAGCCGTTCACCTCAGGCGCCAGCACGGGCAGGGTGATGCGGAACACGGGGGCCAGGGTGGCGTGCATGGCAGGCTGGATGAAGGCCTGGCGGCCGTTGAGCTGGGCCAGGGCCAGCAGCGTGGCGTACTGCCCCATCTGGTTCCCAAGCCGGCCATTTGGGTAGATAGTCCAGGTTCCTGAGAGGGAAGCAGGATGCTTGGGACAGGAAAAAGAGGTCTTGGGGTTTATGGGTGTGTCCGACAGGCAGATGATGGCCACAGGGGATGTCACTGGGTTACGGTCGGGACATAGGGCAGACAGGCCTAAGCCATTGTGAAAGAGGTCTCGGTGGATGTGGAGGAAGAAGACTGAGGCAAAAACACAGGCTAGCAGGAAGGTCAGACAGAGGTGACGGACCCTGGGTGCCCACATGGCTGCAAGGGAAGAAAAGTGAATTACGAGATACTCAAAGCTTGAGAATGAATGTCAAGGAGGAGAGGCCTGAGAGAATGAGGAAACTCTGGGTTTGGACACCTGGGTCTGAGGGAAAAGGGGATCAGGGCTCCTGGATCTGAATTAGGAGAAGCTAAGGGCTTGGAATTTCACCAGATGGAAGATGGTGAAAATTAGTGGTTTCCAAAATAGCAATGGTTCAGGACCCACCACCTTGTCCTCACATCTTGGAATTTCACTCTCCCAGGCAGCAAGGTCCACTGACGTTGGACAGCATTGCCCCAACTCCTTTCTCAGTGAACCTGTGTGTGACGGGCGGAGTGCACCACGGAGGTGGCAGGAAGCAACAGGCCAAGTAGAACATGAGAGGCTAGAGGTCCAGGCCTGGATGGGGGATCTTGTTTCCTGGAGGAGCAGGAGTTGGGGGTCGGGGTGGAGGAGACTCCTGGGGGTCATAGGGGGTTAGAGGTTGGGGGAGCGCCTCCTGGGACTGAAGCCCCGATTCCTGGGTCCGAGGCATCTGCATTTCTCACTTACCTGAGCTCCACAGTCAGCTTGGCGTGAACGGAGCGTTCCGGCCCCAAGTGCAGCCCACATCCGGCGGCCCCCGGAACCCTGGACTCCAGGTTCCCAGGCCCGACAGCCCTCCCCCTCCACGCCGCCTCCCCCGACTGGCTGCGAGGGCTCGGGAAGGGGAGGTAGGAGCGGGGACGTGGTCCGGAGGATCACAGCCTCCGCCTCTCCCTGGCCGGCAGGTAGCTCGGAGGTGGAGCCCCGCCCCTTCCCTGGCGCGGAGCCCCAGCTCCCCGGTCTAGGGCAGCAGCCCCCGCCCTGTGCCCTCCCAGGACCAGGAGACCCGCGCCCCAGCCCCCCTCCTGCCTGACATCGGCCAGCCCGGGGCAGCCCACCTGGCCTCCTAGCAGCCCATCCTTCCGTGGACACGGAGATCTAGCGCCCAGCTGCAACGCTGGACCCGGCGCTTCGACCTCTTCCCCTCCAGTTTCTAGGTTCTCCATCCGCCCAGTGTACCTGGATGCGCCGAGTCCGGCCACTCCCCAGCGGCTTCCGCCCCCTGTCGCGTCCTCCCGCGGGGATGCAGAACCTGTTAACCTGGCTTCTCCATGGGCGGGTGCAAAGCCTCCTCCGGCTCTGAGTCCCGGCGTGAGAGCCTCTGGCGGGAAAGTGTCCCCGCGCCCACCAGGGGCCGCCGATCCCCCGTCCGCCCCATCCACCCGCAAACTCGAGAGTCCCGGCTCCCAGTCTCTCCTTCTGAGGGAATCCTAGCGTCCGGCACCTGACTGCTGCTTTCCAGAAGGGAACGTACCGCCTCTCCCGAGGGCGGGAACGGAGAAAGCAGAAGTGGAAGGGAAACTCTCTTCCACAGAGGCCGAGGCAGAGCCGGCTAGTAGCAAAAGCCTCCCTCTCCTGCAGACCTGAGGCGGTTTCCCTCGACCCGAGGCTTCTCCCCACCAACCCCCAGCCTGGTCCGAGCGGTCTGACAATTACCATTCAAGAAAGCAAAGGCCCGGGAATTGGACTTGACTCTCTAGAGATCTGATCATAATTTCTCCAGACGCAGGATTCCCAGCCCCCAGCCCCCTCCTCAGAATGAGAAGTCCGGGCCTCCAGTCACCCGTCTCCTTCAGATCTGGTGTTCAGACTCTTGCACGCTTAGGTTCCAGGAAATTGCTCAACCCCTCATTCCCTTTGGGACCTTGGGTCTAATTTCTCCCTCCTGAGCCTGTCAGTTGTCAACTCTGAGTCAAAGATTCTCACCCTCCCCCCACTTCCCCAGGCTATTTTGAGGGCACCGGTCTGATCTTGGTTAGCTTCTCTGGTGAAAGAAACATCAGGATTGCATCAGGGTCCAGGAGGAGGAGGCTGGGATTTTGGTGTATGAGTGCCTGGGCTGGGGTTGGTGAGGAGGGTGGTCTGAAGCTTCCACACCAGGACTCCCGTGTCCTTGAGGAGGACGCTTTGATCATGTGGCACTTGCTGCTTTCCTGATGATCAGGGAACCTCAGTGTTCAGGGAACCCCCAGAAACCCAGAAAGTCAGGTGAGATGCAGAAATGCCAGTTGTGGGACACAATCTGCATCAGTCAGGCAGAGAGGCGGATCCCAGCCCCCCTTCCTGCTCTAACTCAGGAGTCCAGGCCCCCAGCTCCCTCCTCCCTCAAACCAAACGGTCTGGGCCCCCAGCCCCTTTCACTCAGGTCCCAGTTCATCACATTTCTATCCCCCTGATTCCTCAGACCCAGGAGCCCAGGGCCCCAGCTGGAAGGACCCCCGATTGCATCATCTGTTCAGGCTGACCTGGCCACCGTGGAATTCTAGCATCTGCCATGTAGGTCAAATATCAAGGGTCAAGCGTCGGGAAGGTGATTGGGCGGGTCTGTCTGGGTATAAATTCTGGAACATCTGCATTCTTCCCAAGAGATCTGGGTGTCCTGTCAGCTGTGAATCCAGGTGCAAGAGGACCCAGGCATTTCAGCTACCAGAGAAGCCATCGTGAATCTGCTCTCCCCGACAACCAGGCTCTGAAACAGAATCTAGACCATTCAGGTCTTCAAAGCCCAGACCCCATACCTCACTTGAGGACGTGAACCATTGATGGGCTGGGACAAGGCCAAATTCGAGCACCTGGGACTGTGGGTCCCCGTGCTAGCTGTCCTGCTGGGAGCCTGCCAGGCACATCCCATTCCTGACTCCAGCCCCCTCCTCCAATTTGGGGGCCAAGTCCGCCAGCGATACCTCTACACGGATGACGCCCAGGAGACGGAGGCCCACCTGGAGATCAGGGCTGATGGCACAGTGGTGGGGACGGCCCGCCAGAGCCCCGAAAGTGAGTGTAGGGGTAGGGCCTGGTCCTGAGGGCGGAGAGAATTGGGGCCTGGCCTCCTGGGTCTGAGGGAGGAGAGGGATGGGCAAAGGCCTTCTGAGTCCCTGATCACTTTCTCCTCTCAGGTCTTCTGGAGCTGAAAGCCCTAAAGCCAGGGGTCATTCAAATCTTGGGAGTTAAAACATCCAGGTTCCTGTGCCAGGGGCCAGAGGGGAGGCTGTATGGCTCGGTGAGTTCCCAGGACCCCTGTCCGTGCGCTCCACCCTTCCTCTCCCCATCCTCACAGTCTGGGGGACCACGTTTTGCACCTTTGACCTTGGCCAGGCTTCGCTCGATGCTCTCTGCATGCCCCGACCTCGCCACAATCCCTGGAGGGGGCAGCTGTTGTCATCCATGTTCACAAGAAGAGGAAACTGAGGCTCAGGCAGGGCCTCCACCGGCCCCAAGTCACAAAGCCTATGAATGACAGAATGACCTGGGAGACCGAGTCTTGTGACTCGTAACCCATGCTGACCACACAGGCTCCTACAGGCCTGACTCATGCTGGGTGCAGGGTCACTCTGGGAATCGATGGCCTGTAAAGTGAACATGACCTTGGGTGCTAGCCAGATGCCCCTGCCAGGACTTAGAGAGCCTCCACTGATCCCTGGGCTGGAATATTCTTCTCTGTGAAGTGAGGGCAAGGAGGTGGGCCTGGTGGGACTGCCTAGGGGTAAAGGAAGAGCCTGCTTCTGTGGTTTTGAGGAAGGGGCTGGGGACCTGGCCTCTGCATCTGAGGGAGGAGTGGGTCCCCCGGCTCCCCAGGAGTCCCGGGACTCCCACATCCTGTTGGAGGACAGGACTCTGTGGTCTGAAAGGAGAGAGAGCTGGGGGCCTGCACCCCTGAGTCTGGGAGAGGATGGAGCTGGGGTTCCTGCAGGAGGAAGGTGAGAGGAATCCCACGTCTCTGATCTTCGTTCTCATCCCCTCAGCTCCACTTCGACCCCCAGGCCTGCAGCTTCCGGGAGCTGCTTCTCGAGGATGGATACAACGTTTACCAGTCTGAGGCTCTTGGCCTTCCACTCCGCCTGCCCCCGCACCGCTCCTCCAACTGGGACCTGGCCCCCCGGGGACCTGCTCGCTTCCTGCCGCTGCCAGGCTTCCTCCCGGCACCCCTGGAGCCTCCAGGGATCTTGGCCCCCGAGCCTCCCGACGTGGGTTCCTCGGACCCCCTGAGCATGGTGGGACCTTCACATGGCCGAAGCCCCAGCTACACTTCCTGAAGCCACAGGCTGTTTATTACTGAGTCTCCTCTTTATTTATTGTATTATTTATCTTATTTATTTTCTTATTTTTCTTACTTGAAATAATAAAGAGTCTGAGAGGAGGATCAGAGTGAGCACATGTGTTTGAGGGAGGAAATGGGGTCAGCTTCCTGGTCTCCCCTTGCCCCGCCCATTGCCACAAGGCTGTGGGAAGGTCCCAGCCTTTCTGCCCCCCTCCCCTGGCCAGCCCTCAGATTTCTGCTCCACTAAGGCGTTCCCAGGGACTCTGGACTATCCCTGCCCTTTGATAGGACAGGACTTGTTATTCTCCCTCTCCCCCTCCCCCTGTCCCCAACCTCGTGTTAGTGTTGTGGAACTATTTCTCTGAGGTATCTCAATAACGGGGGACATTAAAAAAAAAAATGACACAGCAGACCCACAGCCTCATGGGAGATGTAGTTTCCTGGGTTCATTTAGCACTAGGAATGGAAAGACTTCTTGGTCCTCAGGGCTGCGGCAAGAACTCTTGGATTCTGGGGGTGTAGTTGGTTCTAGGAACACACTCTTGGGTCCTGAGGGATCAGTGGGCTGGACACCTGGATCCTGGAGAACAGGGGAATAAGAACCTGGGCACCCTGGTCTGAGAGAGGAGGGGCTGAAGATTGGGAGTCCTGGGTCTCAGGAAAAGGACCTGAGAATCTGAATGCTTCCATCCAGGTGCTTATGGACTTTGGAGTGTAATGACTGTCACAGAATCCAATCTCAGTGAGCACGTTGCCCATCTTCCTCCCTTTCCACAACTTAGATTTCCATATTGCTCTTCAAGTTATTTCCTGGTTAGGAAAGATTCACAGGGGTGGGTCAGCTTTGGCTGGACCCCAGGTGTCTGACTGACCACTGCAACCTCACAGGAGTTGTGGTCTCAAGCCCTTGATCTAAATTCCAAGGTCCAAGTGAGAGGAACATCTCAGTCAAAAGGAATATAAGTGTGGGTCCCAGATGGTCATGGGAGGGATTCAATGCCTGGAGAAAATGAAGGTCTGTGTCTTGTAGAAAATACAGTTTCCCACTCTGATGGAACCAGACCGGTTCAGTCAAGGGAGAGTTCTCACTGGAAACAGAATCTGAAATGCCACAAGGGGGCGGGGACCCAGAAAGGGGAAATCAGACAGGGAACCTGCAAAATGTGTTCAAACGAGCACCTGTCACTCTGTGTAGTGCCTCCTTTCCCAACCGTGTAGTGCCTCCTTTCTGGTAGAAGCAGGTCAGTGTCCCCTTGTCCAAAGACCATCCTCTGAGGTTGCTGCCTGACACAGGACTGCTGATCTTCCTCAGGATCCTCCCCCTCATCTCCAAATGCTTCTAGACTTGACCCCTGGCAGCCTCCACTGGGTGAGGTACAAAGTGTGATCAGTGAGGAACTATGACACACACCAAAAGAATTGCAAGAGCTTCCCCTTGAAATTGACAGCAAACTGGGCAGCCAGTCTGGGAAGGGGAGCCGGTAGATGACTTGATTGACAGACATTCCAGATTCCAGGGTGAGCTCTAGGGGCTGGGGGGTGGCCCTAGTTTGCTCTTTCGTTGGCTGGAACCTGCACCCCAAGTGGTCTAAACTTGAGATGCTGTAGAGTGGCTCTTCTCAAAGCGCGGCCCCAAATCAGCAGCATTAACATCACCCGGGAACTTGTTAGAAATGCACGTTCTGGAGCCCAGACCTATTGCATCCAAAATTCTGGGAGAAAGGCTAATTCATAGGGACAGAAATCAGATTATTGGCTGCCACCAACTGGTAGGAGAATGGAATGAGGATTTATTAGTTTCCTAGGGCTGCGGTAAGAAAGTACTACAAACTACAGGGCTGAAAATAACAGAAGTTTGTTCTCTCACGGTTCTGGAGGCTAGAAGTCTGAAATCAAGGTGTCAACAGGGCAATGCCCTCTCTAAAGGCTCTAGGGGAAGATCCTTCCTTGCTTCTTCCCAGCTTCTGGTGGTTGCTGACAATCCTTGGCATCCCTCGGCTTGTAGATGCATCACTCCTATCTCTGCCCCCATCTTCACATGGCCTTCTCCCCGAGTGTCTGTTTCTTCTTACGAGGGTACCACTCTAACCCAGTATGACCTCATATTAACTTGATAAAGACCCTGTTTCCAAATACGGCCACATTCACTGGTTCCAGGGGACGTGCATTTCCAGGCGATGCTATTTAACTCAGTACACGTCTCTATATGCAGTTGCCACAATCCATCTTCTCTTGCTCACACGTAAGTAATTGAGGAATTTGTTCGGTAGGGAGTGGGGTGGCCAGGATAGCTTTCCTAGCCTCATCATTCTCATAGTTCACTCTCTGCTGTTTCCATACAGTATGAAAAAATACAACCTCTCAGCATAGCCACATTGCCAATATTTCAGAGAGAGATATACCTCCTCTGTTTACTTCCCTCCCGGTACCTGAACCTTTTCTCTCCTTTACCCCCAGAGTTCCTGCCAAAATCAATCTGGGTTTTGCTTCCATTAGTTTTCACAAGAATAGAGCTTTGTCCAACCACTAAAAAGAAAGGATAATTCTGTAACGTGATAGATGCTAATTATCACTACAATAGCAATCATATTACAATATATAAATGTATCAAATTAACATGTTGTATACCTTAAATTTATACAATGTTATCTGTCAATAGATTTCAATAATAATTTTTTTTAAGTATGGAGTTTTGTTCTTCCAAAAGAGAGATTCTGTTGCGTAATTCTGAGATCTCTGAGGACACAGACCACCCCAGCACAACCCAGCGACTAATTGGAGCCTGTGAAACTTCACACACACAAACACACACACAATTTTTAAAATACTTATTTATTATTATTATTATTTTTGGCTGCTTTGGGTCTCAGTTGCGGCATATGGGATCTTTCATTGCGGTGCGTGGGCTCTTTGTTGCGGCGTGCAGGCTTCTCTCTCTAGTTGTGTCGTGCGGGCTCCAGAGCGCATGGGCTCAGTAGTTGCGGGCTCAGTAGTTGCGGGCTCAGTAGTTGCGGTGCCTGGGCTTAGTTGCCTCAAGGCATGTGGGATCTTAGTTCTCCAACCAGGGACCGAACCAGCATGCCCTGTGTTGCAAGACGGATTCTCAACCACTGGACCACAAGGGAAGTCCCCCCCCCCCAACCAATACACGCACACACACACACACACACACACACACACACACCATTTGCTGCTGTTGTTCTCAGATTGTCTCACCAAGTCCTCAGCTATGAGGGCAACCTCTCCTCTAGAGGTGAGGACTGGTGGGAAGTTTCCAATCTTCATAGCACTTTTGCTCGTTTCCTTTTCTTCCTGTACTGGCACTGGTTTGGCCTCACCCACTCATATTTCAGGATTCATGGGGCTCCATTGTCGGCTGGTTTTGTAAAGCGTTGTTTGTGAGCTTCTGCTATCCTACTGGCTCTGGGGGGGGGGGGGGATTTGGGAAGATTAAGAAACTCTGCTGCCTAAACTGAATCTAATCAAGAGTAAACATCAAACAAATTGCAGTCGACAACCATCTGCAAAACAATTGGCCTCGACTCTTGGAAAATGTCAAGGTCAAGAAAAAGATAGGGGAACTATGTATACGAACAGAGACCAGAGTCAGCAGAAGGAAATGCAGTGCGTTGAGTAATCCAGGTGATATCCTGGATATTAACAAGACACTTGATGAAATTTGAATGAGTTCTGAACTTTAGATAGTCATTTATCCATGTTAAAATTTTCTGGGTTTGATCTCTGTACTGCGGTAATTAAACAGAATGTCCTTGTTCTTAGCAAATACACACTGAAGTATTTCGGGACAAAGGGGCATGGTATCTCCAATGCTTTCTCAAATATTTCTGGAAAGGTAAATACATAATAATATATAGACATAGAGGGTGAATGAGAAAGCAAAAGGGAGTGGGAATAGCGATAATCGGGGAGCCTAGTTAAGGATATATGGAGTTCTTTGTACAAATCATTTTTTTAAAATAAATTTATTTATTTATTTTTATTTTTGGCTGCGTTGGGTCTTCGTTGCTGCACGCGGGCTTCCTCTTGTTGCAGCGAGCGGGGGCTACTCTTCGTTGCGGTGCATGGGCTTCTCATTGTGGTGGCTTCTCTTGTTGCGGAGCACCGGCTCTAGGCGCACGGGCTTCAGTAGTTGTGGCACACGGGCTTAGTTGCTCCGCGGCATGTGGGATCTTCCCGGACCAGGGATCGAATCCATGTCCCCTGCATTGGCAGGCAGATTCTTAACCACTGCGCCACCAGGGAAATCCCTACAAGTCTTTTTTTAAATTGAGGTATAGTTGATGTACAAATTATATAAGTTTCAGGTGTACACCATAGTCATTTATCATTATAAAATATTGGCTGTATTCCCTGTGTTATACAATATATCCTTGTAGCTTATTTATTGTATACATAGTAGTTTGTACCCCTTAATCCCCTGCACCTATCTTGCTCTTTGTATGAGTCCTGAAACTTTCCATAAGTTCAAAATTATATCAGGTAAAAGTTACTCCTACCCCAAAGAAATCCATGCTACAGCCCCTATTGCTATCTTGCCTCTTTCCAAACATCCTTCAAAATGCATCGATGAGCTTCTAAGAAGAAAGAGAAATCTCCAGGTCCTCTCCCCATCCCACCCATGAAAGAAAGAAAGAAAGATTGAAAGGAGGGAAGGAAGGAAGGGAGAAAGAGAAAAGAAAAAAGAAAGAAAGAAGGAAGGGAGAAAGAAAGAAAGAGAGAGAGAAAAGAAAGGAAGGAAGGAAGGAAGAGAGGGAGAAAGAAAGAATGAGGAAAGAAAAAAGAAAGAAAGAAGGAAGAGAGAGAAAAAAGAAAGAGAGAAAAGAAAGAGAAAGAAAGAAAGGGAGAAAGAAAAGGAAGGAAGAGAGAAAGAAAGAAAGAAAGAGAAAGAAAGAAAGAAAGAGAAAGAAAGAAAGAAAGAAAGAGAAAGAAAGAAAGAAAGAAAGAGAAAGAAAGAAAGAAAGAAAGAAAAAGAGAAAGAAAGAAAAAGAAAGAAAGGGGGAGGGAGGGAGGAAGGAAGGAAGGAAGAAAGGAAGGAAGAAAAGGAAAGGAAAGACGGTGAAAGCAAAGGTGAGAGAAAAGGAGGAGACAGAAGGGGAAAAAAAACATAAGGAATAAGTGAAACTCCAAGTGGAAAGTGTGAATCACCACGCAGCTTCCTGGAATCTGCTGATTCTGTGATAGGGACACATTTTCAAGGCGAAGCTTAAAGGGCCACAACTTCAATGAAAAGCTGGTGTTTGAAATCCCACCAACCCACATACAGTGGAATGTTATTCAACCTTGAAAAGGAAGGAAATTCTGAAGCATGTTAACATGGATGTATCTTGAAAACATTTTGCTAAATGAAAGAAGCCAGACACATGAGGATAGATACTGTTTGATTCCACTGATAAGAGGTACCTAGAATAGGCAAATTCATAGAAACAGGAAGTAGAATGGTGGTGGCCAGGGGAAGGGGGGAATGGGGAGTTGTCCCCATTCCCCCCCTCCTCCCAGCCCCTGGCCACGACCATTCTACTTCCTGCTTCTATGAATTTTACTACTTTAGATACCTCGTATAAGTGGAAACACACGGTACTTATTTTCTGATTGGCTTCTTTCACTTAGTAAGATGTTTTCAAGGTTCACCCGTGTTGTAGCAGATGTCAGAATTTCCTTCCTTTTTGGCTGAATAATATGCCATTGTATGAATAGACCACATTTTGTTTATCCGTTCACCTATCAATGGGCATTTAGGTTGCTTCCACATTTTGGCTATTGTGAAAAGTACTGCTGTAAACATGAATGTACAAAGATCTCTATAAAAACCCTGATATCCAGAATTGTATTGCTGGATCATATGGTAATTCAATTTTTAATCTTTTGAGGAATTGCCTGTGATGGTTAATTTTATGGCTCAATCTGACTGGACTAAAGGATGCCCAGATAGCTGGTAACACATTATTTCTGGGTGTGTCTGTGAGGGTATTTCTGGAAGGGATTAGCACTTGATTCAGTAGGTTGAGTAAAGACGTCCACCCTCATCAGTGTGAACAGGTGACATCCAACCCATTGGGGGTCCAAATGGAACAAAAAGTCAAAGGAAGGGCAAATTCTCTCTAGCTCTTCTTGAGCCAAAACCTCCATCTTTTTGTACCCTTGGACATCAGAGCTCCTGGTCCTCAAGCCTTGAGATACCAGGCTCCCAGGTTTTCAGATCTTTGGCCTCAGAATGAGTTATACCACCCACTTTCCTCCTCCTCCAGCTCGTAGATAGGAGACTGTGGGACTTAACCTCCACAGCTATGTGAGCCAATTCCTATAACAAAATCTCCATATACATATATATATAGTATATATCGTATATATACTATATGATGCATATATGGTATATATACTCTACACTGATGTATTTCAGCTGTGGAAGTAGTCAGCGAACATTTAGAGGAAAGTTGATTGTTTGAAAATTAACTAATTACCAAAAAACCCCAAATAGTTGTCAACATTTATGTGAGGTGATATTGTAGATTTGATTTGCATTTCCCTAATGATTCATGATGTTGAGCATCTTTTCTTTTCTTTTTTTTTTAATGCAAAGTGCTTTATTTATTTATTTATTTATTTATTTATGGCCATGCCACATGGCTTGCAGGATCTTAGTTCCCCAACTAGGTATCGAACCCGGGCCCCCTGAGTGAAAGAGCCAAGTCCTATCCACTGGACTGCCAAGGGATTCCCTTGAGCATCTTTTCACACATATATCTTATATATATATATATATATATATATATATATATATATATATATATATATATCATATAGGTGTATATGTATATCTTCTTTGGGGAAATGTCTATTCAAGTCCTTTGCCCATTTTTTAATTAGGTTGTTTGCTTTTTGTTGTTGAGTTGTAAAAGTTCATTCTATATTCTGATTACTAACTCCTTATTAGATATATGATTTGCAAATATTTTCACCCACTCCATAGGTTGACTCTGTAGACTGTGTCCTTTGATGTACAAAAGTTTTTAGTTTCGATGTAGTCCAATTTATCTATTTTTACTTTTGTAAAAGCTCTCTTCTAAGAGTTTTAGGTCCTTGATTTAATTTTATTTATTTATTTATTTGTTTGTTTGTTTTTGGCTGTCTTGGGTCTTCGTTGCCACACGCAGGCTTTCTCTAGTTGCAGCAAGCAGGGGGCTACTCTGGGTTGAGGTGTGCGTGCTTCTCATTACAGTGGCCTCTCTTGTTGCAGAGCTGCGCTCTAGGGTGCATGGGCTTCAGTAGTTGTGGCGCCCTGGCTTAGTTGCTCCGCGGCATGTGGGATCTTCCCCGCCCAGGGCTGGAACCTTGTCCCCTGCATTGGCAGGCGGATTCTTAACCACTTCGCCACCAAGGAAGTCCCTTGTGATGAGATCTTTTAATGTGAGAAGAGCTTTTGTGTTCAGGCACAAATATTCACAACTATTTAGTTTTTTGGTAATGATTAATTAATTTTCAAACAATCAACTTTCCTCTAAACATTCACTGACTACTTTGACAGCTAAAAATAGCAAGCTGTGAGTTTCACAATTTCAGATTTCCCAAAACATTTGAACACGGATTGCAAATTTAATCAACAAACTACAAATCTGGGATCTCAGATTCCCTTAAATGAGTTAAGAACCTTGAAGAGAAGAAAAAGAGTAGGGACTTCCCTGGTGGTCCAGTGGCTAAGACTCCAGGCTCCCAGTGCAGGGGGCTCAGGTTCAATCCCTGGTCTGGGAACTAAATCCCACATACATGCTGCAACTACGAGTTCACATGTCGCACCAAAGATGCTGCATGCCAGAATTAAGACCGGTGCAACCTAAATAAATAAATATTAAAAAAAAAAGAGAGAGAGAGTTAGTGTAGCTTAAAATTTATTTTGAAAAAGAAGAAAAAGAGTAATACAATCCTTTTTTTTTTTTTAATGAAAGCAAGTTTATTGAGAGAGATACGCATTCCATAGGCAGAATGCGGTCCCTCTCAGGAGGCGAGAGAGGCCCAGAGTAATACATTCTGGATCATATTTTTCGCAAGTCTAATATAACAGATTCTCACAAATGCTTTAAATACCTTCAAAGACAGACAAGTAGGAGTACAATGATTATCACATTGATCGGTTTCCTTACAGTAAACTGGTTACAAATATATTTATATCATATTTATATCATGGATATAAATTTGTTTCTTCAATACCTCGATTTTGATCAAAGATTTTGATTCAACAATCTTGATACTTACCTGTGATACTTCTTACCTGCAAGAGAGTTAATCTTTGCTCCTCTACCAGCTGAGTTAACAGTTTGACCATTTTAAGGTTGAAGATTCAGGCCTGGGGTCCCTTCTAAATTGATTCTCATCAAGCTTGAGTTCCAGGAAAATTAGACTTTGTTATGACTCCATGACTGCATGAGTTAGGAAATTGACTTGGGTGATCCTGATTTATTTCCCACAGCTGTTTGTTCAGAGTGTCATAGCTTTGTAGTACAGCCTGAAGAACATGTTTTAAGAGTCATATCATTTTATAAATTTATTTATTTTATTTTTGGCTGCATTGGGTCTTCATTGCTGTGGGCGGGCTTTCTCTAGCTGCGGCGAGAGGGGGGTACTCTTTGTTACAGGGCGTGGGCTTCTCATGGCGGTGGCTTCTCTTGTTGCAGAGCTTGGGCTCTAGGTGCATGGGCTTCAGTAGTTGTGGTGCATGGGCTCAGTAGTTGTGCACAAGGAAGAGTAGCCCCCGCTCGCCGCAGCTAGAGAAAGCCCGCATGCAGCAACGAAGACCCAATGCAGCCAAAAATAAATAAATAAAATAAATAAATTTATTTTAAAAAACCCTGGAAAATGTTTACTCTACCAGTCCCTGAAAGAACTACTGAAGAACGTAAATTTACCAAAAGAAATTGAGACAACCATGGCCTCAGACTGTTAGACAGCAAGCGTTACTTCAAGAAGAAAGTGCAGCAATGCTTGTCATGACCACAAGGAAATAAAGTGTGATCCTAAATTTTCATACCCAGGCAAACAATATAATGTCAAGAGACAGTATTTTTTTTAAATTTTATTTATTTATTTATACAGCAGGTTCTTATTAGTTATCTATTTTATACATATTAGTGTATATATGTCAATCCCAATCGCCCAATTCATCACACCACCCACCCCTGCCACTTTCCCCCCTTGGTGTCCATATGTTTGTTCTCTACATCTGTGTCTCTATTTCTGTCCTGCAAACTGGTTCATCTGTACCCATTTTTCTAGGTTCCACATATATGCAATATACGATATTTGTTTTTCTCTTTCTGACTTACTTCACTGTGTATGACAGTCTCTAGATCCATCCATGTCTCTACAAATGACCCAGTTTTGTTCCTTTTTATGGCTGAGTAATATTCCATTGTATATAGGTACCACGTCTTCTTTATCCATTAAGAGACAGTATTTTTGAACATGAAGCTTTGTATACCATATACGTATATATAATGTATGTGTTATATACTGGGTGTGTATATATATGTAGATACACACATCTATACATTAGGTATATATACATATGCACACACATATATATTAGGCGTATATATTATTATATTATTATTTATATAATTCGGTATCTGTTTTTGTATGTTGAAAACCATGAATTTACGATGATATAGCCAATTCAAGTCTGATACCTCTAGTTTTCTCCCTTCCATACGTACACCCTCCTTCCTCCGCAGTGAGAAATCTGACTTCCATTTTCCTTAATTTACTTCTTTGATCAATTCCCCTGTATGTTATCCTTCCCCTCCCCAACTCCCACCCATACCCTCATCATACAGCTGGGGTTTTTACTCCCCAAGCCAGAGCCCTCTCCCAGCACACCTCCCACTGGGGTGCTCCCACTGTGCTGAGTTGCTCCAGAAGTAGATGCCCTTTTTACCCCACTAAGGTCCTGACACCCCATTCTGGGCCATTGTCTCCACCCCCATTCCAAGCTGGCCTTGCCTGCCTCAAACAAGAGCCTTAGGACTGTATTGTTTAGGAAGAAAAGGAAAGGGAAGAGGAAGAATATTTGACCCTATTTCATGCATTTAAATATATCAGTGCTTTCTTTTTTTAAAAAAAGTATTTATTTATTTATTTGGCTGTGTCGGGTCTCAGTTGCCACACGTGGGATCTTCGTTGTCGCGTGTGAGATGTTTGTTGCGGCATGCAGGATCTTTAGTTGTGGCATGTGAACTCTTAGTTGCGGCATGCATGTGGGATCTAGTTCCCTGACCAGGGAACGAACCTGGGCCCCCTGCATTGGAAGAGGAGTCCTAGCCACTGGACCACCAGGGAAGTCCCTCAGTGCTTCCTTTTATGGCTTCTAGATTTTGAGTCATGGTTCAAGGGTTTTCTCCTCAGCCAGGTTATAAAGGAATTTTCCCATGTTTACTTTTCATTCTTTTATGGTTTCATATTTTACATTGAAATCTTTGAGCCATTTGGAGTTTATCCAGTGTATTATTTTGTCTCTTCCTCGCTTCTATTGGGTTATGGGGTTTTCTTTATTCCCCTTTTTTCATATTTATTTATTTATTTATTTATTTATTTATTTTTTTTTTCATATTTATTTTTTAATCAAAGTTATATATGTACCTGGTAAAGTCACAAAGTGTTATGTGTTCTGTTTAAACGTCCACATCTTGTCCCTTTGGCAATTGATCCCTGTAATTAGCGAAAACCATGTTAATCACTGACGCAGGTAAGCTCTGAAATATCAATGGTTTAGGCAATTGATTTTTAATTTTCCTTCATGTAAAGTCCAATCAGCAGAGAGGAAGAGGGACAGGAACCCAGGCTGATGGCAGCTGTGTTGTCTTAACATGTATCTCCCAAGGTCTCCCGGGATATAGTAGCCAGGCTCCAAGATGAACCCCAATCATTCCCACCTCCTTACAGCTACATGCTGTGAAGTCTTCTCCCACAAGAAGGGTTGGTTTATGTGACGGGATGTCACTTCTGCGATTAGGTTATAGAGACTGTGGCTTTCATCTTGGGCTCTTTCTCTCTCATCGCCTTCCCTGGGGGAAGCTAGTGTTACCAAGTCCAAGCTCATGCTGCTCACTGCACAACAGGCCAATAAATCGAGAGATGCATTTTGGGGGCAAGGAATAGCGACTTTTTATTCGGAAAGCCCACAGTCTGAGAAGATGGCGGACTAGTGTCCCAAAGAACCACCTCCCCTGAGTTAGAATTTAGGCTTCTTTTATACTAAAAGGGGAGAGGGTAAAGTCCTCGTTCCAGTCAGACCCCGGAAGGGGTGTGTTAATTTCTTTCTTCCCACAGCCATTCACAGGTGGGCCTGGTCAGGAGGTTTCCTATGAGCTTAACAAAGGTATTTTAGCTTAATGTTCATTACCTGGGAGGCAGGGTTCCCAGAGATGGGCCATTATGTATAATTTAAGGTTATAGGCAACATATCCCTTTAGTGATTAACTTGTAGCAAAAGCAACAGAATACAAAGGTTAAAGTAAAGTAAAAGAAACCGGTCCAATATGGAGTCAGATTTGTTCTTCCCTATTGTACAAGCTCCTGTGCCATGAGGACACCCAAACAATCTATGGAGACACCTTCAGACAGAGAAGAACTGAGGCCTCCAGCCAACAGCCACATGAGTGAGCTTGGAACTGACTCTTCCAGCCCCACTGAGCCTTCAGATGACTGCAGCCCTGGCTAACAGCTTGACTGAAACCTCATAAGAAAGCCTGAGTCAGAACCGCCCAGCTAAAGCTGTTCTGAATTCCTGACCCTCAGAAACTCAGTGAGATAATAAATGTTTGTTATGTTAAGCTGTGAGGAATTGGGGCAGGGGAGGGCGTGCGGTAATTTGTTACACAGCAATAGATAACTAATACACTAGCATCCACATCCAATCAGCACGTGGAGAAGAGAGATATGGACACATTGGGAGATTTTTATGAACCAGGCCTGGAAGTGGAGCAGAGCTCTCTTGCTTGTATTCCATTGGCCAAAACCATTCACATGACCTCACATGACCCAACCTTCATGCAAGGAAGGCTGGGAAATGTAGTCTCTCCTTGGGCATTATGGAAAGGGAACACAAATTCTTGGTGGTCAGCTGACCTTCTCTGCCACCAACATTCCTCTGCCTGGAGGATTCCTCTCCATCATGACCCAGTTCAAATGTCACCTCTTTGAGGAGAACTTTCTCAGTCCATTAGCCCACACCACCTCTCAATGACAACTCTCACTCTACTAGATCCTCACTGAAATGTGTAAAATTGGGGTCAGGGTTGGGTTTGCTGCTAAACATATCGGATTCACCATCCATCTGTACATCCTCCCCACAGCCCTGTTTCCTGGGGCATTAAAAGTGTGTTTCAGCATTGCTTCTGGGATTTTTTTTCCAAGCTGCTGATCTCCACTCAGCACTGTGAAGCTCATAACTTTGATGCTCACACACAGGCAGGCAATGAAAACTTGTAAGACTCCATGGATTATAAGATACATCTTTGGACTTCCCTGGTGGCGTGGTGCTTAAGAATCCGCCTGCCAATGCAGCAGACACGGGTTCGAGCCCTGGTCCGGGAAGATCCCACATGCCGCGGAGCAGCTAAGCCTGTGCGCCACAACTACTGAGCCTGTGCTCTAGAGCCCGCGGGCCACGACTACGGAGCCCGTGTGCCACAAATACTAAAGCCCACGCGCCTAGAGCCTGTGCTCCACAACAAGAGAAGCCACCGCAAAGAGAAGCCAGCGCACCGCAATGAAAAGTAGTGCCTGCGCACCGCAGCCAAGAGTAGCCCCCGCTCGCCACAACTAGAGAAAGCCCGTGCGCAGCAACGAAGACCAAACACAGTCAAAAATAAATAAATAAAATAAATTAAAAAAAAAAAAAAAGGGGGCTTCCCTAGTGGCGCAGTGGTTGAGAATCTGCCTGCCAGTGCAGGGGACACGGGTTCGAGCCCTGGTCCGGGAAGATCCCACATTCCGCGGAGCAAATGGGCCCGTGAGCCACAATTACTGAGCCTGCGCGTCTGGAGCCTGTGCTCCGCAACAAGAGAGGCCGCGATAGTGAGAGGCCCGCGCACTGCGATGAAGAGTGGCCCCCACTTGCCGCAACTGGAGAAAGCCCTCGCACAGAAACGAAGATCCAACACAACCATAAAATAAAAAAAAATAATAAAAAAAAAAGATGCATCCTTATTTCAGAGGTTAAAATGCGCCCCTTAGATCAATGAAGCAGGGTATATCAGATATTCTGCCTGTTTGATTCATTTTGCCCTTTCATGGCATCCAAACTAGCAGGTGGCTGCTTTACCTATGCAAGACTGAGTTGTAAATTAGAGCGTCAATATTTTGAAATACTCAGCAGGAGAAAGTTCCACTGGGGTTAAAATCCATTTGCCTTATCACAAGAACTGTCAACATTACTTTTTGCCAATGAAAGAAAAGGGAAAGCTGTTAGGTTAATTTTTAAACTTTTTATCCTGACATATAGCATAAATACTACATAAATAAAACTGAAATGTATGGTAGATTAGTTTCTTAAAGTTGCTGGACGAAAGTATTATTAATTGGGTGCCTTAAAATAACAAGAAATTATTCTCTCACAGTTCTGGAGGCCGGAGGTCCAAAATCAGAATCACCAAGTCGAAGTCAAGGTGTGGGGACTTCCCTGGCGGTCCAGTGGTTAAGACTCCGCGCTTCCACTGCAGGGGGCATGGGTTAAATCCGTGGTGGGGGAACTAATATCCCGCATGCCGCAGCACCATGCGGTGAGGCCAAAAATTTTTTTTTAAAAAAGAGAAAGAAAGAAAGAAATCAAGGTGTGGGCAAGGCTATGCTCCCTCCAGAGGCTCTTAAGGGAGAATCTGTTCTTTACGTCCTCCAGCTTTTAACGGTTACCAGCAGTCCTTGGCTTGTGGCCACATGACTCCAATTTTCAAGGCCAGCATCTTCAAATCTCTCTCTGCTCCATCTTTACATCACCTTCTCTTCTGTGTGTGTCAAATATTTCTCTGCCTCCCTCACATAAGGATACATGTAATTGCATTTAGGACCTGCCCAGATAACCTAAGATTATCACCCATCTCAAGATCACTAATTTAATCAGATTTGCAATAATCTTTTTTTGTTATATAAGGTAACATTTGCTGGTTCCAGGAATTAGGACTTGGATACCATTTATAAGGACATTTTTCAGCCTACCATGTACAATTTAAGAAATAAGTATGAAGCAAACTCCTTAGCCACCACCACCCAGGTTAAGCAATAGAACATTGCCTGACCCAATTTCTTCCCACACGCACTAGAGGAAAATTGCTGTATAGTCTAAGCATGAGAAAATATTAGACAGACTGAAACTGAAGGGCATTCCTCAACATACTCAACCAATATCCTTCAAAACTGTCAAGGTCATGAAAGACAAGGGAAAACTGAAAACTCACAAATTGGAGGAAACTAAGGACATAGGACAACTATATACAATGTAGCATCCTCGATGGATCTTGGAACAGAAAAAGGACAATTGTGGAAAAATTGATGACATTCAAATAAAGCCTGTCGTTTTGTTAATAGTATCGTACTGTTAATTTCTTAGTTCTGACAAATACACCATTGTTATATAGTTTGTTTGCATTAAGGGAAGCTGGGTGAAGGGTACAGGAAGTTTCTGTACTAGCTCTGCAAATTTACTTTGTAAATATGAAGTTATTCCAAACTGAAAAGTTGATTTGTGAAAAAATCAGTATCCCACCAGAACGGAAGGAAAAAATGAAAAAACAAAACACACACACACACACACAAAACCCTAAACTAAACTAAAAATATAAACAAAACTGAAAACACCAGGTGTTTAGCCATTCATCTGTTGATGGACACTTTGTTTGTTTCCATATCTTGGCTATCATACATAACGCTGCTATGAACGTCAGGGTGCATATATCTTTTCAAATTAGTGATTTTCAAATCTTTTCAAATTATTTTTGTTTTTTTGGGATATATACCCAGGAGTGGAATTGCTGGGTCATAACGTGGTTCTATTTTTAATTTTTTGAGAAGCCTCCATACTGTTTTCCACAGTGGCTGCAACCTCCTGTGTACTTTAAATCCTCTCTAGATTACTTCTAATACCTAATACAATGTTAATAGTTATAAATAAATACCATGTAAATGCTGTGTTAATAGTTGCCAGCACGCAGCAAATTCAAGTTTTCAATGAGCCAACTAATACAAAACAGCATGAAAAAAAAATCTCACAAAACAGCGTTGAGTGAAAGAAGTCTTATTTTATTTCACTTTCGCCTCTCATACGTGGCTGGTAGGGGTGTGAATTAATACATCAGCAAATCCTGTTGGTCTGACCTTTCACCTGCACCCAGAATCCAATCACTTCTTGCCCCTGCCACAGTTACCAGCCTGGCTCTGCTGCCACCCCCGTCACCTGGACTCTTTCCATTTACAGCAGTTCAAGGTCCTTTTCTGCTCCGACCTCTTTCCTGGCTCTGGGCTCATTCCTAGAAAAGCTTTCATGCTCACCGTGGGCTTACAAGGCTCTGAAGGATCTGGCCGCTCTCGTCTTCGCCCTCATATTCCACCCACCCCTGGCTCGCTCACTCCGTTCCAGCCACACTAGCTTCCTCCAAGTTCCCGGGACACATATGGCACCCTCTAGACTTAGGGCCTTTGCACTGGCTGTTCTCTTGGCTTGGAATGCTCTTCCCCCCAGAAGCCCTCAGGCTCACCCCTCATCTGCTTCAGGTGGCCTCTCCAATGCCACTTTCTACGGGGAATGAGATGCTATTAGGTAACTGTTAATTTCATTAGGTGTGGTGAAAGGATTTATAGCAGAAGAGAATGTCCTCATTGTTGGAAATACAAAGTGAGGCTGGGGGGGTGGAGGGAGTGAAGACGTGTGAAATGAATTCTAATCTGGTTCAACAAATATAGAAATATCAGACAGAAGAAGCAAATGTGGCAAATTGCTGAATGCTGGTGGTGGGTATAGGAGTGAACTGTACTATTCTTTCTACTTTTCTGTACATTTGACATTTTTCGTAACAAAAAGGTTTTCTAAATGACACCTAAGTGAGGCTTTTCCCGGCCACAGTATTTAAAATTATACTCCCTTCCAATACTCCATCATCTTTCCCTGCTTCATTTTTTTCCATAGCACTCATCTTTAACATACATGCATATGAGTTGTATATACTTTATAATAAATATATACATTTAAATGTACAAACATATTATACTTCATGAAATATAAATGAACTTCATGATATAACACCTAAACATATTATACTTAATAGTATATAAGTATGTAAATGCTTACTAATATATAATATATAAATACAGACTTTATAATATACATATATATACTTTACAAGAAATATAAATATATAATATATAAATATACAATAGAAAGTATATAATTTGTAATAGTAATTTTACCAATGTGTGGTATTTACTCTTGTCCCCTGCTCTATCTCCAATCCCAGCCTAAGGGCCTGGCACACAGTAAGCTCTTAAACAACATTTGTGGCATGAATTAATTCCCCTTCCCGGGCCTCAGGAGCAGGATCAAAGTTCCCTGGGAGCAGGTAGTTGATCACCTGGGATGTTAGGGTGCCCAGAGGGCAAGGCCGCATTTCCTCTGCTCTGTGTGTGTCTAGCTGGGCCCCACCAACTTTTAGTGCCCTGTTGCTCCCGGTCGCTGCCTGGTCCCGGACAGTGTGACAGGCACAATTGTCCTATTTAATCTCCCAACAAGCCCATGAGCGAAGTGCTATTATTATTCCCATTTTATAGATGGGGAAACTGAGGCTCAGAGAGGGGGTCACTTTGCCCAAACCCACACAGCTAGAAAACGGAAGAGTTAAGATTTTAACCCATAGTCTAGCCGCGAAGTCCACGTTCTTAACCACTAAACCTTACTTCCTGGGGAGGGCGCGCGGAGGGGTGTGGGTTAAGTCTAACGTGCTTTGCACCTTCTTGCCTTTAATAAATTTGGTTTCTTGGAAGAAACATTTCCGGGCCACTGGGATTTGAGTATGTGTGTGGAGAGGGATCCCATTAACCCTCCCTGGCTGCTTGGACTGTCTCCCATCAACGAAAGCCCAATGCCACCTGGGTCACTTTCAGCATCCGCAGATTTCCACCGACCCAGAGCAGCGACCTGAGGCCTAAGCCTAGCGACCACTGACGTCATGAGATTTCCGCCATCCGATTGGCTCGCCGAAATTGGCAGGGTGGGCTGGAATAGGGATTTTTTTTTTTTTTTTTTTTTGGCTGTGTTGGGTCTTCGTTTCTGTGCGAGAGCTTTCTCTGGTTGCGGCGAGCGAGGGCCACTCTTCATCGCGGTGCGCGGGCCTCTCACTATCGCGGCCTCTCTTGCTGCGGAGCACAGGCTCCAGACGCGCAGGCTCAGTAGTTGTGGCGCTCGGGCTTAGTTGCTCCGCGGCATGTGGGATCTTCCCAGACCAAGGCTCGAACCCGTGTCCCCTGCATTGGCAGGCGGATTCTGAACCGCTGCGCCACCAGGAAAGCCCGGAATAGGGATCCTTAATCAGGAGTTATGGATCAGGGCTGAACTCCTAAATCTTTTGAAATCACATGCAAATTGTGGGCATATAGCATAAACCTTGGTTCAGGATATAGGCGCGGGTTGGTGAGGGGCTGCGGGGAGAGACATCCTGAGTTACCCAGCCCCTTATCACTGAAGTAACATGGGCAGAGAACCTCTGAATCTTAGCATTCCCATCTGTAAATGGAGAGGAAAGAAATACTGTAGGGTAGGTGCCTAGTACCCGTTCAGAGAAAGCCTCGGAAAAATGCTAGCTATTATTTGACTATTATGGGCAGCCTTTAGCATTCTGTACATTTAACACATTGTGCATGTGTGTTAAAATTCATATAACATAAAATTCACCATTTTAGCTATTTTAATGTATACAATTCTGGGAATTCCCTGGCGGTCCAGTGGTTAAGACTCGGCGCTTTCACTGCGGAGGGCCCGGGTTCAATCCCTGGTTGGGGAAATAAGATCCCGCAAGACGTGCGGCCAAAAAAATAAATAAATAAACAATAAAAAAATAAAGTATACAGTTCAGTGGCATTTAGTCCATTCACAATGTTGTGCAACCGTCCTATTATCTATCTAATTCCAGAACATTCCATCATCCCAAAAGGAAACCTTGTCCCCATTAAGCAGTCACTCCTCTGTTCCTTCCCTCCCTCATGCAAAACACTAATCGGCTTTCTGTCTCTATAAACTAACCTATTCTGGAGATTTCATATAAATGGAATTATACAACGTGTGGCCTTCTTCTGGCTTCTTTCACTTAGCTTGATGTTTTCAAAGTTCATCTGTGTTGTAGTGTGTGTATTTCATTCCTTTTTAAGGTTGAATAATATTCTACTTTTCCCCAGGAGCTGCACTATTCTGCAATTTCACATTCCCATTGGCAAAGCTTAAGAGTTCTCATTTCTCCAGATCCTCACCAACCTTGTTTTCCTTTTTTTTGTTGTTGTTATAGCCATCCTAGTGGTGATGAAGTGCTATTTCATTGTGGTTTTGATTTTCATTTCCTTAATGATTTGTGTGTTGAGTATATTTTCATGTATGTTTTGGCCATTTGTATTCTTCTTTGGAGAAATGTCTATTCAAGGTCTTTGCCTGTTTTGATTTGGGTTGTCTCTCAAGTTGTAGGAATCTTGTGGGAGGAGCAGGGAGTTGTAGGAGCCTTTATAGATTCTGGATCTAGACTTTTATCAGATATATGATTTGCAAATATTTTTCCCATTCGTGGGTTGTCTTTTCACTCTCCTGATAGTGTCCTTTGATGCACAAAATTTTTAATTTTGATGAAGTCCAATTTATCTATTTTCTTCTTCTGTTGCCTGTGCTTTTGGTGTCCTAAGAAACCATTGCCAAATCAAAAGTCATGATGATTTATCCCGATTTTTTCTTCTAAGAGTTTTATAGTTTTAGCTCTTACATTTAAGACTTTGATGATTTAATTTTTGTATCTGGTATGATGTAGGGGTACAACTTCAGACTTTTGCATGGAGATATCCAGCTGTTCCAGCACCATTTATTGAAGAGACTATTCTTTCCTCCATTGAATGGACTTGGCTCCCTTGTCAAAAATCAATTGGCTGGGACTTCCCTGGTGCTCCAATGCATAAGACTCCATGCTCCCAGTGCAGGCAGCCCAAGTTCAATCCCTAGTCAGGGAACCCGCATGCATGCTGCAACTAAGACCCAGTGCAGCCATAATAAATAAATATTTTTAAAAAAAAAATCAATTGGCCGTTGATGTATAGATTTCTGGACTCTCAGTCTACTCCACTGATTTCTATGTCTTTATGCCAGTACCACATTGTTTTGATTACTGTAGCTTTGTAGTCAGGTTTGAAATCGAGAAGTGTGAATCCTCCAACTTTGTTCTTTTCCAAGATTGTTTTGGTATGTGGGGTCTCTTGCAATTCCATATGAAGTTCAGGGTTACCTTTTCCATTTCTGCAAATAAAGGCTGGGTTTTTGTTTTGTCTTGTTTTGGGATTTTGATAAGGATTGCATTGGATCCCTATATTTCTTTGGGGAGTATTGTCATCTTAATAATATTGTCTTCCAATACATGAATGCAGGACACCTTCCCATTTATTTATGTTGCCTTTAATTTCTTTCAGCCATGTTTGTCAGATTTCAGTGCATGAGACTTTTCTCTCCTTGCTCAAATTCATTTATACGTATTGTATTCTTTTTGATGCTATTGCAAAGGGAACTGCTTTCTTAATTTCCTTTTCAGATCGTTCATTGCTAGTGTAAAAAATATAGCTGATTTTTGTGTGTTGCTCTTGTATCTGCAACTCTGCAGAAATTATTTATTAGCTCTAAAAGGTTTTTTTTTTTAATTTATTTTTTGGCTGCGTTGGGTCTTCGTTGTGCGTGTTTCTCTAGTTGCAGTGAGCGGGGGTCTGAGAGGTTTTTTTGTGTGGATTCTTTAGCATTTTCTATGTATAAGATCATGTTATCTGCAGATAAAGATAGTCTTATCTGCCTTTACAACTTAACTGCCTTTTATTTGTTTTTCTAGCTTAATTGCTCCGGATAGAACTTCCCCTAGATTTTTGAATAGAAGAGGCAAAGGCAGCACCATTTTTTGCTCCCGATGTTAGAAGGAAAGCTTTCACTCTTTCACCATTGAGTGCGATATATGCTGAGGGCTTTTCTTAAATACCCAAGCCAGTGTTTCTTTTCTAAAAAAAACTTATTGAAATATAGTTGATTTACAATGTTGCGTTAATTTCTGCTGTACAGCACAGTGATTCAGTTATACATATATAATATATACATTCTTTTTCATATTCTTTTCCATTATGGCTTATCACAGGATATTGAATATAGTTCCTTGTGCTATACAGTAGGACCTTGTTGTTTATCCATCCTATATATAGTAGTTTGCATCTGCTAATCCCAAATTCGCAATCCTTCCTCCCCCACCCCCCCACCCCCGCCTCAAGCCAGTGTTTCTTAAACACCTCCTAAGAGGAGTCTTCTCAAACAGGTGTCCCTCCAGATGTTTGTAAATTTTTATAGTGCAATAAAACTGTTTTTAGCCAATCACATTGAAAACTGCTGAAATTTTTTTGGGTGCTCCCACTGTAGATCCCCTTTCTGCTCTTTCCGCCTTTGGAGGCTTTAGCCCAACATTGGCCGCCAGATGGCGGTGGAAGCATCTCGCAGCAGCGCCTGAGACCGGAGCTCGCAGTGATTGCTACTAATTTAGCTGAGATTTCTTTACCATTTATTTTATTTTTTTAATTTATTTTTGGCTGCATTGGGTCTTCCTTGCTGCGTGCGGGCTTTCTCTATTTGCGGAGAGCGGGGGCTACTCTTCGTTGCGGTGGGCGGGCTTCTCAATGCGGTGGATTCTCTTGTTGCGGAGCACAGGCTCCAGGCGTGCGGGCTTCAGTAGTTGTGGCACACAGGCTCAGTAGTTGTGGCTTGCGGGCTCTAGAGCGCAGGCTCAGTAGTTGCGGCGCATGGGCTTAGTTGCTCCGCGGCATGTGGGATCTTCCCGGACCAGGGCTCGAACCTGTGTCCCCTACATTGGCAGGCGGATTCTTAACCACTGCACCACCAGGGAAGTCCCCTCAATTTAATTTTTTTTTTTTTTTTTTCTTTTTTTGGCTGCACTGGGTCTTTGTTGCTGCGTGTGGGCTTTCTCTAGTTGCAGCAAGCGGGGGCTACTCTTCATTGCTGTGCGCGGGCTTCTCATTGTAGTGGCTTCTCTTGTTGCGGAGCACAGGCTCTAGGCGCGCGGGCTTCAGTAGTTTGTAGCACACAGGCTCAGTAGTTGTGGCTCACGGGCTCTAGAACGCAGGCTCAGTAGTTGTGGCGCACAGGCTTAGTTGCTCCACAGCATGTGGGATCTTCCCGGACCAGGGCTTGAACCCGTGTCCCCTGCATTGGCAGGCAGATTCTTAACCACTGCGCCACTAGGGAAGCCCTCAATTTAATTTTATTCTTCATTATTTTGTCTTATAACAAGGAAGAGTTATTTATTTATTTGCTTATTTATTTATTTATTGAATATTCACATCATCATTTTTATATATTACTGGATGTTCCTGCGTAGAACATAAGTGATTTTTATAAATTTCTTTGATTGTTTCATCACTTACAATTGGTGTTTAGCGTTCACAGTTAGACTAAATCTGATTTTTTGGACTTATTAATTATTGCTTGCTTTTTAGAAACCAGTAACAATGTTTGCATCCAAAAGCATGATTGTCAAACAGGATTAGTGAAATTGAGGCATTTACAGCTTCAGATAATCAAATTTACAAAATGGCTTTATTATATATGAATCCAAGGATTTTTTGGTGACCTTTTCAGAATTCTGATTAAACTAAACGAAGATTCCCATTTTGGTTCTTTCCACTTAGTGTATATTTATTATTTTCTAATGAAGAACATCCTTAAGCATGAAGATGACATAATATTTTGAACAAAATCAATTTTCTACAGCCATTAAGATCTACAGTCCCCTAAGTGTTAAGCTGTATTAAATACCTTAATCTATACAAATGTTCATTTTTCCACAGAATTCAACAACTTTTTCAATAAAGCTGAAAACTCAGAATCACAAGGCAAATTCAGTTGTCAAAAATAATAAGAGCAATTTTATAGTGCTTTCTACACGCCAGGCCCTGTTCTAAACACTTTACATTTAATCACTCATTTAATCCTCAGTATAGCCTTAATGGGTGCGTACTATGATCTTCATTTTAGAAACGAGAAAACTGAGGTTCAGAGAGGTGCACTCACTTCCCCAACATCACACAGCTGTTAGGGGATTAAAAAAAAAATAGTTCATCTTTAATTAGGCAACATATGAGGGTTATCTGAAATGTTAATGCGTGTACCCCAGTGATTCTCATCTGCAACCTAAGTGTCTTATTCACATTGAAAAGTGATCAAATGAAGCAATAATGACAAGTAAGGCTGCTGGAATCTTCCTACAGAATGTCTGTCTCAAACAGAAAAAGCTTGGACCCTTTAAAATGTCCACGAATGCAAAACAAGAAACAAAGTTCTTTTATGTGATAAATTGCAACCATATCAGATTTGTTGCTTGTTTTGTTATTTAACCAACACTGACATCAGTTTGCTAAGTGCCAGGCATTGTCCCTGGACAGCAGTTCTTAAACCTTTTGGTCCTGAGACCAAAAATCACTTTACACTCTTAAAAATCACTGAGAACATTTAAGTGCTTTGGTTTATGTGGGTTATGTCTATCCATATTTATAGAATTAGAAATTATGACAGAAAATTAACAAAATATTCATTCATTCACTTAAGAATAACAATAGTTAACCTACTGCATGTCAACATATGTCTCTGTTTACTCTCAGGTGCTTCTGCCTCAAGTGGCTTTTAAAAAGTAAGTTTAGGGGGGCTTCCCTGGTGGCGCCGTGGTTGAGAGTCTGCCTGCCAATGCAGGGGACACGGGTTCGAGCCCTGGTCTGGGAAGATCCCACATGCCGCGGAACGGCTGGGCCCCTGAGCCACAATTACTGAGCCTGCGCGTCTGGAGCCTATGCTCCGCAGCAAGAGAGGCCGCGATGGTGAGAGGCCTGCGCACCGCGATGAAGAGTGTCCCCACTTGCCGCAACTGGAGAAGGCTCTTGCACGGAAACGAAAACCCAACACAGCCATAAATAAATAAATTAATTAATTAATTAAAAAAAAAAAAAACGGCCTTCCCTGGTGGCGCAGTGGTTACGAATCCGCCTGCCAACGCAGGGGACACGGGTTCGAGCTCTGGTCCGGGAAGATCCCACATGCCGCGGAGCAACTAAGCCCGTGCGCCACAACTACTGAGCCTGCGCTCTAGAGCCCGCGAGCCACAACTACTGAGCCCACGTGCCACAACTACTGAAGCCCGCGCACCCTAAAGCCCGTGCTCCACAGTAAGAGAAGCCACCGCAATGAGAAGCTTGCGCACCGCAACGAAGAGTAGTCCCCGCTCACCGCAACTAGAGAAAGCCGGCGCGCAGCAATGAAGACCCAACACAGCCAAAAATAAAATTTAAAAAAAAAGTAAGTTTAGGGACTTCCCCGGTGGTCCAGTGGTAAAGAATCCGCCTTCCAATGCAGGGGACGCGGGTTGCATCCCTGGTCGGGGAACTACGATCCCACGTGCCACGGGGCAACTCAGTCCGCGCACCGCAACTACTGAGCTCGCATGCCTCAATGAGAGAGCCTGTGTGCTGCAAACTACAGAGCCCACGTGCTCTGGAGCCCGCGCGCTGCAACAAAAGATCCCATGTACCTCAAAGAAGATCCGCTTGCAGCAACTAAGACCCGACACAGCTAAAAAAAAAAGTAAGTTTATACTGTATAGCACAGATAACTATATTCAATATCCTATGAGAAACCATAATGGAAAAGAATATTTTACAAAAAGAATATATATATGTATAACTGAATCACTTTGCTGTATAGCAGTAATTAACACAACATTGTAAATCAACTATACTTCAATAAATATACATATATAAATAAAATTTTAAAAAAGAAATAAAAAGTGAGTTTACCTCTCTGAGCCTGTTTCCTCAGGAGGGCCTCTGCCTTTTTTATCTCATAACAATGGCTATGTCAATAAAAAAAAATGTTGCCTGCCATATCGGTAAATAAAGGATGCTGCAGCCATCAAGCCGTTACATTACAGCCGCCCTAATGGTGAGCCCTGAGGGATCTCAAGATAGAAACAGGATGCCAGCCATCAAGCAGTCTACTGCTGCCGCCACCCCACGCCCCACCCCCCTGACGGTGCACCCAGAGGAGACTCAGGATGAGAAAGCACAGGATACTGGCCCCAGATAGCTGAGGTGCATATCAAAGGAATGATTTCAATGAGCCCAGACTCTTGCATCTTCCCATACATAGAAAAGTGTGGGAGTTCCCTGGTGGCCTAATGGTTAGGATTCTGGGCTTTTACTGCCGTGGGCCAGGTTCAATCCCTGGTTGGGGATCTGAGATCCTGCAAGCCAGCATGGCTGGGCAAAACAAAAACAAAAACAAGGCACTAAATTCCTTAACTTGAGGTATCTGGGTTTCTTTCTTTCTTTTTTTTTTAAGATTTTTTTTGATGTGGACCATTTTTAAAGTCTTCATTGAATTTGTTACAATATTGCTTCAGCTTTATGTTTTGGTTTTTTGGCCACAAGCCATGTGGGATCTTAGCTCCCTGACCAGGGATCGAACCCGCACCCCCTGCATTGGAAGGCAAAGTTGTTACCGAGTCCAAGCTCGCTCTGCTCGCCCCACGACAGGCCAATAAATCGGAGACGAGGTGTTGAGGCAAAGAATAACAACTTAATTCAGAAAGCTGGCAGACTGAGAAGGTGGCAGACTAGTGTCTCAAAATAACCATCTTATTGGGGTCTGAATGCCAGTTTCTTTTATAGAACAGAGATGGGGAGGGGGTGAGGAAGTAAAGTAAAAAGGCCATTCATTTGGCCTGGCTCGGCCAGCCTGGGGAGGGGATGTATTAATTTCTTTCCTGCAGCCACTCACAGGTGGGCAGGGTCAGGTTGTCTCCCTGTGAGCTGAACAAAGGCACTTTAGTCTAACATTCAGGCAGAGGGGCCGGGTTCCCTGAGGCAGGCCATTATGTATGATTACAATAACAAAAGCAACCAAAAGCAAAGGTCAAAGTCAAAGAAACAGATCCAATGTGGAGTCAAAATTGACTCTTCCCTGTTACAGAGTCTTAACTACTGGACTTCCAGGGAAGTCCCTGGTTTTCTTTAATTAACAGTAATCTTTTGATGTTCTGACTCCCTGGTCTTCAGTTGCAAAAACTCCTATATATCCTGGCTCCCCCCACCCCCTTGCCTCTTCAGAGCAGTATCTTAGAACGATCTAAGATGCTGTGTCTCTGGCTTAAGTCCCCAGTTTTGTCTGCCAAATAAAACATAATTCTCAACTTTTAGTTTGCGTATTTTTTTCCCCAGGCAACAGCTACTTACCCCTTCCTGATCATTCCCTTAGGATTCAAATCTAAGATAAAAATCTGGCCTAGGTCTTCATTTGGGACCAAGTCACCGGCCAGCAACCCAACTGGCTACTAGAGTCAGGGATTCTCCCTGGATGCAGTCAGCTCTGGCCATCCCGAGATACACGGAAGCCAAGAAGCTTTTGACTGCAAGTCACACACACACACACACACACACACACACACACACACACACACAAATACAACTGCAAATAACAAAAGATAAAGGACCTGACAAAAGTGACTTACATGGGTTTTTGTTTTGGCTTTTTTTTTTTTAACAAAACAATCCAGAAATCAGACATTTCCCAGTTGGAGGAGCTGGGTCTTCTCTTCGTGCTTTGCCACTTTCAGTGTGCGGGCCTTGGCACTCTTGGCCAAGAAATGGCTGCAGCAGCTCCAAGCATCACACTTGCAGGTAATCCCAGACAAAGCAGGTAGAGAAGAAAAGAAGAGGTAGCCCTTCTGCAGTGTTTCATCGAGGGAAGACAGCTTTCCCAGAGGCCTCCAGGCAAATTTCCCCCTGTGTCCCCTTGGCCTGTGGCCTTCCCTTGAGCAACGACTGACAAAAGGGAATGAGGGGGTGTGGCATTGGTTGGCTGCTGCCCCCAAAATCAGAATTCTAGTCCCAAAGTTGATGGCTGCCGGACAGGCCACAGACAGAGTCTGCCCAATAGTCCCACAGGGTCTCCCTCCAACAAACTGGATCAGAGGTCAGGTGGCAGACCCCAGGTTACACACCAAGCAGATAACAGAGGCAGGTTTGAAGCCAGATCTGCAACCAGTTATACCTGGTCCTGCAGGGGCGGCTCTGGGTGTAGAAACACCCCTTCTGGGTCAAACTGGAGGCCAGGAGAAGGGTCCAGGCAGGAGACAAGCTCTGAGCTGAAGCCAAGAAGAGACAGGGCAGAGTCTGGGGAAAGAGGACAGGGCTGGGGACTCATGGGCTTTGGGGGAAGGGGTACAGTGCTGAGGGGTCTGGCCTAGTGACTGGAATATACTAGGGGGCTGTCCCCAAGATGCGGCAGCGGGGGAGGCACGGCTTAGTGGGGGAAGATGCTAAGCTCAGTTTGTGAGGTAGTGGAAAAATCTCTCCCGTCAGAGAAACCGCCAGGACACTGGGGGCTTGGATTTCTGGGCCCTTGAAAATGAAATGGGCTGAACGCGGGGATTCCTGGTTAAGGCCCTAGAGTCCCTGAGTTGCATCATTGGAGATGACACCTAATGGCTTGTTCTTTGGCATTTTATTTCAAAATTGCAGCTAGGAAAAAAAATCAACGGCAGCACCGGTTGATCCGGCCTGAAAACGGAGATGCAGAGCCCGAGTCAAGGTGTATCCTTGACCCAACAACACGGAGCAGCGGGGAGTCCTGGTCCCCAAGGCCTGAGTGGCAGGGCTAGGGGCCAAGACGCCTGGGTCGGGCCCTTATGGCTTTGGGAGTGTAACGTGGGGGCACCGGAAACCCAGGCGTCCCGGCCCGCCGCCTTTTATTTCATATTGCACTTCAGGTGAATCACTGGTACGGAGGCGAAGGTCCAACAGGGACTGGATGCTACAGGTCGGTGGATCCGTGGAGCGGTCTGGCACAGCCCGCAGCATCACACAGGTAACATCCACTCGTGGGCTTTTGTTCCATACTGCGGGATAACAGAGGCGGAGGTGAGAGGAAGCCACACTACAACTCCCAGCAGGCCCTGCGGCGTCCCAGGCTGAGTGCTGGCGAAGTTGCGCCCCAGGACCTCATGGGAAGTGTAGTCCACTTCCCAGAAGCCCACCAACAATCACGGGGAGGGGGAGACGTGGCAAGGATGGCGCAGAGGCTCACGGGAGATGTAGTTCTGCAAAGAAGAGCTCTTGTAAGACCCTGAGGGCTCTGGGAAAAAGTCGTTTTCAGCTGAGTCAAGAGGTGTAGTTCTAGGTCCGGATGCACAGGAGTTTACAGACGCTCACAGGAGTGCCAGGAAAGGCAAGATACCTCGGTCCAGACGAATGAAGATACCTCCAGAGGCTTATGAGAGGAAACATTCCTAGGCCACAGAGGGGGCCACGGTCCACAGGCTTGTAGGAGCAAGATTTTTCAGGCCAGAGGAGTAGCCCAGGGCTCCTAGGGATCCTTGAGGATCCGACCTCAGTGGCCAGAAGGCTGGCTTAAGGTCCCAGAAGGGGACCTTGAGGTCCCAGAAGCTCATGGGATGGGGATTTCTCAAGCCAGGGCTCCAGAGGCGCACAGAAAAGGATCATTTAGCCCCAAGAAGTGTGTTAGGCCACAGAGGCCCAAGGAAAGCAAACTCAATCCCGGGCCCAGAGGCTGATGGGAGGAGCCATTATCAGCCTGTGGGACTATGGGGGAGGGGGAGGGGAGCATCAGTCCAGAGGCTCACGGGACATGAATTTCTCTGCGGAACAAGCATCCAGCCCATTTCCCAGCAAGTGCACCTCACCTGGATCGCCTTCAGCTCCTTGTGGAAGCGGAGGATAAGCTCAGGCCCGTTTTCCATGGTGGGAATGTGGAGGTGCTGGGGAAGAAAGGGCCGTGAGGAGGCGCCCCTCCCCCTTCTTCTCTCTCATGGCCAAAGGCAGCCCTTCCTCACCTTGCCTTGGTACAGGATTCGGTGCACAGGGCAGACCTGGCAAGCGGTGCCTGAACCAAAGACCTCTCGAACCCGGCCGTCCTCCAGCGCCTGCAGGAACTCCTTCATGGTGATCTTACGCTCTGCCACCCGGAACTCACCCTGCGAGGCAAGACACAGATACGTCTGCGCCCGGTGGGCTGCCCTGCTGCAGAGCCCTGTCGCTCCCTCTGTAAGGACAGTGAGAACGACAGAGTCCCCCCGCTCCGCCCCGTCCCCCCGAGGGGTGGGGGGCGGGGGAGGGAAGACATGCCATTGTGCCCCAGCCCCCGCCCCCGACCGCCCCTCCCATACTCTGGCCCCCCAACCTAGCAGTACCCCAGCACTCCGGCCACCCAAAGACACCGTGCCCTCACCCAGGTCCGAGCCAGGTCCAGCAGACTCTGTCGAACTACTCCAGGCAGGATGACACCGTCCAGTGGGGGGGTCACCAGTTCCAGCGCTGGGTCAGGTGTGCGAGATGGGGGCGTTACCTCACACCCTCAGGCACACCCTCCCACCCTCTTAGGAGCCACCCCACCCACCCCTAACCCCTGAGACCTGCAATCCACTAAGCGTTCTGCTCCCACCCACTTCTGCCAGGGCTGGGCTTGGGTCATGGGTGGGCTCACCCCCATCCTCGTGGGTCCAGAAGACGAAGATGTTCATGGTGCCCACCTCAGTGAGCTGGTGGTCAGGCCCGTACAGCCACAGGACCTGTTCGCACCCCTTCTTTTGGGCCTCCTGCTGCACAAACACGGTGGGCCCGTAATTCCTGGTGGACGGCAACACGGTGGACCAGGGTGAGGCACTCCCATCCTCCCCCAGCGTGGCCGACATGGGTCCTTCCCGACCAGGGCTGACCCTGCTCCTCCCCCACTCACAGCCCTTCCGTGGCTCCCTAGTGGCCCCAGGACAGAACCCCTGGCCGGTAGCCTGGGGTCAAGGCTCTCAATCACCCCTCCTCCATCTCTCCCCTCTCCAGATCACAAGTGCACCACTGTTCCCTCTGCAGATCACCCTCCTCACCCAGTTCCTCAACTGACCAAATCCCCCAATGTCCCTCAAAACCACCTGTGATGTCACCTCCTCTGAGAGGCGTTACTGAACCTCCAGGATGGGTTTCAGGCCTTCTCTGGGCTCTCCCAGTAAACTGGGCCACCTCTGTGTTTTCCCATATCGCCCTGTTTTAACACTCACTGTCTCTCACCCAGAGCGGACCTCACCCCTTGCCTGTTCACAAGCCTCCCATGGCTCCCCACTGCCTCTGGGACAAGATCCCAGCCTTTCAGTCCAGTGTTCAGGGCTGGGCCTGGTCTGGGACTACCTGTTAAGCCTTTTGCAAAAACCAGACTCATTTTTCCTTCCCTGACTCTGCCCCTCCTCCCTGCCCCCACACATGTGTTCTGAGGATTAGAAATTGTTTACCATTTTTGTATCCAGGAAACCATCTCCTCTGTACCCATCAGACCTCTTCTGTGAAGACTTTCACAATGTCCCGGTCACCTCCACCAGAGCACATGCTGCCCCAGATACTGGGGCTCCCACCAGCCTGGGAGTCCCTGGAGGGCAGGGCCCGGATCTGATTCATCTGGGTCCCCCAGCTTCACCCAGCACAGGGCCTGGCCCTCAGGAGACCTCACAAGATGTATTTTGAAAGGACCCAAATGAACTCCCAGCTGGGGCCACACTTGCTGTCCCAACACACCCTTACGCCGCCCTCTGCCTTATCCCCATCCTAAGTCTCCTTGCCCTGCTGAGCCAAGGACCCTGGAAAGACAGATGTACACAGAAAGTCCACACACAGGGTGACGGGCGCTGGAGCCCCAGGGAATTATGGGAGCTGGCGGAGCCTGGGTTTTCAGGGGAGGCTACCTGGAGGAGAGACCAGTGAGCTAAGTGTAAACTTCATTTCTGGAGACTTCCCTGAGGGCCAGTCCGAGTCTCTCCACTTACCTCCACCCAAACCCTTCCAGTCTCTGGGCCGATTTGTCCAGCACTTAGCACACACCCTGGTACCCGCCCCTCCATCCCCGCACCACGGTGCCAATGACAGTACACCCCAACATGCAAGCACAGCGATCCCCAGCCACGTGAAACAGGACGAGAAGGCCGGTGGACATCCAAAGACACACCTGTGTCTCTGACACCCAGTGCCCCAGACCCGCAGGCGGGGGGCGAGGGACTACTTACCCCCCCAGCTTGCAGTCACCGACCCCACCCACCCAGGCCCGGATGAATGATGGGTCGGCCAGGAGAGAGACGGGACTCAAGGCATCTCCAGGGAAGTACGCGCCCACCGGGCAGAGAATGACGAACAGGAGGGCTCGCGTGGGCTTGCCGACACCTAGCGAGGGCTGAGATGGGCAGAAGCGGGCATCAGGGATCCAGAAGTCCAGGCCCCCGGCCGCTCCCCTGACCCACGTCTGGGTCCCCAGCCCTCCCCTTCAGGAATGCACCCCTCCCCCAAGCGTGGCTCCCCACCCCACCCCCAGCCCTGGGAGCCAGCCCACCTCGTTCCCAATTAACACAGGCCGCACATAGAGGCTGGTGCCGGAGCTGTCGGGAACCCAGGCCTTGTCCACTTCCACCAGCCGGCGGATGCACTGGAGCAACTCGACCTTGTCAAAACTCTGGGCGGGATGAAGACGAGTCAGGGGGCCCTCGCGACCCTGGACCCAGCCCGCCGCTCCCCCTCCCACCCGCTCACCGGCAGGCAGAGGCGCAGGGCCGAGCGCAGCATCCGGTCCATGTTGAGCCAAGGTCGGAAGAGGCGCACGCACTGGTCCCTGCCTTTGAACGCCTTCATGCCTTCAAAGAGCTGCAGGGACAGGCAGGCGGGCGATCAGGGCTCGGGGACCAGCTCAGCCAGCCAGGGACAGAGGCCGATACACAGGGATACAGACACAGAAAAAGGCAGAGAGCGGCGGAAGAGACTAACCTACTAGCACAGAGAGGGGGGGAAGAAAAGAGAGAGAAAAGAACCAGAAAGACCAAGAGAGGAGAGAGCAAAGGGCAGAGGCCAGAGAAAGCAGAACAGAGAGACCCAGAGCAGGGAGAATGCTTTGCTTAAACCCTTCCCATGTTATTAGGACTATTTCTCAGGAATGAGGATGATGTGGAAGTTACTTTCTTTTTAAAATTAATTAATTATTATTATTATTATTATTTTGGCCGCACCACAGGGCTTGTGGGAATCTTAGTTCCCCCACCAGGGATTGAACCCAGGCCCTCAACAGTGACAGCATGGAGTCTTTTTTTTTTTTTTTTTTTTAATATTTATTTATTTGGCTGCACTGGGTCTTAGTTGTGGCACACAGGATATTTGTTGCAGCATGCGGGATCTTTAGTTGCGGCATGCGGGATCTAGTTTGCTGACCAGGGATCGAACCCGTGCCCCCTGCATTGGGACCGGGGAGTCTTAACCACTGGACCACCAGGGAGATCCCAGAAGTTACATTTTTAAAGAGCCTTTGTGGGGATTCAACATCACTAGTGATGCTCAACATCACTAATTATTAGAGAAATGCAAATCAAAACTACAGTGAGGTACCACCTCACACTGGTCAGAACGGCCATCATTAAAAAGTCTACAAATAACCAGTGCCAGAGAGGGCGTGGAGAAAAGGGAACCCTCCTACACTGTTGGTGGGAATGTAAATTGGTGCAGCCACTATGGAAAACAGTATGGAAGTTCCTCAAAAAACTAAAAATAGAGTTACCATATCATCCAGCTATCCAGACAAAATTTTAATTTGAAAAGATACATGCACCCCTATGTTCATAGCAGCACTGTTTACAATAATCAAGACATGGAAGCAACCTAAATGTGCATCAACAAATGAATGGATAAAGAAGATGTGGTATATATATATAATGGAATATTACTCAGCCATAAAAAAGAATGAAATAATGCCATTTGCAGCTACATGGATAGACCTAGATAGTATCATACTAAGTAAGCCAGAAAGAGAAAGACAAATACCATATGGTATAATTTATACATGGAATCTAAAATATGACACAAATGAACTTATCTACAAAACAGAAACAGACTCACAGACATAGAGAACAGACTTGTGATTGCCAGGGGGAGGGGGAGTGGGGGAGGGATGGATTGAGAGTTTGGGATTAGCAGATGCAAATATTATATATAAGAATGGATTAAAAAAAAAAAAGAATGGATAAACAACAAGGTCCTACTGTATAGCACAGGGAACCATATTCAATACCCTGTAATAAACCATAACGGAAAAGAATCTGGAAAACATATATATATACATATATACATTTAATATATAACTGAATCACTTTGCTGTACACAAGAAACTAACACAGCATTGTAAATCAGCTATACTTCAATAAAATTTTAAAAAATACCATGTCCAGGAATTCCCTGGCGGTCCAGTGGTTAGGACTCCACGCTCTCACTGCCGAGGCCCTGGGTTCAATCCCTGGTTGGGGAACTAAAATCCTACAAGCCACGTGGTGCGGCCAAACAACAACAAACAACAACAACAGCCAGGATTTGCTTCCAAATCATACAGAAAGGGTAAAGTGTTAGCGAAGTCCAGATGAAAGAAGATTGTGACCAACCAGGGCTAACTGATGAAGCAGGGGTTTGGGGGGATGGCGGAATTATTATTATACCTTTATGTTTTGAAATTTCTCATAATAAAAACTTTTTAAAAGAATAATTAAAAAAAGTTGGTCCCCACCCCCACGCTATTGTTCTCAGGAGAAAGCCCAAAACCTCCCCTTGGCCTTCCAGGCCCCACAAGGTCTGGCCTCTCTCATCCCCAGCCTCCTATACTCAACGACTACCGCTGCCTGCTGGGTCTCTGTTGCTGCCACCATGATGCAGCCTCACTCCCAGACAGGTCAGGGCACCCTGATTCCTCCCGCATGGTTTCATTTTGCTTCTTTCATGTCTGTTTCACTAGAGACCCGAAGTGCCAGGGACAGGGACCAGACCTGAAGTGTCGCTAGAGAACCACCACTCCCAACCCCACTATGCCCAGGGCAGTGCTGGGCTCATAGTAGGCTTCTGTTGACTGAATGAATAGATGAATGAATAAAGAATGCAAAATAGGGCTTCCCTGGTGGCGCAGTGGTTGAGAATCTGCCTGCCAATGCAGGGGACATGGGTTCGAGCCATGGTCTGGGAAGATCCCACATGCCACGGAGCAACTAGGCCCGTGAGCCACAATTACTGAGCCTGCGCGTCTGGAGCCTGTGCTCCGCAACAAGAGAGGCCGCGATAGTGAGAGGCCCGCGCACCACGATGAAGAGTGGCCCCCACTTGCCGCAACTAGAGAAAGCCCTCGCACAGAAATGAAGACCCAACACAGCCATAAATAAATAGATAAATAATAAAGAATGAGGATTAAAAAAAATTTTTTTTAATTAAAAAAAAAAAGAATGCAAAATAAACGAGAATAGTCGGAATATTTTGGAAAAAATTTTAAAATAAGGGCAAGAGGTAGGAGGGGGAAGTAGCCTTATCAGATATTAAAACAGCTTATACACCTACAACACTTAAAACAAAGTGACACTGATATATGAATTGACAGATTGAACAATGGAAGAGACTAGAAAGTGCATTAGAGTGTAACTGAATCACTTTGCTGTACACCTGAAACCAACACAACATTGTAAACCAACTATATTTCAATAAAAATTTTAAAAACATGATTAATTCAGTTAAATGGTGCTGAACAACCAAATATCCATCTCTGGAAAAAACAAAAATTAAGTTGGATCCCTATCTCATACTTCACATCAGGAAAAATTCCAGGTGGATTAAAGGTTTAAATGAAAAGAAATTTTTTAAACCATAAAAGTAACAGAAGAAAACAAAAGATGACCGTTTTATACTTCGAATTGGGGATGGTGTTCTAAATAAGACAAATCACAGAAACCAAAAAGAAAAGATTGATACATCTCACTGCACAAAAATAAAACGAACTGGGCAGAGACTTTCAACACATATCACAAATGATTTAGCTAATATACAAAGTACTCCTACAAATAAACAAATATTGAAACACACCCTGATAGAAAAATAAGCCAAGAAAATGGACAGTTCACAGAAAGGAACTAAAAATGGCTCTTATGCTTGTGAAAAGATGGTCAACTTCATAATTAGGGGGAAAATGCAAGTTAAAATTACTTTGAGGTAACTTTAAAACCACTTAGGAGATTGGAAGAGATCTAAAATTTGACAAGGGTCACCCAGGGTATGGGGAAAACTGGGCCGGCTGGTTAAGTGTGGAAATCGACACAACTTCTGTAGAGGTGACTATGATTCAACATCTGTCACAATTACAAGCACACACACCCTTTGAGCCAACAGTTGCAGAAACTGAGAGGAGAGACACACTTGCTCTTAAGGAAGTGAGGTGTTTCCTGGTTCATTGTAATGCTGTTTATAATAGCACAAGACTGGAAACAACCTAAGTGTCCAACGATAGGGGACTGCCTAAACAAGGCGTTGTTAGGATGGAATACTACACAGCAGCAAAAAGGAGGAAAAAGCTCTTCAAGGGCTGCTCAAGAATCCCCAGGCTACATTAACAGAAGGAGGCAGGATGCCAAAGAGTGAGCGTACCATATGCTGACTTTTATGGGGGAAGAATGGAGTGAGACAGTTATACACATCCGTGTTGCCATCCGGAAAGCAGAACTCTGGAAGGACCCAGGAACTGGAACTGAGTGGGGGGCTGCTTCAGGGAGGGCAGTGAGGTGGCTGGGGGGCTGGGGAGGTATATTTGTTCCCTCTTTTTTTGAACTGTGTAAATATATGAATATATGATCCCTTTTTCAAAAGAGGTGTTTTTGATTGAAAAACACTCCAAGTAAAATTAAAAGTTTAAAAATACGGGGAGGAACTCCCTGGCGGTCCAGTGGTTAGGACTCGGCGCTTTCGTTGCTGGGGCCCCGGGTTCGATCCCTGGTCGGGGAACTAAGATCCTGCAAGCCGCGTGGCCAAATAAATAAATAAATAGATAGATAGATAAATAGATAAATAAATAAAAATAAAAATACGGGGAGATAAGGACAGAAGGCAGATTAATGGTTGGCAGGTGCTGGGGTCAGGGGCTTGGGGAGTGACTCCTTGATGGGTGTGGGGTTTCTGTTTTGGGTGATGAAAAAGCTCTGGAATTAGAGAGTGGAAATGCTCTCTGCCCAACATGGGGAATGTACTAAATGCCACTGAACTGTAGACTTTCAAATGGTTAAAATGGTACATTTTATGTTATCTGTATTATTATGTATGTGCATTATTACCACGATAATAAAAAATAACAACACAAGTGGTTGGGTGTTATTCTACACAGTCCCCAGAGTCAGGATGACATGAGGATGTAATTTCCTGTGCCCTCAGCTGGCCTCAGGTCCCCAGGCGTCCTGTGTGAGAGGCATCACAAAGAACGTTATGTTTTGGATGCCAGGGCCTTAGTTCAACCCATTCATCGGCACTCACTCTACTAAAGTAAAAGTACTGGGCCCCCAGCCGGAGAACATCCTGGTGTGTTGGGCTGAAAAGGGAGGTAAACAAATGGTGGTCTCCAAAAGCCACCTTCCTGGGGGGATCTGTGGACATGTCCTGACTGTCCGTCCTTCGCATCTAACTGCTCTCCAAGCTGGGTCTCCTCTGCATCGAACTGATCGGTTCTAGTCAAATGTCCCAAGTAGGTGGGAAAAAGAAAACTGTCAAAATTATGAAAGGAAAAGAAAAAAAAGGAAAACATCCCTAATGTCACAGAACCAAATGCCCTAAGGGACAAAACCTGCAAACCAGCTAGTAGAACTGCAACGTGTTCATTCAAATTTTGTCACAATTAAAGCTTCCACAGAAAGACCTTGCTTTCGGCCATAGCATGAAGTCTGAAACCAAATGCCTCTGGGTCTCTCCTCACGGGTCCTTCACCAAGTCCTGCAAAGTCGATCCTCCTCCTGTGTCCCCGTATGGGGACAGTCCCGTGGTCTACATGGTCACCTGACTAAACCTCTGGGCACTGTCCTCGGCCCTCCCTGCTCTTCTCTCGCCCAACCGGCCAAATCCCTCGTGTCCCTGAATCTCTCCGCCCCTGAATCTCTTTGCCTCCTGGCCACCCCCCCAGCTCTGGACCGAGCGCATCCACCACATGGCCTGAGAGGGATCTTTCTCTACCTGCTCCATGCCTGTTCGGAGCCCTCCAGGGCTCCCAATACCCTTGACAAGATCCCAGCTCCTCTGTGGTCCTGATGACATCTTCAGCCACCCCTACCAGGCTCCAACCCCATGCTTCCCCCCAGACATGCTGGGCTCTTCTTTGTACTATGTCTGTACTGATGTCTCTTCTCCCTCTAAGAGCCTAAGCTCCCCTCTTTGCAGGAAAGACCCCACTCCCTGTCAAATTAGAGGTAGGGTGGGCATTCCTCCTCTGGTCTCCCACAATGCCTCGGCTGCCTCCATCTGAGCACAGATCCCACTGGGTGGGGTTTTCAAGCGAAGAAGCTGGGTCTGCTCATCTCGGGGAACCCTGCATCACCCAACACGGGGCCTGGAACATGACAAGCCTCAGAAAACGGATGAGGAGTGCACGGAAATGAGAAACACACAAAAAGCAAACCCAGGGAGGTAAACCCAGCAAGAGACACGGCAAGAGGGTAGAGATGCGGACAGAGATGGGGATGGAGGGCAGCCGCCCTGCCACCTGCAGGGAGTAGTGGAGAGCGGAGCAGGCCGGGTGCAGTGTGAGGTTCTGGAAGGGCTGGATTCGGGGCTGGCCCCAGCCCTTCTCCCGGTTCCATTCCACCATCAGCATGTGGTCGGTGAATGTCTTGCCGAACAGCAGGGGCTTGCTGGGGTCAGGCTTCTTATGAGGCTCCTGTGTCATCTCCAGCTGCAGGTCTGCAGCCTGAGAAAAGACAGGTGTCCTGGAATCCAACCACAACCTCCAATCTAAAAAACTAAAAACTTAGCCCCACGAATCCCTGGGGCTAAGACCCAGTGAGAAGAGGGAACTGTAGCCCCAGAGCCTTCTGGGACATGTGGTTTCTTCTCTTTCCCACGGCCTGATGGCAGGCAATTAGGCTACCCCATTGCCACCCACCTTCACCTTTGGACCTTGGACCTTTTGGAGATGCCCAAATCCAGCCCCCAGCCCTTGCCTCCCTCAGACCCAGTGGTCCAGGCTCCCAGCCCCTCTTCCTTGAGATCCAAAAGTATAGTCCCCTCCTGTCACCTTGAAGCTGGATGAGTCATATCTTCTGGGACCACACAGAAGCCAAGGGACAGGGAGAAATTTTCGGGTCCAAATCTGGGGGTGGGGACAGAAGTAAGAAAGGTGGTGAGGCCAGCAGACAGAGAGGGCAGGGGCCCCTGGCACCATCTTTGCCACCTCCTGCACTTGGCAGGTCCCTCTGGCTGGCTCTGTCCCAGGCCCAGTACATTCTAGACAGGGCACGTGGCCCTGGCCAAGTCCCTTCCCCCGTCCTGATCAGCATGTAGCAGGAGGAAATCCCAAAGGAGGCCAAGTCCCCTCCCTACCCCCACGAGGGCCATCCGATAAAGAGCTGAATCAGCTCCCATCCCTTCCTCCATGCTGGGGCAAAGTCAAACACAGGCACCTCCTACCACAGGGAACTTTAGCCCCAGCCCTGAGACCAGATCAGACAGAGGACGACACAGGAAGGTGTGCAGGTACGTGAAGGCCTCCCCGGGGGACCCAAATCCTGAAAAGAGTTAGAGAAGTGATGGGCCTATAGGTCATGCTTCCCCAGGACCCAGGAGCAGGGCCCCCAGGCCCCTCCCCCTTCAGAGCCAGGATTCCAGGCCCCCAGCCTGATCCTCCCTTAGATCCAGGATTCCAGAACCCCAGTCCCTCCTCCCTCAGATTCAGGATCCAGACCCCCAGGCCCTCCTCCCTCAGACCCAGGATCCAGACCCCCAGCCCCTCCTCCCTCAGACCCAGGATCCAGGCCCCCAGCCCCTCCTCCCTCAGACCCAGGATCCAGGCCCCCCGCCCCTCCCCCCTCAGCCCCAGGATCCAGGCCCCCCAGCCCCTCCCCCCTCAGACCTAGGATCCAGGCCCCCGGCCCCTCCTCCTTCAGACCCAGGATCCAGGCCCCCCCCCGCCCCTCCTCCCTCAGACCCAGGATCCAGGCCCCCCCCCGCCCCTCCTCCCTCAGACCCAGGATCCAGACCCCCAGCCCCTCCTCCCTCAGACCCAGGATCCAGGCCCCCAGCCCCTACCCCCTAGACCCAGGATCCAGGCCCCCCCCACCCCTCCTCCCTCAGACCCAGGAGTCCAAGTCCTTCTCTTTCAGGGTATTAGATCAACTGGGCTCAGCTTACCTGAAGCCCCAATCCCACACCCTGGACACCAGCAGTTCCAATTCCCTTCAGTTCCCAGGGCTGAGGGGCAGCCACATGGACCTGAGGACCACCCCGGTCATCAAGAGACACTGCTCAGATGAACACTTCCCTTGTGGTCCTGCCCGAGGCCAGCAGGGGAGAGCAGGTCTGGCTGTGTCCAGCAGGATGGCTTCTCCCCAGTGGTCTCTGACCTCATAATACTCCTTTCCCCAGCCTGGTGGTAAGGCAGCTGTGTCAGGAGGTTTGGGGGAGACAGAATAGCCTAGCCTGCTCCTGCCCTGTGAGCTGGGGGAACTGAGAACAGATGTGAATGGCAGAAGTCACTGGTCAGTAGGTGAGTCATGAGGAGAGGGGGGCTGCGGAGTTGTAATGTCCTAAAGTCTAGGCCATGAAGTCTGAGGAGTGGTCCTGAATGGTATGGGGCCCAAGAGCTTCTGGGATGATCAGAGTGTGGGTGTGGGTCCTGGGCATGGCCTCTAGGTGGCGCTGTGTAGCCTGCCCAAGCCACTGGCCAGCTTCTTTCCAAGAGGGGACAGGACACCCACGGAATGGAGAAAATTGGGATATGCAGGGCGGAGGCAGCCAGCATGTGGGCAGGAAAGCAGCCCTCAGACTCAGAGGGAGGCCGAATGGGAAAAAATAGGGAAGCGCAAGAATGAGAAAGAGAGGCATGGAAATAGAAAACTTTAAAGAACAGAAATCAAGGCCAAGAGATGCCAAAATAGATATGATCATAAAGAGAGATCGAAACTGAGACAACAGACAAGAGGGAGAGAAATTCAGACAAGGTAAAGCCCAGAGAAATCAAGAAAAAATAATGAAGGCAGGATAAACAGAAGCCATGAGAGAGGGAACAGGAAAAAGGAGAGAAACAGACCAAGACCCAACTTCAGGTGACAGCACGAAGTGAAAGGGAGACCTAGGGAAATGAGGAAACACTGGGAGAGACAGAGCAATGCCAACAGCTGGAGAGAAACTGTCTCAGTGATACTTGGAGACAGAGATATCCAGGAGAGACAGAGAGGAGAGGCAGAAAAACACACCCACAAGGCAGAGAGAAGGTGCCAGGCACTGTTTCCAGATTATAAATCTGTACTGGCCATAAAGACCCTGTCACACTGGGAGAACCTGCCTTCATCCTCCCAGGACATTTTTCTGGGGGCAGGGGTCTCACTTCAGTTCGGGGAAGGTGCCCCACCAGCTGATACCCCAAACCATGGGGGGAGGGAATTGGGCCCAAAGGAGATCTCAGATGATAGATGAGCCTTTGGGACAAAGAGTGTAAAAGGATTGGGGTTGAATCAGGAAATGAGAAATGGTTCCGAGTGTGGTGGGGTATGCACAGGGCAGGGCTCTGTAATATGATGGAACCTCCATTGACCCAGTCACAGCCCAGGGCTGACCTACCAACACAGCCCAGGAGTGTCATCATCAAAGCCTAGATTGTCCCAATCACAGCCCAGGCCTGTCTCAGTCATTGAGACTCAGAAAGTAAACATCTGTCCTGCTATCCATCAGGCTGGGATAAAAGTCCCAGATAAAGTCAGGTGCAAAGTTAACAGGAACCACTTCTCCCAACGTTATGCTACAGCTGTCAAGGGTTGTAAAGATCCCCTTCTTTGAGTTGTTATTGTTTTCTTCCTCACTGAGAAGTCCTGTTCTCTAAAATCACAGACTCTCGGAAGCTCTGCCTGTTGACATCCTATCAGTAATAATGGAGGGTACCACTCTCGCCTGGAGGATCTCCGTCACTGACAATGAGATGCTGCCTCGATTTCCAACCCAGGTGCAGAGTTTCAGATAAGGGGTTTCGGGGACACAACATTCTACTTCTATCTTTAGTTCCAAGAAAATAGGGCCTTGGGTCCAATTCCCAGTCCAGACCTGAGACTGAACTCTGTGCCTTCATCCTACTCCCACTCCAGAAGTTCTGGGCGCCTTATCCCGGCGCTCCCAAAGGCTGACTATTCCCTCCTAATCCATCCCGCCAACCCAACCCCATGCTTCTCCCATTACCGTCTCCTCCTCCATGTATCCTTCCTTATATGTCCCATCTGGGTCCCCTTCCCACCGATTACCTCTCTCCCTTCACCCCCTCTTAAAGCCTCGTGCTCCTTCCAAGGGGCCCCCTCCTCCTCGGCCCCGCAGCGGAACCCGAGTGCGGGAGGAGCGGCGCCGCGCCGGACTGGCCACCGGAGAGGGGTCCGCCCGGAAGTGCGCCGCACCGCAGGGCTCCCTAGCCCCCGGCACTGGGCCGCGAACCCACCTGCCTCAACGCCGCTGCAGCCATGATCTGTGAGGCAGGTATCTGTGCCCGCCCAGGGCGCGGCCCGGGAGAAAGACGTTCCTGCCCCGCCCCGCTCACGCCTCCTCCCGTGGGATGGCTGCCCGCCTACCACCAAAGGCCGGCCTGGCCTTCCCAGTTACAGGGCGCCCGCGGGGAGCTGGGCCCTGCTGCAGAGCGCATGCGCTGGAACCCGCGAGGCGAAAGGAGTACGTGGAAATACACCCTCCTCCCAGCCCCCACGCTACAGCGTGCATTCAAAGGTTTTCAAAAATGCATTTCAGTAAGTACAGTACTGTTGAGGAGCGCTGAAGAGGATAAGCAACCCGAGGGAAAAGAGGGGAAAGGCAAGGAGCAGAAACCTTCACATACCACGATTCTTGGTGAAAAGCAAAAGCACACTATAAATGTCGGTGGGCGCAGATATTATGTAAAAATGCACCGTTAAAGGGAAAGGACTCTGAAGAGGGTGGCAGGTAGGGATGAAGGGGGAGCTTCACTCTGTCCAGATACTTCCCTGTTTGAATATAGGTTTTCTTTCCAACGAGAAGATATATGTGTATTCTTTGTAACTTTTTGAGGTATAAACACATACTCGGTTCACCATGCCTCCTTCCAGCTCCCTTCATCAGTGACACCCGAAAATTTTCAATCCCCCAGTTCATCAATGAGCTTCAATGAGCAGCCCGTAGAGCAGGATTTCCTGGTTACTCCCCTTAAAGAGTGTCTCCCCAACTTCATGACCCCCAGAGGCAGAGTTAGACGATTACAGCCCCTCAGGATCCCTCTAATCGCTAGCATTCAAACCTGCACCAGTGTCCCCTACATCGTGCTCCGCGGTCACTGTGCCCCCCAAACCTTCCGTGGTCAGAGTTCCCCCAACTCCTGCATCCAGGTTACTGTGACACCAAAATATTGTTCCTCCTCTATCCTCAAACTCCGGTCCCTAGGTCACTGAGTCTGCGTAATTCTACCCTGGGACATTTTGCTCCCAAATTCTGTTCCCCAGTCCTAAAAGCCACAGGCCCAGCCAGTCAAATTCTGACCCCTCCCCCGCAGGGTGTCTCCCTGTTTTCCTTCCCTCCTCCCCAGTCCTCCCCCACCTCCTCGGCTGGAAGCAGTCAGGGCGCGGCGCCGAGACAGCGCCCGCCTCCGCCACGGCCAATCAGCGATTGCCTCACACGCCCCCACCACCCCCACCGCCGCGGCCAATCCGCAGCAGCGATGCAGCTCCACCTCCACACTTGGGGGACTTACCCCAACTGGGCCCCTCACCCCACCTCGGGGAACCGAGTCCGCTTCCTCCCAGCTCGGGAGTCCACGCCCCTTAGTTTCCTCCTCCCTCCTCCCTAGTTTCCTCCTCCCCAAACCCAGGAGTCCGGCCCCCAAGCCTTTCCTCCCTCTGACCCGGGAGTTTCAACCCCCCCGGCTTTCTCTTCCATCAGGACTTTTGGTGCTGGCCACCCTCCTACTCCGCGGGCAGCAAGGTCAAAACTCCTTTTCCCTAAGGGCCAAGAATAAAGCGCAGATCTTTTTGCTTTACCTCCTCCATTATCTCCTAATCGGAGCTTAATTTACTCTCCCCTACGGGCCTTTTTAATTAGCGTTCTGGCGAAGCCGACCTGCAATACTTTTCCCAGGAGACCCTGGCTGCAGGCTCCTGCCGCAAAGCCTGCCGGGAGTTGTAGTCCCTCGGGTCCAGGCCACGCGTGGGAATGCGTGGGGCTGGGTGGGGCGGGGGGACGGGGTCCTGGTGTGGTAGGACTCATAAAGGGCCGAAAATAAATGTAATGATGGCTTCCTCCTTCTGGCTGCAGAGCGCTTTTATGGAAACCTGTGCGGTGGTTTGGCACATTGGTAAGTGGGCTTGATGTCTAGAGTTGGGGGGGAAAACTGGAATTTGGGAGACTGAGTTTTGGGTGGGAGAGCCCTAGTCAGGGAGGCCCAAGTGGAAATGTGGGAGATCACGAAGGGATGGTGGGGGCCTCCACGGGGGCGCCCCGACCTGCCTTGCACCCATACCCCAGCTCCGCACCCCCAGTCACTAGCAGCTCAATCCCAGTGCAGAAGCTGGCTTCGGAGGCCAGGAACACAGCGGCAGCCCCCACCTCCGCTGGCTGGCCCATGCGGCCCAGGGGCTGGGGAGAGACAACGGGAAAAGGAGGGTCAAGAGGAGCCACCACCTGACCGCCACCCCCATGCCACCTGGCCCTGGCCCCCACCCCTACCTGGGCCAGCGTGCCCTCTCGGATTGTGACTGTGGGGTCAGGCGTTGAGGCTGCCAGCTCTTCCCACAGTGGGGTCCAGATATTTCCTGGGGAGATGCTGGGGTGAGGCAGGAGAGGGGGTCAGGGAAGTCTGCCGCAAACACTGCCTCTTGGGCTCACTCCCAGTCTTCCCAGCTCCCCCAGGAGACTCTCAGCCCACGTGGAGCTGCTCACCAGTTGGCACGGACACCATATTGACTCTCATCCAGGGCCAAGGCTTTGGTCATGGCTGTTACTGCCCCCTGCAGAAGACGGGGCATGGAGAAAGTTCAGACCAGAGAAGATGAGGTTCCTTTTGTCCTCTCCTCCCAACCAGGGGGCATCAAGCAGGGGCATCAGAAGAGGGAAGTCACGCTCTCCCTGCAGGTTTCGTTGGGCTGCACCAGGCTCTGTCTCTTGGGAGACCCTTGATGTATAACAACATGTCACAGGTGGCGGCCATGCCTCAGGGCTGAGGCTCCTGAAGGAAGGGGCAGGGTACCTAGGTGGTGTACCTTGGTGGCCACATAGGGAACCGCCTGGGACTGGCCAATTGCCCCGACCAGGCTGGAGATGTTGATGACATTCCCCCGGCTCTTGCGCAGGTGAGGGAGGGCGAGCTGGGGAGACAGAAGGCAGAGTAAGCCACCCAAGCCCCTGGATCTCCCCCCACCCCGTTGAAATGCATCCGATGACCATCTCCCGGGTATGCTCACTAGTTGATCTGGGTACCTGTAGGGACAGCAGCCAGGGTTCTGGGTGCACCTTCTCTGGTTTGCCTCAGGGTCTCTGGGTCTCACCCCTTAAGGAGTCTCTCCTTGTCTGGAAGGGATTTTTCTGTCTCTTCTACTGCCTGCCTCTCTCTCTGTCTCTGCCTCCCCTTTCTGTGTCCTTGTCCCCCTCTCTCAGGGTCCCTGTGTCTCTCTCTCTAGGCCTTTGTATATTACTCAAAACTCCTGTCCATAACAAGATAGGAAAATGCAAGAGAGACCAAGATGGCTGCATATTTTACAAAAATGGGACGAATCTCTTTCATCCGTGGAGGGGAAGATGGTTTCTCTGAGTTTTAGGGAAAGCTCTGTGGTCAGAATGTGCCATGGGAAGACTTCATGAAATGTACTCCGTATTCTGCCAACAGAATTGGCAACCCCTGGCTATCCGGAGGTCCCTAAACTAACTCTCAACTCTTTCCCTCTCCCTTTCCTTCTCTCTCCCTCCCAGTTGGTCTCTCTGTTCTTCCATTACACATGACCTTGAATAAACTCAAATTCTATCCCTCCCCTTGCTTGCCTTGGGCAAGGACTGTTCCTGCCACGAAAGATTAATGGACACAAGCTGGCTCACCCAAGGGATACTCAGAATGGGAAGCTAAATTAGCTCTCTCTCTCCGGTTCACCCCACCAGCTCTTTCTAACCTCCACTCCCTCAGAAACAAACGGCCTCCACCCTGTCCCCAGTGCTGTATCTTCAAACACTCCCCGAGTTCCAACCTCAGGGCCTTTGCATTTGCTGTTCCCTCTGCTCAGAATGTTTCTCCTGACATAGCATGTGACTCACTCCTAGGGTGACCAACTTTCCTCAGTTTGCCCAGGACTGAAGGGTTTCTGGGGACATGGGACATTCAGTCCACAGTTTCAGGGCTAAAGTGGGACAATACTATCCCCTCAGCAACTTCAAATCCTGTTCAAATGTCATCTTCTCAGTGAGGATTCCCTGACTGTTCTATTTAAAACTGCAACCTGCCTACCCCTGGGTCCCCAGCCCTCTTCCTGATTCCTTTTCCCTGTGTCACACACCTCCTTCTGACATGCCATATATTTTTCTTTACTTACTTATTTGCTTATTCTGTGTCTCTCCCACCAGAATGCAAAAACCCACGAGGGACAGTTGGAATTTCTTATTTTGATTCATCCCCCGTACTAAGGTGTCTGGCACATAGTAGGTGTTCAATAAATATCTTTGGCATCAATGAATGAAATTTATTGAGGATCTATTATGTGCCTGCCCCTGTTCTCAGCTTTTTTTTTTTTTAAATAAATTTATTTATTTATTTCTGGCAGCGTTGGGTCTTCGTTGCTGCACGTGGGCTTTCTCTAGTCACGGTGAGCGGGGGCTACTCTTCTGAGCGGGGGCTACTCTTCATTGCAGTGCGCAGGCTTCTCATTGCGGTGGCTTCTCTTGTTGCGGAGCATGGGGTCTAGGCGCGCGAGCTTCAGTAGGGTAGCACGCGGGCTCAGTAGTTGTGGCACGTGGGCTCTAGAGCGCAGGCTCAGTAGTTGTGGCGCACGGGCTTAGTTGCTCCGCGGTGTGTGGGATCTTCCTGGACCAGGGCTCCAACCCGTGTCCCCTGCATTGGCAGGCGGATTCTTAACCACTGCGCCACCAGGGAAGTCCTGTTCTCAGCTCTTTACACAGATTAGCTCATTTAATCCTCACGACAACCCCAAAATAAGGTCTAGTCGACAGCCCCTTCCTCCAGGTGAGGAGACCAAGGAGCGAAAGGGTGACTGATGCTCAGAGGGTCACGTGATCGGTCACGAGCCAGTATTTGTGGCTTGGCCATCTGAGACCAAAACCCATAAGCAAATAAAAACTTCTGACCACTTGGGACTTCCCTGGCGGTCCAGTGGTTAAGACTCCACTCTTGCACTGCAGGGGAAACAGGTTCGATCCCTGCTCGGGGAGCTAAGATCCCACATGCCTCGTGGCCAAAAAACCAAAACATAAAACAGAAGCAATATTGTAACGAATTCAATAAAGACTTTAATAATGGTCCACATCAAAAAAAAAAATTTTTTTTTTAAAAAAAAGAAACTTCTGACAACTTTAATTGTTCTCCTCCCTGCCTCCCCTCGCTCTCACCAGCCTTGAAACCCTGCCTCCCCAGGCCCTGCCCTGGCCATATTTCTCTCCTTAACCCTCCTCACTCCCTGCCCAGCTGTTTAACTCCCTCCCCTCCCCCACCCTGCAAAGGTGAGGTCCATGGGGGCTGAGATGGGTTTATTCACCACCCTCATCCCAGCACTGGGTACACAGCTAGCGTTCAATAAATATTTGTCCCACACTCCTTGTGGCCCCTTTCCAACCCTAACCCAGGCATTCCTTGGCAGGCATCCTCCCCCACTCCTCCTGCCAAGGTCGCCTGTACCTCTGTGTAGCTGCATCAAGAACCTGCTGGTAAGAGACCTGCTGACTCCCTGTGTCCCTCCTTCCCTTCCTCCCTTCAGACGACCGATTTGAAACAGCCTGGCTTGCTCAGAGAACTCCTGCAGGCTCTCCCTGGCCTGACTCCAGGTCTCCTAAATGTTCAGGTTCCTGGGTCTGCTTCTCGCTCTCCACGCCCTGCCATGGGACCTCCCCCCTCACACTTTGCTGGGTTTCCACCAGCATCTCCTAAATCTTCCTTGGAGCTTCTGGAGCTCCTGACCTGGCCCCCTCGGGCATTTTCATCTCCATGTCTCGAGTGCAAGACTTACCCCATTGTCTCCCCCTAAAATCTGCCCCTCTTCCTGGTTCCCAGCCTCTGACATGGGGCCCGCTCCCACCCAGTTTCTCAAGCCGGAGACCCGGGAGATCTGGGGGTCTTCTGGAGCCTCCCTCACCCTCAATTCCTCATCAGACCCATCACCAAGGAGCTCTTGAATCTCTACAATTCCCTCCGCCTCGTTAATTCATTTAACAAACATTTCGTGAGGATATATTATGTGCCAGGTACTGGGGTAAATGCTGGGGATACTGCAGGAAACAAGACCGGGAGAGATTTCTGCCCTCGTGGAGCCCAAGTTCCATGGGGAGGCAGCAAGAAACAGACACAAGTGCACTATGGAATGTTCTAGAGTGTAATTAGGGATATGAAACAAGAAGGAGAGCAGGAGGAGGGGGAATGGGAGTGTAGTGCAGTTTCAAACAGGGTGTAGTTTCAAACAGGGTGCCCAAGGGAGGGCTTTGGGAAGGTGAGATTTGAGATTTTTTTTTTTTTCATTCTTTTTTTTTTGGCCTCTCCTCACAGTTTGCGGGATCTTAGTTACTGGACCAGGGATTGAACCCGTCCATGCCCCCTGCAGTGGAAGCGTGGAGTCTTAACCACTGGGCCGCCAGGGAAGTCCCAGATTTGAGCATTTTGAGTCCAGGTGTGAGCTGTAGGCATTTCTTAGAGAAAACCATGCTGGGCAGAGGGAACAGTGAGTGCAAAGGCCCTGAGGCAGAACCAGGCTGGGTGTGTTTGGCAGCAACGAGGCCACTGCGGTGGGAAGTGAGATCAGAGGAGCAACAGGGGCCAGAGTGTGTGAGGCCTTGAAGGCCACCTCTTCTCACGTGCACAAGTGCGATCATCTCCTGATACGAATTCTCACCCCACTTTGCCCACAGATTTGTTCCTCACACAACAGATGGAATGATCTGTTACTACTAATGATCTGTTAGTATTAATGGGCTCACATCACTTCCTTGCGCAGATATCTTCTATGGCTTCCTTTTGCTCTTGAGGTCAAGACCAGATGCCTCAGCATGGCCATCCAAGCCTGATATATCTGCCCCCCAACCCCCTCCTGTACCACCCCCTTCACTCACTGCACTCAGCACCTTGAGAGCTCCTAACTCTCTCCCACGGCCAGGCCTCTGCACAGGCTGTTCTCTGCCAGGAACACCTGCATCTCCGTGTAGCTCCATCAAGGACCCACTGGACTCTTAATGGCCTGACTCCCTCCCTTTGCCCCACCTCTCCCCTAGTTAATGTCATTCATGTTTCACTTCCTCCAAAAAGCCTACCCTGACCCCCAGAACAAACCAGCACCAGAACACAGTCACCCATATAAACTCGTCTCTTGTTTACTTAGTAACACTTGGCTGCCCCATGACTATAAACTCCACAAGGGCAAAGACCACGTGGTGTATCCCCAGCAACTACAAATGCTTGGTCAGTCTTTGATGACTAAATAGATGAACGAATGGATAGGTCTCTAAGAATCAATCCAGCTCTGAGAGTCTATAATGGACACTCCTGTGCTCAAACATCTTCTGTGATCCCTACTGACAAGATCTCATTTCCTTAACTATATAAATATCCCTAATTCCTCTGTTGTTTTCTCTAGCCTAGGGAATGGCTAACTTTGGCTTGTGTCAGAATCCACCAGGGAGGCCAAAGACCCAGAAATTCTGATTCAGGAGGCCTGGGGTCCCAGAATCAACATTTAAAGAGCTTTCAAGGGACATTGGTGGTGGTGATGATGATGATGGTGATGAAGGTAATGATGATAATGATGGGGGGATGATGGCAATGATGGTGAAGACGGTAATGATGGTGGTAAATGATGATGATGATGATGGTGATGAAGGTAATGATGATAATGATGGGGGGATGATGGCAATGATGGTGAAGACGGTAATGATGGTGGTAAATGATAATGATGATGATGATGATGATGGCAGTCATGGTGGTGATGGGAATGATGGTGATGATGGCGATGATGGTGATGATGGTGGTAATGGCAATGATGGTGAAGATGGTCATGATGATGGTGGTAAATAATGATGATGATAATGGTGATGGCAGTGATGGTGGTGATGGTTACAATGATGATGACGGCAATGATGGTGAAGATGGTAATGATGATGGTTTAATAATGATGACAATGATGCTGATGGCAGTCATGGTGGTGATGATTATAATGATGAGGGTGGTGATGGCAGTGATGATGATGATGGTAATGATGGTGATGATGGTGATGGTGATGATGGTTATGATGATGATGATGGTGATGACGGCAATGATGGTGAAGATGGTTATGATGATGTTAATGATGATGATGGTGGTGATGGGAATGATGGTGATGATGATGATGGTGGTGATGGCTATAATGATGACGATGGTTATAATGGCAGCAACCTACACATGTTGACAAATTTCTTTACAACAGGCACTGGGATAGAGGCAGGAAGAAGCAGACAAAAGTCTCTGCCCTCTGAAAAACCAAATGCAATCAGCAGACTTTGGAGCTTGGTGTGAACAAACCAACTGTAATAAGACATTTGGGAACAACTAGGTGAATTTAAATAGGGCTTGGGTATTAAATGGTATTAAGAAATTACTGTTAATTTTCTTAGGAGATCTAATAGTAATTTGGTCATGTAAAAAAGTCTTAATTTTAATTATTAACATGAAGTTAAATGTTTTTTTTTTTTTTTTTTTTTGGTCACCCCACACTGCTTGCAGGATCTTAGTTCCCAGACCAGGGATTGAACCCAGGCCCTTGGCAGTGAATGCATGAAGTCCTAACCACTGGACCACCAGGGAAGACCCCCAAGTGTATTTTTAAGTTAAAACAATATTTGGCTCTCCCTTGCCTCTTAGATGGGGGGATAACTCTGAGGTGGATATTTCTCGCTGCTCCCAGAGTGCCCCCAGGGGATGGTGCCCCACCTGGTGGTAACTTGCTTGGTGACGCCCTTCATCAGCTGCCTGGCAACTACTCCCCAGGCTGAAGGCAGCGATTCCTGGGATCGCCTTCCATCCATCCTGCCCTTCAATCCCCACCTGGACTCTGCTTCTGGGGGAACCCCAACTAACACAGGTGTGGCAATGGTACTGTGATAAGAATTGTAATAATCTGAATAAGAAAGTCTCTAGATTAGCTAAGATCATGATATCAATGTTAATGTTACTATGATTGTGTAAGAGAATGTTCTAGTTTTTAGGAAATACCCTCCAAAGCACTGAAGGGTAAATAGACATCATGCTTGCAACTTACTCTCAAATAGAGAGATAGAAGAATAAAGCAAATGTGGTAAAATGTTAACAACGGGGAGTCTGCATATACAGGACTTCTCTGTATTATCCGGGCAATATTTTGTAAGTCTTAAATTATGTCAAAATAAAAATAAATAAACGTTCTAATCCATTGGTAGTATTTATGAAGTTCTTACTAATGAAATTATATGATGTCCGGGTAGGGGATGGCAGGAGGCAGTGGATAGAACAAGCTTAACAAAATGCTTATGATTGCTAAAGGGAGATGGAGATGGAGGTTCTCCTGTTCTTAAAATATACCCAGGTGGTTTCTGCCCCAGGGCCTTTGCACACTCTTTTGGCAAGTGAAACACCCTGTGTCCTACTTCTCTACTTCCTTCCCTCCCATTCAAGGTTCAGCTCAAACTTCACCTTTTCCCTTCTACTTCTCCCAGGATTCATTTGCCCAATATGTATCTCAGAGACTGCAAACTGAGTGAGGTGGATTGGCCGCAAGAAACAGAATGGGGCAAGGTTCGCGATAAACAATAATACCTTGCAGACAGTAAACTCTGTGCCAGGTATGTTCTAAGGGCTTTGTGGGTATTTAATTTAATCTCATTCAATTCTCAGGACAACGCTGTAAATAAGCTACCACTATTAGCCTCTTCTACAGATGAGAAAACCTAGGTGTAGAGAGACTGAGTATCTTGCCTGATGTTACAAGTAGGAAGTGACAGAGAACCCAGGCAGGTGGACCCCAGATCTAGACCCTCATGTGAGGCTTCTGCACCAGCCACTCACAGGTAACAGAGTCAGGAGGCCAAGGAGGGAGAGCTGGGGATTGGGGTACAGTGGGGAGCCAGGCCACATTTAGCAGACTGTCGCCCTTGCCATGGGTCCAGTTGGACAACTTTTCAAGAGAAACCAGAAATCCAGTTGTTTGTGAGAAATTTCTCTCTTTTTAAAAATGCTGGCAATTAATGAGGGAGGGAGAGAAAGAAACACACACACACACATACACACACACACACACACACACACACACACACACACACGGGAAGCCCCTGGTGGTCCAGTGGTTAAGGCTCCGTGCTTCCAATGCAAGGGGCTCAGGTTCGGTCCGTGGTGGGGCAGCTAAGATCTCACATGCCGCCGGCACGGTCAAGGAAGGGAAAAAAGAATACACACACACACATACCCTTTACGGGCTGTGGTGTGTGCATGCCTTATTGTACAGAGGTGCCGATCTTTATTATTATTATTATTATTATTATTATTATTATTTTGGCCGAGTACCACTGACTTGCGGGATCTTAGTTTCCAGACCAGGGATTTAACCCGTGCCCTCCGCAGTGAAAGCGCGCAGTCCTAACCGCTGGACAGCCAGGGAATTCCCAGGAGGTGCCAATCTTAGAAGGTGAACAGCTGGGGACAGGAGCCAGGGTTGATTGGTTGAGAGACAGATTATCCAACTGCCCGGGGATATCTCACCTGGATTTCGGACGAGATCTGGGGAAGCACCTGAGCTTCTCCACACAGGTGACCCCTGACCCACTCCATGCCCCTCTCCCCTCTGTTTACATTCGCTTTCCTGAGCTCCTCTAGCCTCAAGCTGGTGCACTGCAAACTGATGTCTCCAGGCCTCAACCTTTGCCCTAGACCCATGGCCCGCACGCAGATGTCTGGGGGGCATCTCTCACTCGACAGCCCCCCACCCCGCCTGCTCCTCCCCGGGCTTCCCCAGGGCAGCAGATGGCAACGCCCTCCTGCCGGTTGCTGGCGATTGGGGTTGGGGGAAACAAACAAACAAACAAAAACCCCACCCACTCCTTTCTTTCTCAAGTCTGCCGCCACATCTAGTCTATAAGGAAATCTTAACAAGCCTACCTTTAAAATGCATCCAGGGATTTCCCTGGTGGTCCAGTGGTTAAGAATCCGCCTTCCAACGCAGGGAACTCAAGTTCGATCCCTGGTCAGGGAACTAAGATCCCACATGCCACAGGGCAACTAAGCCCGCGTGCCACAACTGGAGAGCCCTAACACGGCAACTACTGAGACCGTGCGCTCTGGAGTCCCAGCACCACAACTAGAGAGAAGCCCGCAAGCAGCAATGAAGAGCCCGCTCGCTGCAATGAAGATCCTGCGTGCCACAACTAAGACCTGAGGCAGCCAAATAAAAATAAATAAATAAATAAACAGAAAAACTTATGAAAAAAATGTATGCAGAATCAGACCATTTCTCACCAAATCCACAGCCATCGTCACCTCCTCACTGGCTTCCTGGCCTCTGCCCTTGCCCCCCACTTTGTTCCCCACGGGGCCACCAGATGGCACCAGATCCCACTTAACAGCAGTTCGAGTTCCTCTGCTCCGAACACTCTATGGCTCCCAGCTCAGTGTCAAAGCCAAGTCCTCTCCGTGGTTTACAAGACCCAGCACGATCTGCCCTCAACTTCCAGCCTCTCGCTGCTTCGTCTGCTTCAGTCACGCTGCCTTCCTCGCTGTCCCTCCTACACGCCAAGCATTCCCACCCCAGGGCCTTTGCACTGGCTGTTCCTCTGCTGGACCGCAATTGCCCACATACCTCCTTGGGGTCTTGACTCAAATGTCACCTCTTAGAGAAGCGTTCTGACCACCCACCCTGTCTAAAAGAGCACACAGATACACACTTAAAAAAAAAAAAAACCTTATCTAGTAAAGATCATACTGAATTATTTTATTTATGGGTGAAATAATGCTATCTGAGATTTGCTTTCAAATACTGCAGAAAAGGTAAAGAAAAGAAAAAGTGAGGAGTCAACAAGAAGCAAGAATGACAGAATGGGGGCTTCCCTGGTGGCGCAGTGGTTGAGAATCTGCCTGCCAATGCAGGGCACACGGGTTCGAGCCCTGGTCTGGGGGGATCCCACATGCCGCGGAGCAACTGGGCCTGTGAGCCACAATTACTGAGCCTGCGCGTCTGGAGGCTGTGCTCCGCAACAAGAGAGGCCGCGATAGTGAGAGGCCCGTGCACCGCGATGAGGAGTGGCCCCCGCTTGCCACAACTAGAGAAAGCCCTTGCGCAGAAACGAAGACCCAGCACAGCCATAGATAAATAAATAAATAAATAAATAAAAAGAATTAAATCTTAAAAAAAAAAAAATGCTGACTTCCATCTTAAAAAAAAAAAAAAAAAAAAAGAATCCGCCTGCCAATGCAGGGAACACGGGTTCGATCCCTGGTCCGGGAAGATCCCACATGCCGCGGAGCAACTAAGCCCGTGCGCCACAATTACTGAGCCCGCGCGCTCTAGAGCCCGCGCTCCTCAACAAAGAGAAGCCACTGCAATGAGAAGCCCACATACTGGGCTTCCCTGGTGGCGCAGTGGTTGAGAGTATGCCTGCCAATGCAGGAGACACGGGTTCGAGCCCTGGTCTGGGAAGATCCCACATGCCGCGGAGCAACTGGGCCCGTGAGCCACAACTACTGAGCCTGCGCGTCTGGAGCCTGTGCTCCGCAACAAGAGAGGCCGCGATAGTGAGTGGCCCGCGCACTGCGATGAGGAGTGGCCCCCGCTTGCCGCAGCTAGAGGAGGCCCTCGCACAGAAACGAGGACACAACACAGCCAAAATAAATAAATAAATAAATAATAATTAAAGGTGCTAATAATTAAAAAAGAAGCCCACATACTGCAACAAAGAGTAGCCCCCACTCGCCACAACTGGAGAAAGCCGGCACATGGCAATGAAGACACAACGCAGCCAAAAATAAATAAAGTAATTAATTATTTTTTAAAAGTATTATAATGGGGAATTCCCTGGCGGTCTAGTGGTTAGGACTCTGCGCTTCCACTGCAGGAAGCACGGGTTCGATCCCTGGTCGGGGAACAAAGATCCTACAAGTCCCGCAGCACAGCAAAAAAAAAAAAAAAAAAAAAGTATTATGATGATAAATTAAATAAATAAATAAAAAGCACTTTGATGAAAATAAGTTGTTATCGTAGAGAACGAATATGTACATGTAGGTGCCATATGAGCAAGGGTAGTCAGGAAAGGCCTTTCTGAAGAGATGGTATTTGAACTGAGATAGTAAGTAGGAGGTGATTTGGGGAAGATTCAGAGGAAAGGCATAGAGGTAGAAGGAGATACTCTTTGCTCCTAATAGCTATTCACTGGGTAGCAAAGCTGTAACTGTCTATTACTGATTCTTTGTCCTAACTCCTTTCTCCAGATCCTTAACATCCCCCACCACTCCCACCACACCACTGTGGAAGGTTCTGGAAGGTTCCTAAGAAGACCGGGCTACGTAGCAACACAGGTAGCTTTGGCCAGATGTAGGGATCTGCACGCATTTCTTTTCTACAGAAATGGAGTCCTTCCGGAATAAGATCAAAGCAAGGCACAGAAAACATTTGGCTCTGAGACAAAGTGGGTCTGACAATCTCATTGTCAGGCAGCTGCTCACCTTGGTCAGGGTGTACGTCCCCAGCAGGTTCAGCTCCAGCAGCTGCCGGAAGCCCTGGGCAGAGGTCTCCTCGGGCCACTGCGGAGGTGGATCTAAGGGTGGGGGTGGAAGAGAGAGAGAGGAGAGGATGAGGGAACCATGAAGACAAGAGAGCAGGGAAGGGAGATAGGCACTGCGGGGTGCAGGGGGGAGGAGTGGCAGACAAGAGGGTCAGGGGTCCTGAAAAGGAAAGGAGGCTGCATAGTGGTTACTTAAAAAGTCGTCTCAAAATTGGATTAAGAAGATGTGGTTTGTATGTGCACTTGGAATATTAGCCTTAAAAGAAAGAATGAGGGCTTCCCTGGTGGCGCAGTGGTTGAGAATCTGCCTGCCAATGCAGGGGACACGGGTTCGAGCCCTGGTCTGGGAAGATCCCACATGCCGCGGAGCGACTGGGCCCGTGAGCCACAACTACTGAGCCTGCGCGTCTGGAGCCTGTGCTCTGCAACAAGAGAGGCCGCGATAGTGAGAGGCCCGCGCACCGCGATGAAGAGTGGCCCCCGCTTGCCGCAACCGGAGAAAGCCCTCACACAGAAACGAAGACCCAACACAGCCATAAATAAATAAGTAAATAAATAAATAAACCCAAAGTTTAAAAAAAAAAAAAAAGAGAAAGAAAGAATGAAATATTGCCATTTGCAGCAACATGGATGAACCTAGAGAAGAGTATGCTTAGTGAAATAAGTCAGAGAAAGACAAAAACTGTATGATATCACTTATATGTAGAATCTCACAAATAATACAAGTAAATATATATGCAAAATGGAAACAGACTCAGATATAGAAAACAAACTTGTGGTTACCAAAGGGGGGAAGGAACGGGAGAGGGACAAATTAGGAGTATACAAACTACTGCAGATACAAACTACTATGTATAAAGTAGATAAGCAACAAGGATATACGGTATAGCACAGGGAATTATAGCCATTATCTTGAAGTAACCTGTAATGGAATACAGTCTGCAAAAATACTGAATCGTTATGGTGTATACCTGAAGCTAACTATAAGACTATAAATTAACTATACTTCAATAAAAAAAATTAAAAGGAGCAGGGACTTCCCTGGTGGCGCAGTGGATAAGACTCTGTGCTCCCAATGCAGGGGGCCTACATTTGATCCCCGGTCAGGGAACTAGATCCCACATGCATGCCGCAATTAAGAGTTTGCATGCAGCAACTAAGGAGCTGGCAAGCCGCAACTAAAGGAGCCCTAGAGCCGCAACTAAGACCTGGTGCAACCAAATAAATAAACAAATATTTAAAAAATTAAAAGGAGCAGCAAAAGAAAAAACAACAAACAAAAAACCAGTCTCAGGGCCAGAAGGCCTGGGTTCAAATCTTAGCTCTGATACTTCTTGGCTGTGTGACTTTAGGCAAGTCACTTTGCCCCTCTGTGCCTGTTTCCTCATCTGCAGAATGAGGATAACACTTTGTTCTCAGGCTTAGAAATTTCACAAGTCAATATTTGTGCCTGACACTTAGTACTATAAATGTGTTTGTTAAATAAATAGAAAGAGGGGGCTTGCCTGGTGGTCCAGTGGTTAAGACTCTGCACTCCCAATGCAGGGGGCCTGGCTTCGATCCCTGGTCAGGGAACTAGATCCCACAAGCCACAACTAAAAGATCCCACGTGTCACAACTAAGACCCAGCGCAGCCAAATAAATAAATATTTTTTTAAAAAATAGAAAGAACTGGGTGGATGGAAGAGGGACAGACAAATCAACATTCAGAAGAAAAGAAGCAGGAAAGATAGGAGTAAGAACAGGAAAAAAAAAAAGAAACTGGGAAAAATGGACCCTGAACCTTCCAAAGGCTTTAAGAGTCAAAGTGGATGAAGGGACAGAGAGATGGGAAACAAGACAATGGAAAGTTAATGAAATATTGGATTATTCCTCCTGGAGACCCAGGGCTTATGGCCTTGCTTCCTTCAGAGAACAGTTCAAACATCTTCAGAGAATCCACCCCAGACCCTCTGTCCAAAACAGCCCTTGCCATTCTCTAAGCACTCAATCAGATTTATTTTTCCTCATAGCCTTTATCACTACCAGACATGCTAATATATACAATCAATTCTCCTTATTTGAGGCAGCTGTAGTCCACAAAGTCACAGCGAACACTGAATTAGTGACTATTGACCCATTGCTCCTAGGGGAAATACATATATATAATATTACATTATAACATATATATGCTATTAACTGAAAGTTTGTGTCCCCCTCCCCAAATTCCATATGTTAAAATCCTAACCTCCAATGTGATGGTATTTGGAGGTGGGGTTCTGTGGGAGTTAAGTCATGAGGATGGCTCCCTCTTGAATGGGATTAGTGCCCTTATAAAAGAGACCCCCGTGAGGTCCTTCGTTCCTTCCACCATGTGAGGTCCCAGCAAGCAGGCCCTCACCAGACACCAAATCTGCTTCTGACTTGATCTTGGACTTTCCAGCCTCCAGAACTGTGAGAAATAAATGTTTGTCATTTAAGCCACCCAGCCCATGGTATTTCTGTTATAGCAGCATGAACAGACTAAGACAGGACATATATGTGTATGTATATATGTACATATGTATATGTATATAGTTATATGGCTATCTAACATAAATATTATAATCTTAAATCCTAAAAACAACCCATACTGGCAGACTCTATTTTATTTATTTTGCAAATAAGGAAGTGTTAAGTGACTTGCCTGAGGCTGCCCCATTCACAGATGCCAGAGCTGGGATTCAAACCCATCCAGCTGGCCCCAGAGGGAGCTCCTTACAGACACTGCCCTCTCCTGTCTCCGCCTCTGGGCATCTCTCTGTTTGAAAGCTGAACCCAGAGGGCAGAGCATCACCATGTTTGACCTTAGCTGGGAACATGTGCTACGAGCAACTCAAATTTTTGCCTTTCTGCGCATGTCCGTGAATACCGGGAAAGCGCAGTGAGTACTGATTCTGGGGTTACAACCCACCTTGCAAGGAGGTGAGTTCGCAAATATGGAATCCGCGAATAATGAGGATTAACTGTATCTGTCTTTTCTTGTCTATTTCCTTACTCTACAATGTGAGTCCCATGAGGACAGGAATGCTTGGTCAATTTTGTTCACTGCTAAATCCCCAGTCCCTAGGACAGAATGTGCGGCATAGTAGATGCTCAATAAATATCTGTTGAAAGGATCAAGGACACAGAGAGAAAAGATGCACTAGTATCTGCCGTCTCTAAATTCTTACAAGAGAAGGGAAGTGCAGCCCAGAGAGGGTAAGTCAATTGCTCAAAGTTGCCCAGCCAATAAGAGAGGCTTCTTTCTAACATGGCCTTGCTGTGTGACCCCAGTCCAATCAGTTCACCTCTCTGAGATTCAGTTTACCAGTGTGAGGCATTCTTATGAAGGGTAAGCATGAAGCTGATGGCAATTTCCCTTCAAAGCCTCCACACCAAGCCCTATAGACCATGTGTAGAGAGTACATCTTCTCAGTCATGGAAAAAGAGAAGGGCCATCAGTCTCACTTCATAGATAAGAAACTGAGGCTACAAGATGGCAGCTATTTGCCCAAGACAGTTCCGGTAATTATGAGGTTGAGCAGCTACACTATTCAATACTCACAATGACCCTATAATGATGACAAGGATGGTGATTTTCATTTTAGAAATGTAGAAACGGATGCATAAAAGGGCTAAGGGCTAAGGGCACAGGCCTGGGGGCACACAGCAGGGATGGAACAGAGCCAGCATTGGGGTGGGAAGCCAGGAGGTGGGTTGACACCAGTGGAGAACAGCCCTCAGGACTCATGACTCACGGTAGCCAGCGTTGTTGACTACACAATCCAGGCGGCCGAAACGGTGGATGGTCTCAGAAATGAGGGTCTGGGGAGAAAGATATCTTGTGAGTGAGCAGTGCTGGCACCAGGCCTTGTGGAGCCGAGGGTCCCAAAAGCGAGGTGGGGACAGGAGTCACAGCTGAGGGGCCAGAGACCAGAGGGCTGGTGACATTCACACTGTGGTCACTACTCCAGAGACCTGGGGCTGCGGTGCAGGGGCAGATGTCAGAGATACTGGCTAAAGAGGACTAGAAACCCTGAGGGAAGAGAAAAACTCTTACAGAAAGAGACCCACTGTGAGGAATTTATTTGTCCCAATCCACATGACAGGTGTGACAAGAGCCTTGAAGGAGTGGGAGATAAAGGAGAGTCTTCCCAGGAGACACAGGACCTGGCCGGCAGAGTTAGGGAAAGCCTTGAAATGATACTGAGCTGAAACCTCTGGGACGGGTACAATTTAGCCAGGAGAAGGGGTAAAGGCAGAGGGAACAGCATGTGCAAAAGCCTGGGGCGGGGTGGAGAAACAATTGGAGATACCGGGGGTAGGGACAGAAAATACGCTCACCCTCACATCTTCCTCCTGAGTCACATCACAGGGCAGAAAGACAGTGCCAGGAAGCTCCCGCTCCAGCGCCCGACCCTCGGACTCTGCAGGAAGAGAAGGGCTGGGGGTCTGGACTCTTGGGTCTGAGGGAGGAGGAGGCTGGGGACCTGGTTTCCTGGGCCTGAGGAAGGAGGGGGCCAGGGGTTTGGACTCCTGGCTCTGAGAGAGGAAGGGTCTGGGGGCTTGGACTCCTCCTGGAGGGGTGGGGGTGAGGACTGAGGGACCCTCACTCACCATCTTTGTCACAGATAACCACTTGGGCACCGCTTTCCACTGAGGACGGGAAGAGAACAGGTTACCCCAGCACAGGCCTTTGCGAAGCCCTCTGCTGCCCTCTAGTGGCCACCTGAAGTGGGGCCGTCTCCCACTATGCTCCCCTCGTGACCCCAAAGTCTCATGATAATCCCCTAGGACAAAGGGCAGAAGTTTTGACACATATTCTCCTTGGCTGCTCCAGGTGCTTGCTGGAGCTCCTGAGCCTCCATCCCTGGGTTCCAGAGTAAACCCTAAATCTGCAAGAGGCATGTTCCCCCAAACCACCCGTTTTGTAGCTATTACTGAGACCCGCAGAAAGGGAGTCAATGGCGTTTGGAAATCCGCCAAAATCTCAGGCCCCAGGCTACCACTGCCTATCTTTTCATTAACTTTGCAAATGGGATTTTATAAGACAAGAATCTAGATTCCAGTACAGAAGATACTTCTTTCCACACCCATTAATTATTCCCCCAGGGTCCCTCCTCTCCTAGACTCCCAATATTCAGAGCCAGCCAGACCCCACTCACCGAAGGCTCGAACGATCCCGGCTCCGATGCCGCGCCCGCCCCCGGTCACGACGACCACTTTCCCAGCATAGCGCGTTCCCGTTGCCATTCCGCGTGAGACTGTCTCTCCCTCTGTCACTCACTCCAGGCTTCTATCCACCTCAAAGTCCGGTGAGGTCGTGGGGTCGAACGGTAAATAGGGGCCGGATCCTGGAAGTCCGGCCCTGGGGGGCGTTGCCAGGAAAGCCAGAAGCCTGGAAGGTTGGTCCCAGCCCCGTCCTCCCTCAGACCCAGAGGTCCGGATCCCCAAACTCCTCCTCCCTCAAACTCAGTATTCCTGGCGTCTGGGCCCCTCTGCCCTCGGACCCAAAACTCCAGGTCCCTAGTCTTCTCTTCTTTCAGATCCAGGAATCCGGGTCTCCAGCCCCCTCCTCCCTCAGAACCAGTAATCTGGACCCCGAGCTTCCTCCTTCCTCAGACCTACAAGTCCGAGGTCCTTGTCCCCTCCTCCCTCGGGGCCCAGAAGCCCACGACTCCGGCTCTACCCCTCAGAGACACCAGTGTAACAACCTCAAACAGACAGAAAGTTCTTGACTAAAAGTTCAAAGTTTTAATCCAAATCTGGACAAGTGTTGGGAAAACCAAACTTTGGCCATAGAAACCCCTCCCCTTCTAGGCCACCTGAGGGGACCAGATCACGCCCCCAGGTTCCCGGAGAGGCTCCAGATCTCCGGGAGGTACCTCCAGGCCACGCCCTCACTCTCTGATTGGTTGCCACTTTTAGGCGGGTCAGAAGCTGGATTGCAGCAGAGTGACTCGAAGAGGCCACGCCCCCTCGTCTTGGGTTAGGGCGGGAGGGGCGATCCCGGAATCCCACGTCGGCTCCCAGGAGGCGGGGCCTGCGCCGCGCCCACCACCTCCGCGGGAGAACCCCGAGGAGCGGGAATTGGCAGCTGGAGGAGATCTTGGGGGGGAGGACACCTGGGGCGGGGGCTCTGAAGGAGGCGGCGGGGCAGGGGGAAGAGGGTCTCCTCGAGACTCCAAATTTCCACCTGGAGAGGACGAATGGGGTATGAGAATGGCAAACTCTGGGACCCAGAAGTCCAGACTCCCCCAGGCCTTTCCTCTCAGACCTAGGAGTCCGACCTCCCAGCTCCCTCCTCTCCCAGACCCAGAATTCCTGGACCCTGGGCCCCTCCTTCCTGGGATCTAGAACTCCCAAGCCCTGTCCAGCTCTTTCCTCATAAAGATAAAGGATTCCTCAGACCCCTACCCATCAGCACCTACGATTCCAGGCCTCCGACTCCCTCTTCCCTAAAACCCAGGAGCCGAAAGTCCCCAGCCCATTCTCACCTGTCATCATTCTGTGCCACTGCGACGCCTCAGTGGCCAGGGCTTGAGAGAGGCTGAGAACTCGCTCCCGGTGCCCTTCGGATGTCGGCAAATAAGGGGTGGTGTTCCTTGGACTAGAAAGAAAGAGATTTGGGGAAGTTGTATAATTAGCCAGTACAGTAAGGACCCCAGTGCCCCGCGTGGCCTTCTGGGAGTTGTAGTCCCTAGCACGTGTCTCTGAAGGATTTTAAACTGGGCGCGACCCTCTTTTAAAAAGCCCGCGTTCATTCTGGGATTTGTAGTCCGGTTGCCGGAAATTTTCTCTGATTTCCGGACGGAGGGGCGGAGTTTGATATCGACCAAGGAACTGCAGTTCTCACTGCGAACTAGGGCTTTCTGATTCCTCAGGAACTCAAGCGTCTCTAAAAGACTCTGCGATCTGTACTTTAGTACTCACGAGTACTCAGGAGACATTAATAGCAATGCTACTCTCCTCCCCTTTGCTGATTTCCCTGCTCCTTGCCCCGATCTCCAATTCCTTACCTGCTCCAGGACCCCGAGCTTCTAAGCCATTTCTGGGCTCCTGAGTGTCCCAAGACAGGCTGCAAAGGAATTGGGGCATTAGAATTCCTCATCTGGAAGTCCTCATGTTCTCATTTTGAGGGTGAAGGGGCTCAGAAAGGGGATAAAACTGCCCCAAAGACACTGCCAATTTTTAACTTTACCTGAGCTCCTGGAAAACAAGGGGAGTTCGGAAAATCACCGCCCGCCACCCCCCCAGCCCTTTTGCATTCTGGTAAAAGGCTTACTGCAAAGAACCTCTCTTCTCTATATGACTTAGATAAGACTGATGAAGTAAAATTGCTATTTTAAGACAGGACAAGAAAAATTAAACATAAAATTCTCTCTGTGTGCTTGAGTCTCCTCCCTCCCTCCCTAATGTGCAGTGTGCATCTGCATTACACATTAACCAGAGCTCCTCAGAGATGGCAGTGCCTGCTCTATCGTAAAGATCATTTTTTTTCCCCTTTCTTTCGACACTACCAATGTAACTTCTTAAAGGAACAGTATTCTTTCCCAACTCTGTAGAAGATCATGGTGACTTGCTGCTGGCTTTGTATGTTCTTCCCTAGACTATGTATCCTTGGTGAACTTTTTATGTAAAAATATCAGTATGTCATTTTTTTTTTAAGTTATTATTATTTTTTTACATTTATTTATTTTATTTATCTTAATTTTTTTGGCTGCATTGGGTCTTCGCTGCTGTGCTGGGCTTTTCTCCGGTTGGGGTGAGCAGGGGCCACTCCTGTTACGGTGCGATGGCCTCTCACTGCTATGGCCTCTCCTGCTGCGGAGCACGGGCTCTAGGTGCGTGGGCTTCAGTAGCCATGGCACACAGGCTCAGTAGCCGTGGCATGTGGGCTCAGTAGCCGTGGCATGTGGGCTCAGTAGTTGTGGCTCGCGGGCTCTAGAGCGCAGGGTCAGTAGCTGTGGCGCACGGGCCTAGTTGCTCCGCGGCATGTGGGATCCTCCCAGACCAGGGCTCAAACCCGTGTCCCCTGCATTGGTAGGCGACTTCCCAACCACTGCGCCAGCAGGGAAGCCCATCAGTATGTCATTTTGATGTACAATCCTTTGTCTGGAAAATGGATATGAGTGTGCCTTTTGACTTCTAACACATGGAACAGTTCTCAGAGCTTTCTGAGAGTCTCCCAGGTTACAATCCTGTTTGGCTCAAATAAAATTCCCTTTTTTTCTTGTTAACTTGTTTTTAATAGAATTTTCATCGACAAGATTCACAGATGACCCCCCCACCCCGTTTACCTGTGACAAGGCCAGAAACAGACCCTCCACATTCACATTCCTTTTGTCATAAATGATTAGCTGAACTCTTTGTCGCCCCCAGACTAGCTAGACATAGAGATAAATGTTTGGTGTTCAGCTGACTTGAGATGCTCCCTGTTTACAAAAACAATCCCAACTGTAAAATCACCCCACTTGTCTAATTCCTCCCTAGAAAAGTCTAAGATGAAACCATCCATGGGGAACTCCCTGGCTGTCCAGTGGTTAGGACTCTGCGCTCTCACTGCAGAGGGCCCGGGTTCAATCCCTGGTGGGGAAACTAAAATCCCACAAGCCACTGCGCAATGGTGTGGCCAAAAACAAACAAACAAACAAAAAAACCCACCAACAACAAACCAACCAAACAAACAAAAAATACCATCCTGCCCGGACCACTCTGATCTTTGGATCTGGAGTCCTCTCCCCATTACCATAACGTGAATAAAATCTATTTCCTTACTTGATCAATTTTTCTTCTTTTCATTTTGCCTTTGACAACACATAGTAACTGAAAAGGAAAATTGGGCTTCCAATCCAGACCTGTGACCCCCACCCCCTCCCCGAGGAGGGAGAACGCTGGTGAGGTGGAGATGTTGTCTCTGGCCCACCCTGTCTTCCACCGATAAGGGAGCCAGGATGCTGATTTCAGCACAGTTACAAGCGGGGTAAAATCTGGAAACCTGTTCTGGGTACGGAGGAAGGAAAACATCCCCATTTTACAGAGAGGGAAACTGAGGCTCCAACTAGGAACTAAGAACCCACTGCTGCTTCACCGCCCCACCCGTTTCCCTCACTTTTTGTTCTGCCTCAGGCTGGCGTCCGGCTGGGGACAGTGTCCTCCCCAGAGTGAGGAGCCGGGGGGAGGCTGGGCGAGGGAGAGGCCGTCCGTACTCCTGGTGTCTGCGCATTCTCTCCAGTTGCTCCTGAGCACTCATCCGGGGCCGGGCCAGGGGGACCTGGGGAGATGAGAAACACCGCGATACTCCAACCTTGGCCTCCATTTTCTCTCTTCCCTAAACCTCTCAGCCCCCTGCCTTGCCCTTCCCAATAAGTTCACCCCGGATCTCGAGGGCTACTTCTACACACAGAGCACAGGCTGTCCCTCTGCTGCTCAAGTCCTTCCATGGCCCCCAAGCGCTTTCAGGACAAAGGCATTGGAGGCCCCTTGTGGCCTGGTCCCTACCCACCTCTCCAGCCTCAACTCCATCAGCTGCCCTGTTCAAACCCGAAGCCCCAGACTGACAAACACCCGCACTTCCCTGGACAGATCAAGTCTCTTTGCAGTGGTAGTCAGGACTCCGGGTTGCTTGTGATTAAAAAAAAACAAAAAAGTACTCTGAATCAGCTTTGAAAACATTAAAAGGAAGAATGAGATTTATCGTGTAACTAGATCGTCAGGAGGATCACTTTGGGTTTGTCTGAGGGAGGACTTTACAAGCTCTCTCTCGCCCTCAAAACCAGAGGGAAGAGACACGCAGGGAGACTGTCATGTGACAATTGCAGTTATGCTGCCACAAGCCAAGGAACTTTACCAGAAGCTATCAGAAATATGGTTCTGATGACACCTTGATCATGATCACTTACTTATAGCCTTAAGAACTTAAAATGCAAGAGGACGGAGATAAATCAAGGGGGGACTTGAACTTGAACATTTGGAACATTCGCAGCCTATGTGTATTGCAAGGAAGCTTGTTCTGAAGAGAACACCAAGGGTGTGTCCGGAAAACCATTTGCTGAGAGATTAGGCATGTGATGATGTGTGGACCCAGTAAACCAACTCAGCAGAAAAGCTGCCAAGTCAAATTGAAGGGGACAGAGATGGGACAAAATGAAGGAAGGCTGTCAGACATCTGGGATGCTACAGGCAGGAAACTGGCCAATAGAGCTGCAAACGTGTTATCCTTCCGGAAAGGGGGTAATTTGGACACAATCATGCACCTAGGGAGAATGCCACGTGACAACTGAAGTTATAATGCCACAAGCCAAGGAACGGATCCCTCCCCAGCTGCTTCAGAAGGAGCATGGCCCAGGACTTCCCTGGCGGTCCAGTGGTTAAGGCTCCAAGCTTCCACTGCAGGGGGCGCAGGTTGGATCCCTGGTCAGAGAACTAAGATCCCACATGCCGTGCAGCGCGGCCAAATAAATAAATGAATTAAATTAAAAAAAAAAAAAAAAAAGAAGGAGCATGGCCCTGACGACACCTTGATTTCAGACTTCTAGCCTACAGAACTGTAAGACAATAAATTTATTGTTTAAGCAAAAAACAAAGGGGATGGGGGTGGGGAGAGAACTCTCCACTGCAGTCTCCAACTAGAACATTCTAGGCAGACAGCTTAGATCTGTTGCTATTGTAGGACCAATCACTGCAGTTTACTCTACTTGACTCTGATTTGGTCGATCCTGAGTCACATGCCCACCTGTTAGATACATCGCAGTTCCTGTAAATTGACCCTATGTCATTTATTTCTTCATGGCAGGCCAGACCAATGACCCGAAAGCTTGCTAGGGCCAAACTGAAACTTTTACACATCCCTTGTTTCAAAGATAGCTCAAGCAGACGGATATTTTTAGCCATTTAGAGCCTGCCTGATTTGAATACTCCGTGAAGCTGTACCCAGCATCTGCTAGCCATAGGTAAGATCAACCTGTAGCTATAAAAGCCCCCAACCGGGGAATTCCCTGGCGGTTCAGTGGTTTTAAGGGCTCCGCGCTTCCACTGCAGGGGGCACGGGTTTCATCCCTGGTCGGGGAGCTAAGATCCCGCATGCCTCGCGGCGGGACCAAAACAAACAAACAAAAAAAGCCCCCAACAGGCTGCTGCCCTTAGGAGCTCTCTGACCCAGAGACTCCCCTCTGTGCTACTAAGCACGTCACCTAGACCCTTAAGTCCCTTCTCTAATCTCCTTCTCTCCTGGGAGTTCCCTTGTCCCGCCCCCCACCCCCTCCTGGGCAGTGGCCCCCAAGCAGTAACCTCTGGAGGGTTTCATGCTGTGAGGGACTTTTCCCACAGGCAAATCTGTCAGTGTGGACCAACTAAAGCTCTGTGTGCTACTGCCACCTAGTGGTCATATCTTTTTCCTTGATCAGCTCTGAAATACCTAGAACCTTACACCACCCCCGGATGCTGGCCGCGGCACGGCTGAGGCAGGAGCCATTCCCAAGATTAAGTGTTATTCGGCGCAGCTCCAACAATCCATGTCCTTTATACACACCACTGAGAATAAAGTTCCTCTCCTCCTAAGAAAGGACAGATTGATTACTTGGTTTCCACGGATAAGGAAGCACCAAAAATGCTTTTAAACTTATTCGAGGGGACTTCCCTGGCTGTCATCGGTTAAGACTCCGCGCTTCCACTGCAGGGGGCACAGGTTTCATCCCCGGTCGGGGAGCTAAGATCCTGCATGCTGCGTGGCACTGCCAAGGGAGGTGGGGGGGGGGGAACAACACCACCTATTCGAACAAGCAATCGTAACTGGCTTCCCCGGAACCGCGCTCCTGAAAGCCAAACAATCAGCGATGGCCCCGCGTTTCTGAAAATCAGCCAATCAACAACAGACACAAAGTTTCCGCATCTTAAGGTCGAACAACTCCTAAACCCGAAAGTCCACCGGTTTCCGAGCTCTACGCCATATGACATCAGCTCTCCGCTTTGCTCAGAGCGACTGTATCTTACAAGAGGTCTATGTTGCTTAAGCAAGTAATAAATTCAGCTTTGTTTCCGATACAGAGCTGCAGCTTCTTTATCCCCTCCATGCCTTTGCGTACATAGCCTGTTCCCTGTTTGGAGTACTGTTTCCTGCATGGCCAAACTTTTTTCATTCATCCAGACTCACCTTACCTAACCTTTAAAAGGCTTCCCAATGCTCTGAGCCCGCCTATGAAATGGCTCATCCCTGTCGGATGTGTATGAGGACTGCATTCATGCCTCTCCCCCATCAGACTCCAGCATCAGGACTAATTCATGGCAGGGCGCCCCCCAACACCTTCCACAGGGGCTGGTCCCTAGAAGACCAGTATGACGAGCAAATAAGGGAATTCGGGATTTCTTCCGGCACTGGCCAAAGTTTAGGGAGAAGGGGAGACATAGCAACTGCTCCTGTCACTCTACTTGGATTGGTCATCTGCTGATGGCTTAGTGGGCATCGGAGTGGTCCTGCCAAGTCCATCAGCCCTACTTTTCCTGCCGGAGCCCTTTGCCAGTTTCAGGATGGGGGAAGCCACAGAAAAATAGGGGTTGTGGTGCAGAGATTCACTACACGGCAAACTCGGAAGAGTAGGTCCTTGAAAACAGGGACTGTTCTGGGGACCTCGCCTTGTAGAGCCTGGCAGTCAAGAAGGGTCTGAGGAATTCGTGGACCTGAACTGAACAACCCTGCCGTTGGCAGATGGCATTCCAGAGGTCAGAGCTCCGTGCCCCCAACTGACCATGTGCGGTTGTATGGGTTGCTCACTGCCCAAGGGCTAAGCCCTCCATTGACCACGCCAGGTTCCGTCCACGCAGAAGGGGGCGCCTGTCTCTAATTCACAAAAAGGCATTCTGTAGGCTAGCAGAAGCCCTGGCTTCCTAAATCCCCACCTCAGTCTGGACATTTGCACTAGCTGTTTCCCTGCTTTGCCAGGGATAAATTCTAACTCAATCTTCAAGGTCTGTCTGCCTCCAGGAAACCATCCCCAACATGCCCAGGCTGCCTGGGAACTGTCCCCTGAAGTCCCCCAATGCCTCGTGCTTTCCCCATCTCAGCACACGCCCCCGCCTGTTCTGATAGTACTTGTGTCTGAGGTTCCTGATGCCTGGGATCTGGCCTGATTCAGTTCAGGAACCCCAGTGGCCGGACAAAACCCAGTCCACAAGAGGCCAAGGACCACCCCAGCACCAATGAGAATGGCAAACTTGTTGGCTCCACCTTCAAAGTCAGTTCCCCAAATCTCTTATCTGTCATTTCCAAAAAAAAAAAAAAAATCTGGGGCTTCCCTGGTGGCGCAGTGGTTGAGAGTCTGCCTGCGGATGTGGGGGACGTGGGTTCGGGCCCTGGTCTGGGAGGATCCCGCGTGCCGCGGAGCGACTGGGCCCGTGAGCCACAGCTGCTGAGCCTGCGCGTCTGGAGCCTGTGCTCCGCAACAAGAGAGGCCGCGATAGTGAGAGGCCCGTGCACCGCGATGAAGAGTGGCCCCCGCTTGCCGCAGCTGGAGAGGGCCCTAGCGCAGGAACGAAGACCCAACATAGCAACCAATCAATCAATTAAATAAATAAATCTTAAAAAAAAAAAAAATCTGAAACTGACATTTGTTTTTCTAAATCCGTGCCAAAATGCACCCAGTGTTCGTGATGTGAGGCATCGCCTGAGTCACACCCATCGGGCTTCTGCCGTCAACTGCAATTTTCTTGCTTTGTGTTTTGTTTTGTTACTTATGACTTCTAGTTTAATTGCTCTCTGAAGGTGTCAAAAAGAGCCAAAGATCGCCCCAAAGAGAGTGAAAAGAAACAGAAGCACCTGTCACTTCCAAGAGCTCAGAAAGTAGAATCACGTCAGGAACAGGATTGTGGAGCCTCTGCAGGGACATCTCACTAAATAGGACCCTCAAGATGTGATGTGACACAAACAGAAAGACACGTTGCAGAAGTTTTACTGGGACAGTGACACCAGGAACTGATGACAAGTAGAGAAACTCTGCAGAGGGCAAAACCTGAAGACCCGGACCCTGTGTTCATGAGGAAGTAACTGGATGCCCCCTGAACGGCCTTTGGTCATGAAACAAGCTAGAACATTCCATGAAGACCAGAACATTGATCCTGAGCATCAGCTGGCAACACTAAAGAAGGATATGATGTCAAATATTTTAATACCTGGGTGGCAGAGCATCTGCAGGTCAGAAATTACAATTGATGAGTTTGCTAAGATAACAGCTGATGAAAACTGAGTTCTGAAAAAAATGTATATGGTGGATCAAAGAGCTCCATAATGTCGCTGCGCTCCTATAAAAATGTCACCGAGGGAATTCTTTGGCAGTCCAGTGGTTAGGACTCCGAGGGCCCGGGTTCAATCCCTTGCCAGGGAACTAAGATCCACAAGCTGCACGGTGCAGCCAAAAATAATAATAATAATCGCCGACAGCAATGAGAGATAACAATGACAGGCTTGAAGGATGCCAGGCTCAGGTGGCCTGCTCATGGGCGTGCTGGAGCCACAGGCACACACACAAGACACAGGTGGCAGTGCCTGGAAAAAGCCGACATCCGAAATGTTTGGAACATGTCTACGATTTTCCTGGGCATTATTATTATGCAAACAAGAAATTGTGGCACCCCCCCCTCAATGTTCATGGCAGCACTATTCACAATAGCCAAGACATGGAAGCAACCTAAATGTCCATCGACAGATGAATGGATAAAGAAGATGTGGTACATATATACAATGGAATGTTACTCAGCCATAAAAAGAATGAAATAGGGGCTTCCCTGGTGGTGCAGTGGTCAGGAATCCGCCTGCAAGTGCAGGGGACACGGGTTCGAGCCCTGCTCCGGGAAGATCCCACATGCCGCAGAGCAACTAAGCCCATGTGCCACAACTACTCAGCCTGCGCTCTAGAGCCCGTGAGCCACAACTATTGAGCCCACGTGTCACAACTACTGAAGCCCATGCGCCTAGAGCCCGTGCGCCTAGAGCCCGTGCTCCACAACAAGAGAAGCCACCACAATGAGAAGCCTGTGCACCGCAATGAAGAGTAGCCCCCGCTCACCGCAACTAGAGAAAAACCTGCGCGCAGCAGCAAAGACCCAAAGCAGCCAAAAATAAATAAATTAATTAATTATTTTAAAAAATAAAAGTGCTATTTAAAAAAAAAGAATGAAATAAAGCCGTTTGCAGCAACAAGGATGGACCTAGAGATTATCATACTAAGTGAAGTAAGAGAAATACCATATGATATCACTTATATGTGGAATCTGAAAAATGACATAAATGAACTTATTTACAAAATAGAAACAGACTCACGGACATAGAAAACAAAATTATGGTTACCAAAGGGGAAAAGGGAGGGAGGGATAAATTAGGAATTGGGGATTAACAGATGCACGCTGCTGTACATAAAAGAGATAAACAACAAGGACCTACTGTATGGCACAAGGAACTATAGTCAATATCTTGTAATAACCTGTAATGGAAAAGAATCACTTTGCTATACACCTGAAACTAACACAACATTGTAAATCAACTATACTTCGATAGAAAAAATTTTTAAGTTTAAAAAAGAAATTGTGGCATCTCTGCATACAGCTTGTAACAATAGAATTTCACACTCCGTGAAGAGCAAGGATAAACCACCCACCGCCTTAAAAAAATCAAAAAACAAAAACTGCATACTGGCTGCAGGCATCTGGAACCCAGGACCTTTTCCTTAGAAATAAAAAGCACCTGGGGAAGAAACTGAGACACAGATGTAGAGAACAAATGTATGGACACCAAGGGGGGAAAGTGGCATGGGTGTGTGGTGGTGGTGGGATGAATTGGGAGATTGAGATTGACATATATACACTAATATGTATAAAATGGATAACTAATAAGAACCTGCTGTATAAGAAAAATCAATAAAATAAAATTCAAAAATTCAAAAAGATAAATAACTCTCCAAAAAATAAAAAGCGCCTGATATTTATAAGCTATTTTTATTCCCCTGACTCCATTTAAGTAATTCACTGCTATTTTTTTTAACTTGACATTTAAATGGTGATGTTATTTATAGCTTTTATCCCATTTCGTATGCATATTCATACATTTTATTGGAGAAATGGTAATGTGTTTGCTCAAGTGTGCTGCTCCAGACATGGCAGGCGGTGTTATAGAACGCAGAGTACACAGTATACGCACCGAATTACTAGAATCTGCAAAACTTTGCATTTTAAACAACATCTGGTCCCAAGGGTTTTGAACAAGGTTTGAAAACCGGTATATCTAGAATCCGACTCTGTCTCGACATCTCCACTTTTTCTAACCTAGTGCAAACAACTGTTCTCTCCCCGCTGGACTAGCCTACTCACCTTCTCACTGGCTCCCTACCTGAGCCCTTGTTCACTGTCTGTTCCCCCATGTGGCCGCCAGAGGGCGTTAGTTCCCATTTACAGCATCTCAGTGCCTGCTCAGATCTCCATGGCTCTGGGCTCACCCAGTGTCAAAGCTAAGTCCTCACCTTGGACCACAAGGCCCAGCACGATCTGCCCCTATTAGCCCTCTGTCCTCATCAGCACCCCTCTCTCTCTTGCTCGGTTACTCGGTTACGGCCACACTGGCTTTCTAGCTGCTCCTCCAACACGCCAGAGTCTTCTGCCTCGGAACCTTTGCAAATACTGTTCCCTTTGCCTCTAATGCTCTTCCACCAGACACCCCCAAGGCTTGCTCCCTTACCTCCTCCGGGTATCTGCACAAGCATCACCTCTCCAGAAGCCTCCCCAGACCAAGCCATTGACAATTGCACCTCTCCTCCAAGTATCCCAAATCCCCTCACCGTGCTGTTTTTATTTATTTAGCACTTAGAACATATAAAATAATTTATAGTAAAGTATTTATTACCTGCCTCTTCCCACTAGAATGTCAGATTGATGAGAGAAGGATTTTTTTTCTCATCTTGTTCACGTTTGGGTCCTGAGCACCTAAACAGCTCTATGTGATAGAACTTTCCTGAATGACGGAAATGTTCTCTATTTTCACTGTCCAACAGGGTAGCCACTGGCCACTTGTGTCTCCTGAACACTTGAAATTTAGCGAGTGAGAGTGAATTTTTAATTTTATTTCATTTAAATTCATTTAAATTTAAATAGCCCCATGTGACTACTGGCTACCTTATTAGACAGTGAAGAGGGTATTTAATAAGTATACATTGAATGAATGATTGATAAATGAATGAATGAATGAAGTGCTTGCTCTAAGGCACTACTTTCAAGCTTTATGGGCATTGATCTAATTCGACTCTTCACATCAGCCCTAGGTGGTAGACACCACTATTAGCTCCATTTTGCAGATGAGAAAATGGAGGCAGAGAGATTTCATAACTGACCCAAAGTCACACAGCTTGGAAGTGGCAGAGACAAAATTCAGTCCCAACGCTCTTAACAAATCTCGCTGTCTCTGCTCTGGGGTGTGGCCTTAAAACTCTTCTCTCCCAGATGTTTGCCCAAGAGTGGGGAGAGGGGGTCCTTCCTGTGGTGGTCAAAGGGTTACAGTGGACCTGAGGAGGCCAGATGGACTGCCTACCTTGGTTCCTGGCTGTGGCGAAGGGGGGCGGCGACCCTCAGGGCTGGAAGCCCGGGAGACCCTTGGCGATCCAAGACCTGGAGGAGCAGAATGGGACTGGTGAGGACCAGGAATGCCGAGCAAGTCCCTCCCGACTCCAGACGCTCACCTGAGCGAGGGCTGGCCAGCTCTCTGTCGCCCCCTGGGGGCCTCCCCCAGTCAGCCTCAGGGGACCGGGGTAGGCTCAGTTCCAAGGACTCAGGCAGGCTCTGGAGAGGTCAGGAAAGGGGAATAATAATTATCATTACCACTATTATTACCATTTTCAAGCACTTAACAATTGAGACACTGCATAAGTAGGATTAAGATTGAAAACCAGGAGCCAGATCTGGTTTCCAAACCTCAGCTCTGCCATTTTTTTTGCTGTGTGACCTTGGGCAAGTTACTTTACCTCTCTGTGCCATATTTCACCTTTTGATATGAGGATTTTAACCTACGGCTTTTTTTTTTTTTTTTTTTTTTTTTTGGCTGCATCAGGTCTTAGTTGCAGCACACAGGATCTTCTTTGAGGCATGCGGGATCTTTCCTTGTGGCACGTGGGCTCTTCATTGCAGTGCACAGGCTACTCTCTAGCTGTGACGCACAGGCTCCAGGGCACGTGGGCTCTGTAGTTGCGGCGCGAGGGCTTAGCTGCACCGTGGCATGTGGGATCTTAGTTCCCTGACCAGGGATCAAACCTGCGTCCCCTGCATTGTAAGGCTGATTCTTTACCTCTGGACCACCAGGGGAGTCCCTGATTTGAGGATTGAATTGATACAAGTAAGGCACTTAGAACAGCGCCTGGCACATGGCAGGGCATTATACATGTGAGGTTTTATAATGATTATGCATCTGGCACGGTGCTAAGTACTTTACCAGCATTATGTCATTGAATCCCCTCGGTAAATCTACGAGACAGCTATTATTATCCCTATTTGATATATGGGGAAACTGAGGCTCAGAGAATGAGGTCAATGACTGATATCACAAAGATAGCAAAGCTGAGATCTAAACCCAGGTCTCCCGGATACATGATCTGATGATCAGCTATGACCATTGTGGCTCCTGATTCCTGTCGGCTTACTCTATGTCAGGCACATTCTAGTCAGTTTCTCCTTCTTACAGTACCCTGCAAGGTAGGGGTTAAGATCAGCGGTGTCTGGTAAATGTTTAACAAATGCCCTCTGGGAGAAAAGAGCCCTGGTTTGTAGCATTTGCCAATTTCCATGGTGTAAATACTCCCACCATGGTCAATTTCAAGCTACCAACATGACATCACTGAATGTGGAGTTGAGAAGAGATGCAGGCAATTGGACCTTGGGAGGTGTTGGGAACTGGGTCCAGCACACCACTGGACAATTATCATAGTATAACGAATAAGAAAACAAAGGCTTCCAGAGCTTAGGATACGTGCCTGAGGTTGGTTAGCTGCTCAAGGGAGAGAGAAAGAGGTGAGTAGGTAATGAGTTGGGCCAGGGGCAGATGGAACAGGAAGCTGGGGGTGAGAAAAAGGTGAGTCTCACCTCCCTCTCTAAGGACTCCTCGCCTTGGAGTGCAGGGGATGGGGAGTCAGGGTCAGTGTGGTGGGGTGGTTTCTGGGGGCCCCCCAGACCTGCCAGTGTGTCTTCCACCATCCACAGTTGCTGTTGAGCAGATGCTCTGTCCTGGGGAGAGGAAAGGAATTTGTTACTCACAGGTGGGAAAATGCAAGGAGGGTTAAAGTTGATAGGCCATGGAAACGGTCTGAAATTTCCATTTAGATATCCCACTTACCCATTATCATTTATCATAAACATTGTTTTTTCTGTATGGCTCTGTAGTGTTACCTCTGTTATAAATAGGTGACCATAGAAATATATGTGAGTCTGTTTCTGAATATTCTATTCTTTCCTTTGTTCCATTTGTCTAATGTGTCAATACTATACTGCCCTCTTATTAACTATAGCTTTACAGTCAGACTTGATTGATATCCAGTTGTGTTAGTCCTCCAGCTTTGTTTTTGCAGGTTGCCTTGTCTACATTTGGCCTTTTGCACTTCCAGATAGAATTTAGAGTCAGCTTGTCAAACTCCACATAAAAGCCTTCTGGATTTGTATTGGGATCAAATATCCCCACTGGGGAAATCAATTAGGGGAGACCACATCTTTACATTAGTGTCTTTCCTATCCACGAACATGGTACATCTCTCCATTTATATCGGTCTTCAATTTCTCTCAATGACATTTTGGGGCGTTCAGAGTAGATGTCGTGCCTATCTTTCATTATATTTCTCCCTAGATATTTAATCTGTTTATGTTAATTGTAAACACTATTGTTTATGAATATTTATTTTCTAATTGTTTGTTATTAGCATACAGGAAGACAATTGATTTTTGCATGTTATCCTTGCATTCAGTTACCTTGCTGGATTGGCTTATTCTACCAATCTTTCTGGAGATTATTTTGGATTTTCTACATACACAGTTTTGTCATCTTTAAATAAAAACAGCTTTATGTCTTCCTCTTTGGTCCTTATACCTTTGATTTATGTCTCAGACTCCCTTGTACTGCCTAGGATCCCTGGGACAATGCTGACTAGAACTGGCCATAGCAGACATTCTTGTCTTATTCCAAATATTGGGGGAAAGTTTTCAACATTTCACTGCCAACAATAATGTTTGCTGTAAGTTTAAGTTCCTTATCAGATTAAGGAAGTTGATTTATATTCCTACTTTGCTGAGAGATTTTATCATGAATGGATATTAAATTTTTAAAATGTTTTTCCTGCATTTATTGAGATGACTATGTGGGTTTTTTTCTTTATTTTATTAAATGTAGTGAACTACATGAACTTATTTTCAAGTGTTAAATTAACCTTGCATTCTTGTAATAAGCCTAATTTGGTTGTGATGTATTGTTCTTTTCATATATTGCTGGTGCTGAGGAATATCTAACACCAGTAGGTGGGGGATTAGCGTTGAGGGGTGGATTTTAGGAGGAAGTGGGAGGGGGTTAGTATGAAGAGGGTGGGGCTTAAACCTGTGAGTACACATTTAATACTAGAAGCCAGAATTTTTAATTGAAGGTATATGATTTAGAAACTCTATTGCTAGACTTAGAATGAAGACGTGGGTCTGAGGCCAAGCAATGGGGCTTCAGGAGTAGGGCTTGAACTAAGGGATTGGATTTAGAACTGGAGCCTCCAGAGGATAAATTTAAAAGTGAAAGTCAGGATGCAGAATGCAAGAGATGAACTTGCAGGATGGGACAGGGCTGAAGGGCAGAGTTTTGACCCCAAGGGTATGGCTTCAAAGTAAGAGGAGAGATTTAGAACCAAATGGGGCAGTGGTTCCGAATCTGAAGATAGGTCTTGAAATTAAGAGCACTGTCTTAATTATTGGGTTTTAAATGAAAGGAAAAGGCAGAGGGGGAGGGGCTAAAGATAACATGGGAGGGGCTTTGATTCTATGGGAGGGGCTTAAATGCCAAAAGGGTTTCCGAGTGATCTTGGAGTGCAGGGTGGGGCTTGGGGGCTTGGGGCAGGGGTGTACCTGGGGGGACCCGAGGTGCAGCAGGTACTCAAGGGTCTCTCTCAAGGTGCTCAGCTCCTGCTCCAGGCTGTTGTATGTGTCCCAAACCCGCTCTCGCTCCTCAGGTCCCAGAAAGGGGGAGACACAGAGTTAGCATGCCCTCCCACCAGATCTTTCCCAATCCCATCTTTTCCTAGATTAGCAGGAGGAAGGGTGGCCTGGCCCCAGGTGCCCTGGGGGGTATATGGACTGCAATTCCCAAGGGCCTCTTTGCTCAGACTACTGGGAACCCCAGAGTCTGTACTGAACCTGCCATTCCAATGAACTGCTAGTGTAGACAAATAACAGCTTTCCCTGAATCTTCTGGATTACCTCTGCACTCCTCTAGGACGGCAGAGTCTACAGATCTAATGAATTCTTGAAACAGACAAGACCACGAGACCTATACACCCCTGGGCAGCAGAAACTTCCTTGCCAACACCAATAACAATAGCAACTAACATTTACTTGGCACTTACTATGTGCCAGGCACTGTTCTTAGCTCTCATTTAATTCTTTTGAGGTAGGTACTATTAATGTCTCCATTTTACAGATGGTAATAATTACAGCTAACACAAGTATTGCTTACCATATACTAGGTACAAAAGTGTTAAACATTCATTCATTTACATATATTTATGAAAACTTCACAATAGCCCTATGAAGTAAATATTATTTTTATTATCTCAAGTTTATATGAGAGGCATCTAAGGCCCAGAGGGATTAAGTAAATTCTCTAAGGTCACACAGCAACTATGAGTGGAAACTGAGATTCAAAGCCAGGAAGTCTGTATCAAAATCACCCCCTTGGGACTTCCCTGGTGGCGCAGTGGTTAAGACTCCACCTGCCAATGGAGGGAACACGGGTTCGAGCCCTGGTCCGGGAAGATTCCACATGCCGTGGAGCAACTAAGCCCGTGTGCCACAACTACTGAGCCTGCGTGCCACAACTGCCGAAGCCCGTGTGCCTACAGCCCGTGTTCTGCAACAAGAGAAGCCACCGCAACGAGAAGCCCGTGCACCACAACGAAGAGTAGCCCCCGTGGGCTTCCCTGGTGGCGCAGTGGTTGAGAATCTGCCTGCCAATGCAGGGGACACGGGTTCGAGCCCTGGTCTGGGAAGATCCCACATGCCGCGGAGCAACTGGGCCCGTGAGCCACAACTACTGAGCCTGCGTGTCTGGAGCCTGTGCTCCGCGACAAGAGAGGCCACAATAGTGAGAGGCCCGCGCATCGCGATGAAGAGTGGCCCGCGCTTGCCACAACTAGAGAAAGTCCTCGCACAGAAGCGAGGACCCAACACAGCCAAAAATAAATAATAATAAAAAAAAAAAAAAAAAAAGAGTAGCCCCCGCTCGCCGCAACTAGTGAAAGCCCTCGCGCAACAATGAAGACCCAACGCAGCCAAAAATAAATAAATAAATAAAAAAGAACTTACTAGACTGGAAACTAAATCTATCTCAAAAAAAAAAACTCCCCCTTAAATGGCTAAATTAAATACTACTGTTTCTTGGCTGCTTGCCCCTCACCCTCTAGGAATGTCAAGCTCATTGGCTTAAAATTGGGGGGATTCTCAAGAACCACCTTCCCAAGAGCCTTTGGGGGCAAGTGCCCTTTAGTAACAACCTGTAGAATCCTGGGGTCTCCTTGGAGGTATGCCCCTTCCCAGATGCTCACCTGGGTCAGGTGACAAAGAGCGGCCCTCACACTGACCAGTCGGTCCTGCAGGAGGCGCTGGCGCCCCCAAGCCCTCCCAGGAGCTGCAGCCTCCCTGGTTGTTTGGCGCAGCTGCTGTCGAGTCAATTCCAGGGCTGCTTCTAGCTGCTCCTGCACCGAAAGGGAAGATGGTTAGACTTCTGAAACCACCCCCAGCCTCAGGAAAAGAGAAAAGGTGTCTTCCCATATCCTTGGGTATGCTGGGGATCAGGATGGGCTAAGGGCAGGTGGAGAGGCCAGATGTTCCTCCCCTGTCCCAGAGCCCTGTACCTTCTCCTCCTGCCTCTGATCTATCTCCTCCTGCAGCCTCCTCAGGAGCCGGTCCTGCCCACACAACTTGGTCAACAGAGTCTGGAGAAAGGAGGACAGGAGCTATTTATGGACCAGATCTGGCTCTTCCCCCTGCCCCACAATTTAAACATTCTCTCCCCAGCTCTGGGAACTCAGCAAGGGTTCGATCAGGAGAACTTACATCTGTCTCCAAGCTTTGGTGGAAGGTTGAGTCTAGAGGGGGACCCGGCTGAGGAGAAAGAGAAAAGTTGGAGGTCACATGCCCAAACAGGTCCTTATTGTAGCTCAGCACTGAGCTGAGCCCTGTTTCTACTAACAGACACCCCTGTCCTTATTAGATTTGTTCCAAGCTTTAGCAAACCTCAGTAGACCAATTGCCAGACTTTTGGCTTTAGGAAGTGGTCTTTGCTACCAAATAGCTATAGCAAATAAATAATTAATGGAGAAAACTTAGAGAGTTCCTTTATGACTGAGAATATAATAAGGATGCTCACTACCACTGTTACAGTTTAACACAGTATTAGAGATCTTGACCAATGCTATAATATAGGAAAAAGAATAAAAGTGTAAGGATAGGAAGGGGAATGATAAAACCATCATTATTTATAAATGATGTGCTCATCTACCCCCCAAATAACAATAGCATAAAAAAATTATTAGAATAAATAAGAGAATTCAGCAAGGATGCCAGGTGTAAAATGAAGTTACAAACTTTAATAGCATATCTCTACACCATCAATAACTAGAAAATATTTTTTAAAAAAGAAGAATATACCATTCAAATAACTATAAAAACTATCAGGAGGGAATTCCCTGGTGGTCCAGTGGTTAGGACTCGGTGCTCTCACTGCCAGTGGCCTGGGTTCAAACCCTGGTCAGGAAACTAAGATCCCTCAAGCCACACAGCGTGGCCAAAAAAACCCAAAAAACTATCAGGAATTTAGGAATTACCTTAACTAATAGCACACAAAATCTCTATGGAAAAACTCAAATGACAGACCTAGAAAATTATATGAATGAATGGAGAGATATTCTATACATATATGCCACCCAGTTTTCAGCAGCCCTAGGAAACTAATATATATCCAGGCACCTTGAAATACCCAGTCTTCTCTAGGCACACTAATCCAGGAGATGACATTCACCATAGCAAAGAAAGCAAGGGAGGGGGCTCTGGCAGATTCGAGGTACCCCAGGATACCTACCAATAAAACCATGGAAGCCCGGGTCCCAGGAGGCCTCGGAGGGAGCTGGAGATACGTGGAGGAACCAGAGGGGGCCTGGGAGGAATACTGAAATAGAGATGTTTAGAAATTGGCATGTCTTAGTAACAAATATTAGAATGGATGTGTCCTGAATTGCAGTGCCTTAGGAGACTCTTTGAGGTTCAGAACTCGGCCCCCAGAACTTCCTCAACTATCTGCTCTCCAGCTGTGTGCCATTGTGGGGACACAGAGAATGATAATAAATGGAAAGCCTGGCAAAACAGTCCCAGGGACCAATGGAAGTTGCAGTCTACTCTCACTCTCACATTCGTGGTTAGCTGTGGATTTTCTGGACTACAGTCCCATGATGTTCAGAGGAAATAGTAGGTGACCAACTTGGAAAGATAAACTGGAGACACAAGGCAGATGCAATCGACGCTACCGCTCACAGCATTGTCCTAGAGGAGAGTATTCTGGACTACAATCTCCATAATGCTTAACGGGTAATGGCCAAAGACCAGCCTGAAGAGAGCCCTGAGAACTCATGGGAGTTAAAGTTCACTCTCCCTTTCACATCTGAAGCCAGCTGTGATTATGCTGAACTACAATCCCCATGATACCCAGGGGCCAGTGGCCTAGAGACCAGCCTGGAAAGACAGCCCCATGGCCAAATGGGAGATTTAGTCCCTCTCCCCATCACCTCTGCTCACCGGTGTTCTGGCCTCCTGACTCCAGTGCTGGGGACTCCTAGGGTCCCTTCCTCCCCCAGCCTCGGAGGAGGGTCCTCGTCGGGGAGTGGGGAGCCTGGAGAGTGTCTGGCGCTGGGGGCCCCAGTCCAGGGGAGGCCGGACATCGATGCGACTCAGGGGGGTATGGGGTCTGGCAGAAGGTGCTGTGTCTCCAGAGGAGAGAGGGGGTCTGCGCGCAGGAGCAGAACGGGGCCGGGGGAGGCTCAGAGGGGAGGGAGAGCGAGAGAAGGGTGTGAACAGGCTGTAGGGAAGAGAGAATAGGCGAACTGCGTCAACTAGAGCCCCCTCATCCCTCTACCTATCAAGCCAGCCTCAAAGATGTGTCTCCCTTCAGGGTGTCTCACTGTCCCTCTGGAGTAGAACTCTCCTCTAGTAGCCAGATCCTGAATAATTTCCCTCTTTGTGGCATCCCTTCCTTAAGACTTCTCCCCGACAGGCACTGACCCCACAAGAACCCAGCAAGTCACACACATCAGTGAGAAAGCACTAAGTCACTCCCCTAATCAGTCCCAGCCCCGCCCTTCGGCCACGCCCACAGCATTTCCTCTGAAGCTCAGCCCTATAGAACCTTCTCGTCCCAGACTCCCTCGTCCAACTCACTCTGGGCTCCTTGTCCTCCGAATTCGCGGTCCAGATTGGAGGTCAGCCATGGGGCTGGGAGTGAGCAGCCGGCCACGACCTCTGGAGAGACGAGCCACCTCCGGTGATTCTGAGCCGCGCCCCTCTTCCCCTCTGCTCACCTCTGGGGGACCACCGGGGCCGCCAGGGCCCTCCCCGGTCTGGGGACGTGCAGATAACCTGGGTTGCCCACTAACGAGCGGACACAGAAAAAGACATCACTCCTTTGAACTTTATAACAGCCCTTATTCCCATTTCACAGATAAGGACACAGGAACCTACAAAGAAAAAAGGGGAGGTAGTGCACTGTAAATTGTTTTCCCCATTTTGCAGATGGGGAAACTGAGGCCCGAGTTGGCAGTGACTTGTGCAGGGCCACAAGGTCCATCCAGGTCGCTGGGCCCAATGCCCTAGGCTATGCGTCTCCAGCCTGAAAATTCGGTCAGGCAGACAGAGCCTGGAGCCTTCCTTTTTTTTTTAATCTGACATTTTTTAGGTGGCAGCCTCAGGGGGTGGAGACTTCTGCGGGAGCCAGTTAGAGAATGAGCAATACTGATGGACCAAATGGTGGGCGGAGCTTACAAGAGATAGACTCTTTGCTGATTGGAGATGAAGTCCCCTGGACGTGGGGCCTGAAGGGCGGAGTTTCATAGCTAGAAGAATAGTGATTGGACACTGAAGAGGGCAGGGCCTCAAGGGGAGGGGTTAGCCGGATAATTTGCAGGATCCAGACTGGAGGTAGAGTGTCAGGGGCGTGGCCTGTACTTATGCTCACCAATCGTCCCCCTCCGCGCGGGAGGCCCGCCCCAGCGCCCGTAGCCAGCCCCTCAGGTCCTCGAGCGTGTCAGCCGCCAGAACGTAGGTCCTCATGCCCGGGTGCTCCGCCTGCGGGAAGAGAGAGCTGGAGGGCCCGGCCGCCGGGTCCTCTAAAAAGAAGGATGCCATGGACCCTGGTCTTTATCTCCAATAATGGATGCTCCATGCCTGCCCCCATCGCCTAGTGCCTTAGTGCCCATGGGGGTTGGATGGACTCACGGTGAAGGTGAAGCGCCGCCCTCGGGGGGCTCCTGGACCATCTGGCCTGATACTGTAGCTGGGGAGCAGGACGCTTCCCAGGACGCTCTCCTCGCGGCTGTCTGCAAAAGACAGGCTGGGGTCAAGTGTCACACAGGGATCTAGAGGCCAAGAGGCTAGAGGAAAGGGAGGGTGGGAGGGGGGCCCACCCACCCCATGCCAGCTGGGGCACTGACCCTTGTAATAGAAGAGGCAATGGCCAGAGAGGACGAACCAGCGGCGTTTCCAGAGCCGGAGCCCGGAGCTGTCCTGGAGAGACAGAGTGGGAGTAGAGGGGGGAGGGAAAAAAGGAGATGGAGACAGTGACACTTGGGGCCAAAAACCCAAAGAAAGGAGAGGAGCAGAGACACATGTTTGGTGCAATAGATTCAGATGGAGAACTGGAAACCAGTGGGTTGCAGTTGAGAGGACATAGATTCTGGACACAGGTGGACCTGAGTTTGACTCTTAGCTCCACCACTTTCAAACTGTGCCCTTAAGCAAGTCATTTCCCCACTAGGAAGCTCATTTTTTCCTCACGTGTCAGTTGGGGATTGAGAAGTTACAGGAAGATTGGGACAGATACTGTACCACACACGGGCAGCGGCTTTATATAGGAAGACGTGGCCCGATCATTACAGAGTGTGAGACAGAGAGGCCAGGAAGGTGGTGCGGAGCCATACCCTGAATCCTGCATCTCCCCATCTCCTCCTCCAGAACTGCTCCATCTCTAACCTGGTGCCCCTCTTCTCCCCTTCAATCCATTCCCACAGAAGCAGCATGATCTTTTAAAATTATAAATCAGCCCATGTGAGTCCCCTGCTCAAAACAGAGCTTCCCGTCACACTTAGAATGAATCTCAAGTTCCTTACCCTAATTTGCTGGCTTACAGGGAATCTAAAACTTGGGTGCACATAAGAATCACCAGGAGGGCTCATTAAAACACAGATTCCTGGGTCCCATCCCCAGAGTTCTCCAGTCAGTAGATCTGAGGTGGGAGCTGACAATTTGCATTTCTAGAAAGTTCCCGGGTGATGCTGGTGCTGCTGGTCTGGGACCACACTTAGAGAAACTCGCCCTGTCGCCCTGCCGTCCCTCCTCTCTCTCACCTTGGCTTGCTCCAAACACCAAACTTTGGCCTGCTGCAGGGCCCTTTGCTTTCAGATTCCCTCTGCCCCCCAGATCGTAACACAATGGGCTCCTTCTTGACATATAATTCTCAGCTCAAATGTCATCTCCTCAGAGAGGCCTTCCCCGACCAACAGTCAAAAGTAGCTCTCATCCCTCAGCCACTTTCCAGCACATTCTCCTGCGTTATTTCTTCACAGTGCTTCATTTCCCACCATCCGAAATCACTTAGTCCATTTGTGGTTTTTTTGTTTTTTTTTAAATTTATTTATTTATTTTTGGCTGCGCTGGGTCTTCGTTTCTGTGCAAGGGCTTTCTCTAGTTGCGGCAAGCGGGGGCCACTCTTCATCGCGGTGCGCAGGCCTCTCACTATCGCGGCCTCTCTTGTTGCGGAGCACAGGCTCCAGACGCACAGGCTCAGTAGTTGTGGCTCACGGGCCCAGCTGCCCCGCGGCATGTGGGATCTTCCCGGACCAGGGCTCGAACCCGTGTCCCCTGCATTAGCAGGCAGATTCTCAACCACTGCACCACGAGGGAAGCCCAGTCCATTTGTTTTATACTAATTTATTATCCATACCTGTCCAACCCCCATCTTGAATGTAGATAGATACTTATTTGTCTTATTTGCATGGTATGTGACCCAGGGCTTGGCACATTGTAAATGTTCAAGAAGTGGTCATTGGACTTCCTTGGTGGCACAGTGGTTAAGAATCCGCCTGCCAATGCAGGGGACACGGGTTCAAGCCCTGGTCTGGGAAGATCCCACATGCCGCAGAGCAACTAAGCCCGTGCGCCACAACTACTGAGCCCGCGAGCCACAACTACTGAAGCCCGCGCGCCTAGAGCCCGTGCTCCGCAACAAGAGAAGCCACCGCAGTGAGAAGCCCGCGCACCACAACGAAGAGTAGGCCCTGCTCGCCGCAACTAGAGAAAGCCCGCGCGCAGCAACGAAGACCCAATGCAGCCAAAAATAAAATAAAGCATAAATAAATTTATGAAAAAAAAAAGTGGTAATTGAATGAATGAATGAATGAAAGAAACGACAGAATAATGGAGGAAGCAGTGATCAAAAAAAAAGTATCTGGAGAAGACTTGGAAGGAGAGAAACAGTGGACAGCCAGGGGCACAGCCTCTAACATCACTTGCAGTGTCCTTTCCCTTCTCCCGCTCACTCTACCTGCTTATGAAGCCAGCCTCGGATGTGCACGGGGAGGTTAGGGTCCCTTCTGAGCGCATTGCCCCTCTTCCCGAAGGCATGCACCTTGCTTACCGCCCGGGTGGACTTCTGAAGAGACAAGGAGGACAGAAGTGAACATGGCCTTGGGATGGGCTTGGGGAGGCGGTGCAGTGGGACTCAGGCAACCCGAGGCCCTCCTCAGCTGCCTTTAGCAACTGGGTCAAGGAGGGAGCTGAGGGAGTTCCCTGGTGGCCTAGTGGTTAGGATTCGGCGCTTTTACTGCCGTGGTCCGGGTTCAATCCCTGGTCGGGGAACTGAGATTAAAAAATAAATAAAGAGGGATCTGAGTTTGGGGATGAGAATTGCATGTGCATAGTGCAGAGTTGACAGACACTTTTCATGCGTGGAGGGAAGTGTCTGGAGGCAAGGAAGAGGCTACTGGCCACTGCGGAGGGAATTTGGGAATCAAGGGTCCACTGCCAAGGAGAAGATGCTCTTGGCCACCAGAGCCAGAGATGTAGTAGAGCCTTTGGGACCCGAGATGGCAATACTGCCTGGGAGGTCCCCATAATCAGGAAAGACCTCTGTGCTGAGTCCCTGGTGGTGGGTCAGCTGGAATCAAAGGATACCTCAGTGCCAAGGAATGACATTCCTTAGCGATCATGTCTAGGGTGGCGGTGGGAGCTCCAAATCCCTTCATCCCAGTAGATGGGCCTCCCTCTCCTGTCCACACAGATATCCCAGGCACCCACGGCCAGATTCCCACAGGATGCCCCTCCTTGGTGATGATGCTGATACAGGTCAGGATCAAATCTCCAGAATCTGAACTTGGGAAGCTAGAAATGAGTGAGGGGATGTCTGGAGGACAAGAAAATGAACGTCATGACTGAACTTTGGGCTGGGGTGATGATTTACGATGCAAGAATCTCAGGCCACATGGGGCATATTTATTGTTGGAGAAGGGTCTTTCCTTTATCAGATTTCAGAATTGGGTAGATGGGATGGCTAGAGACAGGACACGGATTTCTCATTCCTAATAAGAGTAGCCACTGAGTTCCTGGCTGGGGAGAGGGGAGGTCACGGCTGGGGAGTGGCCTTATCTTAGCAACCAGAGTTAAGCAGGGTTGTTACTCTGGCTTCGAATTAGGAAAATACAAGGGGTGGGGACAGCTGGGAGTGCCTCTGAATTCCTAGCTGTGGCGGGTGGGAAATTTGGGACCTTGCTAGGTTCGGCACACCCCGTTGCTGAAGATCCTTGCTTTTGACAACCAGAGTCCCTCGGGTGGCACCGAAACCAGGGTTCGGAAACAGGAGGATGGGGCAGCCCAGAGCACCCCCCTCCTCCCCAGCCCCACCAAGAAGCTCGAACCTTGGTGCTCAGGCTGCCGAGCGAGGAGATGGTAGAGGCGCTGCTGGCCAGGCTGAGGCTGCTCCGAGGTCTGCCTTCCTCCATCAAGGGCTTGGGGAGAGAAAAAAAGGGGCTGTGTGTGCCTCTCTGCAGATGACCCGGCCGGGGACAGAGACAGGGTCAGGGGCTTGCAGGTCGGAGGAGGCGGAGGAGAAAGAGCCTGTTGTTTGGGGCCTGGGGGGACCGGGGGAGGCTCCGGCCCGGGACCGCATACCAAGAGTGATGCCAAGAGAGGTGGGCGGCACTGGCAGCTGCGGGGAGGGGGCAGCTGTCTGCAGCCAGAGACAGAGAATAGGAGCCCCTTTATTCTTGCCCCCCGCCCCCGCACACTGGCCAGGAATTTGACCCTCTCTGTGCTCAAGACCCCCCATTCCCTGTCTCTTTCCAGCTGTCCCCCCAGCTACCTGTCTCCTGCCCTCCCACGTGCACCCCCAGAACATCCCCACTGAGACCCGGGCACCAGGAATGTGCACCCAGGCAGCTCCTCCCTCCCAGCCCAGCCAGGGAACTTACCAGCTCTGGGGTCCCAAGGGCAGAGAGCACAAGAGGGCAGCGCGGATGCTGGGATACCCAGGCACAGTGCCCCTCCTCCTCTGCCCCTTAGGGGATGCCTCTCATAGCCCTCAGTTCTCACCTGCTCATTCACACCCTTTGGTCTCTTTGTCTCTGATAGTGAGTCTTCCTCTCACGCTCTACCTTCCTCTTATACTGTCTCTCTCTCCAGTCTCACCTTCTGTCTCTCTCACTCTCTAATCTCTGTCTCTTCCAGTCTCTCTCTTACTCATTCCCTCCTCGGCAGCATCCCCACCCCCACATCACTTTCTCTCCCAATCTTTCTGTTTCTGTCCAAATCTTTTTCTGCGACTCATGGAGTCTCTTCTTTAAGTCTCCATCCCGTTCTCTCTCTCTCTCTCTCTCTCTCTCGCTCTCGCTCTCTCTCGCTCTCTCTCGCTCTCGCTCTCTCCCTCTCTGTTCCCCCTTGTCTCTCTCTCTCCCGTACACTCAATCTCTTTCTCTTTCTCCGTGGCCCTCCACGTCTACTGTTTCCTCCTCGCTCAGATTTCCCTTCTCACTTTCTCTCTTCCCCGCTCTCCCAGTTTCTCTTTCCTCTCTGTGGGTCCTTCCCTCCGTCTGCCAGCCGCCCACGCGGCTGCCTCCCCTCCCAATCCCGGCTGACCCCGCCCCTCTTGGCCTCCCCACCACAGCCTGACCTCTGGTTCAGCTGACCCCATGCTGAGGGGCCACACACACCCCCTTCCCCGATCCCTAGGTCCCTGCTGGACTGGAGCCTGGGGAGCCAGGGTCCCATAAAGGCTGAAGCTGGGATTCCTAAATGTTTGGAGAGTAGGAGCTGGGCCTGGACTCCAGGGCCTCAGTGGGCTGGTGGTAGTCAGGGGCCTAAGTCATGGGCACCACGCCCCTCCCCCGAAAGGAGATGGCTAGGATCTTGGAAGGGGTGGGGGCTGAGACTCCTGGGTACCTGGGAAGGTGTGAGCTAGGAGTCAGGACTCCGGAGCTGTGAATAGAGCTGGGGGTCTGGAAGTGTGGCTTTAAGTGGATGGATCCAAGTCCTCCAGTGAGGAGGGAGTGGCCCCGGATTCCTGGGTGCTGGCGAGAGAATGGTCAAATGGCCAGTGCCAATCTCCACCTCAGTTTCAGATGAGAATTCTCTTCTAGACTGAGGTTGACCCCCTCAGGAGGGAGACATGGGTTCTGGGTGTATTTTGAGGGAAAACATTACGGACCAGGTCAGGGGTGGGTGGTGCGGCTTGACTGGGATTGTGTCCCTGGGCCTGGAATTTGTGGCAGAAGACCCCACTCTCCCATGAGGTTCCGTTGGTGCTCCCCAGCCAGAATTTCAGTTTGTGTAAGCAGAGGTTTTGTACAAATTTGAAGCAGGTGAAACCTAAGAGTGGAACCTTGTGCCTGAGACAGGGAAGGGGTCTGAGTTTTTGGTTTAGTATCCCCTCACCACATATTTGTTGAGCACTTACTATGTGCCAGGCAGTGAGCAATGCAAGGTGCCCGACTTCAGGGGGCTTACACAGTCTGTGTCTTTTGCAATGAATCTAGACTCTGCTGTGACCACCTTGAGCAAGTGATTTCATTCCCAAGCCTCAGTTTCTCCATCTGTGAAAGGGAAACAATAATACTCTCCCACACCGGGTAAGAAGCCGACCGGATGGGAAAGTGGGAGACGCTAGACTGGGGCCTGCTGGTTAAATAGGGGAGAGGCATTTGCCTGGAACAGGGGTTAAGCGAGCTCCCTCACTGCTTAAGCAGTTCACGTGTTTGAGTGACAGCTCGCTTGCTTGGGGCGTGGCCACGCTTGGAAGCGCCGCCGCCGCCATGACGTCACAAAGCCGGGACTCTCCGCGAGAAGTCCAACCTTGTTTTCCGCTCAGATCCTCACGTTTACGTTTCGAAACCCCGCCTCCCCTCTTGACGTTAGCACGTCCGGCTGCGTTAGCCTATAAAAACCCCGCGGGTAGCGTCAGCGCAAACCCGTTCAGTATCCCACTTGTTTGTCTTTATGCGTCTCCCGGCACGATCCCGCGGCCTTTTGTCGCGATAGCACTTGCAGCAGTCGGTGACAACTTGAGTCCCCGAGCCCAACGCCGGAGGGCGAGATGAACGCGCTGGCCTCCCGAGCCGTCCGAACCTGTGATCGCTTGTGGCAACCCCAGCAGGCGCTCCTCCCCCCAGGGTGACTCACGGTCCCGAGCCGGTGAGTTGGGGGGTCGGAACACCTAGGTCCCCAGGGATTTGGGAGCTGGGATCAGACTGCTGGTCAGTTATGAGGAGGGAGCTCAGACTTCTGGGTTCCGAAATAGGAGGGTTCGGGGCCCGGACTCCTGGGTCCTAAGGAGGGCCTGGGAACCTGAACTCTTGTGTATGGAGGGGTGGGACGGACCCCAGGGCTCGGACTTAGGAAGCAGAAGGAATTGGGAACTTGGAGTTCTGAGCCAGACGGAGGAGGGGTCTGGGAGCCAGGCTCTTGGGTCCCCAATGAAGGAACCATCTGGGGATCGGAATTTTTGAGTCTCCGAGGGAGGAGGGTGATGGGGGTATGATTTGTCAATCCTCAGGAGGGTGTGAGAAGCAGGGACCAGGACTTTGTCCCCACGAGAAGCAAGTAGAGGACCTGTGTTCTCTCTTCTTGGGGCTAGGACTTATGGGTCTGAGAGCAGATGGGGCTAGGGGCTTGTTGAGCTAAGGACAGAGAGAATGGGGACCCAAACTCTTGGGTATTGAGAGAGGAGGTGGCGAAACAAGGGACAGAGATGGGAGTGGCTGGGATCGGAAAGGAATGTGGGGCGGGGACTCTCCTGTTTCTATTTGTTACTTTGCTATTTGTTACTATTTCCGTTGCTATGACTCAAGGTCATCCTCTGATACTATCTCCTAAATGGCTTCTAAACTTGATTCCTTTTTTTTCTCCCTTTTTCCCAGTCTAGACAGATGGCCCCAGGCCAAGTGCCCCATCAGCCTGCCCCCTGGAGGGATACCCACCCCTTCTATCTCCTGTCCCCGCTGGTGGGCCTTCTCAGCCGGGCCTGGAGCCACCTGAGAGGCCCAGGATCTCCAGAGACCTGGTTGGTGGAAGCAGTAACCAGAACAGATCAGAGAGCTGTCCTGGAGGGAGAAGCTAAGGCTTCTCTGGCCACTCACCATGCCCCCAAGGTCAGGCACCCTCAAGAGGAGACTGGAGACAGTGGAGCAGCTGAGGAGGATGGAGAAGCATCCCGGGGGGCCTGCCCTGACCTGGAAACCAAGTGTTCTCTTCTTGAAGGCTGGGGACTTTCAGATGATGATGACGAAGAGTATGGCAGGGAAGAAGCAACCAGTGTCCCTAGAGAGCAGGGAAGTGAATTTAGGGATGGCCAGCCTGCTCCCCTGTCCCCCAGCCTTCTGGTAACATCCCTGCAAGACCTTCCTGGGGAGGAGGAATCTAAGGAAGAAGGGGTTACTGAAGATAAAGAAGTGATCACGTTCTCTTTTCCTCCATCACACTGGGAGTGTTGTCCAGGGGTGGAGGAAGAGGAGGGGGAGGAGGAGGATGAAGAAGCTGTAAATAAAGAAGCTCCTAGAACATCTACCTCTCCCTTAGCTCTGGGATCCAAGCCCAGAGCTTGGGTGTGCTGCCCCGTGGATGGAGCCACAGAGGAAGAAAGAACAGAGACTAAAGTGGCCACGAAGACCTCCATTTGCCCCTCATCTGCAGGCTCCCACCTCAGGGCCCGGGAGTGCTGTTCAGGAGGGGAGCCTGAGAAGGAGAAGGCCAAAAAAGCTGAGAAAGGAGAGGCTGACCCAGAGCCACACTCCTCAATTCTAGCCCAGAGGCCCCCGCTCAGGACCTGGCAGCATCAATCCAGTGTGATCACAGAGGAAGAAGAGGAGGAGGAGGACCGTGATGCAGGAGAGGCTGAGGCCTCCTCTTCCATCCCACCCACAAGTGCCTTCCTGAGGGCCTGGGTGTACCGACCAGGAGAGGACACAGAGGAGGAAAGTGAGTGTGAGGATGAGAATGAGGATGAAGACGGTGAATCAGAAGCAGCTGACTTGGAACCAAGTCCCTCCCTTCAGGCCCAGAGTGCCCTCTTCAGGGACCGGATATATCAGCCTGGAGAGGAAGCAGAGGGAGGGGAAGCTGCCACAGAGTGGGGAGAAGCTGAGCCCTGCCCCTTCCGAGTGGCCATCTATTTACCTGGAGAGAAGGCCCCACCTCCTTGGGCTCCTCCTCCGCTGCCCCGCCGTCTGCAAACGCGGCTCAAGTCTGCAGAAACCCCCACCAGGCATCGGGACCCTGAGCCTCCCCTAAAGACCAGAAAGGTGGGTGCTGAGGGCTCAGATTCGTGAGGTTAGCGAGGAGAGGGCTGGGAACTGGAACTCCTGGGCCTGGGGGCCAAAGGGCTGGAGGCCCCGATTCCTGGGTCCCCCGTGTTGCAGAGGGTTGCATGTGAGCTCCGTTGGGACGGCTGTGTTCACTGTAATGCAATCCTTTGCAAGAGGCTGGGCCCTTGTGGGAGGGAGGAGCAGCTGCACTGATGTCAACCCCAGGGAACTACCTCCATCTTCAGTGAGTCAGACGGAGGATCCGAGGGCAGGTGAATGACTAGCCAGATAACAAGCGTTGTTGTGCAACTAATTTTTGTTTGGTTCTCTCTCTCTCCCCACACCCCCCAACCTGTGGCCGTTTGTATCTTGTGTCTGTATCTCTGTGTCTCCCCATGTCTGTGCCGGTCCATCTCCAGGTGCGCTTCTCTGAGAAGGTCTCCGTCCATCTCCTGGCTGTCTGGGCGGGACCCGCCCAGGCTGCCCGCAGAGGCCCCTGGGAGCAGTTCGCCCGGGATCGCAGCCGCTTTGCCCGACGCATCGCCCAAGCCCAAGAGGAGCTGGGTCCCTACCTTACCCCTGCCGCCCGGGCCAGGGCCTGGGCACGCCTCAGGAACCCTCCCACTTCTCTGGCCACCATACCTGCCCCTACCCCGACCTTACCCATGTCGCCCATGCAGACCACGCCTTTGAGCCACATTCTGGCCTCTCCGTCTCCTCCCTGTGTGTCTCCTTGCCTGGACTTCAGTGGGGGGCGTGGCTAAGATGAAGTAGTTTTCGTGTTATTAACTATTTATTTTTTTAAGTGTTGGTTTATATAAGGAATAAAGCTTTTCATAGTGAGCAGCGTCTCCGTGTGTGTCTGAACTGACACCATCCACTACTCCTGGGTCCCCAAAACAGTTGCGGGGGAACAGCATAAAGGCGAGCCTCTCAATAGAGGATAAACTACATTTCCCATCATCCCTTGAATTTGCCTCTTCCCATTCCGAGGCTTCTTTTGAACTAAGGACGGGTGGGTTTTGTCGTTTTTCTTTGGCTTCCACCTAAATTTGATTAAACCCCGGACAGTTATCTCCCCAAGGCGGCTGGGAACTGGACTCACCAAAAAAGAGTTAAGCTCCAGTTTTCTGTGTGTCCCTGTAATACAAAGACTCATCCTCCTACTGGCAGATGTGCTGAGTTCCTCAAGGCTTTCGCATTTATGAGTGGGCCTGATTTCACATTTATAAATCCTGTGTCCATAGACTCAGTTTCCTTATCTGTAAAATGCGGCTAACAATTGCACATACCTTATAAGTTTGTAAGGCCCCAAAGGAAGTCATAATTAAAACAATGTTTGTCAAATAACATATAAGCGTTGGCTAGTATTTATTCTCACTCTCAGGGGTGTCTTCAACTACTAATCCTACTTTACCTCACCAGCTTAGAACTCTTCACAGCAGTTCAAACAAAAGTGGCCCGGGGGGCTTCCCTGGTGGCTCAGTGGTTAAGAATCTGCCTGCCAATGCAGGGGTCACGGTTCGAGCCCTGGTCCAGGAAGATCCCACATGCTGCGGAGCAATTAAGTCCATGCGCCACAACTACTGAGCCTGTGCTCTAGAGCCCACGTGCCACAACTACTGAAGCCCGCGCACCTAGAGCCCATGCTCCGCAATAAGAGAAGCCACTGCAATGAGAAGCCCGCGCACCGCAACAAAGAGTAGCTCCCACTCACCACAACTAGAGAAAGCCCGTGCGCAGCAACGAAGACCCAACACAGCCAAAAAATAAATAATAATAAAAAGATGTTAAGAAGAACTAAAGAGTAAAAAAAAAAACAACAGAGGCTTGGAAAAAAACAAAAAGGCCCAGGCTTCCCTGGTGGCGCAGTGGTTAAGAATCCGCCTGCCAGTGCAGGGAACACAGGTTCGACCCCTGGTCCAGGAAGATCCCACATGCCATGGAGCAACTAAGCCCGTGCGCCACAACTATTGAGCCTGCGTGCCACAACTACTGAAGCCCATGTGGCTAGAGCCCGTGCTCCGCAACAAGAGAAGCCACCGGGATGAGAAGCCCACGCACCGCAACGAAGAGTAGCCCCTGCTCGCCACAACTAGAGAAAGCCGGCGCACAGCAACGAAGACCCAACGCAGCCAAAAATAAAAAATAAAATAAATAAATAAAATTAATTAATTAGTTAATTTTTTTTTAAAGTGGCCCAAACGTCCTGCACCCTATCCAGCCTCATACCTTGCCCCTCCCCATTGGTTCCCCAGGCTCCTGCTACACTATCCTTTCATTCCCAAACCGACCAAGCCCCCTTCCACCTTAAGACCTCTGTATGAGCTGTGGCTACTGTCTGTTCCCGTCCCTGACCCCTCTGGCTCAGCTAGCTCCTTGTGATTCTTCAGATGTAGATTTTTTAAAGAGATATCTTGCTCTGACCCAGACAACTTGTGTGCCTTCCTCGTTCATAGCAGATGAGCATTTTGATTTTTTTGTTGTTTAAGACCCATTCCCCATGATCGGACTGTGATTTCAGGAGAGCAAGTGCTGCCGAACAGCCCACTGCCTAGAGCACAGGACGGGGCACCCAGGCGGCGTCTAATAAGTGTTGGTTATTAGTAAACTGGTGCAAAAGAAGGCACGCTGGGGCCCTTTCTCCAAATGAGCAGGCACACAAGCTGATGAGAGTATTTCATTGAATTACTCACATGCCAGCTTCCCATCGAAACTGGACAAGCAGATGGCGAAGGCTTGGAGCGGACACAGTGGGAAGCGGAAGTCCATGGTGAACGTGTCTGGGGCTATGCGACCGAACTGGAGCACCAGGTAGTCCGCTGAGAAGGAAGTCAGGAACTAAGAGGAGCGGGTGTCATTTCCCTGCCGCGGGCCTCTGAGCCGCGAGAACTACGACTCCCGAGAGGCTGTGCGGCGCCCTCACTATGCGCGGAATCCTCCGGAAGTGCAGTTTACATGGCAGAGGGCCTTGTAAACTACACTTCCCAATAGGCTTTGCAATAGCGTGGAGTCGGCCCTGCCTAGAAAAACGCTCAAGTGCTAATGGGAGAAGTAGTTCTCGTCCTGCTCCCTTGCCCAGGTAAACCAGTTCCTAGGAGCTCACGGTCATCCGGATGCATGATCTGGAAGTTCTTGACCGAGGTTCTAGTGACGCGACCATGAAAATTGAGCACGTAGGCGCCGCTCTCGTCGCTCCACGATGGGGCTTTATTTTGCAGCAGGACCAGCCCATGGCTGGCCCCCCGTTGGAGGCGACTCAGTAGCGACTCCTGTTCCTAGAGGGTAAAGTAGGGGACGTGGTTAACCAACTACCAACCAGCTTTTTTTCTCCAGACGCAGAATTTTGAGTCCCTAGGCGCTCCTTCCTGAGAAACATAAGTCTGACAAAGTCCTCCCGGCTTCATATATGACCTTATGCAATCCATCGGCTCCCTCTCCCCTTAGGACCTATGGCCGGTCCCCCAGGCCTTCCTCCCCATTGACCCAGAGACACTCAACCTTGGCGGACTCACATTTTGTGGCTGGACACTGATTCTCTGGTTCTGGGCGTCGATTCCTGGAATGATCACAGTCATTTTCCGGGGCCCTCGGAATCCCAAGACGTTGGTCTCCTGAGGGTAGTATGCTCCATTTGGCCTGCTTCTTTCTCCCTCCCCACCGTCCTGCTCCACTCTCTCTCGTCTCCCAGACACTCACATAACACACAGCCCCCAGCTCCTCCCTGATCCGAGCAGTCTCTGGGACAAAATTCTTCCTTTCTGGATTCACCCCATTGTCGAAGATGGTGAATTTGGTGCCCAAGACATTAGATCTGCTCCAGGAGGGAAGTGGTCAGAATAAAAATAATAATTATTCCTGTTTTACATTAACTGCTTTCCCATGTCATCTCATGAACTCTTCCGATCAATCCTCTACAAAAGACTCATGTTCTATGTTCCATGTATCTAGTCCCAGCCCCCTCTCTTTCTTTGGTGAGCCATGATTTTAGCCTCCTGCCTTGGCCCTTTAGGAACGCTCTTCCAAGACAAAAGAACTCACATATCCCAGCTCTCTTCTCCCACAGGAACTTAGGAATGCCAGCCCCGTGTCTCTCAAGAAGTCAAATGTCTTAAATGCCAGTCCCTGCTCCAAAGCCTTCAGTTCTATTCCCAACCACCCCAGGGTTGCAACTTGAAGAACTACAAAACCCATCAGTCCCCAAGAGAAAAAGTTCTAGGGCAGGTGGAACTTGTACTCTACAGCCCGCTGGGAAATGTAGTTCAATTGTCCCCTCCCCCCCCCCGCAACCCCTGGCCCTCTGCCACCTGTTTTATCACACACATCAGGACTCTGCCCACCTGACTTTGCCCACAAAATTGTCCCCATCCCGAGATAGGTCTGTGGGGTCCAGGGAGACGAGGTAATTAGAGGTTTTGCTCCTTTTTCTCTTGCGCCCAGCCAGAAGGAAGTACTGTGGATGTGAGAAACAGCCCATTAGAATCGATTTCTGGTATTTGGCTAGGGCGAGGGGTCCAAAGCAAGGAAACACCATGTCCCCAAGACAGAAGAAAGGGTAATGGAGCAATAAGCGTCCCAAGGCTTGCTGGGAGATGCGGTTCTCACTGAAGGAAGTCATCAGCTGGGTCCTGAATGGGGAGCTTCATTTCACATCTTAGTATCTCCCCCTTATTCCTTCGGCCATTGGGTGCAGGGTTGGGGCTGAGCCCAGGCAGGGGCCAGCCTGACTGGCAGGCAGGGCCTGGCTTTGGAGAACAGGGAAGAGCCTCACTTGGAACATCGCAGCAGGACTTCAGTACGTGTTTCATCTGGGAAAAACCAGGTCTGGCACTGAGTTGGGGAAAAGCCTCTTTCTGGGAGAGAATGAGTAATTGAGGAGAAGCGGCCACACTTGAGAGAGGAATGGCCAGACTGAGAGGGGAGTCGCTTGGCTATGGGTGGAAAATCCACGAAGGAAGGGGCTTGGCTCCTGAGAGGCGGGGCCTGTCCCAGGATTGGGTGGGGCCTGATAACACAGAAGGCTCATTGAGGGGCCAGACTTGGATCGACAAAGATGGGGCCAGTACCTCACGAGGGTCTGTAAGGGGTGGGGCTTGGGACCTCCCAACAGGGCGTGGCCTAGCTTTGAGAAAGGCGGGCCCAACTCGAGAGTGGACAGGGCTATATTATGGGACGGGGAGGGCCTATCGGGCTCTGAGAGGAAAGAAGCCTAGTGCTGTGAAGGGCAGGACTTGGCGCTGGAGCTGACTATTCCTAGTTCAATGACGAGCAAGGCCTGGATTCGCCTAAGTCTTGACCTCGCTCAGAAAGGGGCGGGACTTGCCCTTGGGAGGTGGGACTTGCTTCCGAGGCTGCCAGACCGCACCTTTCGGCCGTCGGCCGCCTCCAGGTAGAGATAGTAGAAAGGGAACATGCCCTTGTCTACCCCGCGCTTGTCGCGGCTGATGCGACACTGCACCGTGAGACCGCGCAGCGCTGGCCGCAGCACATACGCTTCCATGTCCTCGCCCAGCCGAGGGCCTGGGGCGCAGGGAGGCGAGCGGAGCGAGCTCCCCACATCGCTGTTGCCCGCGCCGCCCGCGCCTTCCGGGGCCTCGGACACCTCCTCGTCGGCCGCCCACGGGGAGTTCCTCACTGTAGACTCCAACTCCTCTTTCTTCTCTTCCAGGTCTTCGCCCTAGCCCACGCGCCAAGTTCAAGTTGAGGGACAGCCGAGACCCGCCCTCCCCCCGCCTTGCCAACTAGCGATTGGCCACCCCAGCTCAGGGTTACGCCCTCTCTCGACCCAGTTTTCTATTGGTCAAGCATCTCAGCCACCTGCTGATTGGCCAGTACGTTCAAGGGGCCCACCCCGCCAAGCCCTCTTCATGTGTTGATTGGCCAGCACCATTAGCATCCCTCTGCAGCCACACCCATTCCACCTACCGATTGGAGAATCCCTTTGAAAGCACTGCCCATTCCTCTAATACCAATGTTCATTGGGTCTAGATAACATATAGTACCGCCCAGATCTACTCAACTGAAACTATCTCACTTTCATCAGTAGCAAAGTGAGTGTCATTTGCCCCTTTCTCACCCTCTCCAAAGCTCGCTGCCTTTCGAGGGGCTGGGTTTTAATGTATATGCTCACATCAATTCAAATCCTCTAGACTGACTCAATAAATGGTGCACCCATAGAGCCTCTGCTAGCACAAACATAACAGGTTCCACTCACCAGTAAAAAGGGCCCTTGACTGGGCTGCAGAATTTTAGAGTCCCGTCCCCCCTAGAGTCCGAAACTAGCCCTCCTCCTCCTATATCCTTATTGCCTGTGCCACCTCCCACCTTGTTGGAGGCCAAGTCTCCATGGCCCCCGACAACATCCATTCCAGGGTTTGGTCTCGGAGTGGGCACCTCGTATTCATCTCCAACATCCTGGGATTCGCTCTCGTCCTCAGCACTGCCCCCTAAGGGGTGGAAGAAGCCCGAAGAAGACTGAGCTCAGGACACGTGGGTCCCAGGAGCTCGGGACAAGGTCATCAGTGCTAGCTGGAAAAGGCCAGAACTCTTGGGTTTCTGACCCCTACTTATTTCTCATCAACCTCACTTGCCAGGTCCTCCTCCTCCCCCATGTGCACAGGGGTCTATACAAGCTGAGAAGTCTCTGACTGCTCTGGATCTAAGGACAGGGAGGGGTTAGAGTCCTCTCTTTCCCTTGTCCCAGAGAGAGCATCCGGGAGACTGGGGAACTAAAATGGGAGGAGGGAGCGGAGTTTGGGGTGACAACCCAGAGTCCTGTTATTGAAATCGTTGGTCATGTCGTGAGAATAAAAGGAAATGTCACCACAATAGAATATTAAGAAATAAAACTACTTCAACATAATAAAGGCCATATATGACAAACCCACAACAAACATCATTCTCAACGGTGAAAAACTGAAAGCATTTCCTCTAAGATCAGGAACGAGACAAGGATGTCCACTCTCACCACTATTATTCAACATAGTTCGGGAAGTCCTAGCCACGGCATTCAGAGAAGAAAAAGAAATAAAAGGAATACAAATTGGAAAAGAAGAAGTAAAACTGTCACTGTTTGCAGATGACATGATATTATACATAGAGAATCCTAAAACTGCCACCAGAAAACTGCTAGAGCTAATTAATGAATATGGTAAAGTTGCAGGATACAAAGTTAATGCACAGAAATCTCTTGCATTCCTATTCACTAATGATGAAAAATCTGAAAGAGAAATTATGGAAACTTTACCATTGCAACCAAAAGAATAAAATACCTAGGAATAAACCTACCTAGGGAGACAAAAGACCTGTATGCAGAAAACTATAAGACACTGATGAAAGAAATTAAAGATGATACCAACAGATGGAGAGATATACCATGTTCTTGGATTGGAAGAATTAACATTGTGAAAATGACTATACTACCCAAAGCAATCTACAGATTCAATGCAATCCCTATCAAATTACCAATGGCATTTTTTATGGAGCTAGAACAAATCATCTTAAAATTTGTATGGAGACACAAAAGACCCCGAATAGCCAAAGCAGTCTTGAGGGAAAAAAACGGAGCTGAAGGAATCAGACTCCCTGACTTCAGACTATACTACAAAGCTACAGTAATCAAGACAATATGGTACTGGCACAAAAACAGAAACATAGATCAATGGAACAAGATAGAAAGCCCAGAGATAAACCCATGCACCTATGGTCAACTAATCTATGACAAAGGAGTCAAAGATATACAATGGAGAAAAGACAGTCTCTTCAATAAGTGGTGCTGGGAAAACTGGACAGCTACATGTAAAAGAATGAAATTAGAATACTCCCTAACACCATACACAAAAATAAACTCAAAATGGATTAGAGACCTAAATGTAAGACTGGACACTATAAAACTCTTGGAGGAAAACATAGGAAGAACACTCTTTGACATAAATCACAGCAAGATCTTTTTTGATCCACCTCCTAGAGTAATGGAAATAAAAACAAAAATAAACAAATGGGGCCTAATGAAACTTCAAAGCTTTTGCACAGCAAAGGAAACCATAAACAAGATGAAAAGACAACCCTCAGAATGGGAGAAAATATTTGCAAACGAATCAACGGACAAAGGATTAATCTCCAAAATATATAAACAGCTCATGCAGCTCAATATTAAAGAAACAAACACCCCAATCCAAAAATGGGCAGAAGACCTGAATAGACATTTCTCCAAAGAAGACATACAGACAGCCACGAAGCACATGAAAAGATGCTCAACATCACTAATTATTAGAGAAATGCAAATCAAAACTACAATGAGGTGTCACCTCACACCAGTTAGAATGGGCATCATCAGAAAATCTACAAACAACAAATGCTGGAGAGGGTGTGGAGAAAAGGGAACCCTCCTGCACTGTTGGTGGGAATGTAAGTTGATACAGCCACTATGGAGAACAATATGGAGGTTCCTTAAAAAACTAAAAATAGAATTACCATATGACCCAGCAATCCCACTACTGGGCATATACCCAGAGAAAACCGTAATTCAAAAAGACACATGCACCCGAATGTTCATTGCAGCACTATTTACAATAGCCAGGTCATGGAAGCAACCTAAATGCCCATCAACAGACGAATGGATAAAGAAGTTGTGGTACATATATACAATGGATTATTACTCAGCCATAAAAAGGAACGAAATTGAGTCATTTGTTGAGACGTGGATGGATCTAGAGACTGTCATACAGAGTGAAGTAAGTCAGAAAGAGAAAAACAAATATCGTATATTAACGCATGTATGTGGAACCTAGAAAAATGGTACAGATGAGCCGGTTTGCAGGGCAGAAGTTGAGACACAGATATAGAGAACAGACATATGGACACCAAGGGGGGAAAACTGTGGTGGGTTGGGGATGGTGGTGTACTGAATTGGGCGATTGGGATTGACATGTATACACTGATGTGTGTAAAATTGATGACTAATAAGAACCTGCAGTTTAAAAAGCAAACAAACAAAACAACTAATACTAAACTTTCATTGGGTTATTTGTATGGAAATATGTTAATATAAATGTTTCAGACATTACATGAAATTTCTAAAAATCTTATATGTTCTGGTATAATGTTATAAGTCATAATCCTAGTTATTACTTTAAAATGTATATCTCAGAAGTAACTAATTTTCTTTTCAACTGCATTATTATGAACTTTCATCAAATCTTTAACCGTGGTCATTTTTAAGTCTTTTGTCATTTACAGACAGTTCTGGGTGTACTCTGATGCTTTTGCAAATATGTTCCTATAAAAGGGTTTCATCTTCAAGAAATTCATGGAAAAGATTCTGACAAGTACAGGTTTCTGGTAACTGACTGTACGGCTGAACTGAATGAATAAGCATTTTCAGAACTCTAATGAAAAACTGATGAACTCATAAAAGTGCTAACAAAAGATCAAGATGAAAAAAAAAATTAATTACATGGGACTGAGTGAACTGATGAGGATGAGTATAATTTTTGTGACTTTCTGTTTGAATTAAAAAAAAAAAAATCCCACAAGGACTCAGAGGCAAAGAATATACAAATCAATTTTCACTGCAAATTAAAGGAGCTGTTACAGTGGAGGATTACTGGACTGAATGTCAATATTATGACATAGTATGAGTGTGTTTCATGTTTGGTAATTGCAATCATTGTTGCTTTTTTTGTGGTCATCCATGTACAATGCTTGGTGTCAGTCTATTTATCTCTTGTAAAAATAAAATACAGTGTGTGTGTGTGTGTGTGAAGAAAAAAAAAAAGTATGGGGAAGGGAGGGATGAGTAGGCAAACCACAAAGGATTTTTAAGGCACTGAAAATACTCTGGATGATAGTATAATGGTTACTATACTAGACTTTCATTCAAACCCACAGAATGTACAGCACCAAGAATGAACCCTCATGTAAACTACAGACTTTGATAAGGATGTGTGACTGTAGGTTCATCAACTGTAACAAAAATACCATTCTGGAGTGGGATGTTGGTAATAAAGGAGGCTATGCCTGTGTGAAGGCAGGAGGTATATGGAAAAAAAAAAAAAGATGATATTATTATAGTGTAAAATTGTCTTGAGGCAAATTGAAACAAAAAAACCCCAAAACAAACTAGAAATATTATCACAAATGACATATTTAAAAAAAAAAAAAAGGCATGAAATACTGATAATGCTACAACATAGATGAACATTGAAAGCATGCTAAGCAAAAGAAGCCAATCACAAACGATTATATACTGTATTATTCTATATATGAATATAGAAATATCCAAAATAGGCAAATCTAAAGATACAGAAATTAGATTAGTGGTTACTTAGGTCTGGGAGAAACTGGGGGGGGGGGGAGTTGACTGATAAAAGGTATAGGGCTTTCTTTTGTGGGTGATGATAATGTTCTAGAATTCACTGTGGTGATTGTTGCACATCTTGGTAAATATACTGAAAACCATGGAATTGTAAACTTTAAATGAGTGAATTGTATAGTATGTGAGATATATCTCAACAAAGCTGTTACCAAAAAGGGGGAGGATTTGCCACATAGACCAGGGGGCCAGATTTCACCCAATGTCCCAGAAATTACCAGGTCGTTGGCGGGCTGGCCAACCCCTGCGCCGAGTCCCCGGAGGCTCTTCATAAGGAGGTGGTGAGGAAGGAACATACTCCACGGAGACTTCCTCCAACTCGAGATCGGAACTGTCTGGTAATCAGGATAGGGAGGGGGTCTGGAGACTGGGATTTCTGAATACTGGGGAAGGAGAGGGCTGGAGATACAGATTCTTGCGTGTTGGAGAGGGAGAAGGTTCGGGACCTGGACTCCTTGGTGTGAAGGATAACGGGGCCCCTGGGGGTCCTTTGGAGAGCAAGGACTGAGGTTCCAGACTCCTGGGCTCTAGTGGGAGTGGAGTTCTAGTGTATAGGCGGCCCAAGGATTTGAGATTACCTGCTTCTGTCGGCGATACCAGGGGTCCACGCTCGCCACTGCCATCTCCACCGCAGCTCACGGTGCTCAGGACACTGCGGGCACCAGGGTGCAGATGTGCCTCTGGCACGTTCTCCTGAAGGAAAGGGTTCCCGGGGCCTGGGAGAAGGTGCGGCGAGGCCCATTAACACGATGTACAAATTCCGGTCATCTGAGAAGATCCGCCTCCTCACTGGTCTCCGAGACATCGTCCCTGATTGACTGACCACCCAAACCCCCGAGACCCACTCAGAACCCTAACTCCGTCCCAAGACTCAAACAAGCACAGCCCTACCGCTAAATTGTCTCGATTCCGCGAGTAAACAATCCCACGCGGGCTCTCCAGTACCTCGGCTCTAAATAACCCAGTCCCGGCCCTCGGGCTTTGCCTACTTCAGCAGTGAGGTTTCTGCCTAACTGCAACCCGGAGCTTTTCCAGGCCCCGGCCTAGCACTCTCTGGGCGGTCCCCGGCTCCCCCAGGCTCCGCCCCAGAGCTCTAACAAGCCCAATCACAGGACTCTTTCGGGCCCCACCCGCACCCGCGCTCTCCCTGACCCCGCCCCCGCACTCTCACAGGTTCTGCCCCTGGGCCCTCACAGGCCTTGCACTCAGGCTCTCCTGGGCTCCACCCAAGGGTTCTGTCAGGCCCCGCTCCCGGGCTCTACAAGTCCCCGCCCCAGGGCTCCGGCAGGCCCTTCCCCTCTAAGCCCTTTAGGCCCCGCACTCCCACAGACCCCTCCCTCCAGGGCTGTGCTCCTGCCCGACCCTGGGAACCTTTCCTCACCGCTGTCACCCGAGAAGCGCTTCTCCCGCTGCCGCGGTCGCCGAGGCCGCAGGGAAGCGTCAGGATTGGCCTGAACCATGAGGGGCTCTTGGCGCTTCCGTCGCTGCTTCATCTCAAACAGCCGCCGCTGCGGGAGCGGGAAAACGGTGTATGGGCGGGAATGGGAGGGTTGGAACCGGACCAGAAGACATGGGTGAAAGGGGGCCTGAGGCAAGGGGCGTCCTGCATCGGTGGGAGAGTTCCAGGCCTTCAGTCCCTCAGCAATTCCTTCCTTAGATCCAGGAGTCCTGGCTCCCAGGCCCCTCCTCCCCCAGGACCTAGGAGTCCTGCTCTCCAGAACCCTTGTTCCTTAGAAATTTTGGAGTCTCATCACCAAGGTTTGCTTCTTGAGGATCCCAAATTCCTATTTTCTCATTTCCCAATTGCAAAACTTGAGGCTCCGAGAGAGCCAACGAGGACCAGGAGTCCCAGAGCAAGTCCTGGGGGTGGGGCTTCTGGGGAGGTATGGAAGATGGAAGAGTCGGGGGTGGCAGGATTCCTGGGCACAGTACCTGCTGTTCCAGCTTCTGCAGCCTCATGGCGGCAAGCACATCCCCCAGGGCCCTGAGAGAGGTGCAGGTTCATAGTGACAGCAAGCAGGGCACCCTGGTTGCCCAAGAGCCCCTCCCCTTCTTCCCCCTGCCCACCTTAGGGTTCTGAACATTTGTGAGGACACAGAAGAGGCAGAACCCGAGCCTGCTCCACCAGTTCTGAAGCTCTTTCTCACAGCACTGGCCTGTCTAGAATCCAGGAGTCAGAGACCCCAGGCCCCTCCTGTCCCAGGACTCAAACCCCCCATCCCTTCTTCTTTCAGACCCAGGAGTCCTCATTTGTAGCTCCCTCCCTTTAGGTAGGACCCAGAAATCCAAGCCCCCAGGCCCTTCCTGCAAGGCCAATGGTGCTGAACCTGCAAACATCATTATGAGACCAGAGCTGAGTAGGTGTGGGCATAATCAAACTTTGAGTTCCCCCTTGCACCTCCATCTCCACCCCTGCCCATCTCATTTCCCCCACTCACTCTTTCTTCCATGTGTCATTCTCCTGAGACATCCTGGAGAAGCAAAATGAGGAGTCAGGACCCAGACCCAACGTCCCAATGGACTCTTCCCTTCAACACCTGATCTTAAGCTTTAAATTTTCCCCTGACCCAGGCAGCCCGAATTCCAGCACCAACACTTGCTAGGGATCCAGCAGCCTGTTTCCAGCTTTCATCACTATCAGGAGCCCAGGAGTCCAGCTCTCTCTTCCCCAAATACCTAACTCTCTCCTTCGCCCAGGCATGAGAACTCAGGACTCTGGATCCCAAACACCCCATCCCCAGTGATCCTAGACCCCCAGCACCCACCTACCTAGGATCCTGGAGACTCCCTCTCCTCCTCTCGTGCCTGGAGAGGCTTTTCACATTCACACCTCAGTTCCTTGCCTCTCTGGCCAATTTCTCAACATACCTGACCCTACCTTTGGGAACCAGTGACGTAATCTCTGGGTCTCTGGGAAGTAAGCAGGGAGGAAAAAGAGGACTTAGAGGGAGGGGGGATTCCCACTGGGACCTGCCCTAAGCCCCTCCCTCCTGGCTCCCCACGTTCCACTTCCAACAAAGCAATGACCCCTGGCCTCTGCTGCAGCCAGGCAACCCTGCTCCAGGGGTTCTGAATTGGAAGAGCATGCAGGTGTTCCTTAAAGGGACCTGACAGAGGCCGCATCGCAGGCTCGCTCTACACCTCTCTCTTATATAGGAAACTTATAACGTGACCTGTGCCAACTACTACCGATCTGTAATTTACAGCCACTTCTAGGAGAGAAAATAAATGGGAAAACTACAACTCCCATGAGGCGAAGAGGCCAAGATGCCCGCGGAAGTTGACTAATTTTCCCCCGGCCCAACAGGGAGTTGTAGTTCTCTTTGAAAGTCTCCGTTCTTTCGCCTAAAAAGCAGGATATGTGGCGTCAAAAGGTAGGACTTCCAAGGAAGGAGGCTCGGCTTTCGAGAAAAGGCCAGCGACTTCGACAAGGGGCGGGGCCGCTAGACAGGGGCCCGAAACCTGGAGCCAGCGTGGACCAATCAGGCTGCTGAGAGCGGATCCTCTGCGGGGAAAGTGGGCGTGGCCTAGGGGGGAAATCGCAGAGAACACACCGGAGGTCCTAACCGAGGAAAACGCCCTCTGCGGTGAAGGAGAGGTAAGGGGCTGTAGGGTCCTGGACTCTTGTGTCCTGGGGAGAAGGGAAGCGGGGCACGAGAGGGCTGGAAAACTGAGTCTCGGTGGAGGACACCGGTACCTCCAGATCCTGGGAAAAGAGGAGGCTGGGGCCCTGGACCTTTGGGCCTGGGAAAAGAGGGGGTCGAGATCCCGGATTCCTAGTCTAAGCGAAGAGGGTGCTGGAAGCCAGGACTCCTGGGTCTGAGGAAGGAAAGGCTGGAGGCTCGGAATCCTGGCTCCCGGGAAACGAGACGCTTTGCGTCTTGATTCTTGGAAGGGGGCAGGGAGCGGCGCCGGGAGTCCAGACTCCTGGGTCCAGGGGAGAAGGCGGCTTGGGACAGACTTATTCCACCTCTCCGCCCCCACAGACCACGCCGCCATGCCTCCCGCTGGGCCCCGTGCAGCCCTCCTTCTCCTGTCACTTCTGCTGCTGCTGCGCGCTATTCTGACCGTGCCCCTGGAGCGGGGGGCGCCCAAGAAGGAGAATCCCGCGACCGAAAGCCCCGTGAGTGGCCCTGCCCTGCTCGCCAGCCAGGTGTTTGCAGTGGTACTACAATTCCCGTGCCCCCGTGGCCCCTGGCTGGCTACGGATGCGGCTTGGAGTTTGCCTGCCATTCTTTGCCGTCCCAGGGTTTTGACGTGGTGGAAAACGTGTGTGTGTGTGTGTGTGTGTGTGTGTGTGTGTGTGTGTGTGTGTGTGTGAGAGAGAGAGAGAGAGAGAGAGAGATTTCTAAGCCCCTGACTTTGAGATATGGAAAATCAGGTCAGATTTTAGATGAAGAATATGCATCACCCCCCCCCCCCACCTAAACCTCTCTGCTCTTTTAAGACGCCCTCCCCTCAAGAAGGACTCTGGAAAAAAAAGAACTACATTTCCCAGTAGCATCTTGAGCATGTGGTGTTAGCTAACTGGGGTGTTCTCACGTCATGGAGCTCATGGGAGTTGTAGTTTAAATTATGATGGGGCACGGTAACTGCTCATGTATTCCAACGTGTGTTTATCGAACACTATGAAACCTTTGGTCTTAGGGAATTTGGAACTTGAAAAGATCCTCAAGGCCAGTGCCCTGATTTGTGGCCCGAATCCTACAGCTCTCACTAGGAATGGACACACCACTGTCTCTGGAACAAATCATCCCATGCTCCTGTATGACAGGTCCCTACCCAGCAAGTGAGGCCTTTGCTCTGTGAAATCTTTGCAGACACAGGAAGGCAGCTTGAGTCCCCTTGCCTTTCATTCATTCCACACATTTCTTGAGCATCTTCTAGGAGCCAGGCACAGTGCTAGAGCAAGCCCCCTGCCCTCACAGACCAGCTTAGTTCGCTGGGAAGACAAACGACAGGGCCCTCTGAGAATGGACACCAGGGGTGATGGTCAGGGAGGAAGGAAGGGTCATTTGAGCTAAGATCTGAAGTGCTGGGAAGAATATTCCAGGCAAAAGGAACAGCCTGGGCAAAGGCTGCGTGGTGGAGGAGAGCACAGAGAGTAGAAGGACTTACAGGAGGCCAGTGTGGCTGAAACAGAGTGAGCGAGGGGGAGATGAGGTCAGAGGAGGAACAGGGGGAGATCCCATGGGACCTTGTGGGCCATGGTGGAGACTTTCTTTATTCTGAGGCTACTAGAGGGTTATAAATGTCCATAACAACAATCATAATAACATTGACAGCTCTTACTAAGTGCCGAGTTAAATATTTAAAGATATTAACTGCTCTAATCCTCACAACAGTCCCTATGAGGTGGGTGCTCACTAACCTTACTTTACAGGTGCGGAAACTGAGGCACAGAGACGTTAAGTAACTTGCCCAAGGACTAAGATTGCCAGACTTAGCTAATAAAGACACAGGACACTCAGTTAAAATTGAGTGGGTTTCAGATAAACAATGAATAATCATTAGTATAATATACTGAAAGTTATTCATTGTTTTATCTGAAATTTAAATTTAACTAGGCATCCTAGCGGTCCTAACAAGGTCACATAGCTAGTAATTGGCAGATTTGGGATTCCAGCCCACTGTGTTTGGCTGAATGATGGCCCCCAAAGATGTCCATGCCCTAATCCCCAGAACCTGTGAATATATGGCAAAAGAGTGTTTGCAGGTATGATTGAGTTAGGTGGAGAAATTATCCTGGCTTATCCAGGTGAGCCCAATGTAATCACAAGGGTTCCATATAAGAGCCAGGCAAGAAAGTCAGGGTCAGAAGTGATGTGATGATGTAAGCAGAGGTCAGAGTGATGCAAGGCCACAAGCCCAGGAGTGTAGGCATCCTCTAGAAGCTGGAAAAGGCAAGAAAGCAGATTGTTCCCTAAAGTCTCCAAAATAAGCTAAGCTCTGCTGAACCATTTTGGACTTCTGACCTCCAGAACTCTAAGAGAATAAATTTTTATTGCTCTAAGCCACTTAGTTTGTGATACTTTGTTACAGCAGCAATAGGCGATTAGTACACCCACAGTGCCATAGCTGGGTGATCTGCTCCCATTTATCACCTATGGTGTGTTCCTCAGCAAATGTAATGATAGCTATAGTAGACTGAGTATCTTCTAAAGACTTACCATGGTGCCAGGCTTTTGTGGGGTTTTTTTGGTGCCAGGCTTTTTATCTCTTACTTTTCACCACAGCTCTGAGAGGTAAGAAATTTATTGCCTATTTTACAAATGGAAGAGTGAGGCCCAGGAAGAGGAAAATGCCAGCCACCTACACGTGGCAGGGCTAGGACCAGGAGCCCAGGGATTTTTGTCTGTCTTGTTTACTTGCTGTGCCCCATAGAACAGTGCCTGGCACATGGTAGGGGCTCGCTGCATGCTTGTTGAATGAATGAATGTACGTTTCACTGCTTTCCAACAAATACCAGTGTGTCCACTCTACGGGCAGTGTTGGGCTGGGTGTTTACCCTTGTGATTTTAATTTCATCTCCACTGCAGACAGACCTGGGAAGAGGTAAGAGCTGTGGCCCGGAGGATCAGGCAATTTGCCTGGGGTGACAGAGCAACCAGAGTCTGCTGGCTCTAGAGCCTTTATCCCATGGTACAGGGCTCCTGCTCAGGGTTGGGGGCTGATCTCTGGGTCCCTCAGCAGGTGCCCAGGGGAGCAGAGCCTGGGTCCTACCTGCAGGGAAGAACCAGAGAGGGACCAGGGCTGAGGCTACTATGTTCATTCTTGTTGCCTCAGGACACAGGCCTGTACTACCACCGGTACCTCCAGGAAGTCATCAACGTGCTGGAGACGGACGGACACTTCCGGGAAAAGCTGCAGGCCGCCAATGCTGAGGACATCAAGGTGAGGCTGGGTGCGAACACACTGGGAGGGCATGCATGCTCAGAGGGCAGAATTCCAGAACGGACCAGGTTCCCTAAAGGGGAACCTTCCAGCCATCACAAAACTGAGACTGGGGAGAAGTCACTTCTCGGGGTCACATAGCTGGGAAGGGATCTGGGGAAGACAGAATGTGTGGTTAAATGTGGATGTGGATGGTACATGCCTCCCAGTATCAGCTCTACCAGCTGTGTGGCCTCCCTTCACTGTGCCTCAGTTTCCCTGTCTGTAAAATGGGGTAATAATAGAACCTGCATCATAGGACTATCTGAGGTAAGACGTGTAAAAGGCATGGATGTGCACAGTGGCCATTCTCAGTAAGCGCAATGTGAGGGCTGGTTCTGCGAGTTCTCAGCATAGTGCTCTCTACACAGGAAGAATTCAAAACACGGGAGATGCTGTCATCACTCACATCACCTCTGACTCTCATGTTAGGCCTCTAGAGGAGCTGTGATTCTCCCCATTTTACAGAGGTGGACACTGAGGCCCTAGTAGCAGTGTTTTTCCTTCCTGGAGGCCTGGGTCTCAATCCCTGGACTGACTGAGCCCAGAGCCCATATCCCACCCCATCCCCCAAGCAGTGTTCCTCGGAAAGGATGCACACACACACACACACACACACACACACACGCCATGAGGAGACAACACTGCCTGCCACCACCCCACCCCACCTAGACTCCCCTCCCCGTTCGGGTGCATGTTGGAACATCCCACCTGGGGGATCCACCCTGAGTGCTCCAAACACCTTGGCCCAGAGGAGGCCCCAGGGCCTGGGACTGATGGGGGGAGGGCAGCCCTGCTCTCCCCAAAACCTCCCAATGGACGGGCATAACTAGAGACTGCTGAGCCCAGCCCATCCCACTGCCCAGCTGAGGAAACGGAGGCCCTAGAGGCCACCCAGCTTGTCCAAGGTCATACAAGTGGGAAATGACATCAGAAACAGTGGCCACGTAGGCAGGCAGGTTCTGGAGTGGGACAGTGGCAGGTTCCAATCCCAGCTCCACCTCACACTCTTCTGTGCAAGTGGTCACACCCCTCTGTTCATTGGTTTCCTTCTCAGAAAACGGGGAGGCTCATGCAGCACTTTCACTGTTGGGGAGAGATGGGGGTGGGGTTGTGTGAATCAGTGATAATCCCCACTTTGAGGCTTTGGTCCAGCCTGTCATCAGCCTTCAGTAAATGTCAGTTGTCCTCGTCACTGGTGGTGATAATCTCAGCCCCATTTTTGAGGTCCAGGGTAGGGAAACAGTGTGCTGGGGGTGCTGGGGTCACGTAGTGCAGTGGTGACAGGACTGGGATTTGAACCCAGGCCCCAGGACTCTCACTCTGGGGAGACATGACCCCACCTGTGTCACCAGGCTGGAAACTGGCCTCCTATCCTCACTGTCTGAGGAACCTTGGGCCAGGGGTTCTCCTCCTGAGCCTCAGTTTGTTCATCTATAAAATGGGGTTGTGGGCAAGATTAGAGGACGGACTCAGTGAGTCCAGTGCAGGACTTGACTCATCGTAGGTGCCTGACTGGTTGAGGTTAACATGACTGGCACTGCAGTCCCTTTGTCCTGCTGCTTCTGCAAAGGCCATGCCCCCTGCAGGCTGGAGAGAGCCAAATGAGTGGCTGAGAAAGCCATCTGAGACAGTGCAGGGTGCTGGGGTAGCCCGGAGGAGGGACCCAGGCCGTCCGACAGTGAGAGAAAGCTTCTAGGGAACGGATTCTCCCGAGTGAGGTTTGAATTCTGAGTGGGAGTGTCTGGTATAAAAGTTGAAACGGGGGGGAGGGGGGAAGGGCGACGTTTCAACAGTAGAACTGTGTGTACCAGTGAAGCATTCTGGTACCTTCAGCTGTCTGCTGGTGGGCTCCTTATAACTGACATAAAGACAGAGGGATGAGGCTGGAGCGGGGACGGCCGGGAGGAGGGGGAGGGATGGGCAGATGCAGGATCTTGCGGGATCTTCAGTGCTGGGCCCAGGGATTCGGTCCTGTGGGCACTGGGGAGCCACGGGGGTGGGGGTCTGTGAGCAGGAGAGGGGTGGGGTCAGCACAATTGAGAAACAGACATAATCCAAAGTGATGATAGAGGTAACTCAGAGAAGGCACCTTGCTCAGCACGTGTGAGTGTGTGTGTGTGTGTGTGTGTGTGTGTGTGTGTGTATGTGGTGGCATCAAGGGGGTTGTCGGGGATTCTTCCAAGGGAGGTGCCGTCTGCTTTGAGTTTATTTTGCTTGTTTGTTTTAATTTTATTGAGATATAGTTGGTTTACAATGTTGTGTTAATTTCTTCTGTACAGCAAAGTGACTCAGTTATACATATATGTATTCTTTTTCATATTCTTTTCCATTACGGTTCATCACAGGATATTGAATAGAGTTCCCTGTGCTATACAGTATGTTTTGAGTTTTGAAGGACTGCAAGGATCTGGTTAGGCTTGGAAAGCAGTGGCAGGGAGAATCCCAGGCAGAGGGACCAGCATGTGTAAAGGCCTAGAGGTGGGAAAGAGCCGTGAGCCGTGAGTGTGATTTGATGAGTGACGGGAAATAAGAAGGGCCTCCAGTGCCAGGCTGAGGGGCTGGAATCTTGTCTCGGGGCCTCTGGGGAACCCCGGGAGGCATCAGAAAGCTGGTAGAAGGCTCCAGAGAGGGCAGCCTGATTTGTGTCCCCTCTCCCCCGGGCAGAGCGGGAAGCTGAGCCGGGAGCTGGACTTCGTCAGCCACCATGTCCGCACCAAACTGGATGAACTCAAGCGGCAGGAGGTGTCGAGGCTGCGGATGCTGCTCAAGGCCAAGATGGACGCCCAGCAGGAGCCCAGTAAGCAGGCCAGTGGGGTGGGCAGGGCCGGTGGGGTGGGTGGAGCTGGCGACGTTGGGGGTCACGGGGCAGCCTCCCTCCCCGGCCTCCAGGTGATTTTGGCAGGTGGAGCCAACTGGGGCCTCATTCTCTCCACCCCTGTAAAATCCGCATGGAAGATTGATCGAGTTTTCTTCCTAGCACAATCTACTATTAACATTACTCGGGAGATGTTAGTAATCTTAGTTGCTCGGGTGGTTTTTGATTTGTTTTTAATTTTTATTTTAACAAATCAGGGTCATTTAAAATTTTGATGTTACTTCAAACTTACAGAAAAGTTGCAAGAATACTACCAAAAACTCCCAAATACCCTTAGCCCAGATTCTGTAGTTGTTAACGTTTGCTCCATTTATCTGTGGTTCACATTTGTGAGTTCCTTGCAGACACCGTATTCCTTTATGCCTAAATATTTCAGTGTGATTTTTCTCAGAACAACAATGTTCTACAATACTATAGTACCGTGATCAAAGTCAGGAAGTTCAACAGGTTACACTGTATTTTTCCTTGCTTACTTATTCTTTCTCTCCCACACTAGAATGATTCTAATTTCCTGGCATTTATATGTGAGGCTATATTTTATAGTCTAATTGTATGGCTAAAAAAGAAAAACAAAGAAAGAAAAGAAAAAAAAAAGTGCCTGGAAGAGGGAGATTTGAGTGGATTTAAATTCCAAGATCCCACCTTATTTCTAACATTCCTAGATATAGTTTCTTGGAGCATGCGTCTGGACCATGCTATTTCTTTTAAATGACTTTACTGAGATATGATTCATATACCAAACAATATACCCATTTGAGGTGTACAGTTCAGTGATTAGTATATTCACAGGTATGTGCAACCATCATCAAAGTCAATTTTAGAACACTTTTATCACTCCAAAAAGAATCACTAGACCATGTAACTATCACCCCTCTATTCCCCCACCCCACCCCTGGCAGCCTACTTTCTGTCTCTATAAATTTGCCTATTATGGACATTTCGTATAAATGGAATCATACGATAAGTGATCTTTTGTGTCTGGCTTCTTCTAGTGTAATATTTTCAAGGTTCATCCACACTGTAGCGTGTATCACTGCTTTATTCCTTTTTAGGGCCAAGTAATATTCCCTTGTCTGGATCTACCGTATTTAGTTTGTCCTTTCATCCATTGATGGATATGCGTTTCTTGCATCCATTGGCTACAATGGACCATGCTATTTTACTCATTGTAGCTTTGTGGGATATTCTGGTACTGCCGGGGCACCTTTTGGCTCATCACTAAGTGTAAGAACAAGCCCACTTTATTGAGATTTACCTCCAGCTTCTTCTTTCATCTCCTGACACCCTTGAGGCTCCCGTGTTACAGATGGGGACCCTGAACGTTGGTAGATGGTGTTAAGGGTCAGTAAGAGAGCTGAGCTTTGTTTTCATTCCTATCTGATGCCTCTTATCCATTGATCAAATATGTCTTGAGTTCTACTCTGTGCCAGGCACTGAGTGGGGTGCTGGGGCTCTAAGGTGACCAGACGGGCATGGTCTCCAGCCTCCTTCTGCATAACCATCCACGCTTTCTCTGTCTTGCTGTTTTAATTACTACAGTTTCAGAGTCTGACTTGATCTCTGGTAAACTGGATGTTCCCTTGTCATGAATGAGAAAAAATCCCTCCCATCAATTGGTTGCTTATTACATCCCATACGCTAAGCTATGTACTTCAACTTTTGTCCCTTCAACAACTCAGGAATCTCCAGAATCTGACTACTCTCCACGTCCATTGCTGTCACTGGGACTTGGATCAGCGCAGTCTCCTCCTCCCTGGGCACCCTGCCACCGCCCTTGCTTTTCCCACTATTTGTTCTATTTCCCGTGGAACAGCCGTTCTTAACAGAATCCTGTTAATATCTGGATTCATTTCCTGTGGCCACTGTAACAAATCAGCAACAACTTAGTGGCTTAAAACAACACACATTTATTCTCTTTACCTATTGGAGATCAGAAATCCAAAATCAGTTTCACTGGGCCAAAGTCAAGGTGTCAGCAGGGCTCTGCTAGTTCTGGAGGTGCTATGGGGGGAAATCTGTTTCCTTGCCTTTTCCAGCTTCCAAAGCTTCATTCCTAGGCTGGGAACCTCTTCAAATCCAGCAGCGTAGCGTTTTTCTCCAGTCATCACATGGCATTCTTCTGTAGTCAGATCTCCTGCTGCTTCTCTCTTACAAGGATTACATTTAGCCGCCTTCCCCAGTTAATCCAGGATCATCTCCCCATCACCAGATCCTTAATTTGATCACATCTGCAAAGTCCCTTTTGCCCCATGAGATCACATATTCACAGGTTCCAGGGATTCAGATGTGGACATCCTGGTGGGGGCCTTTATTCAGCCTAGCACAGCACCCCGTTCGAGTCCTGTGCCTCTTGTGCTCAGAACCAGCCACGGCTCCCCAGTGCCCTCAGGATCAAGTCCACACTCCTTGCTAGTTGGAGGCCAAGCTGAGCCCTGCCACGCCCGTCCCAGCCCCTCCCTTCACATGTGTGCCCTCTCACCCGACCCTCTGGCATCAACATTTTTAGTACGGAGGGTAACACATCTTTCTCACCTTGGGACTTTTGCCTGTGACATTCTTTATCGGGGCTCTTGGCATGGCCAATGGAGCTTTGGTCTCAGCCCAGATGTCACCTCCCTCGTCCTGCCCTGACCATCCTGCGTGAAGAATCCTCCATTTGTTTGAGTCCTTTGTGGTCGTGTGTTTGTCCCTTACTCACCTGTTCTCCATCTTGACCGGGTGCTCCAGGGGACAGATGCCGTCACCGTCTGGTTCCTGCTGTGTCCGCAGTGCTAGCCACAGGGTCGGGCCCAGAGTACGGCTCAACACATATCTGTGGCATGAATAACGAATTATGAGACTTGATCTGTGCCTGTCTCCTGGGTCTGTCCCTCCTCTGGGCTCACCCAGGCCCAGAGCTGCCGCCACTACAGCCTGAGTCACCTGGATTCCAGCTGCCTGTGTGTGTCCCTTTCACCCCCACCAGCCCAGGAGCCGCTGGAGGCGCAGGCCCGGGTCTGATTCACATGGGGGCCCCCAGGAGGCCTCTCAGGATGTGTGTCCAGTGAATGAGTGGGTGCCAAGTGTGTCCTGCTCTCTCCCTCTCTGCCGGGAAACTCTCGTACAAGGAGGCTGCACTGCTTTGCTAGGGCTTCTGTAACAAAGTACCGCAGACCGGGTGGCTTAAACAATAGGCATTGATTGTCTCACAGTTCTGGAAGCCAGAAGTCAAAAATCAAGGTGTCAGCAGGGGGTGGTTCCTTCTGAGGGCTGTGCCGGAGAATCTGTTCTGGGTCTTTCTCTTTGATTTGGAGATGGCCACACACACACACCCCCGCCCCCGCCATGTCTGTTCACACTGTCTTCCCTCTGTGTGTGTCTCTGTGTCCAAATTTTCTCTTTTTATAAGGACTCCTGTCATATGGGATTAGGGCTCATCCTCATGACCTCATTTTAACTTGATCACCTCTGTAAAGCCCCTCTCTCCAAATAAGGTCACATTCTGAGATACTGGGGGCTATCAACCTCCCTGTGAATTTGGGGGCACGCAGTTCAACCCATAACAGAATTAAGTGTCATGTGCTCTGGAGCCCAACTAATCCTCACTCTGCCTCTTCCTAGATGGTGACCTAAACGTCACTTCCCCTCTCTGGGCCTCAGTTTTTGCATCCATAAAATGGGATAATTACAGAACCTATGTGAGATTTTTGTGAAAAGTAAATGCATTAATATATTTAATATGTTTAGAGCAGGGCCTGGCACATAGTACATGTTTGATACATGTTGGTTATCATCATGGTTATTATTATTTTCAGCATCAGACTCAGTTGTGGCATCACCTCCTCCAGGAAGCCCTCCCTGATTGCTCCAGGCTCATTCAAGCCATCCTCTGTGGGCTTCTCCTGTGCCCTCTGTGACCTCCTTTAGAGCACATCCAGCCCAGGATAGTTTTTGTTTGTTTGATTTTTGTTTGTTTTTTTGCCGTGCTACGCGGCTTGTGGGATCTTAGTTTCCCAACCAGGGATCGAATCAGGGCCCCTGGCAGTGGAAGCCTAACCACTGGACTGCCAGGGAATTCCCACAGGATAGGGATTTTGAAAGAAAGAACGTTCCATGAGTTGTTCATCCCCGCCCCCAACACACACCCCGTCTTCCCTCTCATCCAGATGTACAGTTGGATCACCTGAGCCTCCTGAAGCAGTTTGAACACCTGGACCCTCAGAATCAGCACACATTCGAGGCCCGGGACCTGGAGCTGCTGATCCAGACAGTAGGTTGAGGGGGACCAGGGGGCAGAGGACTGAGGGAAGCTTTGTAGAGGGGGAGAAGGGAGCAGAGGCTGGGATGTGAGCCCACTCACCCCTGCCTGGTGTTCTCTGAGGCCAGCGGCTGCAGAAGGGCTGGTTGTGCCTAAAAACCTTCCCCAGGTTCTCTACAGGAAAGCGGAGTTGTGTGCATGTGTGTCGGGGTCGGGGGGTTGGCTCCACTCACACCTGGATTCAAATCCCTCCCCTATGACTGGGGGCAGGAATTCCCTCTGTGTCCTTGCTGTAGGCAGAATAATAGCCCCTCAAAAGACGTCACATGCTGTCTGCGGAACCTCTGGCTCTGTGACCTGATGTGGCAAAACGGACTTTGCAGTTGTGATTAAGCTGAGGAGCTTGAGATGGGGGGGATGAGCCTGGGTTATCCAGGTGGGCCCTAAGTGTCATCACAAGGGTCCTTGTAAGAGGGATGCAGGGAGTTCCCTGGTGGCCTAGTGGTTAGGATTCTGGGCTTTCACTGCCAAGGCCCAGGTTCAATCCCTGGTTGGGGAACTGAGATCCCGCAAGCCATGTGGTACGGCCAAAGAAATTAAAAAATAACATAACATAACATAAAATTAAAAAGAGGGAAGCAGAGGGAGCTCTGACTACAGTAGAGGGTGGCAGTGTGACGACCAAAGCAAGATGGCTCTGCTGCTGGCTTTGAAGATGGATGGAGGGGCCACAGGCACGTATGCAGCTCTAGAAACTGGAAAAGGCAAAGAAGAGGGTTCTCTCCTAGAGTCTCCGGAAGGAGCACGGCTCTGCCAACACTCTAATTGCAGCCCAGTGAAACTGATTTCAGACCCTGGCCTCCGTGCTGTAAGATGATAAGTGTGTGTTAAGCCACGATAAATAATAATTTGTTAGAGCAGCACAGGAACAAATGTGGTCTTTGTGTGAGAAGTAGGATCTACAGCCCTGCCTCGTGGGGAAGGCCAAGTTCGGGGTTGGGGAGTGGCAGGGGATGCTCAGGTCTGCCCCTGCCTCTTCCCTGCTCACAGCCCTTCTGTAGCTCCCCAGCACCCCCAGGACAGAACCTACGTCTCTGCCTGACTTGAGCCTCAGCCTGCTTTTCTGGCTGACTGGAGCTCCATCTAGTGGCCATGAAGATAATAGCAGCCATTTGATTGAGTCCATGCCTGACCTTCGTCCCCAAGAGATGGTTCTGCCGCTTATTTCCAGAACATTCCAGAAACTGTCCGCTTTCCTGCAGCCGCTCTGTCATTCTCTTGGTCTCAACCCCAGAGATGGGCTCCTTGCTTCTGCCTTCCACACTCAACAGCAGGGTTTCTCAGCTCGGCACTCTTGACACTTGGGGCTGGATAATTCTTTGTTCTGGGGGCTGTTTGTGCATTGTGTGATGTTTAGCAGCATCCCTGGCCTCTACCCTCTAGATGCCAGTAGACCTCCCCTAGTTGTGACAACCAACAATATCTTCAAACATTGACTGCTGTCCCCTGGGGACCGCAGTCACCCCAGGTTGAGAACCTCCGTCTGTTCCCCACACAAGAGCTGTATTGGTTTTCTATTGCTGCCATATAACAAATTACCACAGACTCAGTGGCTTAAGACAACAGAAAGCTATCCTCTAACAGTTCTGGAGGCCAGAAGTTGAAAATCTGTATCACTGGGCCAAAACCAAGGTTTCCTTAGAGGCATCTGCTTCTTGCCTCTTCCAGCTTCTGGGGGTTGCCAGCATTCCTCGGCTTGTAGACACATCACTCCAGTCTCTGCCTCCACCATCACATGGCATTCTCCCTGTGTCTCTCTGTAGCCTTCTTGTAAAGACACTAGTCATTAGAATTAGGGCCCACCCTAATCCAGTAGGACCTCATCTTAACTAATTACATCTGCAAAGATCCTGTTTCCAAGTAAAGTCACATTCTGAGGTTCTGGGTGCACATGAATTCTGGGGGGACCCTATACAACCCTATATAGTATTGTTATCACCATTTTCCAGAGGCAGAAACTGAGGCACAGAGAGAATGAGTAACTTGCCCAAGGTCACACAGCTAGCGGGATTTGTTCACATGGCAGAGCCTAGATTTGAACCCTTGGCAGAATAATTAGAGACCTCATGTTGTTTACCCCCTAGCTGTACTGCTTTCCATATTAAGTCACCTCATGTGCTGTTCCTTATTATTTATTCCTCCAAGATCTTGAGATTGTGGAGGACTTGAAAGAAGTGAGTTAAAGTTGCTATTGTGTAACCATCCTCGTCTTTTGACCGAAGAGGAGGGGAGGCTATGTATTATGGGACAAAAGTGACATCGGGACATAAGACCCAGCACACGTGGAAGTTGGGCCAGGTTCAGAGCCAAAGGCCTGGCATTCGGAGGTTGGAATTAGGGGCTGGGCATAGAAGTGAGGTGAGAGTGACCGTCTGCCTTTCCCCAGGCCACCCGGGACCTTGCCCAATACGACGCAGCCCATCATGAAGAGTTCAAACGCTACGAGATGCTCAAGGAACACGAGAGACGCCGTTATCTGGAGTCCCTGGGAGAGGAGCAGCGAAAGGAGGCAGAGAGGAAGCTGGAAGAGCAACAGCGCCGGCACCGAGAACACCCCAAAGTCAATGTGCCTGTAAGGACCCCCATTCATGCCTAACCCCCCCCCCCCCGCCACCATGTCCAACTTTCCAAGCTCCACAAGAAAGTAGCCGAAAAACTACAACTCCCAGCAGACATTGAGGCAAAAGGCCCCTTTTAATGTACCCAGCTATCTCCAGGGGCTGCTGGGAGTTGTAGTTTTCTTGCTTGAGGGCAATGACATTTGAGGGATGGGGGTAAAGGGTTCTCTAGCTTTATCCTATGGGACCCAGACCTCTTGCTCATGAGCCCCCGGCTCTCCCTTCCACAGGGCAGCCAAGCCCAGTTGAAGGAGGTGTGGGAGGAACTGGATGGATTGGACCCCAACAGGTTTAACCCCAAGACCTTCTTCATACTGCATGGTAAGGTGGGGAGGGAGTCCCAACACCCAGGCTAACGCTGAGGCTCTGACCTTTCTGGGGCCTGAATGCTAAGAAGGGGTCTCCCTCACTCACGGGGCTTAGGGAGGCCAAAGAGGTCTGAGCCCCTCTCCCCTGGTGGTCTAGAAGGCCCTATCCCTCCCTGTTGTTGGGAATAGGATCTTCCATGGAAGAGCTGGTCCTTTTTTCTGGGATACACCAGGCCTCTGGGTTCTAAGGACTGACTGGTGTCCTTAACTGAGCAAACCAGGTTTGGCTAGGCCTGGGCCCCCCTCCCATGGCAGCCCAGAAGCCCCAGTCCCTTCTGGGGGCCCTATCGCTAAGCAGGGGCTGCTCCCTAGTAACCAGGCCTCCAGGGACTCGGGAAGCCCCTTCTCCATGGTGATTCAGGGGCACGGTCCCCTTCATTTTCGTCCTGTCTGGAAACATCACCTCTATGTCCAGCCTCTAATTCCAATCTCCAAATGCCAGGCGTTTGGCTCTGAATCTGGGTCTTATGTCCTGATGTCACTACTTTTTTTTTTTTGCACCGTGCAGCTTTCAGGAGCTTAGTTCCCCGACCAGGGACTGAACCGGGGCCCTCGGCAGTGAAAGTGCGGAGTCCTAACCGCTGGATCACCAGGGAATTCCCCTGATACCACTTTTTGCCAGGCCCCCTCAGGTGTGCCCAGGAACCCGAACCAAATGCTATAGCCTGTCACCAGAGCTTAGCAGGGTCTGATTCATTCATTCAGCAAATGTTTACTAAGAGACCTCTAAGGACCAAGCTTCACGGAGACCCTGTGTATACAGCTGTGAACAAAAGAAAGTCCTCCTGGCATCACAGAGCCAGGGATCAGGCAAACAGATAATTCTGTATTTCAGTGAATCTAAGTGACCATGGAACATAAGATGAACACTTGAACACTTGAATTTTACATAAACCGCCCATTAAACTAACACACCATCGATGATAAGATACCTCCCAATTTTACGGTTGATAAAATATGGGGAGAAAAAAAGTGCATCTTAGAATCAGTGAAGTAGGTTCTATAGTAGATGATCAGGTAGTCACATTACCATGGAAAGCAAGACAGCGGGATTAAAGGTCTAGAATGATGATTTTAGATAGCCTGGTCTGGAAAGATTTTTGCCAGACCAGCACTGTCCAATAGAAATTCCTATGCTGATGGAAGTGTTCTGCAGCTGTGTTGTCCAATATCGCAGCCACCAGCCCCATTTGGCTTTTTTTTTTTTCTTTTTCTTTTTCTTTTTTGGCTGTACAGCATGGCATGTGGGATCTTAGTTCCCCGACCAGGGATTGAACCTGTGCCCCCTGCAGTGGAAGAGCGGAGTCCTAACCAGTGGACCGCCAGGGAAGTCCCTTTTTTTTTTTTTTTAAACAAATGAGACAATTTATTAACCCAGCATTATTTGTTCTTTCTTTATAAATTAATTTTTATTGGAGTATAGTTGATTTACAGTGTTGTGTTAGTTTCTGCTATACAGCAAAGTGAATCAGTTATGCATATACATATATCCAGTCTTTTTTAGATTTTTTTCCCATATGGGTCATTATAGAGTATTGAGTAGAGTTCCCTGTGCTATACAGTAGGTTCTTATTAGTTCCCATGTGGCTATTATTATTAATTAAGCACTTGAAATGTGGGTTTTACAACTAAGAAATTGAATTTTTTTTAATCAATTAAATTTTTTTTAAGTTTATTTATTTATTTTTGGCTGCGTTGGGTCTTCATTGCTGCGTGCGCACTTTCTCTAGTTGCATCGAGCAGGGGCTACTCTATGTTGCAGGGCGCGGACTTCTCATTGCGGTGGCTTCTCTTGTTGCGGAGCATGGGCTCTAGACATGTGGGCTTCAGTAGTTGTAGCACGCGGACTCAGTAGTTGTGGTGCACGGGCTTAGTTGCTCCGCAGCATGTGGCATCTTCCCGCACCAGGACTCGAACCCATGTCCCCTGCATTGGCAGGCAGATTCTTAACGGCTGCACCACCAGGGAAGCCCCTGATCAATTAAATTTTTAAAAATTTGTAATTGTGGTAAAATACACTTGACATAAAATCTACCATCTTAACCATTTTTAAGTGTACATATCAATACTGTTAAGCATACTCACATTATCGTGCAACAGTCTTTTCATCCTTGCAAAACTGAAACTCTGTATTAATCATCAACTCCCCATGACCCCTCCCACATCCCCTGGTAACTTCTGTTCTCTTCTGTCTATGAATTTGACTCTTCTAGCTACCTCATATAAGTGGAATTGTACAATATTTGTCTTTTTTGTGACTGGCTTATTTTACTTAGCATAATGTCAAGAAAATGAATCTTTCATTGTATTTGATTGTTACTCATTTAAATTTCATTTGCCCCATGTGGCTAGTGGCCGCTGGATTGGACAGCACCGCTCGAGAGAGATGACATTTGAACCAATACCTCAGTGAAGTGAGGGGGTGAGCCTCGAAGATATTTGTCTAGATGGGGGGGCATAGCAAGCACACGCAGGGGAGAATGAACTTGGTGGGTTTCCAAGGTCACTGGAGCCGAATGCTTGAAGAGAAGAATGATAAGAAAGGGAATTCCTGGGGGGTGTGGGATGAATTGGGAGATTGGGATTGACATATATACACTATTGATACTATGTATAAAGTAGATAACTAATGAGAACCTACTGTACAGCACAGGGAACTCTACTCAGTGCTCTGTGGTGACCTAAATGGGAAGGAAATCCAGTAAAGGGGATATATGTATACGTATAGCTGATTCGCTTTGCTGTACAGTAGAAACTAACACAATAGTGTAAAGCAACTATACTCCAAAAAAAACAAAGAACTCATAAATAAAAATTACCGGACTTCCCTGGTGACGCAGTTGTTAAGAGTCTGCCTGCCAATGCAGGGGACACAGGTTCAAGCCCTGGTCCGGGAAGATCCCACATGCCGCGGAGCAACTAAGCCCATGCACCACAACTACTGAGCCTGTGCTCTAGAGCCTGTGAGCCACAACTACTAAAGCCCGCGTGCCTAGAGCCCATGCTCCGCAACAGGAGAAGCCACCACAATGAGAAGCCCATGCACTGCAACAAAGAGTAGCCCCCACTCGCCACAACTAGAGAAAACCCGCGCACAGCAACGAAGGCCCAACGCAGCCAAAAATAAATAAATAAATAAATTTATTTTAAAAAAATTACCAATTTAACCATCGTTAAGTGTAAAAAAAAAGAAGAAAAAGGAATTTCCCTGGCGGTCCAGTGGTTAGCACTCTGCACTTTCACTGCCGAGGGCGCGGGTTCAATCTCTGGTCAGGGAACTAAGATCCCACAAACGCAGCCAAAAACAAAAAAGAAGAACGATAAGAAAGACTGCTAGGGAGGTGACAGCCACCCTACAGCCAGGGTAAGGAATTTGGATTTTATTCTGTCTTGGGTGAGACACAGCAAAAGTATTTTGAGCAGAGGAACTGACCCCATCTGCTTTAAGCGTTGGCAGGATCCATCTAGGTGCTGTGTTGAGGACAGGCTGTAGGGGCCAGGGCCAAAGCCAGGACCCTAGTTAGGAGGCATGAGATGGAGATGCTGGTGACTGGACCATGGAAGTAGGGAAGAGTGGTCAGATTCTGGATTTGTCTTGAAGGTCAAGCTGGTAGGACTTGAGGATGGACTTGATGAGGATTGTAATGGAACAAGAGAGTCAAGGGTGACTCCGAGGTATTTGGCCTGAGCAACTGGAAGGATGGAGAGAGAAGGGCAAGCATGTTTGGCAGGGAAGATTGGGAACTGGGTCTATCCATGTCAAGCTAGAGATGTCTATTAGACATTTATGTGGAGATGGAGAGTAGGCAGTTGGGTATTCAGGTGTGGAGGCAGCTTGTGGATGGCATTAAAGATGAGGGACTGAAGGAACCCATCTAAGGAAGTCTTGCCAGTAGAACTCTTTCTGTAATGATGTTCTCTGCTACCCAATATGGCGGCCACCAGCCATATGTGGCTATTGAGTGCTTGCCATGTAGCAAGTAGGACTGATAAACTGAAAATTTAATCTTATTTAATATTAATCAATTTAAATTTTAAACAGCCCATGTGGTTAGTGGCAACCATATTGGACAGATCTGAATATGTGATAGGGAAGAAGTCATTGTCCCCTGTCCCCTACATCACCCGTAGAGGTCAGGAAGAGGACAGGGCCAGTGAAGGAAAATTAGGGCAGCTGGAGAGGAGAGGATGATATTCTGAGAGCCAAAGGCAGAAAGTCAAGTAAGGTGCAGGCTGAAGATTAACCACTGGATTCGCAAGGTCAGGGTTCCTGGCTACCTCCCTGGGACCAGTGTGGGTGCTGATCTGAGTGAACAGAGGAGGCGAAGGCAGTGAGCCAGGTGCATGTGGCGGAGGAGTCTGATTGGCAGGGAGAGGATTTTTTGGTGATCAGAGTCAGCCCTGGGCTGGTTCTCTGGGAGATGCCCCTGACACCCCTGTATGCTGGGCAAAGGGCTGATCCTGTGCCCAGATCACTGGGAGCTAGAGATCAAATCATTCTGCATGACAGTGGGCCCAAGAATGGTCCCAATGGAGTCTCAGGACCCTGGTAGGGAAAGGGCTGTCTTAGCAATGGGCCAATGGGCGCTGAAGCCTGAAGGCCACCATCCGACTGTCGGAGACCCGTTGTTACCTATCCTCTGAGAACAGACCTCGCATCAGCCCAGAATTCCTTCTCCAACAGGTCACTTAGGAACTTGACCCACTCCGTCTTCAGTCCCCCAAGACACCTTGTTGTCTCTTCCTCAGATATCAACAGTGATGGTGTCCTGGATGAGCAGGAGCTGGAGGCCCTCTTCACCAAGGAGGTGAGTATCTTGGAAGCCATGGGCGCAGAGGATGCCCAGGTCAGCGACGTGTCCCCTCGGGATCCTAGTAGTCCCCTCAGGTCCCCCTGGATGTGAGTTCAGGGGGGAAACTACAACTCCCAGCAGCCCCTGAGGCAAAAAGAGGCTGCCAGGAGTGGCAGGGTGTCCCAAGGACTGATGGGAGTTGAAGTTGTCTGTGTGTGTTAGGAGGTGGGGTAGCCTGGGAAGGAGCTTGCCCTGGACCTCTCAGTACATCCTGCTTTTTGCTTGACCCTGCAGCTGGAGAAGGTGTATGACCCAAAGAATGAGGAAGATGACATGCGGGAGATGGAGGAGGAGCGGCTGCGCATGCGGGAGCACGTGATGAAGAACGTGAGAGGAGGGACCCGGGCCGCGGGTGAGGGTGGGGGCAGGGGTGGAGGGAGGTCCAGCTCTGTTGCTTACCCTTACCTGGCTCCCCAGGTGGACACCAACCAGGACCGCCTCGTGACCCTGGAGGAGTTCCTTGTATCCACGCAGAGGAAGGAGTTCGGGGACACCGGGGAGGGCTGGGAGGTGAGGACACGGAAGATGCTCTGGATCCTGACTGTATCTCTCTCTCCCAGACCTAACCCTTCTTTCAGGGTCTCTGGCCGCTTCTCTTTCTCTCTGGGTCTCTGACCTCCAAGCCCCCCAGCTCTCTGTCCCCCCAGCCTCCTGGGTCGTTGTCTCCCCCCCCTCTGGGTCCCTGTTCTCCCACTGCTCCACTCTGGGTCTTTATCTCCCTTCCCACCTCCCACTCAGGTCTCTCCATCCACACGCATGGCCGAGGCCTCCCAGCCTTCCCTGAACCTCCTCCATTAGCGGGGCCAGGGCTAGAGTCACCCTGCTGATGGCCCCCGTTCTCACCCCGGCAGACAGTGGAGATGCACCCTGCCTACACGGAGGACGAGCTGAGGCGTTTTGAGGAGGAGCTGGCTGCCCGTGAGGCAGAGCTCAATGCCAAGGCCCAGCGCCTCAGCCAGGAAACCGAGGCTCTGGGGCGCTCCCAGGGCCGCCTGGAGGCCCAGAAGAGAGAGCTGCAGCAGGTGACTGGCCAGGGAAGGGGGTCCATCCTCTGAGTCCCTGGTGACCCTTGTCCTAGTGTGTCCAGAAGTGCGGAAGGCTTGCAGCCACTGTGTTAATCACAGTGTAAAGCAACTATACTCCAAAAAAAAAAAAAAAACAAACTCAGAAATAAAAATTCCCGGACTTGGGTAGATCCTTGGGTAGCAGCTGCCATCTTGAGTAAGGGCAGACGTTGTCCCCATCCCTGGCTGCTCTGTGGCTGCCATGTTGGATAAGGGCAGTGAGGTTGTAAGCAGGAGAGAGGGGAAAGGCCGAGGAGGGAGGAGGAGGCTTCCCTGTCCCAAGGTGTGACCCAAGCCATGACCAGGGAGGGAGAACTGGATCTTTAACTAGTATTAAGCCCAACTCTCAATGAGGGAGAAAAACTGAGGCCCATGGAGAAGGGACTGGTCCATGACCACTTAGCAGGTTGCCATGGAGACTCAACATCATACCCTCTTGCCTCTGTGATCTCCCCCACCCCCTGCAGGCCGTTCTGCAAATGGAACAGAGGAAACAGCAGCAGCAAGTCCACAACAACCCAGCACCCGGCCCCGAGGGACAGCTCAAGTTCCACCCAGACACAGGTGCTGGCCCCTGGGCCCAGGGGGCAGGGAAGGAGCTGGGGGCCCAGACTCCTGGGTCTGAGGGAGGAGGGGCTGGTACGTCTAGTGCTACCATTTTCTTCCTCCATTTCCAGATGATGCACCTGTCCCGGCTCCAGCTGGTGACCAGAAGGATGTGGATCCTTCAGAAAAGAAAGTTCCAGAACAGACCCCCGAGCTGCCCCAGCTGGAGTCACAGCACCTGTGATCCTTCCGGGACCCCAGTACTCTGAGTTCCTACTGAAGCTGATGGGAGGGGGATGAGGTGTCACAATCAACCTCCTTTGGGGGCCTGGCAACACCTGTGGCCTGCTGGGTGGGGTGGGGTGCGGGGACAGGATGGCACTTTCCATATTGCTGCCCAAGCCCTGTATCTGCTGCCTCAGCTTCCACAGCCTTCTGTGGTCCCTTCTTTCTGTCCCCCTCCGAGGCACCTGCCTTCGCTTGTCCAGTCAAGTGCTCACTGGCTCAGCCTACCTTAGGGAAGCCCCCTCCCTTCCAAAAGGGTCTGCTCCATGCCTGCCTTTCTAGTTGGTTTGGCCTCAATGCCCAGGTTGTGGCCACTCTGGCATCCTGCATCCCCACAGCTACTGGAATCCTGCCTGCTGCTCTGGGCCCAGCTTCTGTTGGTTTATGGGGCTTGGGTGGTCCCTTAAGACCTTTCTCTACCTTTTGTGGGACCAGCGATGCCTCAAAAACAGTGTCTCCCCCACGGCTGGGTGTGAGGGCCAGAAGAGTCCTCAGCATAGCTGATCACCTCTCATACCAGGAGCCCTGACTCTCCTGACCACTGGCTTCCAGCCACCTCAGCCTCCTCCCTGACATCTTGGCCCCTAGCCCCTTCCCCACACAACCCCAGAAGGGTCACAGAGCTGACTCCACCCCAGGATCAGGTTCCAGCCCCTCAGCCTTTCTGGCCTTATCTCACATGGCTCCCTGCCCTGCTCTGTACTCTGGTTCCAACCAAATACACCTTCTGGAACAAATCCATGCATCTGTTTCTTTGTAAATCCTTTTCCTTCTGAAACTTCATCCATGCTTCACCTGCCAAGTCCTCCTCATTGTTTAAGAATCAATTCAAGCATCATTTCTGAGAGGCTCTGTCCTGGCATCTTTGTCCTCTCCTGATGGGTCCACTGCCTACACACACGCACACACACACACGCACCTTCAGTAGGATCCCTTCAGCCACAAGGACAGAAAACCCAAACCTAGGCTTAAACAATAAAGAAAAATGTATTATTGCCCAAAACAAGAAGTCCCAAGGTAGGGTGACTCCAAAGCCTTCAGGGAACCAGGTTCTCCCATCTCCTAGCCCTGCTGTGGGAGGTGTGGGGGGCTGTACTCCTCTTGTCCCAAAGTGGCTGCAGTTGCCCTGGATGTCACACCTGTCTGCACTAACAGCTGACAAAGGAAATTGGCAGAGGCTACAAATCAGAGCCTCCTCCCACCCCCCCCCCCCAGAGCCTGTTTACCAACATGTCACTGGGCATGAGACAGGTCTAGTTTAGTGTCCAAAGAGAGGAAGAAATATGAAGGAGGCCCCAGTGATAAAAAAAATCATCTGGGAGGCTCATTAACAATACATATTCCCAGACCCTGGAATGTCCAAGGAAGTTTCCTGGGAAGGTACATGTGCCACGCCCACCCTTCTCCCCTGCTGAACCTCAACAACAATGACCTTTGCAAACATTAGCCACAGCCTCTCTCTGCTTCTCTTGGAAAACTGGGAACTGGGCCTTAGTGACCCAGTCTGGGAAATGGGCATAAAATGGTAGCAGTTTTCCAGCATCCTTTGAAGGATCTGAAAATAATAATACATATGAGTGGCATAGCTTCTGGGCTGAAATTTGAGGTTAGCAAGTAATAGCTGTTATTGCTATTAAATGGACATGTCTATACAACTTATGTCTCTGGGAGCCTGTCCTTGACTCCCATATCTAAGGAAACCCATTCTAGTCACCCAGGATGCTTTTTACATTTTGTAATCCTTTATTTGGAAGTGTGTCCACTTGATTACTCTCTGTCTCCTCCAGTAGACGCCAAATTCCAAAAAGAGCAGTGGGAGAGGTTCACATCAAGTTCATTGCCCTATACAACAGAGTGCCCTGCATATGTGGTCAAGAACAGAGTCACCTCTGCCCTGGAGCAACATCCCCCATCCCTGCCTCCTGTCTGACCTTTCGTCCTAGTCCTAAATCAACAGTTATTTTGGCCCTTCATGTTTAATCTGAAAATGATTTCCCTTTTGACCTGTGTGCACAAATGTTTTAAAATGGTTACTGTCTCTTTGGAATGTTCTGTTGCATAGGAGCTGCAGCTTGTGCTGTAGATAGGACTCGGCGTTGACAGAGAGAGGATTTGGGAGTCACAAAGGGAAGAGACAAAAATGGGGAGCCAGGGATTCCAACTCTGCCTTCACCCCATATTCTGGGTCTCTGTCCCCCTGTGTAGTAACCATGTGATTCTGATGTTTTGAATTCTGGGGTCTTGCATACACTGGAGGGACTGCCCCTCCCAGAGTTAGCTAGTTGCTAGAGACAGTAAACCACTCACCTGCTAGTGACTGCACCTTTCCTATGCAAACCAACCACTCCGGAGCCCAGACTCCAACCACCTTCTTTATGGAGCTCCTACAGTCTCCATAGTCCCGGGCAATATTTCCCTGCCCTAGTCATGCCAGGACCAGGTACCAGACAACTCAGACAACCCCTACACCCCAGAGTCTGCCGAAATTATTCAGACTTGCCAGTCCTAAACCTGCTTATCCTGAATTGCTCATTCCCTCCCACAGAAACCACAATAAAAGCGCTTGCCCACATTTTCACCTCATTCCATCTCCTGACCAACCCTGGCACTTCCTCATGTGGCCCTTTGTAGCATGGCATGTCCCCTCCTCTTGGAAACGATGAGTAACTATCTTTTCAGCAGCAATTGTCTCCTGGTTTGTTGGCCTCACCATACCTGAAAATAATAAGACCTGCATTTTTAAACACTCTCTCTGTGGGTCTCCATGGTGGACAGAATAATGGCTTCTCAAAAGTGACCATATGCTAATCCTCAGAACCTTTTGCGGCAAAAGGGACTTTGCAGATGTGATTAAGTTAAGGCTCTTGAGATGGGGATATGATCCTGGGTTATCTGGGTGGGCCCAATGTCATCTCAAGGGTCTGCATGAGAGGGGGGCAAGGGGATGACAGACAGAGAAGGAGATGTGACCACAGATGGTCAAAGTGACTCAGGACCATGAGCCAAGACATATGGGTGGACTCTTAATGGTGAAAAAGGCAGGGAAATAAATTCCCTCAGAGTCTTCAGAAGGAACCAGCCCTGCTGACTCTTTGATGTTAGCACACTGAGACCCATTTTGGACTTCCCATGTCCAGAGCTGTAAGAGAATATTTGTGTTGTTTAAAGCCACTAAGTTTGTGGTAGTTTGTTAAAGCAGCTGCAGGAAACTGATACAGTTTTTATCCTCTCTCCAGGTCTCTGTTCCTCCCACCTTCCTTCTCTGAGTCTTCATTCATTGCATTCATTAAAACACTCTATCATCAAAAAGTCTACAAATAATAAATGCTGGAGAGGGTGTGGAGAAAAGGGAACCCTCCTACACTGTTGGTGGGAATGTAAATTGGTGCAGCCACTATGGAGAACAGTATGGAGGTTCTTTTTTTTTTTTTTTTTTTTAAAGAAACAAATTTTTTTTTAAACTTATTTATTATTTATTTATTATTTATTTTTGGCTGTGTTGGGTCTTCGTTTCTGTGCGAGGGCTTTCTCCAGTTGCGGCAAGCGGGGGCCACTCTTCATCGCGGTGCGCGGGCCTCTCACTATCGCGGCCTCTCCTGTTGTGGAGCACAGGCTCCAGACGCGCAGGCTCAGTAGTTGTGGCTCACGGGCCCAGCTGCTCCGCGGCATGTGGGATCTTCCCAGACCAGGGCTCGAACCCGTGTCCCCTGCATTGGCAGGCAGATTCTCAACCACTGCGCCACCAGGGAAGCCCTGGAGGTTCTTTTAAAGTTACCATATGATCCAACAATCCCACCCCTGGGCATATATCTGGAAAAGATGAAAACTCTAATTCAAAAAGATATATGCACCCCAATGTCCATTGCAGCACTATTTGCAATAGCGAAGACATGGAAGCAATCTAAATGTCCATCAACAGATGAATGGGTAAAGAAGATGTGGTGTATATATATATATATATATATATATATATATATAATATATTATATATATATATATATATATATATATATATAAAATACACACACACACACACACACACGCACAATGCAATATTACTCAGCCATAAAAAAAGAATGAAATAATGCCATTTGCAGCAACACGTATGCACCTAGATATTGTCATACTAAATGAAGTAAGTCAGACAGAAAGACAAATACCATATGCTATTACTTATATGTGGAATCTAAAAAAGATACAAATGAACTTATTCACAAAACAGAAATAGATTCACAGACATAGAAAACAAACTTATGGCTACCAAAGGGGAAAGTGGCAGGGGAGAGGGATAAATCAGGAGTTTGGGATTAACAGATACGTACTACTATATGCAAAATAAACAACAGTGACCTACTGTATGGCCCAGGGAACTATATTCAATATCTTGTAATAACCTATAATGGAAAACAATATATATATATGTATATATATATATATACATATATATGAATCACTTTGCTGTGTACTTAAAAATAACATAAAATTGTAAACATACTTCAAAAAAACTATACTTCAAAAAAAAATTGTTTGTTTTGAAAAAAAAAAAAACACAGTCTAAACTCTCCATCATCTCTCTCCTCACCTCTTTCACGGTCAGAGCTCTGGACAGCCACCAGAACTGTCATAGTATAAGCAGTAATATTACCACTGATGGTGGGTAATTTCTTATAGCAGCAGACCAACTAGTACATATGAATACATAGTAGCTAACAGCCTCATAGCATTTAGAATGTAGCAGGTGCTATCTCAAACACATTATATGTTATAAATAAAATTCATTTCATCCTCACAAAAGCCCTGCGAGGTAACATCCATCATCACCCGCATTTTACAGATGAGGCATTTAGGGGAAGCCAAGACGCTTGCCTGAGGTCTCACAACTAGTAAGTGACAGAGCTGGGATTGCAACACCGGCAGGCTGGATCCAAAGTCCACTCTCTGAAGTATCATGAAATGTTTTGTTTGTTGGTTTTGTTCTGTTTTTTGGTTTTGGGGGTTTTTTATTTTTTATTTTTATTTTTTGGTACTGCATCTGTGCTCAAAAAATCTGATGAACAAATGAGTTAATGAATAAATGCTATGCTGTCTTCCTAGCACACTGTTCACCCATTCCTTGGATGGTTGACAGTTTCTGTGTGACCTTTAATTTCACAGGTATCTTTCTAACACTTGAATATGACCCGGGTCATCATCTCCTTTCCCCCCTTCTCCACACTCCATCACCTTCAGGGGGAGCTCTTTGACCCTTCACAAATGGCGCAGTTATTCTCTCTAGATTGATCTTTCATGTGTCCCCCACCTTCCACCCTGGGTTCCAAGCTCTCAGTTCTAACTGGATCCAGTTTTTTCCCGCGTGGGTTGTTTCTTCTGTCTGGAAGGCCACGTCTCCTTCTCTACCTGGAAAACCTCCATCAAAATCTTTCAAAATGCACTTCAATCATGACCTCATCTGCCCAGGCTTCCCTGGTCCTCAGGTTGGGCTAGGAGTACCCTCCACCCTGGCCTCTATACTAGCGTTTCCACCATTATGACATACATCATCCAGGACTGAGACGGTTGGAGCTGTGTATTAGTTTCCAATTGCTGCCACAACTGAGGTATCACAAACGTAATGGTTTAAAACACAAATGTATTATCTTACAGCTCTGGAGATCAGAAGTATAAAATGGTCTTGTTTGGTTAATATCAAGGTGTCTGCAGGGCTATATTCCTTCTGGAGCTTCTAGGGGAGAATCTCTTTCCTTGCTTTTTCCAGCTTCTACAGGCTGCCTGCATTCCTTGGCTCCTGGCCCCTTCCTTCATCATCAAAGCCAGCAGAGTAGCATTTAAAAATCTCTCCCTGAGACTTCCCTGGTGGCGCAGTGGTTAAGAATCAGCCTGCCAATGCAGGGGACACGGGTTCAAGCCCTGGTCCAGGAAGATCCCACATGCCGCAGAGCAACTAAGCCCATGCACCACAACTACTGAGCCTGTGCTCTAGAGCCCACAAGCCACAACTACTGAGCCCGCGTGCCACAACTACTGAAGCCCACGCGCCTAGAGCCCATGCTCCGCAACAAGAGAAGCCACCACAATGAGAAGCCCACGCACTGCAATGAAGAGTAGCCTCGCCGCAACTAGAGAAACCTTGCGCGCAGCAACGAAGACCCAAAGCAGCCAAATAATTAATTAATTCATTAATCTAAAAAAAAAAAACCTCTCCCTTACTCTGTTTCCTTGTCACATCTCCTTCTCTGATTCTGACCTTCGTCTCTCCCTCTCATCAGGACATTTGTATTTATATTGAGCCCACCAGATAATCCAGGATAATCTCCCCATCTCAAGATTCTTAACTTAATCGCATCTTCACTTAAGACCATTTTACCATGTAAGGTCACATATCCACAGGTTCTGGTGACTAGTAAGTGGACATCTTTGGGAGGGGGCGTTTTGGTTTTTCTTTTAATATTTATTTATTTATTTAGGCTGTGCTGGGTCTTCGTTGCGGCATGTGGGCTTCTTAGTTGCAGCATGCCCGTGGGATCTAGTTCCCTGACCAGGGATCGAACCAGCCCCCTGCATTGGGAGCGCGGAGTCTTACCCACTGGACCACCAGGGAAGTCCCTGGGAGAGGGCGTTATTATGCCTACCACAGACTGTGTCTCTTTCCGCCACCAGAGGGGGGCAGGGAGTGGAGTGAGGTTCATCTCTGGTCCCCAGGATTGCCCAGCACGTGGCCCTGTCAGGAGTAGAAACGTTTGCAGAATGAATATAGGAGTCATGCCGATGGTCAGTGCCACAACCAGAAGCCACCTAAATTAGAGGACGCTCCATTCCTTCGGGTCCTCTCCGAGTGAGCCCTTAAAGACATCTCTCCCGCCAGCTTCCCCAGCCCCATCTTCCATCACACTCACCCGCCATCTTTCTTCTTCAGCCATGCTGGCCTTTTTTCAGTTCTTAGAACATACGGAGCTCTTTCCCACCTCAGAGCCCTTGATCATGCCATTCTCTCTGCTGCTGTTCCCCACACTGTCAACCCCCCTGGACTGATTGATAGCCCCATGAGGACAGAGAAAGCATCTGTCCCATTTCAGATGTGTCCCATCTAATCTGGCACAGATTAGATGCTCAGTATTTGTGCTCTGTGGGGAGGACTGTCTGTTGAATGGCCCTGGAAGCTCTTTCTGGAATTCCTGGCTATGGGCTGCCTGGGATAGGGCCTTCCCCTCTCCCTATGATTTCAATTTTCTTCGAAGGTCTCTAAATGGTGTTGCCAGCAAGTCCTGGAGCGTGCTGGCACCCAGACTCACACAATTTGGTACTCAAGCTCAGAGTGGATTTGCCACATTTCCAACATCATCGTTTTGCTTGTCTCTTAAGGAGAATAAGAGAGCTAGGCAGTGGGGGACTTTTCTTAGAGTACAGTTCCACAGCATGGCTACCTGAGCCCCAGTCAAGCAGCCCTTACCAGAAGACATCCAGAGAATGGGCTCCTGTATATTCACTGACCTTCTGCCTCTAAATTCCACTTCACGTTCTATGCCCTCTGTTAATTCCCTGGCTCTCGGGTTCCAGAATTGCTGTCACATGCTTAACCCCCGTGGTCTGCCTCCCTGGCATGGAAGGTGCCTGATCTACTGAGCAGAGGATTCCCGTCCCGGGTCAGTGATTTTCCTTATTTAATTATGAGTTAAATCAAATGCAGCGGACACAGTTCAGTGCGTGGACTCTGGGGCTACGCTGGTCATGCTTCAATCCAGCGCTTCCGCTTGCTAGGTGTGTGACTTCCGGCAGGGTTCTTGACCACTCTGTGCCTCAGTTTCCTCATCTGCAAAATGGGGCGAATAACAGGGCCTGCTTCAGAAGGCTGTTGTGAGGATTATATGAGTTAATAGCCTTTAGAACAGAGGCAGGCATAGATGACCCCGCATAAGAGCTTTGCTGAATAGATTCCCAGGCAAATAAAAGCATAGAGAAAAGTCTAGAGAAAAATTATAGACACCCTTGGACATACTGCCCAGATTCATCAAGCCTTAACCTATTGCCAAAATGCTTCAGATTTCTTTTCTTATGACACAGAATGTTACAGGTAGCGTTGAAGCTCCCTATGGCCCTTCCGCAACCACACCCTCTTTCTGGCTTCAGAGAAAACCACTGCTCCTGAAGTTGGAGTTTTTCATTCCCATAAATGTTTCCAGTTCTTTATTAAACAGGAATATACCTATGAACAATGCACGGTACTCTGATACATGTTTCTAAAGTTCACATGAAAGAACTATATCCCTGTGACATCACTTGGTTTTTTTTTTTTTAACCAAGTTTAAATTTTCCAGATTCCATGAAAACAGTGTGAAATTAGTCCCCATCCAGTTTCCTTGTTACATGGTATCCTATTGTTAGAATTTACCACAGTTTATTCATCCATTTTTCCACTGATGGCTGTTCCCAATTTTGAGCGATCACACCCAACGCTGCGATAAACGTTCATACACATGTCTTTTCAGGCACAGGGTTGAGAGTTTCACAAGGATTTATATCTTCTACCCAGGATAGAAATCGCTAGACCACGACATACTGCAGATTTTCTACTTTACTGGATATTGCAAATGACTCTTCTGGGGACCCGAACTCACTGCCAATAAATTTCAATTATGACTTTTTATTTTGAAGTCTTTTAAGAAGTTGCAAGTAGTACAGAGAGTTCCTTTGTACCCTACACCCAGCTTCCCCCTACACACCATGATGATATCATAGGTAACCATTATACATCCTCGAATCCAGGAGTTGATATGGCTATATTATTGATATTGATATTGTTACATTATTCAATCAGGTACAGACCTGATTCAGATTTCAGCACTTGAAATTTTTACACGGATTTACACGCACTTGAAAATTTTTGTATGTGTAGAGTTCTATGAAATTTTATCAAATGCGAAGATTCTCATATCCATCGTCACAATCAGGATACAGAACTGTTCCATCCCCACAAAGAAACTCTCTCGTGTTACCCCTTAATTGTACCATCCCCCAAACCCTAATCCCTGGCTGTTCTCATTGGTCGGTTCGCCATCACTATAATGTTGTCACTTCGAGAATCTTACATAAATGGAATCGTACAGGATGCAACTTTTGGAGATGGACTTTTCTCACTCAGGAAAACGCCCCTGAGATCCATCCAAGTTGTTGTTCCTATAATTGTTCATTCCATCTCATTGTATCTATGTACCAGTTTGCTTATCTGGCCAGTTAAAGGACATTTGGGCTGTTTCAGCTTTGAACTGTTACAGATAAAGCTGCTATGTACATCTGTGTACAGGTTTTGTGTGAATGTTAAGCTTTTACCTCTCTAGGATAAATACCCAGGAGCACCCACTTTTTAAAATGTCTTTTTTCCTTTTCTTCACGGTAGTGATATTGTGTCCTTGGTGCAATCCATTAATATTTTTACTCAGCAGTTTGTGTGAGTCCCTGTGTGAAACTCATATCTTAATTAAATGTCTACAAGGGAAATTGACTAATTTGCTGTGGGTGAAGTTGGCTGGCTTTTGCCAATTAACATAGACAATAATCATTTGCTATGTTTTACACAATAGACCCCAGAGCTCAGTTAATCCTTTTAACTCTATATAGGTAGATGCTGGTGTTTTTTTTTTTAATTGAAGTATAGTTGATCTACAATGTTGTGTTAATTTCTGCCACACAGCAAAGTGACTCAGTTAAACACATATATACGTTGTTTTTTGGGTTTTTTTTTTTTTTTTTGGCTGTCTTGGGTCTTCGTTGCTGTGAGCGGGCTTCTCATTGTCGTGGCTTCTCTTGTTGCGGAGCACGGGCTCCAGGCGCACAGGCTTCAGTAGTTGTGGCACACAGGTTCAGTAGTTGTGGCGTGCAGGCTCAGTAGTTGTGGCGCACGGGTTTAGTTGCTCTGCGGCATGTGGGATCTTCCCAGACCAGGGCTCAAACCCGTGACCCTTGCACTGGCAGGCGGATTCTTAACCACTGCGCCACCAGGGAAGCCCTATACGTCCTTTTTTGTATTCTTTTCCGTTATGGTTTATCCCAGGATATTGAATATAGTTCCCCGTGCTATACAGTAGGACCCTGTTGTGGTAGATGCTATTGTGATCACCATTTTCCGGAATAGAAAATTGAGGCTCAGAGAGGGAAACCCCTTGTGCAAAGCAATACAGCCAAGAAGTGGCAAGGAGAGGTTTGCAACCCTTCAGCCTGGCTCCAGGGCTCTTAAGAAGCAGTATGGCGATTTCTCTGGAAGCAGCCAACCTGAAGGTCTTCGCGTTCCTAGCTGTGAGACCTCGAAAAAATGAGCATAGTTCTCTGGGTCTGTTTCTACGTCTGTAAATAGAACCTCATTCGCAGGTTTGTGGTGAGAAATTAGGGATGGGGAAAGTAAAGCACGGAGGTGGGGGTCTGAGCTACCACAGGCGTTCTATAAATATTAATAAATATTGGTAAAAATTAGTAAAAATACTAGCTTTGCTATTACTATCCTCTCTCTCTCTCTGGACAATTCCTAAGGTTTCAAGGGTCCAAGTTGACAAGAAAGCCCCGCCCCTTTGTCACGTGCGGCGACAACTCCCGAAGTGTTTCTGGTCCTCACCCCCATTAGGCGGAGCCAACGGTGCGCTCTTCCAGTGGGGACGCTAGAATTAAATAACCTCCTTCTTTGCCTGGAGGAGCACACAGGCCCCGTGGCCAATGAGGAGCGGCCTAGGAGCGATGGGGGAGGAGAAAAGGGCCACGCCCTCGCTGAGCGGGGCATCAAGTCTTTAACTCTCCGCGCGAAGGTAGGGGCCTTTGGGACTCCAGGTTGCGAAGCTGGCGCTTCGCTGGGGCATTGTGTCAGCTGGCCTTATCTCCAGCGACTTCACGACGGTGCTGCGGACCCTGCCTCGCTCTGGGCACCAGGTCCGCCCTCCCTCCGGAGTCCAGGGGAAGCGCGGGCGGGGGGTCTGGGGGTATTCCAGGGTCTGAGGGAGGAGGGAACTAAGGTTCTGGACTTCTTAGTCCCCAAGGCAGTGAAACAACCTCAAATTCCGTACTCACTCCTTTATCCCATTCTGTCTTTTAACCACACGAATTCCGTGAGGTTTGGGAGGGTCTTGATCTGATTTGCTGTGAAAAGAAGAAATTTAGATATTAAGGGGTTTAATAATCGCTTGCCCCAGATCTGTCTTTCCCAAGACCCAAGTGTCCAGCCCCCGGTCACCTCATCCCCCAGGACCACATTCCCCGTGCCCCGTCTTCGTGGATGTAATTTCTCCCTAACCCGAGGCCTTCTCCATCACCTCCCTCCCATCCACCTGTCTTCCACACCTGCCCCAGCCCCTCAAGTATGACGCAGGCGCCCCTCCTGGTGGGGCGCCCCACGGGTGGCGGTAGCGGCCCGTGACCTGAGCCGGGCGAAGGAGTTTGCGAGGAAACACGACCTCCCCAAGGCCTACGGATCCTATGAGGAGCTGGCCAAGGACCCGAACGTGGGTGAGTGGGGAGGGCCGCGGGGGGCCACCGGGGGCGCTGCCTTCAGGCTGCTCCGTAGGAGATGCAAGGCTCTGCGGGATGAGCCAATCCCTCTGGGCTCCTGGAAGGACTTCGGGCTGGTAGGCAGAGCGATAGGAACCGGTTTCTTCGTCCAGCGTGAAATTGCGATTAGGGGCCACACCTCCGCGGTAAAGGCAGGGTTGAATTTCTGAGGGAGGCCCTTCAGGCTTTAAATATGACCTGCGGCCCGGGCTTCTGCGTTCCAGAGTAGCCTGGATGGAGAGGCAGGACACTGTAGTTGGACAACAGCCCAGCTCTGGAGTCAGGCTGCCTGAACTGGCTTTTCCCTCTTCCGCTTGCCCTTCTCAGTTTCCTCATTTGTGAAACGGGCAAAATAATCATCTCTACTTCTTGGTGGTGTTGTGAGGATCATATGATTGAATACGATAATTTCAGAAGGCTGGAAATAATCTGAAGGAAACAGAGTGATGGTAGAGAATGGTTAGCTCCGTCCTGATGGAAGGCTAGGGTTTCACCACTGCGGCAGGACTTCGTCCCCGCTTGGAGGGACTTGGGTTCCCGGATGCTGGGGGCGGGGCCTCTAAATGGTGGGCGGTACCGGAGGTCTCAGTGCGCGGGGCGACCGATCTCTTTACTTCTTTCTTCCCGCCCTAGAGGTGGCCTGCATTGGCACTCAACACCCCCAGCACAAGGCCGCGGTGCTGCTTTGCCTAGCAGCGGGCAAGGCTGTGCCGTGCGAGAAGCCCATGGGCGTGAACGCCGCGGAAGTGCACGAAATGGTTCCTGAGGCCAGATCCCGAGGCCTAATTCCTTATGGAGGTGAGGGTGGAGGGAACCTTCCAACACACAACATAGCGCCACTTGCCATTACTAAACGTGGTTGTCGGTGGACATTTTTAGAGGAATACAAGGGTGGGCTGCCAAGAGTTAAGATGTCCACAAAGTGAAACGGGGTCCTTGCGTTTGTCAGGATACAGTTGAGCTATGTCATGGAATCGACTAGCAACATCTCCCATGTGTGGAAGTCATTGCTTTTGGCCCTTAGCAAACACGGCCACCTGGAGGATCCTTTGTCAGCCTTTCAGAAAAAGATGTCGATAGTGACAAAGTGGCACAAAATGGCAATGGGCTTAGTTTGGGTGGATTTACAGAGACAGAGATCAGAAGTACCAAGGAATCCCCTACCAACCCTCAACGTCAAGCTACCTTTGTTTTTGCCCTTATCAGACTTAGCTACCTATAGCCAAAACATCTTGACATCTTGCAGATTGCCAGTAATTAAAATGGCCACCAAACGGCAATGGATAGTGCCAGCAATTAAGATGGCCACCATATGACACCCGCCACCCGCCCCCCCGCAAGTTGTTTTCACGTTAAGGAGTCTTATGGTTCTTAAATACTTTGCTATAGGTTCTGCTGGTAGTCACAATGGCTGCCTCTTACTTCCCCATGTCCTATCTAGCTGTCATATGACCAGTATTGCTGAGACTCCCAGTCTGCAAAGTTCCACGTGCCCAAGAAGTAGTCAAGATGTCAGTTTCAAAATTCTGTGAGTTTATTGCTTCCTCATTTTTATTGGCACCTAATGTGTGCCAGATCCAATCCTAGGAACTGGGAACTCATAATGTGTAAGACACAGGCTTAGTTTTCAAGGAGCTCAAGCTCTTATGGTCATGGAAATGGGCAATCCCAATGCCCACTTGCATGGACTTTCATGGACATAGGACTGAGCAGTTGACAGAGCACAGAGGCCTTGGCCCAGCCTGGGTGATGGTCAAGGAGGTTTCCTGAGGGTAGGGACTGACCTGTGCCTTAAAGGAAAAGTAAATTGCATAGGTAAATAGGTCAGAGAGGGAAAGCAGAGTTAAGACTTAAAGAAAACAAGAATGGACAGATTTCATGTATTTAGTATGAAATTTATCTTGGACAGGTCAAAATTTCTGGCTTTAGAGTCAGAGGACTCTAGAATCCAGTTCCCCAGTTCCTAGCTCTGTGACCTTGGGCAAGTAATTTGATTCAACTGAGCCTCAGTTTTCTCATCTATAAAATGGACCTAATGATAGCTATGTGGCAGGGATGTTGGGAGGAGTCATTATGCAAAGCATGTACCTATTGTCTTGCTCATAATATATACCCAATAAATGGGACCTGACACTAGGCAATGGAGAACGATGGAAAGGGACTGGTCAGAGGTGAGACAGGGTCAGCTCTAGGAGAAGGAAAGATCCCTCTGGGCTATGTAGGGGTTGGACTGGAGGGGAGAGACTGGGAGTGTTAGTTTGCTAGGGCTGCCGTAACAAAGTGCCATCACAGACTGGGTGGCTTAAACCACAGAGATTTATTTTCTCACTCTTCTGGGGAGTCCTCTGGTGGCCTAGTGGTTAGGATTCCGGGCTTTCACTGCTGTGGCCCAGGTTCAATCCCTGGTAGGGGAACTGAGATCCAATAAGCCTCGTGGCACAGCCAAAAAAAAATTTTTTTAATTTTTTAAGTAAATTAAAAAACTTTTCAATTTAAAAATAAAATAAAATTTTAAAAAACAATTAAAATATTTTCTCACACTCTGGAGGCTAGATGTCTGAGATCAAGGTGTCAGCAGGGTTGGTTCCTCCTGAGGCCTCTCTCCTTGGCTTGTAGACGGTGGTCTCCTCCCTGTGTCTTCACATGGTCTTCCCTCTGTGCATATTTGTGTCCTAATTTCCTCTTCTTATAAGGACACCAGTCTAATTGGATGAGGGCCCGCCTTAATGACCTCATTTTAACTTAATTACCTCTTCAAACACCCCATCGCCGGGGACTTCCCAGGCAGTCCAGGGGTTAAGACTCCGCGCTTCCACTGCAGGGGGCATGGGTTCGAACCCTTGTCGGGGAACTAAGATCCCACATGCCATGCAGTGCGGCCAAAAAAAAAAAAAAAAATTCCAAATACACTCACATTGGGAGGTACTGGGGGGTTCGGGTTTGGTGGGGACACAATTCAGCCCATAACATTGGGAGACCGGTGTAATGGTCCAGATGAGAAAGGAAAGGCCGGCGTTGGGGCTATGGGAGTGGAGAGGAGAGAAGAGGGCAGAGGGTGTCAGGGGCAGGACATAACTTGGGGACTGATGGGCTGCAGAAGGAAGAGGGAGGGGTCTTGTTTGGAGACTGGGGAGCAGTGGGTACCCCCTCAAGATTGGGCCCTCGAAAGGAGAAGAACTGATTGGTTAACTCCTGGGTCCTGACTCCTTTCCTTCCCTTTCTGCATTCTGCTTTCTTCCCTCTGTTGTCTGCAGGCCATCTGGACCCGCTTCTTTCCTGCTGTAGAGGCTCTGAGGTCTGTTCTGGCCCAGGGAACTCTGGGGGACCTTCGGGTGGTTCGGGCAGAATTTGGGAAGAATCTCACCCATGTACACCAGGCCATAGACTGGGCCCAGGCTGGAGGTGGCTTGTTAGACATTGGCATCTACTGCCTCCAGTTCATCATTATGGTCTTCGGTGGGCCAAAGCCGGAGAGGATTTAAGCTGTGGGAAGGCGCCATGAAACAGGTACGATCTATCCTGGACTATACGATGGTAATAGGAGTGATCCTGTCTTACTGGGAGTGCTGAGCTGGGAATGTCTCCTCACCCATGAGAATCAGGTTAGACAGCTGGAGGAGCTTCCCATATGAAGTCAAAGAGGATCAGAGTTGAGAGTGTCGGCAGGCTCTGTGCTGGGATTTTGCTGTGTGTTCTTGGCCAAGGGACACAACATCTCTGAGTCTTAATTAGTTACTGGTAAAATGTCAGTAATAGAGTTATCATAAGGAGTTAATGAAGTAACTTGAGGCAAATGGCAAGCAGTTAGTAATTATTATTTTTTGAATTTGTCTCAGACTTTGCTGCATAACAAACTACCCCAGAACTTAGTGACCTTAAATAACAATCATTTATTAGTTTGTGATTCTGTGGGTTGGCAATTTGGGCTGGGCTCAGCTTGGGTGGTTCTTCTGCTGGTCTTAGTCATGTAGCTGCAGTCAGCTGGCTGTTCCACTGGAGTTGGATGGTCTAGGACGGCCTCACTATGTCTTGCAGGTATTGGTTATTGTGTGGGGAGTCTTGGTTCTCCTCCACATGGCCTCTCCAGCTGGCTAGCTCAGGTTCATTCACATTGTGGGCTCAGAGTTCCAGGCGTAACAAAAAGAAGGCAGGCCTCAATGTGCAAGCACTTTTCAAACCTTTATTTGTACCATATTTGCCACTGTTCCATGGCCCAAAGTCAGCTCAGATTTCAGAGGTGGGCAAATAGACTTTACCTCTTGATGGAAGGAGCTACCACAAAGGGGCACTCATAGAGGAGTAAGAGGAATTACTGTTTTCATCTTTGCAAACAGTACCACAGAAGGCAATGGATAACCAGGAAAATAATACATGGGATCAAGGTCACTCTTCAGAAAAACTGTCTCAGGAGATTGGTTCAAGATGGCAGAGTAGAAGGACGTGCGCTCTCTCCCTCCTGTGAGAGCACCGGAATCACTACTAACTGCTGAACAATCATTGACAGGAAGACACTGGAACTCACCAAAAAAGATACCCCACATCCAAAGACAAAGGAGAAGCCACAATGAGACAGTAGGAGGGGCGCAATCACAATAAAATCAAATCCCGTAACTGCTGGGTGGGTGACTCACAAACTGGAGAACACTTACACCACAGAAGTCCACGCACTGGAGTGAAGGTTCTGAGCCCCACATCAGGCTTCCCAACCTGGGGGTCTGGCAACGGGAGGAGGAATTCCTAGAGAATCAGACTTTGAAGCCTAGCGGGATTTGATTGCAGGACTTCGACAGGACTGGGGGAAACAGAGACTCCACTCCTGAAGGGCACACACAAAGTAGTGTGCACATCGGGACCCAGGGGAAGGAGCAGTGACCCCATAGGAGACTGAACCAGACCTACCTGCTAGTGTTGGAGGGTCTCCTGCAGAGGTGGGGGGTGGCTGTGGCTCACCGTGGGGACAAGGACACTGGCAGCAGAAGTTCTGGGAACGGACTTCCCTGGTGGTGCAGTGGTTAAGAATCTGCCTGCAAATGCAGGGGACACGGGTTCGAGCCCTGGTCCGGGAAGATCCCACATGCCGTGGAGCAACTAAGCCCGTGTGCCACAACTACTGAGCCCACGTGCCACAACTACTGAAGCCTGCATGCCTAGAGCCTGTGCTCCGCAACAAGAGAAGCCACGGCAATGAGAAACCCATGCAAAGGAGAGTAGCCCCCGCTCGCCACAACTAGAGAAAGCCGGCACACAGCAACAAAGACCCAACGCAACCAAAAATAAATAAAATGAATAAATTTATTTAAAATATATATATGTATATATATATATATATATATATATATATATATATATATATATATATAAACTCAAAATGGATTAGAGACCTAAATGTAAGACTGGACACTATAAAACTCTTAGAGGAAAACATAGGAAGAACACTCTTTGACATAAATCACAGCAAGATCTTTTTTGATCCACCTCCTAGAGTAATGGAAATAAAAACAAATGGGACCTAATGAAACTTAAAAACTTTTGCAAAGCAAAGGAAACTACAAACAAGACGAAAAGACAATGCTCAGAACAGGAGAAAATATTTGCAAACGAATCAACGGACAAAGGATTAATCTCCAAAATATATAAACAGCTCACGCAGCTCAATATTAAAAAAACAAACAACCCAATCAAGAAATGGGCAGAAGACCTAAATAGACATTTCTCCAAAGAAAACATACAGATGGCCAAGAAGCACATGAAAAGCTGCTCAACATCACTAATTATTAGAGAAATGCAAATCAAAACTACAATGAGGTGTCACCTCACACCAGTTAGAATGGGCATCATCAGAAAATCTACAAACAACAAATGCTGGAGAGGGTGTGGAGAAAAGGGAACCCTCTTGCACTGTTGGTGGGAATGTAAATTGATAAAGCCACTATGGAGAACAGTATGGAGCTTCCTTAAAAAACTAAAAATAGAATTACCATATGACCCAGCAATCCCACTACTGAGCATATACCCAGAGAAAACCATAATTCAAAAAGACACATGCACCCCAATGTTCATTGAAGCACTATTTACAATAGCCAGGTCATGGAAGCAACCTAAATACCCATTGACAGACGAATGGATTAAAAGATGTGGTACATATATACAATGGAATATTACTCAGCCATAAAAAGGAACGAAATTGGGTCATTTGTAGAGACGTGGATGGATCTAGAGACTGTCAATACAGAATGAAGTAAGTCAGAAAGAGAAAAACAAATATCGTATATTAACACGTGTATGTGGAGCCTAGAAAAATGGTACAGATGAACCGGTTTGCAGGGCAGAAGTTGAGACACAGATGTAGAGAACAAACGTATGGACACCAAGGGGGGAAAGTGGTGGGGGGGTGGGGTTGGTGGTGTGATGAATTGGGAGATTGGGATTGACATGTATACACTAATATGTATAAAATGGATAACTAATAAGAACCTGCTGTATAAAAAAATAAATTAAATAAAATTCAAAACAAATTGGCCAATTTCTAGACTAAATAGTAGCTATAACAGATCCCATCTGTCATGTGCTACCTCTGCATTAGGGTTATTATAGATATGATCTCCCTAATATATTTAGGTTGTCCCCATTTTACAGACGAGGAAACTGAGGTGCAGAGAGGGAAAGTGACTTATCCAGGCTTATACAGCAGATCCAGGATAAGAACTTGGGCTTATCTGAAATCAAAGAGAGCTGAGTCACTAGGTTCCTCCATCTATGGCCTGCCTGATGTGTTCCAGAACCAGGCTAGTACTCTTCCTGCTGTGTTAACTAATGCTTACATATCACTTATTGTAATTTAAATACCCTTCTAAGTACTTTGTGCATATTATATCATTTAATATAATACTTGTAACGAACCTATGAGGCAGGTTCTATTATTATCCCCATTTTAGAGATGAGGAAACTGATTCTCACAAATGAGGCTCAGAGAGGTGAAGTCTATCTTTTTTTTCTTTTAGCATATTTTTGTTTATTTATTTATTTTTGATAACAGCTTTACTGTGATATAATTCACATACCATACAATTTATTCATTTTAAGGGTATAATTCTGTGGCCTTAGTACAGTCACAGTTGTGCATTTGTCACCATAATCAATTTTATTTTTCTTAATTAATTTTTATTGAAGTATGGTTGATTTACAATGTTGTGTTAGTTTCAGGAGTACAGCAAAGTGATTCAGTTATACATATACAAATATCCATTCTTTTTTAGATTCTTTTCCCATATAGGTCACTACAGAGTATTGAGTTCCCTGTGCTATACAGTAGGTTCTTATTAGTTACCTATTTTATATATAGTAGTGTGTATATGTCAATCCCAATCTCCCAGTTTATCCCTCCCCCCACCATAATCAATTTTAGAATATTTTCATTACTCAAAAAAAAAAAAAAAAAAAAACCCACATCCAATTCTCCCATCCCCCTGGGCCCTAACCAACCACAAATCTACTTTCTGGCTCTATGGATTTGCCAAATATTAGACGTCTCACACAAATGGAATCCTGCAATATGTGACTTTTGTGTCTGGCTTCTTTCATTTAACCTAAGTGTTTTCAGTGTTCATCCATGTGGTAGGACACATCACCGCTTCTGGCTTCACTCTCTTTCATTGCCATATTAGAGATGAGGTCTCTTGCCCAAGGTTCCACAGGCAGGATTTGATGCCAGGCTTGCCCCCATCCGGTGCCTTCCCCCAGGTGTGGACGACACTGTCACTGTGCTACTCCAGTACCCAGGAGGGGTCTACGGCAGCTTCACCTGCAGCATCACTGCCCAGCTCTCCAGTATGGTCTCTGTGAGCGGTACCAAGGGCATGGCCCAGGTGAGACATGATTGGCCGAGCTGGGATGGGCCCAAGTACTGGGAACCATGGCCCTTAGCAAGAGGAGTAGGCCAGTCATGCCTGTTGGAGCTGGATAGGGACTGAACCAGCCTCTTTCCACACCACTGCTAAGGAATCCATCCTCAACCACCAGGCCATGGGATGGGGTTTGGACCTCCAGGCTCCTTCTTGAGGGTGAACCCATTGGTCTGTCAAAAGTCCTTAGTCCTTTCTTAGGAGAAACCAGTTCTTATCAACCATCCTCTGAGAACAGCTCTAATCTTTGGAATTGCTTTCAGGACAGGATATGGGCATTATCAAAGAGTGGCTTCATGGGACTTCCTGGAGCCATGTTGCTAGAAAGAAATTCTATTCTCAGCAGAAGAATTTGGACCTTGCCCCAAACTTGAACTGCAGAATTTGCCCCAGTTGTATCTCTATATTTCCATTTTGACTTTGACTTGGGTATGGGAATAATTTAGGCTTCCCCAGGGCTAAAACAAAAACAAGTCTCCTAGTGGATAAGAAGGTGATGGGTTGTCTAAGCCTCCTCCTTGCAACGGGGATTCTGTTGCAAAGATAGGCTATCTACAGATGCAAAGGTAGGCTATCTTCACGAGGCCTGAGCATAGGGTTAAAGAGGGGTTTGTTCCTGGGGAAATGGACAGACAAGACAGGCTTGTAGTGTGGCAACCTTGATGCTAAGGAATAATCCCCCAGCGACCAGGGCAGGGGTTGGGGTTGGGGACCCAAACCTCCCCGAGGATGGAGGGTGATCAGCCCTTAGCTGATGAGAGGGAGGCTCCTGAGCAGCCCCAAGAGGAGCCCCTGCAGCCCGGTTGCTGAGGGCAGTAGGACCACCTCTTATCTCCCCTCAGATCCTCGACCCCTGCTGGTGTCCAACAGAGCTGGTGGTGAAGGGGGAGCGTATGGAGTTCCCATTGTCCCCAGCCCCAGGCAAGGAGTTCAATTTTACAAGTGGAATGGGCATGAGTTATGAGGCCAAGCACGTCCAGGAATGCCTGCAGAAGGGTAAGGATGTGGAGGACGGGGTGGGAGGGTGGCAGGGTGGCAGGGCAAGCCCGGTAGGGGAGATGGATATCTTCCCCACCCCTCAGCCGCTCAAGCAACTGTTTAGAACTACATCTCCCAGGAACCCCTGCGGCATCCATGTGCCTGAACCATGTATTACTGTGCCTCATGGGATTCTCGGAATTGTAGTTCTTTTGGTCTTCGGGACGTGAGTAGGAGGGGTCCCTAACTGCACTTTCCCCCAGGCCTGAAGGAAAGTCTTGTGATTCCTCTGGCAGAAAGTGAGCTCCTGGCTGACATGCTTGAGGAGGTGAGGAAGGCCACTGGAATCACCTTCCCCCAAGACAAACACTGATGTATGTCCTGAACAAATCAAGACATGCTGGGAATTCCCTGGCGGTCCAGTGGTTAGGGCTCTGCGCTTTCACTGCCGAGGGCACGGGTTCAATCCCTGGTTGGGGAACTAAGATCCCACAAGCTGCGCAGCATGGCCAAAAAATAATAATAAAATAAAATAATAAAATAAAATAAAAACGTGCTTTCCACAGAGATCTTGGCAGTGGTGGTTTGATGGGAGCTGGAGAGAGCCCACCATCCAAGGGGTCACTAGAGCATAAATTGGGTGGAAGGATGTGCGGGGGCGGGCGATCAGGATCACATTTCCCACAAGCTCCTGGAGCAGACGTGTGAGCAAATCCACAGTTTGCCTGCCTCAGCCTGTGTGATCTTGGGCAGGGCATAGTATATGGGTAGGAGGTGTCCCTAACTGCACCCTCCCTTAGCCTCTCTCTGCCTTTGTCTCCTCATCAGCAAAGGGGAGATACCACGCTATCCACCCTCTGGTGAGGAGTAAATGGAATGGTATATAACAGGCCCTAGCACACAGCAGGTTCTCTATAGATGTTAGCTGATTGGCCCTTCACTTTGAGGTCAGGCCTCCAGAAGCTCCAGGCCTCCATTGAGGTATAGAGAGTCATTTCAACAGGAACGTTCACAAGTATTTCAGTGGCCTTATTGGCAAAGCCAGGGTCATATGCCCCTCTGTGTGGAAAGGGTCGGAGATCATTCCCACCCAAATTACAAGCAGTTGGAGTGGGTGCTTGGCCAACCAATTAGGGTTAACTCTGTGCTCTAGGAAAGATCTAACTTTCATATTTTTCTATAGTAGTGAGAATAGGTTAGGTTATGCTGTAGTAACAAACAACTCCAAATCTCAGCTTAGCATAACAAGGTTTTTTTCTCACTTGTGTTATATATTGACTGAGGGTTCTGGGCTGTATATGTCTGGGACCCAGGCTGACAGAGCCACTACCATCTGGAGTCCTGCCGGTCAAGTGTGGCCAAGGAAGAACACCCTGGAAGCTCTTGTACCAATACTTAAATGTTCTGACACACAAATGACATACATAATCTCTTAGAATTTATTGGCCAAAACTAGTCATGTGACTTGAACGAACCACAGAGAGTCCGGGAAGTTCAATTCTACCACATTCCAGAAGATGGAGATGGATACATTGGGTTTATGACACTAATAACTCTCACTCTGAGCACATAAGCAATTTGGTAGAAATTTCAGAACATTGAGAGATTAGAAATCAGTTAAATGAGTTTTCTATTGTTTGCCTATTCCAAGTCCCATTACACATCATTCAGCTATCACCACAATGTGAAACCATTCAGCCCTCTGCTTGCTTGGTTTCAATCATTTGATCGTGTGGCAGATATGCCTAGATGTCCCCTTAATAATTATTCGCCTCTGATAGGGAAGTTTCACTGGACATATGGCTGCACAGCTAAAGACTACATTTCCCAGGCTCCCTTGCAACCAGTTTCTTGCCATGTAAATGGTTTCTGGCCAGTGGGATGTCTGCAGCATCTGAGATATGGCCTTAAAAGGCAAGGAGGATGACATCCCTTTCAGTCTCTCCCTTCCTGGTGCAGGGATGTGTTGGGCATTGGTGTGTCCATCTTACACTATGAGATGGAAGTGCTGTGTTGTGAATGGTAGGGCAACAAGCTAGAAGGCTAGAAGAAAGACATGATTATGGAAGTAGGCATGCCCCAAGATCTTCGGGATGAGTTGGCAAACTGGAGACCCAGGAGAGCCAATGTTTAGTTCCAGTACAAGTTTGAAGGCATGTGTACCAGGACAGCTGATGGTGTAGTTGTTGTCTGAAGGCTGGCAGCTCTGAAACAGGAGGGAAGGGGGCAGGGCACAACGTCTAAAAGAATGACATAGCCCTTGAGGATAGGACATAAACTGGTTAGAACCAACTAGGTCCAAGATGGCAGAAGATTTGACTTCCAGTAGACCTTGAGCCTCATTCTATGCTCATTGTAATACATTAGCATATGCTAAAGGACACACCCACAGATGCCATGACCGTTCCGAGGCTGACCATAAAAGGCCAAAAAGTGGGCAATGGCCCAATTCCTGGAAATCTCCACCCCTTCTCCAAGATAGTTGGAATAATCCTCCCACTCGTTAGCCTATAAAATTACCCAACCCATAAAAACCAATCACCCCATATTTCGGGGCCTCTCGCCTTCTGAGATGGTCCACACTCTGTGGACTGTGTTTCTCTCTAAATAAGTCCACTTCTTACCTATCAATTTGTCTCCCACTGAATTCTTTCTGCGATGAGACATAAAGAACCTGAGCTTCATTAAGATCTGAGACCTGGTGTGTGATCTCATTTAAAAGACAGTGTGTGGGGGGAATACTTCCCTGGTGGCGCAGTGGTTAAGAATCCGCCTGCCACTGCAGGGGACACGGGATTGAGCCCTGGTCCAGGAAGATCCCACGTGCCGCGGAGCAACTAAGTCTGTGAGCCACAACTGCTGAGCCTGCATGCCACAACTACTGAAGCCCGTGCACCTAGAGCCCGTGCTCCGCAACAAGAGAAGTCACCGCAATGAGAAGCCCGCACACCACGATGAAGAGTAGCCCCCGTTCACCACAACCAGAGAAAGCCCGCGCGCAGCAGCGAAGACCCAATGCAGCCAAAAATAAAATTAAAATAAATAAATTTATATTAAAAAAAAAGACACTGGCGGGGGCAATTCCCTGGCAGTCCAGTGGTTGAGACTCCGGGCTTCCACTGAAGGGGTCGCGGGTTTGATCCCTGGTCAGGGAACTAAGATCCCACATGCCATATGGCGCCGTCAAAAAAAAAAAAAAAAAAAGACACTGGGTTTAAGTCCCACCCCTTGGGTTCAAGTCCCATCTGAATTGTGCAGTTTCGTCTTGAGACCCAGGAAGAGCCAATGTTTCAGTTTGAGCCTGAAGGCGGGAAGAAAGCTGATGTCCTAGTTCCTTTTTTTAAAAAAAAAAATTATTTATTTATTTATTTATTTGGCTGTACCGGGTCTTAGTTGCAGCATGCAGGATCTTCATTGTGGCGTGAGGGATCTTTAGTTGCAGTATGCAGAATGTATTTTCCTGACCAGGGATCGAACTGGGCCCCCTGCATTGGGAGCGCGGAGCCTTAACCATTGCGCCACAAGGGAAGTCCCTCATGTCCTAGTTCAAAGGTAGCAAGGCAGAAAGAATTCTTTCTTATTCAGAGGAGAGTCAGCCTTTTGTTCTATTCAGGCCTTTTATGCAATCTTCTTTACTAAGTCTCCTGATGTAATATCGATCTCATGCAAAAACACCCTGAGAGAAACACTCAGAATAAAGTTAGACCAGGGGTTTCCCTGGTGGCGCAGTGGTTGAGAATCTGCCTGCCGATGCAGGGGACACGGGTTCGAGCCCTGGTCTGGGAAGATCCCACATGCCGCGGAGCAACTGGGCCCGTGAGCCACAACTACTGAGCCTGCGCGTCTGGAGCCTGTGCTCCGCAACAAGAGAGGCCACGATAGTGAGAGGCCCGCGCACCGCGATGAAGAGTGGCCCCCACTTGCCACAACTAGAGAGAGCCCTCACACAGAAACAAAGACCCAACACAGCCAAAAAAAAAAAAAAAAAAAAAAAAAAAAAGTTAGACCAAACATCTGGGTACCCTGTCAAGCTGGCCCAGTAAAGTTGACATATAAAATTAACCATCATAGTTCCTGACACTGTGGAACTTTACTCACTGTTATTATCACTTAAGGTTGCATATTCTTGGACTGTTACATGAGAGGGAAATAAACTTCTGTGTTGTTTAAGTCATTGTTATAATGGTCTTTGCTAAAGCAGCTGAATTGGTGTGTTACCTTATATTTTCCAAAGATATCTCCTGTCCCCACTCACTTCTCCCATTAAGAAGTAGAGTCGAGTTCCCCTTCCCCTGAAGTGGAGTGGGCTCATGACTAATATGTAGCTGTTGCAACATGGCAGAAGTGATGCTGCATGACTTTTGAGGTCAAATCAGGGAAGGCAATGCAATTTCTTTGTTAGCTGAAATACTCTTGAAACCTTCAGCCATCAGGCAAGTAGTTCAGCTGCCCTGAAGCCACCAAGCTATAAGGAAGCTCAAGCTATCCCACACAAAGAAACCACATGGAAAGGCTTGAGGCTCCATGAAAATATATGCTCCACCAGGTCCCGACACCCTTCAGTCTCCCTGCTCTTCCAATTCCAGCCACTTTCTGACTGCAGACACTGAGTGACCCCAAGCTGGAACTGCCCAGAGAGCCATTCCCAATCTCACTACCCACAGGCCTATCAAAGATAATAAAATAATTGTTGTTTTAAGCCACTAAGCTCTGGGCTGATTTGTTACACAGCAGTAGTGAACCAGAACATCTGGTATAACTTTTATAGTGGGAGAGATGGATTCATTTTTAATATGTCTAAGCAGAAGTGGAACCCCCAAATCCTACTCACTCTTCTCCACCCCAGAACCTTCACTAGATCAGCCACCAGGGTCCTCTTCCCCTGAATAACTTAGCATCTACAACATGTTAGCCCTCTCCTTTGCTGTCCTTCCTCTATGTGCAAAGGGTTCTTCCTTTCCTGGAGTGGTAGTCAGTTTCTTTTCTTTCTTTCTTTCTTTCTTTCTTTCTTTCTTTCTTTCTCTCTCTCTCTTTCTTTCTTTCTTTCATTGAAGTATAGTTAATTTACAATGTCATGTTACTTTCAAGTGTACATCAAAGTAATTCAGTTATATATATATATTGAATATATATATTCTTTTTCATCTTCTTTTCCATTATAGGTTATTACAAGATATTGAATACACTTCCCTGTGCTTTACAGTAGGTTCCTGTTGTTTATCTATTTTATATGTAGTAGCATATATCTGTTAACCCCAAACTCCTAAATTCTCTCCTCCCCCCACCCCTGCACTATCCCCTTTGGTAACCATAAGTTTGTTTTCTGTGTCTGTGAGTGTATTTCTGTTTTGTAAATAAGTTCATTTGTATCATTTTTTAATGTTCCACATATAAATGATATCATATGATATTTGTCTTTCACTGACTTACTTCACTTAATATGATAATCTCTAGGTCCATCCATGTTGCTGCAAATGGCATTATTTTATCCTTTTTTATGACTAATATTCCATTGTGTATATAGACCACATCTTCTTTATCCATTCATCTATCGATGGACATTTAGGTTGCTTCCATGTCTTAGCTATTGTAAATAGTGGTGCTATGAGCATAGGGGTGCATGTGTCTTTTCGAATTAGAGTTTTCTCTGGGGTAATCGGTTTCTAAAATGGCTCTCAATGACCTCCACCTCCTGGTATTCATGTCCTCATATAATCCCCTCTCCTGTGACTGTGCTGGACCTAGTGACCTGCCGCTCATAGCAAAGGTGATGGGATGTCCCTTCCAAGACTAGGTTATAATAGACTATGACTTCAGTCTTGCCGGCTCACTTTGATTAAGCTTGCTGCCATGTTGTGAGCTGCACTATGAAGAGGTCCCATGGCAAAGAAAGGAGTTCCAGCCAACAAGGAACCAAGATGCTGGCCCTCAGTCCAGTGTCTCTCATGTGACCGGATCTTCCCAACAACCATTTATGGGTGCTTGGAAATGGATCCTTCCCCAGATGAGTCATTGGATGAGACCAGAACCTCAGCTGACACCTTTTTTATAGCCTTGTGAGAGAATGCAAAGCAGAGGACCCAAGTAAGCCACCCCCAGATCCCACCAATTACGTCCATCTTGTAATATACATCGGTAACTTTAAAACACTTATAAACTGTATTTTCCTTTGTTAGAAGAGTCTTAAGATACTTCCCTGGTGGTCCAGGTGTTAAGACTGTGCTTCCACTGCAGGGGGCATGGGTTCCATCCCTGGTCTCGGAACTAAGATCCCACAAGTCATGTGGCATGCCCCCCTCCAAAAAAGTCTTAAAACCTCATTTTCTCTCTTATCCCTTCGGATATACAATAAATAACAGATTGTACTAGATTAATTGTCTTATAATAATGTGTAAGAGAGATTTACTATTACCAGTGAGCCATGGGAGGGCTGTGAGCAGGTGAGGACCAGGGCCAGCTCTGAATATAGAAAAACCCATCTAGGTTCATGTGGAAGATGGGCTGGAGGGGAGGGACAAGAGGCTGGGGCCTATGAGTGGGGCTGAGTAAGAAAGCCCTGTCCAAGGGACACAGGTCAAGCTGGAGACCTGACAGCACCCACAAGAACCGTACAATTCTGGCAAATCCATCTCCTTCTCTGGGCTCTGGTTTCTGCATCTATAAATAGGCCATAGTTATCCTAGATGTATTAGTTATCTATTGCTGTGTAACAAATTGCCCCCAAACTTAGCAGTTTAAAGCAACAATAAACGTTTATTGTCTCACACAGTTTCTGAGGGTTGGAAATCAATGAGTGGCTGAGCTGTGGGGTCTGGCTTAGGATCTCTCACGAGGTTGCAGTCAGGATGTTGGTGGGGACAGCTGTCACCTTAAGGCTTGACGGGCTGGAGGACTTGGTTCCTCGACACATGTGTTTCTCCAGTGGATGATTGCTTGAGTGTCCTCACAACGTGGCAGCTGCTTCCTCTAAAGTGAGTGATCCTAGAGAGAGTCAGGCAGAAGCTGCAGTGACTTTTATGACCTAACCTTGGAAATTACACTCTGCCATTTCCGCAATACCCTATTAGTCACACTGTCAGCCCTATTCATGTGGGAGGAGACTACACAGGGGCCTGAATACCTGGAGGTGAGAATCATTGGGGCCCATCTTGGAGGTGGGCTTCATAGTTCTGATATAGTATCTTTATTATTGTAAACAATATTGACTTCAGAACTATCTCAAAAGTTTTTTCCCCTCTATTCAACAGCTGTACTGTTTAGAGGTCTGTGGCTGCATTAAAAGCCCTTTCTTCCTTCTCTGTAACTGGGATGGAGGGAGGGCTAATTCACTGGGCTGGAATAACAGACACAAATAAAGCCAGCTTCAAAGTTAATACGAAACACTATTTCCCAAGGACATGCTTTCTTACTCACAGTGTTGGAAATTCTATCAGTAAAAATGAAACATCCCACTCTTGCCTGTAGGATCGAAATCATTTGAAACATAGTAGCAGCCTCGATTTCCAACCCAGGTGCAGAGTAAAGGGTTTCTGGACCCAACACTACACATCTACATTCATCTTGTAGTTTGCAAGGATACAGGACCCTGGTTCCTTTTGCAGTCCACACACTGCTTGGCTTTGAGCCTAACATACAGTCATCACCTAAACTCCACTCTTCCTCCAAATCCTATAATAACTCTACCTTTTCCTTTGTCAAGATGCTCCATGATTTCTCTGTTGTGTGGTCTCCATCATCTCAATGGGTCAATAAACTTTAATTTGTCAGACTATATTCCTGGTGTTGTCAGGCTGATGGATTAAGACACCTATAATCTTCAATTGCCGTGGCTCCCAGCCACCCTTAGGACATAGATTCCCTTCTCTTATATGCCCAAACCATTCATCATCTGACCCCAGCCTATTTTTCTAATCTCAGTTCTTTTTCCTTCTTACTATTTTCGTTTGAAAGGTAGATATAATCATTGCCATACAGTAAACTGCACGTCTTATGTGTACAACTCAGTGAATTTTTAAATATTTGTATGCCCAAGTAATCACCACCCAGATAAATATATAGCACATTTCGGACACCCCAGGAGCCTCTCTGTCCTCACCCTGCCAATCTATCACCAATCTATCACTTTTTGAACTTCAGATTCCTTTTATTTTCACAGAAACACATATAAACATTCATAGACTTTAGTCATCTGGAACTTCCTGCCTCAGAGAATGCTATCTTTGGCCTCTGATGTTCCTTCTGTCCTGGCAAGGGCTCAAGTCCCACCCGAAACTTTTGAAAATACTGCAGGAATGAATGAATGAATAAAAGTTATAGCTGCGATTGAATGCGTGCCTGGTGGAACGGCGCCACGACCAGTTCCTAAGGGGAAGTGCTGATTGGGCAGTCACGTGATAGGGGCCGAGCCTTCCCGGAGCAGGTGAGGCAGGTGCGGTCCCATGTCCGGGTAGCCCTGCGGGGCAGCGGCTCGCGGCGGCCATTTTGCGGGGCGCTCACGTGAGAGGACGCACGCTCAGCGGGGCGCTCACGTGACCAGGGGCGTGCTGCGGCCGCCCGGGCGGACCCGGCGAGAGGCGGCGGCGGGAGCGGCGGTGATGGACGGGTCCGGGGAGCAACCCAGAGGCGGGGGTGAGGCGGGAGGCGGACGGGCGGGAGGAGGGCGAGCCCCTCGCCGGCCGACCCCAGGATCCCTCCTGCCGGTATGGGGCCGTCCGATCGCCAAGCACTCCGGGGCAGAAACTCCGGGATCCGGCGCTGCCAGCTTCCACCCACTCCCGGGGTCCCGGGCTCTCTGGCCTCTGCGTCCGGATCCCTTCCTGTCTGGCGCTCTCGGACCCCCGAGAAGCTGGGGAACCCCATAATCCAAGCCCCCGGGGCAGGCCCGGGCTTGTTGCCGGCACCACTTCCTGGTGGGAGGGGCGGGTCTCCCCTCGGTCCCCTCAGGCCAGGGGTCTGGTTGCATGAAGTGTTCCCTCAGCCTCCTCCCCCGGAAGAATGAAGGATACAGGCCCAGGATTCCTGCCTCTTTCTCCATCAGGGACTCAGTTGCCTGGGCCCCCAGTCACTTTATCTACCAGGGACCCAGAAATGCAGGGTCCCCTAGCGTTGTCCTCCCTCAGGGATCATGAGCCACTCCAGTTCCCTGGATCCCCCTAGGACCCAAGAGTCCAGGCACCTCTTCCCTCCTTTCTCCTCTAGGGCCCACCAGCTCTGAGCAGATCATGAAGACAGGGGCCCTTTTGCTTCAGGGGTGAGTTTGAGGTCTGATTATTGCGGAGCAGATTTGAGGAGTGAGGCCCCATTCTGATTCTGCATTCCCTGCAACTCCATTCCCACTCTAGTTTCATCCAGGATCGAGCAGGGCGAATGGGGGGAGAGACACCCGAGCTGGGCCTGGAGCAGGCGCCCCAGGATGCATCCACCAAGAAGCTGAGCGAGTGTCTCAAGCGCATTGGAGATGAACTGGACAGTAACATGGAGCTGCAGAGGTGTGGTCCCGGGGACCCAGGGGCCCAGCCAGTGAGCCCCTTCTCCCTCAGAGCCCAGGAGTCCCAGCTCCCAACCTCCACTTCCCCTGGGAGCCTGGAGTCCAGGCCCACAGCCCCCTTTTCCGTCAGACCCAGGGGTCCAGGGCCCCACCACTCAACTCAGCACTCTGGACTCCCAGCCCTCCCCTGCCCTAGGATCTTGAAACTCTCCTTCAGGGAGTCATTTTCCCCAATTTCCTCAATGTCCACCTTGTGGCTCTCCCCCATGATGGCTTCCTGGCTCAGGCCTCAGTTTCCTTATCTTTGGTATGGGGTGGACACCAGAGTTTCCACACTCCGCCTGATCCTCCCTCCCCAGCACTGGCTCTCCTCTCTCCTGCAGGATGATCGCGGCCGTGGACACAGACTCCCCCCGAGAGGTCTTTTTCCGAGTGGCGGCTGAAATGTTTTCTGACGGCAACTTCAACTGGGGCCGGGTTGTCGCCCTTTTCTACTTTGCCAGCAAACTGGTGCTCAAGGTGGGCGGCTGCAGGGCTGTGAGCCCAGGCAGGCTCCCCTATGAGGACCTGGGAGTTGTGAGGTCCACCCCTGTGGCAGCCCAGTAACCACAGAGGGAATGGAGAGAGACAGCTATGGACCGCTTGTCTGCTTTTTCATTCATTTATTCATTCAACAAGCATTTATGGGGCCTATGGTGTGTGTGACCTGTACTCGGCACCCAGGACACAGTACAGAACAGGCTAGGTCCCTGCTCTCAGGGAGCCCACGTCGTATGATGAGTGCTGAGCGAAGTAAACTAGGGTGACGTGATTGGGCAAAGTGGTCAGGAAAGACTTCTAAGAGGAGGTGACATGAAAGCCAAAGTTGGAATGACAAGAAAGATGCAGTGATATATTGTATAAAGATGGGGGAAAAGGCATCCCGTAGAGGGGCAGAACATGCAAAGGCCCTGAGGTAGGACCAAGCCTGGTGTGTTGTGGGCAATGAGGAGGCCCATGTGGTTACAACAGAGTGAGGAGGGGGAGAAGGTGAGATGAGGGCAGATTGCGAGGGTCTTGTGGGCCACTATAAAGACTAGCTTTCTCTGAGTGCGACAGGAGTGATTGGCTGGTTTTAAACAAGAGAGTGAGGTGACCTGATTTATAAATAGAAAAGACTTTTCAAGCAAGGAGAGCAAAATGTTAATTGTAGAATCTAGGTTGTGTGTATATGCCTGTACACTTTGAAATTTTTTTAACTTTTCTCTCTGAAGATTCTCATTATAAAATACTGGGGGAGGGGAAGCCCAGCAAATTATTTTGTCCCTTGTGGGTAGAAAAATGGATTATGGGGCACAAGGGCAAAAACTGGGAAGCTGACGAAGGGGTACCTGTAATAGTCCTGGCTAACGGAAGACTGACCTGGAGTCAGGGGGCAGCATTGGAGGTGGAGAAGTAGATTTCTTGATGTGTTTGCAAGATTGAGCTGATGGGGCTTGAATGTTAGAGGTGAGGGGGACAGCAGTCAGGGTGACGGTAGGGCTGCGTGTGGAGCTGGGGACAGCAGGTGAGAAGCAGCGAGATAAAGGCTGAGTAGGGAAGCTTAGGGAGTTGAAGAGCAGGCGTCAGGCCTTGCCTCGTCTGAAGGTCAGAAAGCCCTCTCTGGGGAAGTGACATTAGACCTGAGCTTTGAGGGATGAGTGAAAATTCCCTTGGTTGAGGCCCATTGAGGCAGCAGAGTCAGCATGTGCAAAGGTCCTGAAGCAGGTTAAGAATTTGGTGGGAATGAAGATATGGAAGAAGGGTGGGAATTCCCTGGCGGTCCAGTGGTTAGGACTCCGTGCTTCCACTGCAGGGGGCACGGGTTTGATCCCGGGTCGGGGAACTAAGATCCCACAAGCTGTGTGGAGTGGCCAAAGAAAAAATAAAAATTAAAGTTTAAAATTAAAAAAAAAAAAGATATGGAAGAAGGACAATGAGGCACAGAAAAGAAGAGGAAAATTGGAATGTGATCAGGTCAGAGGCTTCATACAGAGCCTTGTGGGCCAAGATATGCTTTTGATTTTTTATCCCAGAAGTACTGGGGAGCCATAGATGGTTTGTGAGCAGGGCAGTTGACAGTGACCAGATCCACTTCACAATTTATGAAGCTCATTCTGACTGTGAGTGGAAAAGAGATTGCAGAAGGGCAGGAGGGGAGGCAGAGAGTTGAGAAAGGAGGCTGGGGGCCACGGCCCCAGGCAGTGGGGACAAGGCTCAGTCCCTAAGGCCCAGCCCACTCCCCGCAGGCCCTGTGCACCAAGGTGCCCCAGCTGATCAGGACCATCATGGGCTGGACACTGGACTTCCTTCGAGAGCGGCTGCTGGGCTGGATCCAGGACCAGGGTGGTTGGGTGAGGCCCCTAACCCCACCCAATCCCCCACTCCTCTGGGACCCCTGGGCCTTCCTGAGCCCACCACAGTGGTGCCCCCCTCCCCATTTTCGGATCATCAGATGTACTCTGTAATGCGTTTTCTTACATGTCTGATCAACCCCCTGATTCATATGGCACCGACTGACCTCTCCATGACCCTTGACCTCCTGGTGACCTCTGACCTGACTAGTGCCTTCTGCCCTCCCTGGTGCCTCTACTTCCTTCGGAATCCCTCAAGTTCTATGATAACTCTTTGGCCCCCAGCTCTTTAGTACCATTAATCTTAGGCCCTTGCCCCCACTCATGCCCTCTGACCTCTCTGTGACCCCTCATGTGCTGGCCCAGGGCCTGCCCCTTGGCTGAGCTGCTGAAGTGCCTCATGTCCCTATCCCCAGGACGGCCTCCTCTCCTACTTTGGGACACCCACGTGGCAGACAGTGACCATCTTCGTGGCCGGCGTGCTCACTGCCTCGCTTACCATCTGGAAGAAGATGGGCTGAGGCCACCAGCGGCCTTGGACTGTGTCTTTTCTGCATAAATTATGGCATTTTTCGGGAGGGGTGGGGACTGGGGGCCATGGGCATTTTTCTTACTTTTGTAATTATTGGGGTGGGGTGGGGAGGAGTGGTCTCGGGGGGCAATAAACCTCTTTCGGGCCACACTTTCAGAGTCTGAGTCACTGGGCCCACTTCCTGGCTTTCGCAGGAGACCAGGCTTCATGTGCTGACACATCTTTTTCTGAGGTTGCCTGGTGCCCTCTATGGGTAGGTGGTGAGTTAAGTCTTGGCCTGCCCTTAAGGAGCCCACAGTCCTGAGGGGAACCGAGGTGACCTGAGATCACATGAGTCGTGTCACAGCCTAGGGTATTGTGTTAGAGGCAGCACTGTGCGGGCCCAAGCCCGGCAGGGGAGCCTGGGGCTGGGGTGGAGGTGGGGGGTGGATATCAGGGTAGCAGGGTGCAAAGCAGCCTCCTGGACCCTGGGAACTAGGACCTGGAAGCTTCCACCATATGGGACCACAGGAAGTTGCACATTTACTGAGGTGGAGAAATGGGGAAGAAGCTGGAGGGGGTCAGACCTCGGGAGGACTAGGAGAGCAGGGGAGGGCTCTGGAGGTTGGCAGGCTGAGAGGCTGGAAGGCTGAGGAGGCTGGAGAGAGGGTCCAAGGGAGACTCCAGAGGAGGCCTGAGCTTGAGCTGTGTGGCTGCAGAGGAGACACACAGGCTGGAGACTGACAGGTGGTAGAGGGAGGGGCTGGAGGAGGAGGAGGAGTCTAGGGTCTGGCCCTGTAAATGGGAAGGGCCCTCCAGGAGAGGAGCGGCCCCTGGGAAGATGCTGTGCTCACAAAGAGGCACAGTAGATTGAGCCACAGAAGGAGAATCAGAAAAGGGAATTACAGAGAATAAGGTCACTCGGAGAGTCACAGTCGGTTGTCACCTCTCTGGCTCTCTTTCTTTGGCCGCGTTGGGTCTTCGTTGCTATGCGCAGGTTTTTTTCTCTCTAGTTGTGGTGAGCGCAGGCTACTCTTCATTGCGGTGCCTGGGCTTCTCTTGCGGTGGCTTCTCTTGTTGCGGAGCATGGGCTCTAGGCGCGTGGGCTTCAGTAGTTGAGGCACGCAGGCCCAAGAGCAGGCGGGCTCAGTAGTTGTGGTTCGCGGGCTTAGCTGCTCTGCAGCATGTGGGATATTCCCGGACCAGGGCTCGAACCCGTGTCCCCTGCACTGGCAGGCGGATTCTTAACCACTGCACCACCAGGGAAGTCCCACCCCTCTGGCTCTCCGTCCCCTTCTCTGTCTCTGTTCCTGTCTCTTTGTCCCTCTCTGGGTCTTTCTGTCCCCCTGTCTCTCTGTCCCTGTTTCCCTGGGTCACTTGTCTTCTCCCATCCCCCCTGATACCCCCACCTTCTTCAGATCATCTTTATCTCACCCCTTCCTCTCCCTCCACCTGTGAGCACTTTCCAGGTCACCTCTCCTTTCCCAGGCTAAAGGTCTTTGGGCTGAGGTATGAAATTTGGTGAATGAGTAACTTAGACCCCATTGTGACTGTGTGCCTGGGGCAACTGCCCCTCCCCCAGAGGCTTGCCCCAGAGACAGCAAGTCAGGGGAGAGATGTCAGATAAGACAGAAGTGAGGGGAGACTGAGTCACCACCCAGAGAGAGGGGACAATATGGCCACAGGCGGGAGCCCAGGGAAACCATCAAGGGAACTAAAAAGACAGTGCCTTGAGACAAAGCCCTCAAGGTGGCACCTCGGGGGAGGGGACCAGACTTGGGGCCCAGCCAGGCCTAGTTCCCTGGGTCCCAGCCAGACTGCAGTCCACCCAAAGTAGATGAGGTCAGTCAGCGGGCTCCACCCCGCCCCTCGGAGGGAGCCCCTTCCAGAGCTGAGTTCAGCATGACTCAGCACGGCTGCTCTCCTGGCCACTGGCCCAGACACCCCTTGAGGACCCCAGATACCAGCCTGACTGGCGTCCCCTTGATCAGGGAGTACCCTGCCCGGGCTGCTTGGAGAGGCTTCTCTGCAAGGTGAGCCCTGACCTTTGCCCCCAACGCCCCAGCGGCTTCAGCTTTCCTGCCCCAGCCGGCCAGCTGCCTCCATTAGGGCACTGAAATAGGGTCAAAGTCCTGTCTCTGTTTCTCCTTCCCCCCAAACAACAACAATGGGGAGCTCCTGGAGGGCTCCTTCAGCCAGCTCTGCCACCCAGGCACCAGCCTGGACCAGGCACACTTTAAAAATGTCCATTGGTTAAAGACAGACATCCCATTCATAGGTCCCCAGACCCTCCTTGTTTCACCAGGACCCAGTACTTCTCTGTGATCTTGAAGGAGCATGTGTCAGGCAAGACAGGGACAATTTCAGCGAGGCTGCTTCGGAGTCAAAAAGAATTCCCAGTCTCTGGCTGCCTTCAAAGTCATCTCCAGGAAGTGCAGCCTCAGAGGGACCCCCAAAATTCCAGTGTCACTTCACCCCTCCCCATCTCAGCTTCCAGAAAAAGTGAGCCCCTAAAATAGCCCCCAGGTATTCCAAGGGGCCCAGACAATCTTTCGAGGGCTCCAAAAGGCTCTCCAAGACCCCTGACCTCTTTAAAAAGCCCCTACTAGGCTTCTGGAAACATCCCTCTCTCCCACTCCGGGACTGAACACCAGGGCTCTACAACTGTCCTTTTAATCTCACAGATCACTTCAAGGGCCTAAAGACCGCCCCACCCCCCACCCCCCCGGGGAAGTTTCCAGAAAAATACGGACTTCCATTGTGAACTCTAAAGCTACAGAAACTCCCCCCACCTTTGAACCCCAAGGCTCCAGGTCCTCCCAGAGAGAGACCCAAGGTTCCAGAAATATCATCTCACAGCCTTCCAAACTTCTCAATGATCCGGGCACCCCCTTATCTCCCAGCGTAAACCACAGTCATCTGGAGGTTTCCGCACCTCTGAGGAACCCCCCCAGGGTTCCAGTAAAGTCCGTGCCGGGACACAGCACCAGAATCCGATCTACTTTCCTGAGACCCCCCCCAGGACCCAGGGATCGTTATTTTCCAGGGTTCCCAGTGTCGTCATTATTAATCTTTCACCTACCAGAGAGTCTCCCTCCCCCGCTCCCCAGAATCTCTTGACTTCCCAGAATTAGCCCCAGAGCCGTTGCATCCCCCGAAAACTCCCACCCCCCCAATTCCCCATTTCACAACAGCCCTCGCTTACAGGCGCGTGACTTCCCCACCTCCGGGGGGCGGGGGGGGTGTGTGTGTGTCTAGGCGTCCTATATGCTCCTGATTGGTCACGCCTGGGCTCCAGGCCCCGCCTCCCGCCACCGCAGATTGGCCGATTGCTCTTCCCGACCGTCCCACTTCCGAGGGCCCGCGCGCTATAAAAGAAGCCGCCTTCGCCACAGACGTTTCCATTGCGCTCGGCGGTTCCCCGGATCTGTCTCTTGCTTCAACAGTGTTTGGACGGAACAGACCCAGGGTCGCCCTTTCCTCCAGCCTCCGACCACCCTCCAGCCTTCGGAGCCAGCCACTCATCTATCCACCCTCCAACCTTCGGAGTGAGGCACTCAGCTGTCCTCGGTCACCGGGACCAGCCAACACCATTTTTTGAGCCGAACTCCTTATTACCGATCAACCATGAGCTCCCAGATTCGTCAGAATTATTCCACCGAGGTGGAGGCCGCCGTCAACCGCCTGGTCAACATGCATCTGCGGGCCTCCTACACCTACCTCTCTCTGGTGAGGGTCCCCAGGACGCCCCCAGCCCAAGTTCCCCTCAGCGGCGCACCTCCGGCCCTCTGCGCACGCGCTGGCCTTCTTTGTCCTGTTGGATAGTCAGAAGGCGGAGTCCGCATGCCTGGCCTCGCCTCCTGCTAACCATTGTTCCCGCCATCTCTTCCCGCAGGGCTTCTATTTCGACCGCGACGATGTGGCTCTGGAGGGCGTGGGCCACTTTTTCCGCGAATTGGCCGAAGAGAAGCACGAGAGCGCCGAGCGTCTCTTGAAAATGCAAAACCAACGCGGCGGCCGCGCCCTCTTCCAGGACGTGCAGGTAAATAGTGTGTGGGCAGCGAACTACATCTCCCAACAGCCCCTGCACTAGAGGCCCCTTGACTGTAGCGGTTTAGGCACCGCGTTGGCTTCTTGGAGATTGAGTTCAGTCTTTTGTGGGTTATTACAGCTGGAGATCGAGGCGCACCCAGTTCTCCCAAGACGTGGCGGTCCAGAGCGCAGCGTGTAGTATCCTGGGACGTGTAGTTATAGGACACTGGGGAATGATAGATACAAACTCTTAGACGTTTTTTCCCGGTTAAGCCCTCTACTCTAGCAACTACTGGAAAATTAGTTTTTAGTCCTTTCCACAGTATGTGGCTAGTACTGAGCCGTTTCTGTTTTCGGTATAGAAGCCATCTCAAGATGAGTGGGGTAAAACTCAGGACGCTATGGAAGCCGCCATTAACATGGAGAAGAACCTGAACCAGGCCCTTCTGGATCTGCATGCCCTGGGTTGTGCCCGCGCAGACCCCCACGTAAGTATCTCCAGTCATGTCTATAAGACCTTCCCTGGAATGATGCTTACATACTAAGCATTGGCCTCATCTGATTGGGCAGATTTCCTTCTGAGCCTCCTTCCCCCATCTGTCACATTGTTAGATCTGTCCGTGGCAACATTTTCTCCTCTTTTATCACTCAGCTCTGCGACTTCTTGGAGAGCCACTTCCTAGATGAGGAGGTGAAACTCATCAAGAAGATGGGTGACCACCTGACCAACCTCCACAGGCTGGCTGGTCCCCAGGCTGGGCTGGGCGAGTATCTCTTCGAAAGGCTCACCCTCAAGCACGACTAGGAGCCTCCGGAGCCCAGTGGGCTTTGAGGAGCCCCTCTGGTGTTAGGGCTTCTACCTGAAGCCCCTCTCTGCAGCCACTAGGCAGCTTTTTAACCATCCTGGAGCCCTCTCCCAAGCCTTGGACCAAATGGAAATAATAAAGCTTTTTGCAGCGGCTAGTGGTTTTGTGTGTATCCTGGGAAAAAAGGTGGGATCTATTTTCACAAGCTGCCCTGGGCTGGCAGGGAGAGAGGAGTTTGGCGCTCTTTACTTCTAAGACATAATAACACCTGTGGGGTGTTGCAGTAGTGGGTTTTCTGCTTTGCCAGGCTGTTAACTGCCCCTCCTAAGATGGTAGAGTCCAGACTCCAGGGAGAGTCTAGTAAAACCTGGCGTTGCTAGCTGGAAGCAGACAGCTGTTAAGGAGCTCAGTAATTAGAAACCGGTTCACATGAGTTATGTTGCTAGGCACTTGCCAAGCTCTGGAAGTACTCTGTCTCAATTCTGGGAGGCTAAGTAGAAATGTGAGCTCCTTTATATAGGTAAGTCGAGACAAACTGTGTAAATTACCTATGGTAACCGGGAGGCACACCCAGGTCTGACCTCCAAAGGCTGCTTGTTACAGGTGTGGAATTCAAGGCACATAATAGGTAGAACCTGGCTAGTGGGTCTGAGCAGCTGAAGGCACATGGTGTGAAAGAGGTGCTGAGCTAGGGGTTCAGGGCTCAGCACAGACAGAAATGGGATGTGAAATTATCCAAATGGGAACTGAAGAAGCTTGAAGATGACTTAAGCAGCTGCTGGGTCCAAGCAATAAAACGATGTCAACTCTGACCCCCTACCCCATCCTATATTTGGTAGATGAATCTAAGAGGAAATGGCTGCTAGACAGCTGTTCTTTTGTCTGCTCAGCGCCATGCCCCTCCCGCTGGTAATTCTGGTGGGGGAGGGGACTCTTGGGTGTCACAAACACTGTGGCTAACAGAAAGATGATCACACATCCAAATTCAAACAATCAGAGCTCTCTACTCCCCTGAAAAGCGATTGATTCAGAGATGCACGTGTATCCTAGGGATGATTAGAACTGAAAGGAGAAAAAGATTTTTTTCCAAAAGTAGAGTCATCCAGGGGACAGTAGGGCCAAAGTCCAGAGGCCAGAGTCCTAGAAACATGCTCTAAGCCAGTGCTGTCCAATAGAACTTTTTGCAGTGATGGAAATGTTCTGTATCTGCGCTGTCCAGTAGGGTAGCCATGGGCCACATGTGGCCACAGTGGCTATTGAGCCCTTGCATATGGCTAGTGCTACTGAGGAATCTAAGAGCCTGAGCCAACTTTGCCACTTGCAAGTCGAGTCAAAAACAAGAGAGTTGCCTTCCTTTGAAATAACACTGGAATCCAGTGGCAATCCAAGTCTCTGAGACAGTAGAATGAGACAAGAGAACCGGGACTCAGCAGTGGGCAAGGGGAGGAATCAGAGGTGAAGAAGAGGGAGGGAAGAGGAGGGCGGGGCCAGGATTGAGGCCCACCAAGCCCTCCGGTCAGACTAGACCTGAGATTCTTAAATATAGATGTATTTTTTCATCTCTGGACACACTTCAATCACACCCCTTCTGCCCTCCCCCCTCCCAGTTGCAAACCAAGGGTAGCAGACACAGCACAGCACACGTGAGGGGCACCTCCCTTTCACCAAAGCCGGGGGGCAGGGCACAGCTTAGGGATGGAAGAGGCTCGAGGTAAATATGGAGGTTCTAGAATCCAGTGGGCTGAGTTCTAGACCAGAGGGAAGGGACCAGGATGCAGCAAAGTGGCGAGGTTCTAGATTTGGCAGCTGGGACCTAGAACCCAGTGGTTTCATGGTGGGTCTAAGCGGTTGGGGGTTATGTGTGCAGGTACTGGGGAAGACAGCCAGTTGTCCTCAGCAGAGGGATTCCCTGTAGGGCACAGGAGTTTGGAGATATGGGGAAGGAGAAGTAGGGTCTGGTCCAGAAAAGGCCAGAAAGGCATCTAGACCAAGACAGCTTGTTCTCCAGTAGGAATGAGAAGCCAAGTGGTTCTGCCCCCACTTGCTTGGCCAAAGTGCAGAGCAAGAAGGGAGCAGGGGTGGAGGGATCCTCCAGGCAGAGCCGGACACCCCAGGGAGGGCTAAATCAGAGTAAACACGAGTGCACTGGCCTGGAGCCCGAGTTCTGGAGTTAACCTGCATTAAGTCCCTGAAAGTGCCCCAGCTCTGGACTTGATTGTCTCATTAGCAGGGACTCCACGTGGTTTCCAGTGCTTGGTGGCCCCGGGCCAGGCCTGAGCATGGCAGGCTCTGTATGCTGTAAAATTAGCAAGCCGCAAGGGGCTCAAGGAGTCCCAGCACAGAAGGCAACAGAGCAGGTTTCTGAAAACCTCTGGCACCATGGCAGGATAATGGCAGATTCCTGGCCTCTGGGATGGCCTGGGGGACTCCAGGGCACAGATGATGCATTCTGGAACCCAAGAAAGGCACGTTGTGGATTCTGGAGTGTTTGGGATTCCGACAGAGGAGCTAGAGGGGCTGGAGTGTATGGCGGAGGGGGTAGGGCTGTGGACCCCACAGAGGGTTGGGGATCTGGAGTGGAGTTTAGGGACAGCGCCATTCTGCATCCACCCTCCAGATAAGGGAGGCAGGGTTGGCAGGGGAGTGCGGGGCAGGGGACTTAGTTGCGCTCCTCGCCCAGGGAGCTGGCGGGGCTGAGGGGCTCGCTGGGGGTGCTGACTGAGCTGGAGGGCGCTGTGTCCACCGAGCCGCGCTTGCTCCCGCCGGTTGAAGACGTGCAGGAGGCGCGGCGCGGCCACTCCGGGGCGCGGATATTGCGCCGGTCCTTGGCAGCCTCCTCGTCCTCGTCGTAGCGCTCGCCATCTTCATCGGGTGGTCCGTCCCGGGGCTCCTCCTCATCCTCGCTCTGGTGCGGGCTGGAGTGTCTCGACAGTGAGGGCGATGGTGGCACTGAGGCTGGCCGCGGGTAGCGGTAGCCCTGGGTCTGCGTACAGAGGTGTGGGCACAAACCGCATAGTGAGCAGAGGCCTCTACAGCCTGCCTGGGCGTCCAGCGTCCTTGAGGTCTTGCAACTAGAGGAAGGACACCCCACTTCACCCCACCCTTCTAGCTCCTGCTGGCCCCCTAGAAAGACCCCGGGTCCACTTACCGCTTCAGCCTCGTGGGGCTCGTAGGTGAAATGTTCTGGAAAGGCCTTGGCCAGTGCCATGTGGCGTGCGCACATGTAGTACTTGTTGGGGGGAAAGAAGAGTGGGCATCAGGGGTCAGGAGCCTGACCCCGCCCCCAGCAGGTTTGGAGGTGGGGTGAACCCTGGTTACACCTTTTATGCAGATGACACACCCTGCAGTGGTTTCCAGTTGGCCCCTCTGCCAATCATCCATCTTTCAGGCTCCACCCCTTATGTAGATAAGCAGAGCTGTGAATGGACAGTCTCTGAGCCACACCCCCTTAACAGGGGCGGGATTCTCCAGTCAGGTACCTCTTTGGCCGCACCCTTATGCAAATAGAGAACTTCCCACCTCGGTGGCCTTCCAGTCTGAAAGTTGATTCTTTTCTTAAAGGGACAGCAAGCGTTACAAATAGGAAGAGACCATGCCCTTTGCGCCAGCTTTCGAGGCACGGGGAATCAGAGACCCAGAGCCGTAAGTGACTGATTCACCAGCAGAGGACAGGGAGGGGAGTTATACCCGGCCTAGGTATTTCCAGTCCAGAAGGTCGGAGAGGCGCTCCGTGCGGTTCCGCTGGATAATGCGCTGCCGCCGGCTCTGCTGGCAGAAACTGTAGAGGAAGGAGGTGAGCTGCGAGCAAGAATCATCCAGGCCTCGGAAACGCCGGTCCAGAATGTAGATGCCTGTCGGGGCCAGGACGAGGTCTCAGAAAACAGACTGGGGAAACCTTCATTGTCTCTGGGACTCTGCGGACACCAGGACGCCTCCTCCCACTGGGACTCAGGAGTCCACCCCCTCCTCTCTTAGTGACCCAAGAGACCACGCCCCTCCTTCCCAGGATCCAAGAGTCCCGGCTCTCATTCCGGGCGCTGACCGTAAGCTGAGGGGTCTGCGATGTGTTCCTCCATGAAGCAGCCGAAACCAGAAAGGTTGGTGGAGACACTGGGGATACCCATAACCGTGCACTCAGCTGCGGGAAGGCGTGAGAAAGGTCCGCTTAGCTTGCCCCTCTTTATTGCCTTAAATCCCAGTGAAAGCCCCAATGGCGCCCTCTATTGGCGCCTTTAATAAGAGCCGGGCGCTGTGCTGCGCAAGTCAGGAACCAGACAAATTAGGCTGTGCATTAAAGTATGATAGTCCCTATTCCTTAGAGGGGAAGCTACTAGGCCCAGAAAAGGGAATTCATTTGCCCCAAGGCCTCAGGGTAAGGAAGAGTCCATAATTGGGTAATAAGGATGCTAATTTATTGAGCACGGTACTCTGGGCCAATGTCCACCATTTTAATTTATCCTCATGACCTATAAGACACCTTTTTGTGCCAGACTGCACTGTTTTGGTTGTCATAGCTTTATAGTCTGTTTTGACAAGAGGTAAGACAAGGTCTCTCATTATTACTATCACTGTGTACAGAGCACCTACTACACCTCGTTTACTCCCTTAAATAACGCTGAGAAATGCTTCAAGGAGTTTATTATAATTTTTATATAAGTGTTTCTAAAAACGTCTGTAAGCTGCAAAAGTAGGCACTACATATAACAAGGCTTATGGGAAAAATAGGGTTGGAGCTGGTCACACAAAACCTATGCACCATTTTAACCGGGGATGAAACTGGCAAATTTCCTAATCATCACACAAGCATAGTTTAAAAGACTTGTCAAATTACTCATCATTTAAGAAATATTACAGCAAGTGTGGTATTTATTTTGCCTTAAAAACATATGAAAGTAGCTTGATCGTTAGTGAACCGTGCATTTAGCTGTTGTTGTTTTGGGGAACTAAACAGTAGCAAATTGGGAGAAATCATGTGTGAACTCTGACATCAGCCCTCTAGTTACTCACATGAGCTACTGTGTCACAAAAACACAGGAACAGACTGTCTCCATTGTTTCTGTTTTGCAAAGGAGGAGTTTGGAGCTCAGGGAGGGCCAGTCCCTTGTCCTGGGATCACTCCAGACGCTGAACTCACCTGGTGTGTAGCCCCAAGGCTCATAGTAGGAGGGGAAGACCCCAAGGTGGCAGCCACGGACAAACTCCTCGTAGTCCACAGGGAGCAGGGGGCTCGTGGAGGAGAGGAACTCCGGGTGAAAAATAACCTGGCAGTGGAAAACAAGGGCTCAGCCCGAGCACCTTATTTAGCTACTCCCTGGGGATCCCAGAGAGGATGAAAAAGTTGTCTAAAGCCACACAAGACAGTGTCAGGACAAAGATTGGAATCCAAGTCTGTCTGCCTCAGAAGTAAAGGTTCTTTCTAAACATTGCAATCCTTTGATATACCAGGGGAGATGGGGAATGTGAGGCTCAGGCTCCACCCCCCATATCACAGCCCTCCCCAGAACCACCACCCCCAACCATGCCCAACCCACCCTGGCCAGTGCCCTCACCTTGACCCTGTCGGCACTACTATTGAAGAGGCCAATTCGGCGGATGGTGGTCAAAATAGGATCTGAGGAGTCATCCAGCATATTGTGGGTGCACACAGGAGGGAAAGACTGCCGCTGTAGGGGCCACAAGTGGGGTGGGGGGGGGGGTCAGGGAAGGGACAGAGGACTCCCTACTTCCCCATGAGCCATGCTCATCCTGGGGATCTAAGGAGACAATTCCCATCAGGTTGTGGAGCAACAAACCCAAGAGATTACCAGGAGTTGTAGATTTCCTACTTGGCTCTATCTGTAAAGGTTTTCTTTTCCCTTTAAGCACCATAAGCCGAAAAGAAACTACAATCCCAGCTGTCTTAGAGGCAGAGCCAGTGTTAACATCCCTCACAGACTAGAGGGAGCTGTAGCTATCTTGTTCTGTACTCTGGGCTCTCATCAAAGAAACCCAAAGGGACCGTAACTCCCAGCAGTTGATGGGGGCTGTGCCTTTCAGGGGCTGCTTGCCGGAAGTTATAGTTTTCTTATGAAAATCCTGGATCTCTTTCTCTCCAAGTTCCTTTTACTCTCCATCCTGTATTCTCTCCACCTCCACCCTCAAAAGAGGCCCAAAGAAACCACAATTCCCAAGAGCCACTGGAAGAAGACAGAGCTAGTGGGATAGCAGTCCCAGGGGCTGCTGGGATATATAGTTCTTTGCAGCTGTCCCATCATTCCTCTCATTAAAAGATCTACTCATCTTCAGTTTACTGACTCCAGGAGCCCAGGAAACTACAACTCCCAGCAGCCCCATAGCAGAAACATCCTCAGTGAGGCCGACTGCCTTAGGAACTACTGGAAATTATAGTTTGGACAAAAACAATTCACACCTTGTTTGTGCAACTTGGCTGTCTTGGTTTCCATTCCCCAGGATTGGGGGAAATCACCAACCCTGACCACAGGTACCAAAAACCCTTGACTCCAGAGAATAAAAGAACTCTAATTCCCAGAGGTTTCTGGGGCCAGGGAAGAGTCAAGGTAGCAGAAAGCCCTGGGGGCTGCTGGGAGTTGTAGTTCTCATTTTGTGACTGCCAATTTTCTCTAAGGTTTCCCACCCATCTAATTAACCCCAGGTATCTAAAGAAGCTACAACTCCCAGGGGTATTTGGAGACTAAGACACAACCAGTGGGATAAGAAACAGTAGCTGCTGAAAGTTTTCAATGTTCTTCAGTGAATAACTGCTGTTTTTTGTTGTTGTTATTATGGTTGTTTTTTCTTCTTCTTTGATCGCACCATGCGGCACGTGGGATCTTAGGTCCCAACCAGGGATCGAACCTGCACCCCCTGTATTTGAAGCACAGAGTCTTAACCACTGGACTGCCAGGGAAGTCCCGAAATAATTTTTTTAGCTGACCTGGCTCTATCCCTAGAGGCCCAACAAAACTACCACTCCCAGCAGTCTCTGGGGGAAGAGGTGGAGGTAGCTTGCAGCAAGGCCCAGGGTTAGCTGGGAGTTGCAGTTCTCCTTTTGTGGCTATCTTGACTTTAGTTTAAGGTCCTTCCACCTTTTGTTCATGGATCCCCAAGGACTCAAAGAAACTACAACTCCCAGCAGCCTCTGTGGCAGAAAAAGCTGTGGGAAAGCAGGCTGCCCTAAAGGCTTCTGGGAATTGAAGTTCTACCAGTCAGCTCACACACACCCTTCTGACTTCAGAATTGATTCCTTGAATAAGGGCTGCCAACAAAGCAGAACTCCCACCCATCTCTGGGGTCAGAGCTAACACGGCAAGCTGCCTCCAGGGCTGCTGGGAATTGCCATCTTTCGACTCAGGAGTCCAGACCATACCTGCGTGGCAAAGATGGCTCTTTTCATCATAGTGAAGTCCTCCTTGTCCAGCATCTTGTTCATGTCTGGGAGGCTCCCCCTGTAAGGCGAGCAGGGGGATGCATCTGGGAATGGGTGATGAGAGGGTTTAGAGCCCAGGAGGATGCAGGGCTGAGGGCGGGACACTCACACCAGCAAGGATTCATAAAGCTTCCTCCCAAACTTCTCCTTCACTGTGTTGGCCGTATCCCTGGAAGGAGCAGAGCGACAACATCACTTATAGACCAGCTGCCATTTATTGTTAGGCTTCTGGGGCAGCTGGGAAGTTGAGGTCTGAGCAGAGAAACTCTGGGAATTTCTGGCTGGAAGATGGGGACTCGGGGAATAGGCCCTGGAAGGCTCGGATCCCTTGTGCTTTGCATCAGCTCTGCGGCCAAGGACAGGTGGCCTTCCCTCTCTGACTTCAATGCCTCATCTGTCAGATGGGGATAAAAATAGAAGCACCCTCAAAGGTTTGCAGTGAGAATTCGATGAGGTCATGACAAAAAGTGCACAGTGCCCATCGCACAGTGAGCCTTCCAAAAATGTCAGCTATTATTAGGACTTGGGCTAGTCCTGGTAGTCGTGATGCTGAGCCCCATTTTATAAAAAGGGAAAATTACATTCTGAGAGAGGAAAATGTATGGACACAAGTAAAGCTAGCAAAGAGTGCCACCCTACAACTTCATTAACATTCCTCTGTTCATGGTCCTCTCGTAGCTCTGGCCTCATTTTCTACCCCATCTCCCTAGGGTACTCTGCTTCAGCCCCGCTGGCTTCCTTGCTGTTTCTCAAACATACCTCAGGGCCTTTGCACTTGCCATTCCCTCTGCCTGAAATGCTGTTCCCCAGATACACACAGGGCTTCCTCCCTCGTTTCCTCTCTTGGTCTCTACTTGCTGGCACTTACTCAGTGTGGCCTGTCCTGACAACCCTGTCTTATATTCCAGTCCTGCTTTTTTTTGCCAGAGCACTTTCTATAGAACTTTCTAGAATGTGAACACAATGAGGGCAGGGATTTTATCTTTCTGCCTCACAGCTGTGTTCCCAGTGCCTAGAACAGCACCTTGCACACAGTAGGAGCTCAAGAAATAGCTGATGGCTAATGAGTGTTTTTCACAGATGAGGAAACTGAGACTTGAAAACGGGGAGTGGTTTGCCTAAAGTCACAAAGCCAGAGCAGGACAGGGGCATGAGCGGGATCTCGCCAGCTTGATACCAGAGCCCTGGTCATGCTGTCACACTTGTCCTGCCTGCGACTGCGACTTCGTACTGCCCCCGAGTTGCAGGCATCTGGAGCAAGTAACTTTGCTGGGAATCAGGTGGGGGATGGGTTGATCATGTCACAGATGACAAAACTGAGACTCCAGGAGAAACAGGGGACCCAAAGCACACAGCTGGGAGTGGGAGCGGCAGGGATGCCGGGCCGAGGGCTGCTGACCAAAGCTGCTTGCGCACGGCTTGGCCCTTAAGGGTTTCCACGTTGAAATTGTTGGTCCGAGCTGGCATGATGAAGAAGGCAACCACTGTCTGCTCGCTGCCATTCACCTGGGGCAGAGGAAAGGGAGGGTGTGTGTGTGTGTGTGCGTGCGTGTGAGTGTGTGAGGATCACATGGGAGAAGGCTGAGAACACCCACCCTTTTCCACCCCCCAAGACCACGAGGACCCTGCCATGCCCCTTACTGTCAAGGAGAATTACAGGACAGAGCTACCATTCCCACGGGGACTCTGATCTTCTTTCTGGGTCCCTACACTCCTGTTTTACACATAGGTTTCCCTGCCCCCACCTCCCCAGGTCTCCGTTCTCCCCAGTCATGTACTGATTTTCTCATCCTCCTTGTCCCCTTGCAGCCCAGGCCTTACTCTGAGCAGATAGTTGAGCCGGGCCAAGGCCTCCAGGAAGACATCAGCCCCCTTGTTGGAGAATTCGTAGCGGCCAGCGATAAAGAAGTACAAGGTCTTGTCCAAGTTGAAGTCCAGGTGCCTAAAGAAGCCACAAGACAGGGTGAAGCCAAGACCCTCACCCACTAGCCCCAGCCTTGAAACTACAAACCCCAGAAGCCACAGGGTCAAAGAACATCTTAGGACAGAGGCATCATGGGAACTCCTGGGAATTGTTCTTTTCTCCTTAGATGGGGATTTCCTTAAATACTCAGCCATTGTTCTGGTGCTCAAGAACTCAAGAGGCTGAGCCCTCAGCTGTCCCCTCTGTTGGCCCCAGGAGTCTGGGTTCCCAACCACCATCTCTCTCAAGAACTAGGTATCTGGCCTACATACCCATAAAAATGGCCCCGCACAAACTCCTGGATTCGAGCCTTGCTCTGAGCATGGAGGTTCTGGAACTCATGCATGGCAGAGAATTTCTTCACATTCAGTCCATTGGGGGTCACGATATCTGGGATTGGGGGAGAAGGTCCCACATTTCATTTCTTCATTTCTTCGTTCAGATCAATGTGGCTGAATGAATAAATGAAGGAAAGACCCCTTTCCTTTCACAATGTCTTTGTTTCGATAGCTCCCCAGTGAGCTCCTGTGGTGACCCAGCTGCCCTGCCACTCAGATACTTTCTTGCCCAATATTGCATGCTTATATTCACAAGCCTGACTACAACTCCCATCAGCCCCTGTGAATGGCTAACCAGACAGGGAACAGAGCAACATCGGGGCTTCTGGGAGTTGTAGCTCTTTTGTTTCCCCTATGCCACCCTGAGCTGGGGGAATGAGTCAATGTCCCCATCCTGCTTCTCTATTTTCAAGCCTCTTTTAGGGCCCCAACCATTTCCTATTCTCATAGAAATTAAAGCATATCAGTGAAAAACTATAACCTCCATCAGCTCCTGGGGCAAAATTCCAGGAATATAAGGAGCTGGACAGCCAAAGGTCTTCTGGGAGTTATAGTTCTCACCTTATACCCATTGAGAATGGATGCTATAGTTTGGGAAGAATAACTGGTTCCAACACTGCTTTTCTCAAAAACAAAATCCAAGGAACCTCCTTCCTCTTTCAGAAGACCAATATCTACATTAGCCAGTAAAAGAATTTTACCATTTCTGAAATTAAAGAAACTACACTTCCCATTAGCCTCTAGGGCATGCAGCCAGGCAGCCTCATATTCAGGTCACCAACCTAGGGCATTCTAGGAGTTGTAGTTCTCTGCTCTTTACAGCAAAAACATTGGAACAAGCCTTGGCATAGACTACCCCGTTTATGTCTACGGACCCAGGCCTATTTCCTACCTGGTTTCCTTTTGAGTAGGTGCTGAGCCTCAATGGCGGTAATCTGGGACACAGTAGTGAAGACATGAGCGCAGTGGGCTGCCGCCCGCTCCATGCAGTAGCGGTGATAGATTTGCCTGTCACCTGCTTCCTTGTCCACGTTGAACTGGGTAGGGAGGGAGGGCAATCAGCTTAGAAGAACTGGGGAGAAGACAGGCGGTCCAGACTCCAGGGTCTTAGGGGAGACTGGGCCTTGAAGCTGGACTCCTGGGCCTGAGGGTGGAGGGCTTGGGGACTTGGATTCCTGGGTCCTGGGGGAAGAGAGAACTTGATCCCCTTGGGCTTCGCAGACAGCCTCGGGCTGTCCTGAAATACTGGCAACCCCCATCTGCCACGCTCCCAGCTCACATTCTCCAGGTTGTTGTAGAAGTCCACGGCACCGGCACACAGGTATCGCCCCAGCAGCGTGGCGTGGGTCGTGAAGATGGTAGCCACGGGCAGCCGCCGGGCACGGCACAGGCAGAGCCCAATGCCCGCCAACCACTCATGGAAGTGTGCAACCACATGTGGTTTCTCCTCGCTCTGGGCCAGGAACTGTGGGGCAATAGGGATAGGGCCACTGTGTCTCCATGTGTATTGTGAAGACAACCAGCAATCCCCAACGTGGATGAGGAAGCAGGGGAGAAGTCAATCTATCCCCACAACTGCACAGAGTGGGTGGTGACCCATTGCAATACCCATGGGACAAGGAGCTCTAAATCCTTAAGGCAGCCAGACTAGCTGACCTCATTCCCAGAGGTTGATGGGAGCTGTGTTTTTTTGACCAACCTTCTAAGTCCCAGAAGGGCTGAATTGGAAAGACCAAAGTTTTAGTGTTCCCAAGTCCTGAACACAATTCCTGGACACCTTTTATGTCAATCAAGAGTAGACCTGGGGGGCTTCCCTGGTGGCACAGTGGTTGAGAATCTGCCTGCCAATGCAGGGGACACGGGTTCGAGCCCTGGTCTGGGAAGATCCCACATGCCGCGGAGCAACTGGGCCCGCGAGCCACAATTACTGAGCCTGCGCGTCTGGAGCCTGTGCTCCGCAACAAGAGAGGCCGCAAAAAAAAAAAAAAAAAAAAAAAAGAGAGGCCGCGACAGTGAGAGGCCCGCGCACCGCAATGAAGAGTGGCCCCTGCTCGCCGCAACTAGAGAAAGCCCTCGCACAGAAACGAAGACCCAACATAGCCAAAAATAAATAAATAAATAATAATAATAATTTAAAAAGAGTAGACCCGTACCGGATACTGGTTGAAGGACTACAACTCCCAGAATGCCCTAGGAGCAGCCAATTCATAAACTGTCCCAGGGTATGGGAAACAAAGTTTCTTGAGCCTTTTAAAACTTAAGAAAGGGCCCAGGGGCTTCCCTCGTGGCGCAGTGGTTGAGAGTCTGCCTGCTAATGCAGGGAACACGGGTTCGAGCCCTGGTCTGGGAAGATCCCACATGCCGCGGAGCAGCTGGGCCCGTGAGCCACAATTGCTGAGCCTGCGTGTCTGGAGCCTGTGCTCCGCAACGGGAGAGGCCGCGATAGTGAGAGGCCCGCGCACAGCGATGAAGAGTGGCCCCCACTTGCCACAGCTAGGGAAAGCCCTCGCACGGAAACGAAGACCCAACATAGCCATAAATTTAAAATAAATAAATAAAAAAAAATAAAAATAAAAAAAAAAAGAAAAAAAGAAAGGGCCCGAATTGGGGTTCGGGTTCTCAGGCTGAGGAGTCCCAAACATCCGGGGACCCACCTGAGAGCCAAGTCCTGCCCATATTAGAGAACTACTACAACTCCCAGAACTCCCTGGGGGTGAGCCCTCCCGTCAAGCCAGCCTCCCCAAGAGCTAATGGCTTAGAATTCCTATATTTGGAAGACTGGAGTAAATGACGCTGGGGTTGGGAGACTGGGTCTCTGAGGAAAGAAGAATCTTGGCCCCTGGATGTCCATATTGCCAGAGATCAGAGTTAATCCTCGGTTTAAAGGACTACAACTCCCAGAATGCTCTGGGAGACACTAGCCACCCTCTGGCCTCGGATGGCCATTGTAATTTGGGGCCTGGGGTCGAAAGGATTGACAAGGGGATTGGCAGTGGGGCCTACCTCACCCAGGAACCAGGTGGTGAGGAAGCCAAAAAGGACGGCGTCGTTGCCTTCCCTGTCGTACCAGGGCACCCCGATGTTGCACGTGTCCCATAGCTCCCCCTTCCAGCGCTCCAGGGCCCAGGCTGAGGCCCCCACGTCGAGGAGCACCACCAGGGGGCCCCCCTCGATCAGCCAGCGCCCGAAATACACCTGCAGGGGGACACAGGGAGGCTTAGGGTTTTGGCCACCTGTCTCTGGGCCCAGCAACTGCGTTTCTCCCATCCCCAGGGAGACGTCTGGGCTCATGGCCTCGGTGCTTCTACCTTCTGTTTCTGTATCTGCTGCTAATTTCTCACCTGCTGCCTTCTCAATTTGCCATTAGTTATTCCCACCACAATTTTTTCCCATCTCGGCTGCAGCATCTCCCTATCCCTTGCTTAGTTTCTCTAACAGTTGCCTCTCTTCTCTACTTATAAACCCACATTGCACATGTCCTGTCTCTGTGCCCCCACTGCCTTATTTTTCCACCCTGCTAATCATTTCTCCAGTCCGCTGCCTTGCTTCTGTGTTCGCTGCCACATTTCTCTCACCAACCATAATGCTGCTTTCTCCCATTATCTTTCCTTTCTGCCGCTCACTCCTTGTACTGGCTCCTTCTTCTTCCACTCGCTCCCTTGTTTCTGATCCTTTCGCCATGTATTTGTCACCTGCTTCCTCTTTCCTCTGCCCATAGGCCCATCTTGTACTTCGCAGCCTCATTTCTAACACTGCCCACCCACTTTCCATGCACGGAGGCTACATTTTTCTACCCACTGCCGTGTTTCTAAGCCTTGTGGTCGCATTTCTGGCCCTGCCACGTTTCATTGATCTGTTGCTTTCCTCCTGAGACCGTGGCCCAGATTCTGGGTCTGCTGCCACAGCTCTATGCAGCCGACAAGCCGTCCTACTCCTCCCCAACCTGGCTTTTCCCGGCTTTGGGAGCCTGACCCCCTATGCTCCTCCCCCTCCCAGCTGTTGTCTGCCCTTTTGCTGGGGGGGCTATTCTTAGGCCCCCAGCACATGGACAGCAGCTGCCATGGGGGAGGGACTGGGCTGCCCTAGGGTTCCTTAGGGACACAGTCCCGTCTAACTGGACTCCAGACCCCACCCCAAATCAGAGGCTGTGAATGAATGAAGGCAGCATTGTACCTCTCCCTCCCAGACCCCGATGTCTGTACCTCAGCCCTGCTGCCTTATGGCCCTCTCCCTGGGGGACAGCCACCTCTCTGTCCTCATCCTTCAATCCTCATTGGGTGCCTGGGGCTCTCCCCTCCTCTTTTTTTATTTTCCCCCTCCTCCTTTTAATTCCTGGCTGCGCATCCAAAACTCTGTCCCCTGGGTTTGCCTGCCTACCTCTAATCTCTTCCTCAATACTCCATCGTCCTCTCTCCTTCGAGATCCTTCTCTCTAAAACATCAGGCTACCTCTTTTCTGTATCTGGACTCTGTCTGTCTCCCTACTGCTCTAACCACTGGGGCCACCATCACTTTTTGGAACACTCAGCCTTTCTCCATCTGGCTTTCTCCTTTGCCTGCCTGGCCACCTCACTCTGCACGTGTGGCTGCTTTCAGTAATAATGATGATGATAATAATAACCACGACGATAACAGCTCACAGACAGTACTAACTGCATGCCAGGACCTGGGCTGAAGACTTTTTATGAACTATTTCATACTCCCCGGAAGCCTATAAGGCGGATGCTATTAGCATGTTCATTCGCCAAGGTCACAAGGCAGGAAGCAGAGAAGGCGAATTTGAACTTCAGGCTCCAGAACTCCTGCTCTGGCCTCCTGCCTCACCCCCAAGCCCACCTCCCCTGGGTTTTGTCTGGCTGTCCATCTAGCTCTTTTCCTTTCTCTGGATCTGAGGATCTCGGCCTCTTGGGACCATCTTTCAGTCTGTCTCATACCTGCTGTCTTAGAGCTGGGGGTTCACCCACTCACTTCACGGGGTCCTGCATCTGTCTGAGTGTCTGTCAGATGTCTGCCCGGGAAAGTGCTGGGCCATCCTGAGTTTCTGTCCATGCCTCCCTCTCTCCCTGGGGCTGTCCATCCCCTGCTCCTTCTCTTTCTGCTGCCCCCACCCTGCCCTCGGCTGGGCCATGTCCCACCTTGCAGCCCTTGCTGTTCATGGAGTCCAGCGTCCTCTTCAGGGCTGGGGTCGGGGGCTCGAGCAGTTCCACCTGGGTCCTCACGCCCTGCTCCGTGTACGGTCCCACCAGGTAGTAGTTGTCGCCCCACTCATCCCCTGTCACCTTCGCCTTCGTCTGCAGCACCGTGTAGATGCCACCCACTGTGGGCCCAAGTGCGTGAGGGCAGGCCCCAGCAGAGGTCCACAGATCTGGGGCCTGGGGCAGGGTCGGGGTGGGGGGCGGCTGCGGGAGCCCCAGACCTCTGGCTCGGAGGGAAAAGGGGCCTGGGAGCCTACACTTCAGAGTCAGAGGAAGGAGGGGAGAGGGTGGTGATGGACGATACTCTTGGGACTATGGGAGAAGGGGGCTGGGGTCGGGACTTGAAGGGAGGAGGTGCTGAGTCTGAGAGAAGGGGCAGGGGGCCTAGGCTTCTAGGTGTGAGGGAATTAGGGGCTGGGGCTGAGGAGGACAGAAGCTGACAAGGGTTATTAGGGCCTAGCTTCTTGAGTTCCCAGCTTACAGGAGCTGGATTTAAATTCCCAGTCAGGCTCCAGGACACAGTAAGGGAGAATCCCTCTTCATGGCCTCATTTAGGGTCTCGGAGTTGCCCAAAAGAAGCCAGAGCTGTAATTCCTCACCCCCCAGGGATTCTGCCGACCTGTCCCTCAGTTCCCTCTCCCCACATGGGGACACAGGCATGCAGGGTCCTGCCCCTCCCATGACTCCATTCCAGACCCAGAAGTCTGGGCCTCCAGCCTCCTTACCTCCTGAAGCCTGGGCCCTGGAGATCCATGTCTCCATGTTCACAGACCTCCCCTTTTTCTCCCAAGACTCAGCAAAGCAAAATCCCAGCTCCCTTTCTTCTGTGGAGCTAGACTGCCTAGCTCTTGGGATTCCAGCCCCAGCCTTCTCCAAACCCAGAACCTCAGGCCCTTTGGAGCCCGGAACCCAGAAATCCAGGCCCCCAGCCACTCCCATCCCAGGGCCCAGGCCCTGACCAGCTTAGGACTTCCCAGCCTTTCCCCATTCCTGCGCGCATGTGTCTGAGGCTACAGGCTCCTCTACTCCTAAGAACCCAGAGCTCAGGCCCTCAGAACCCAGGCATCCAGGCCCTAACTCTCTCTCACCCTAGAATCTAAGAATTAGGGTCTCCAGCCTCTTCACAACTTTACTCTCAAATGACCAGTTCCCCCAAATTCTCCCACCACGATTCATGCATCGTTATCTCCAAGTGGGCTCTCTCCCAAATCCGGAGTTACATCCCAAGACCCTTCCCCCTAGGGCCACAGTTCGGAAGTGCAAAACCCCTCCCCCCAACTCCTTCCCTATTGAGGACCCAGGTCTCTGGTCTTTTTTCATTTTAGCCCCCTCACCCCTAGGACCCAGGACCTGGGTTTCCAACCTCCTTTCATCTTAGGCGACTCATCCCCTCCCTCCAGGGCCCAGGAGACAAACTCCAGTCCCTCCCCAAGGACACAGGAGTCACAGGCTCCTTGCCCAGGACCCAAGAGTCATGCCATGCAGCCTCGTTCCTCTGTTACTCTACAGTTCCGGGCCCCCACCCCCGACTGCCCTTCTCGTCCGGGTCCCTCCGCCCGGCGTGCTCACCCTTGTTGGCCACCTCCCAGGCCACCTCAAAGAGCACTGTGTTCTCCAGGTCGAATTCATCCTCCCAATCCTCCAGTCCTGGCAGTGAGGACACGGACAAAGTGCGGTTTAGAGGCATGGCCGACGCGGTTAGAGGGCTCCGGGGGCCACAGGTGGGGGCCCCAGAGGTGTCTGAGGAATGCACTGGGCAGGGCGCTGGGCCAGGTAGTTGGTGCCCGACGGGAAGCTTGCACCACCCTCGGCTTCCTATTGCACGACCGCACTCCCGCCTAGAGCGCTCGGACCGGGGCCGGAGGCGGCCGCAGCGTCACTGAGCCCAGTGGGGGTTCCTGCAGTGAAACCTTGCGGCCACCAGAAGGCGGTGCCCGCCCCCCGGCCAGCGCCATTGGTCTGCGCCCGGGGGCGGGGCTCCCGCGTCTCTCATTGGTGGACAGTGCAGGGTTCGCTTAGCCCCGCCACCGCCTTGGCTGCTGGTGCGAGCTCCAGTGGGCGGGGCTTGTCGCTGCGCTAGCTGATTGGCCTTCAGCTCTGTCAATCCGAAGCAAGGGGCCCCAAAATTGGCGGGGGAGGGAAGACGGTGGATAAGGAGGAAAGGAAGCGTGGGGGACGTGTGGTTGCCCGAAGAAGTGTTAAGAATTTTGCAATCGGCCTTAGTAAGGAGGCCTGGGTAAAAGGAGGAGGAGCCACGAGGCGTGGGGAATCGACTCAGCAGTTCTGGGAACTCATCTTCCAGAGCAGCCTGGATGGGCGGGGCCTGAAAAGTGACGCCGCGCCCACCAGGAGAACCACCGAGATTTTTGGAGGACCTGGCAGTCTAGAGGGGCCAGAAAGCCTCGTTCCTAGCGCGTTTCCGTTTCCGCTAGGATATTGGCGGTTGGTGAGCATCATGGCAACCGTGGTGAGTGTCGGCGTGTTGAGGGCTGAGGAGTCTCAAGGAGGAGGGGGCTGGACGGGGACTCTTGGATCTTAGCGCAGAGGAGGCTGGGGGCCTGGACTCCTGGATCTGAGGAAGGAGGGAGCTGGGGGCCTGGGCTTCTGGATCTGAGGGAGGAAAAAAGAAGGGACTAGGATACCGGCATCCTGGGTTCAAGTGAATATTTACGGTCTCAGTGGTCAAATCTGACTCCATCATCTTATAGGAACTCCAACTTCCAATCCTCTGGGCGCAACTAGTGGCCAATTCTCCAGTCCTTTGCCTTAAAGTCTGATGAGGGTTGTAGTGTCTTGGGCTCCAAGCCATCCAGCAGTCTTGGGTTGTTGATGGTGTGAATAGTACCTGAGTACAAGGAAGAAACACAGGCGGGGACCTGCCCTCTGCGCTTCAGGTCGTGGAGTTGCTTATTGAGTCTTGAGCCAAAAGAGAGAGTGTTGAGAACTCAGAGGGTGTCAGTAGAGAGCGGAAAGGGCCGGGAGCACAGAGGCTTAGGAACTTGTCATGGGGTTGTTTTAACCATTTTCATATTCCCAGCATTTCATCAGGGCATGCCCAGCGTGGATGCTCAATAAGTTATCACTTGCACTGGGCCAGGCACCAAGTACTTTTCTGAGAAACATCTGAATGAAGAAGGGATGTAGCCTTGGCTTGGGGGTTGGACGTGGCTTCCAGATGCCTCGGTTCCCATGGTGACCTCAGTCAAGATGGGGCTAGGGTCGGGATGAGAGTTAACTGGTGCCTGAGGGGTGACATGTGAGTCTGTTTCTGTTGTCATGGCAAAGGGGGTGGATGGGGAAGTGGAAGAGGAAAGGGCAGTGGCCACACTCCTGAGACCCAGTTTGCATGGGTGTGGATGAAGTATTGGGAGTATGAGGGGATGGTAGGAGCTGAGTTTTGTTTCCATGGGATCAGCAGGCAGCGGGGGGTAGGAGAGGCTTATGGTGAAAGGAAAGGTTTTGTAGGAGGCAGGTCTGTATGTTGGGATTGCTGAGGGTTGGGATTCCTGGACCAATGTCTATCTTTTGTCTCGAGTAGAGTCTGATAGGCTGTATAGGGGTGGGTGAGAGTATGTTCTCAATCTTCTGATAGCGGTTTGGGGGCAGTGAGCAACCTCCTGTGAGGAAGAGTAAGTGGGAGAGGTCACAAACTGCAAGGGAGGAGGCTTGTGACTATGTGGTGGTCAGGAAGTCTGAACTCTTGGTTCCAGAGAGAGGAGGGTTTTCCTTGGGTTGGATGCCTGCATCTCCTCTCATTCTGGTTAGGAGACCTGTGAGGAGGAGGAGGGTTGGGGGCAGGTGGTCAAGGAGCTGGGTCAGCGTGCTGCCTTCTTAGGCCTCCCTTTCTTTATTCACCCCAGGCAACCTCTAATCTACTTTGTGTCTCTAGATTTATCTATTCTGGACATTTCATATAAACGGAATCATTCGACATGTGACCTTTTGTGTCTGGCTTCTTTCACTCAGCATAATGTTTTCAAGGTTCATCCATGTTGTAGCGTGGATCAGAACTTCATCCCTTTTTTAAAAAAATATTATTTACTTATTTATGTAAATTTATTTATTTATTTTTGGCTGCGTTGGGTCTTTTTTTTTTTTTTAAGAATTGTATGCTGCGTTGGGTCTTCATTGCTGTGCGTGGGCTTTCTTTAGTTGCGGTGAGCGGGGGCTACTCTTCCTTGTGGTGCGCGGGCTTCTCGTTGCGGTGGCTTCTCTTGTTGCGGAGCACGGACTCTAGGCGCACGGGCTTCAGTAGTTGTGGCATGCGGGCTCGGTAGTTGTGGCTCGTGGGCTCTAGAGCGCAGGCTCAGTAGTTGTGGCGCACAGGCTTAGTTGCTCCGCGACATGTGGGATCTTCCCAGACCAGGGCTCGAACCCGTGTCTCCTGCATTGGCAGGTGGATTCTTAACCACTGCGCCACCGGGGAAGTCCCTTCATCCCTTTTTATGGCTGAATAATATTTCGTTTTATGGCTACCCCATATTTTGTTTATCTATCCGTTGATGGATGTTTTGGGTTTTTTCCACCTCTTGGTTATACATAACATTGCCATGAATATCTGAGTGGATCTCCATTCGGTTCTTGAATTGTCCCAGGCGGTGTTTACTCATCTCTCTCCCCCACGTGAGAAGGGATAATGTCTGACTTTGCTCTTTGGAAAGCTGGGGACACAGGAGACCTCGGTACCTGCTTGTTGAGTGAGCTCAGCACTTCAGGGCTTCATTCATTCAAACTCCAAACATTGAGCCCCAAGGGAGACCAGTGAGATGTGGGCTGTGCCCTTCATGGGACTCACATCCATTGGAGCCAAGAACATTGATCCAACAGTCTACCTTGTGAGTGTGAGCTCAGACTCCCAAAAGAGGCCATTCCTTCTGTCTGGACATCCAGAGACCCTAAAATTAGCCGGGCAGGGGCTGCTGCATTAAGAGGGCCTCCCTTAATGAGTGACGCTTGATCTGATTCAGTGAGTGGGGTGGGGAGAGCAGGCCAGACCAGGGACCTGCACATGCAAAGGCCTAGTGACAGAGAGCTGGGGCAGCGAGGCGCAAGGGGGGGCTGGGAGATCAGCGGGGGCCAGAACACATCCAAGTTAATGCCCACTCTGCATCTGTCCTCGCAGCTCTGGGGGACGGGGAGGACTTCTTCCTTCAGCAAATAATTCCTGGGCATCAAACATGGGCCCAGCCCTGGGGACGGGGCTGTGAATGAGACAGACACAGTCCTTGGCTTCCTGGGACTGACAGCGTAACGGGGTCAACCCACCAGCCCTAGTGGGTGACAACTGAGGAGGATCTGGTGTTTGGGACGCCAGCCCCCCTGTGGGGAAGAGTGGAAAGGACTGTCTTGTGGGAGGCGGGCAGGAGGGACAGAGGAGGGCTTGTTGAAAGCTGGGACCGCAAAGGCTCTTACTGATGCGTCTTCCTCCAACCCCAGACAGCCACAACCAAGGTCCCAGAGATCCGCGACGTGACGAGGATTGAGCGTATCGGTGAGTGAGCGTGGATCAGGCATAGGACCTAGCCCCTGCCTGCCCCCTGTACCCCTGACAGAGCCAACTTACCCAGGACCCCCGAGAGGGAGTCGGCCTGCACACCATCCCACCATCCCCCGTCCCCCCTATCTAAGGAGGGAGGATCCTGAGTTCCAGAGCAGGTCAGATGGCTGGGGGCCGGGGTGGGGTGGACCATGCCAGGCCTCAACCCCAGGCGCTACTGCTGCTGGCTTGGCTTCCCTGGCGGGGCTCCCGGATGCCCCAGCATCCTGCTTGGAAATCGTGAAAGTGGATATTTGCTGAGTGCTGACTGGAGTTGGCCCTGCACTGACTGTCCCAAACCCCCAGCACTCGCATCATCTCTGTGAGGGCGGGGACCTGGTCTGTCTCCGTCCTAGCGGTGTGCCCAGCACAGGCCCTGGCAGACCAGACGCTCCACAGATAACCATTGAATATGAGTTTGCATCCCTTGAATCCTTACAGTAGCCCCACAAGGCGCCTCTTGTGACTGTCATCTCATTTTTAGCTGAGGTGACCAAGACTCAGAGCAGTCAAGCCCCTGGTCCCAGCTCACCCGGGACCAGGAAGTTGGGGTGTAGTGGCAACAACAGGGTGCAGCCTTTGCAAAGAGCCTTACTTGCAAGGAGGAGACTACACTTATTTGTCCACATTCATTCATTCAGAGCTTCCAGAAGAGGCAGTAAAGGGCTCCTGCCTATGAACCTGGGTTCTGGAAGCACGCTGCTGGGTGCCACTTCTGAGCCACGTAGTGAGGGGCTAGTTGCTGTCTGTGCCTCAGTTTCCTTACCTGCAAAACGGTGGGAGAGTAGTTCACCTCCTCGGTTGACATAAGGTACAATAAGGTAAAGCACTTAGCTATCAAGGGCCAGCCCTGCTGGGAGCTGAGGACCCAGGAGACTCTAGCTGCACCGAATCCCTGCCCTCGGCGTGCCTACAGTCCAGCACAGGGGTTGACACATCTTTCCTTAAAGTGCCAGATAGTAAATCTTCTCTGTTGAAAGTAATCAATTCTGCTGCAGCAGTGCGAGAGCACCCCCAGATGGTATGTAAGCGAATGGACATGGCTGTGTGCCAATAAAACTTTATTTACAAAAACAAGTGCCCACCCACAGGCTGTAGTTTGCCCAGCCCTGGTCTAGTGTAAAACATTGGAATCCTGCGTCTTCACCTCTCACTGGCCGTGTGGTCTTGGGCAAGGGACCTAACCTCTCTGAACTCCTCCCCGCCTCCATGTCAATGAGGGCCTGGGGGCAATTATTGAGCCCTGGCCATGAGCCAGGGTGATAATAGCTGAGACTCTTGTTCTCAGAGTTACATGGAATGAGATTAGAACCTGGGAGGTCACTCAGACCACCATGTAGCCTAAGAGCCACTCTTATTTACTGAGCATTTACCATGTCCGGCCATCCTCCCAGTGAGGTGGGGAATCGAGGTGCCCCTGTGACCGAGGAGGAAACCAGGGCTCAGCGGGGAAGCCCCTCAGGCCACACATCGACACGAGCTGGCTGATAACCGTGTCTTCTGGTTCTTTCCCCACACACAGGCGCTCACTCCCATATCCGGGGGCTGGGGCTAGACGATGCCTTGGAGCCACGGCAGGTAGAGCCCAGGGGGCCGGGGTGGGAAGGCTGCTCCATGGGGGCCTCGGGCAGAGGGGACCCAGGGCTGTGGGGAGTACGGGGACTGCGTTATGATCTTCCAGACCTTTGTCTGCGCTGTATTTATAAAATTCAGTGGCATGTGCAGTTTTATCGTTCTTTAAAAAATGGGGGTGGAAAAGGCTTTTTTGGCTTTTTTTCTGAAGTCCCAGCCAACAATGTCCTGTTTGATCTCATCAGCCTGGAGGTGGTAGAAATGCAGTAGTAGCCCAGTAGGAAGTCACCTTGTGTGCTCTGTCACCTCCCACCCCCAGGCTTCCCAGGGCATGGTGGGCCAGCTGGCGGCCCGGAGGGCAGCTGGCGTGGTGCTGGAGATGATCCGGGAAGGGAAGATCGCCGGCCGGGCAGTCCTCATCGCCGGCCAGCCGGGTACTGGGAAGACGGCCATCGCCATGGGTAAGACACCTCTCAGGGCAGGATCTCTTCTGGCCTTGCCAGATGATCCCTCCCGTGTAAGTCAGGGTCAGGTTCAGCCATGTTTAACAGACAGCCCAAAATGGCAGTGGCTTAAACACTATGGGTTTATTCTCTCCCATAGAAGAACCTGAATGTAGGCCAATTCAGCCTTGTTGAACAGTGAAGGCTCCTACCTTCCTGCCTCCACGTCACTTGCTTCCATGTCAGGGTCACCTCATGTTGCAAGAAGATGGCCTACGCTCCAGCCATCCCACCCATACTCCATATGGGAAGAAGGAGATAGAGTAATTGCAATGAGGGTGTACCTCCTAGAGGTAGCTCCCTTTAAGCAGCTGTCTTGGGACTCCCACACGCTCTTGCTTATATTTTATTGACTAGAGCTTAATGGCTACACTCTGCTGCACAAGAATGAGACACTAAAACTTATTTTAATATTTTAATTGGGATCACTGCTACCCTAAGAAAATGGGGGGTCTGGAACGAAGGAAGATGGGAAAGATGGGCATTGCATAGACAGCCAGCAGTCTCTTTTGCAATGCATTAGTGATTTAAGATCTTTTTACTCACAACTGTCCCTCATCCTTGTTGAGCTCCTATTCATCCTTCAAAACCCTACCCAGGCATCTTTTCCTCATTGAAGCTTTCCTGGACTCTCCTCTCTTCCCACTCATTCCCACCTTTGTGCCTTGACTGTGGGGCCAGGCAGTGAGAATCAAGGTAACAGCTAGGTCTGCAGTTAAGATAAAGTAGCACTCATTCGGGTACCCTGGTGTGCCAGGCCCTGGACCAGACACTGCGGACACTAAGATGATTAAGACCAAAGTCCTGACTTTAAGAAGCTTCCGGCCTGGAGGAAGTGTTCGTGGACACGGTCCCGTCCAGGGTGATGAACAGAGGAGGCTTCTACCTCCGATGAGGGGTGGTGGGGAGAGAAAACGGGGTGGTGGTTGCCAGGAGAGACTTCCCAGGTGAGTCAGTGCCTAAACTAAGACTTGTAGGATGTCTGGGAGTCTCCTGGACAGACAGTAGGGAGCAGGACACCCAGGCACAGAGTGTGACACACATCTGTAAAGGGGACCAAGGAGAGTTCCCAGCTCACACTGGTCAGGAGGGTTTGGTGACTTCCTGTCCGGGAGACTTGGCTCAGAGCTGGGCAGAGCCCTCAGGAAGGGGAGCTGGCAGAGGGGCTCAGCGCTTGGAGTGATGGCAGGAATGGCCCTGCTGTCTACCAGCCAGCTCCAGGCCCCAGACCATAGAGGAGACCCGTCCCTGTGCTGGTTCCAGACCATGTGGCGGAGTCATGGTTGAGCACCAGTGTATGCCTGCCCGCCCTCGTAATCGCTCCTGTGCAGGGTGCCATCCCGTGCCAGTGCTTGTCATGTTATCGGTCCCATTACACAGAGGGGCAAACCGGCTTGGGGAGCAGACTTCTCAAGGTCACCCGGTGCTAAGCACCGAAGCCGGGATTCGAACCTACGCAGTCTGACTCTCTTACCTTCAATATCAGCCCCTTGCCTCTACCCCTGCTCATCACCCCCAAGCCCTGAGGCTAAACAGCTCTTAGAGGTTGGGAGGCAGGCTTGGCAAGTTATAGAGTCGTAAGGTTCGCCCTCTGGGCAGCGCAGGGTTCTGATCCAGGGCCTGCCCACGCGGCCCTCCGTCCCCTGCCTTCTCTGCGTCGCCCTGTCTGCCGCTCAGCACCCTGCCCCTCTCCTGCTCTCCTGCCTGAGGAGGGAGAAGAGCTGGTTTGCCACAGAGCGGGTGTTGGGGACCTGGTGCCAGGTCCGCCCCCACCTACCCAGGCTGCCTCCCCTCCTTCCCAGGCATGGCACAGGCCCTGGGCCCTGACACCCCGTTCACAGCCATTGCCGGCAGTGAGATCTTCTCCCTGGAGATGAGCAAAACGGAGGCGCTGACACAGGCCTTCCGGCGCTCCATCGGTGTGCGCATCAAGTAAGCAGGGGGTGGTGCCAGCTCCCAGCGGCCTTGGGACATCCCCCCCTGGCCCTGGCCAGCTTATCCTGCACCCAAGGGCTCACAGGAGTTGGCAATTCCTGAGGGCCCAGGCCTCGGGCTCTCTCCTTAGATCTGTTCTCTGCCCAGGGAGGAGACCGAGATCATCGAAGGGGAGGTGGTGGAGATCCAGATTGATCGGCCAGCAACAGGGACGGTGAGTCTGCTCCCGAGTCTAGGCTACGCCCAGGGCTGGAGGGTGGGGGTCCACCTGCACTTTTAACACCTGTAAACAGCCTCCTAAATTAGTCTCATCTATTGCAATTAAATTTTGAATTTTAAAAACATGGTAGGAGAGTCTTTAAATATAGGGAAAGCTATTCCCCAGATAGTTCTTTAAATTAGATTTTGATTACAGAAGAAATCTGTGGATACATCCTCCCTTTAAAAATGAACAAGCAGGGCTTCCCTGGTGGCGCAGTGGTTGAGAATCTGCCTGCCAATGCAGGGGACCATGGGTTCGAGCCCTGGTCTGGGAAGATCCCACATGCCACGGAGCAACTGGGCCCGTGAGCCACAATTACTGAGCCTGCGCGTCTGGAGCCTGTGCTCTGCAACAAGAGAGGCCGCGATAGTGAGAGGCCCGCGCACCGCGATGAAGAGTGGCCCCCGCTTGCCACAACTGGAGAGAGCCCTCGCACAGAAATGAAGACCCAACACAGCCATAAATAAATAAATTAAAAAAAAAAAAAAAATGAACAAGCAAAACTCCCTGTAACTCCCTCCCCAATCCCAGTTCTTTTATGCTGCTGCCTGTCCCTACAAAGGGAGCACCTCACTGTGGAAACAATTCCAGGACACAGGAGAGACTCCAATGTGCTGGGAAAAGCCCGGACTTGGCGACTGTTCATCTTGTGAGGAGGGGCGTGGCATTTTGTTTTCTTAGCTTATCTCGTGGGGAGGGGCGTGGCATTTTTTGTTTTCTTAGTTGTGTTTAGCTGAGTTCTTCTGGGTTTGTGATCGACAAAAACTGCCTTTCATTTGGGTATAAAAAAGGAGTGTTACAGTGGGACCCCTTTGGCCATTCTGTGAGACCTCAGGTCCCTGTTGTTTTTATAGATTTTGTCTTTTAGGTTTTTGTTTGTTTCTTTACTGGAGTTTTAATAATAGCTTTATTAATGTGCAGTTGACAGCCAATAAGCCACGCCCTTGAAGGTTTACAGGATGTTAGGCTTTGACACACATGCACCCAGGAAGCTGTCACCGCAGTTGTGACAGTGGATATCTTCGTCAAGCCCCCAAAGCTGCCCCATGTCATGCTTGTTCTGAAGCTGTGTTAGGGAGACATCGGGCCCGTCTCTGAGCCCCTTGCCTGGCATGTCACCCCTCAGGGCTCCAAGGTGGGCAAGCTGACCCTCAAGACCACAGAGATGGAAACCATATACGACCTGGGCACTAAGATGATCGAGTCCCTGACCAAGGACAAGGTCCAGGCTGGGTGAGCAGTGGGGGCCGCACCAGGTGGTCAGGGTAGGGGAGCTCTGGCCCTTCCTTTCCTCACCCCCGCCCTCCATCCCCTGCAGGGATGTGATCACCATCGACAAGGCCACGGGCAAGATCTCCAAGCTGGGACGCTCGTTCACACGCGCTCGAGACTATGACGCCATGGGCTCCCAGGTGGGTCAGGGCTCCAGGTCCCCTCCATCAGGCACCAGGATGTTTCTCCTCCATCACCCCAGGGCCCACAGGGTCTGGATCCTCCTGTCACCCCAACCCCATGTCCCTGGTACTCCTGGTTCTTCCCTGTACCCTCTAGGACAGCTGGGACCCCTCAGCTTGGCACTTGGCTCATGGTTTCCGGGGTCCTCCAGGAACCCCCATATCCTTCAGTGCTGTTGACTGCCCTGGTCTTGACTACCTCTTGGGCCTGGGGTTTCTGGGTAACCCCCATCTGGATTCTTAGTTCCATTCCAGGGAGCCCCAGTCTCCCCCAGACGGCCCCTTGGGCCCCCCCACTTCATGCTCTTTTCTGCCCTTGTCCACACTGAACCCCACCCCGGCCCCATAGACCAAGTTCGTGCAGTGCCCAGACGGGGAGCTCCAGAAACGCAAGGAGGTGGTGCACACGGTGTCCCTGCACGAGATTGACGTCATCAACTCCCGCACCCAGGGCTTCCTGGCCCTCTTCTCAGGTGAGGCCCAGCCGTCGTCGCCCCCCGCCCCAGGGGGCCTAGCAGCTCCCCTCTCCCTCTCCCATCCACCAGTACGGCCCCCCCCGTGACCATGGCTTTTCCCCTCTTCCTCCATCCCTGTTCGCCGACTCCTGTTCTTCTCCGTCTGTGAGTGTGGTTCTTCTCTCCCCCTGTGTTGCCTCTCTGGGACACCTCCGACTCCCTGGCCCTCCCGTCGTGCTGCCACTCCAGGCTTGGTCTCTCTCCCCTCTGTCCCCGGCGTCCCATCCTTCTGCATCTTGGTCCACCCTCCAGCCCTGGATCCCTGTCTTGTCTCTGACACCCCGCCTCCCGCAGGTGACACAGGGGAGATCAAGTCAGAAGTCCGAGAGCAGATCAATGCCAAGGTGGCCGAGTGGCGGGAGGAGGGCAAGGCGGAGATCATCCCCGGCGTGAGTACCAGGACAGGGCCAGGGCAGGGGACGTTGCGGTGGGGGAGAAGAGTGGGCGCAGGAGGTGGGTTTGACATCCGCCCCCCTGACCCCCAGGTGCTGTTTATCGACGAGGTCCACATGCTGGACATTGAGAGCTTCTCCTTCCTCAACCGGGCCCTGGAGAGTGACATGGCGCCTGTCCTCATCATGGCCACCAACCGCGGCATCACCCGGTGAGCCACTGCCGGCCCCTCAGAGGCCCCTGGGGAGAACGGGGACCTCTGGGTGGTGGGAACGGCCACTGGATAATCAGGGCACGTTTGGTGAGCACCTCGTTAGGGAGGGGTGGGCTTGGCTATCCCCGAGCTTTGTGGCCCAGACAAGACAGTGTACTTTCCCCTCAAACAAAAGTAGGTGGCTGGTCAGGGCTGGTGGGCAACTCTGCTCCACAGGGAAGTCCAGGTGCCATGTTCTTTCTGTTTTCTTGTTCCCTTAAGGCTCCAGTTCCCAAACTGTGTGCCAAGGCACCCCAGGGTACTGCAGAGAACACAGGAGTGCTGTGGGATGTGTTTTGGTTTTTTTTTTTGGCTGCACTGGGTCTTCGTTCCTGTGCGCAGGCTTTCTCTAGTTGCGGCGAGTGGGAGCAACTCTTCGTTGCAGTGCGCAGGCTTTTCATTATGGTGGCTTCTCTTGTTGCAGAGCACGGGCTGTAGGCGTGCGGGCTCAGTAGTTGTGGCGCACGGGCTTAGTTGCTCCGCAGCATGTGGGATCTTCCCGGACCAGGGCTCGAACCCGTGTTCCCTGCATTGGCAGGCGGATTCTTAACCACTGCGCCACCAGGGGAGCCCCTGTGGGATGTTTTAAGGTTTTAAGGGATGCACAGTGACATGTTTCGGACGCTGCAGAAAATACTACAATTAAGTTGCTTACACCTAACTGCTTAATAGAAATAAAGGGAACGAAGCTTAGTATTTCTCTTGACCTAAGGGTACCATGGAAAAGATCCTGAGACATGAAGGGTACCAGTTGCCGTAAAGCTTGGGAACCTCTGCCCTAGGGGGTGCTGTGCCATGTCCTCCCTGCTGGCTCTTCCCCACCTCATCTACGTTTCAAGAGTCCACAGGAAGGTAGAAGGAAGTGGAGGGCAGAGAGCTCGCAAGAGGCTGGGGCCCAAAGGCTGCACCCAGCACGGCCACCTGGACCCATTACCCAGGGCTGCTCAGGTGTGTGGCAGCACCTGGCCGCGCGGTAGCCCAGTGACCAGCACCTCCAGGGCAGCAGCCGTGTGCCAGCTGCAGTGCAGGGAAGACAGGAGCGTGGCTACTGGGGGCCGCAGGCAGGTCGTCCTTGGCTCTGTGCTTGGCCCTTTTCCAGGATGAACTGCTTGGCCCCCTCAGAAGAAGCTCGGGAGGTAATATTGTCTCAGCCCTGCTTTATTATTTTTTTATTTTTTTGGCCATGCATCACAGCTTGCAGGATCTTAGTTCCCCAAGCAAGGATCAAACCCGTGCCCCCTGCAGTGGAAGCGCGGAGTCCTAACCACCCAGACCACCAGGGCATTCCCTCGGCCCCATTTTAAAGCTGGGGACAGCAAGGCCTGGTAACTTGCCCAAGGTCACACGTAGAAGGCGGCAGGGCCAGAATTTGGTATCCAGATGACAGGGTTGGATGAGAGCAGCTGAGAGCATGTTTGTAGCAGCTGCAGGTCAGGCTGTGGGAACAGGGGTGTCTCCTGTGAGGGGCAGCAAACGCAGCCACTCCTCTGCAGATTCCGTATTTGTGGATCTGCTTACTCGCTACAGTTGATTTGTAGCCCCCAAATTGGTATCCATCACACTTTGGCGGTCATTCGCAAACGTGTGCAGAGCAGGAAAAAATTGAATCGCCCACGGCAGACAGTCCAGACAAGGGTCGAAGCAGGCAGTGCTGTGCCTCCTAGTTTCAGTTCACAGGCTGTAAATAAGTGTCCTTTTCCTGATCTATTTAGTGCCACATTTGTCACATTGTATGCTTTTTGTTCCTGGTAACTTTGCTGTTTAAAATGGCCCCCAGCTGTCCAGCGTCGCTAAGCACAAGAAGGCAGGGATGTGCCGTACGGAGAAAACACATGTGTTAGATGAGCTTCCTTCAGGCACGAGTTCAAGTGCTACTGGCTATGAGTTCAGCATGAATAAGTCAATAATGTATATTGAATAAGGTGTCTTTAACCTGAAACCAGGCTACCTATTGGTTGGTTGCCAAAAATTGTGACCAGAGGCTCACAAGAGCCTAACCCTGTATTTGCTAGTTGAATGTTCGCCTCCACTTTGTAGAATGCAGCTACCATGAATAACGGGAATCTGCTGTTTCCTAGCACCACGTGCCAGGCCTTGTGCTGGGCCAGGTGCAGGCGGGGACGGGACCGGCACAGTGGCTTCCCTTGCGGAGCTCTGTGTCAAGCAGAGGAGTGGGACCTTGATCCGGTAATCCCGGACACAGATATCTAGCGAAAACCAGCTCAGCTCCAGGGGGATTGATGCAGTCAGGGCGTGGCTGCGCCTTCGGGCAGTGACACCAGCCCAGAGCTGAAGGCTGCTGGGTATTTGGTCCAGTGAGCCAGCGAGCGGGCTGCGGCCGAGGGGGTTGGTAGGGGTGGGGTGTTCTGAGTAGAGGGAGTGGAGAGCCAGGTTCTAAGAGCATCACCCTGACAGCCTCCCTTCCCCCTCCTCCCCAGGATCCGGGGCACCAGCTACCAGAGCCCCCACGGCATCCCCATTGACCTGCTGGACCGCCTGCTTATCGTCTCGACCTCTCCCTACAGCGAGAAAGACACAAAGCAGATCCTCCGCATCCGGTGCGGGTGGGGGCCCCCCGGCCTTCCGGGACAGGTCCAGGCTGCAGGCCTGGGAGGCAGGGCTGGTGTCCACCCTGTGTGACACGTGGCGACACTGAGGTCTGAGGGGGAGGTCACTGGGCTGCCAGAAGCAGGACTGGGCTGGGCGTCCAAGCAGTGGCCTGTGATCGGGGAGGGGGGGGCTCTTTGGAGAAGGGAGGGGCTGTGCCGGTGACTGACCTTGGGGAAAGAGCCCTGGAAGGGGGAGGCTCAGGAGGCCCAAGGTTTGGGCCCAGCCTGTGCCTCGGTGGCTCTTCTGTGCTTCTGAGGACGTGGACTCCACGTGTACCCCGGGAGGTCCAGCAGCGCCACGGCCCTGGCTGAATGCCCCCTACGCCCCCTGCCCGCAGGTGTGAGGAGGAAGACGTGGAGATGAGTGAGGACGCCTACACGGTGCTGACCCGCATTGGGCTGGAGACCTCGCTGCGCTACGCCATCCAGCTCATCACGGCCGCCAGCCTGGTGTGCCGGAAACGCAAGGTCAGCGGCTGCGTCTGCCCAGGGGTCAGATGAGCGAGTGGAGGACATGCTACTCCCAGGGCTTTCCGTGGGCAGTTGCATTTAGTCCCAGAACCCAAATTTTCAAAGGCAGGGGACTTTGGTCTCTCGGGTTAATTGCTGTGGCTCCCAGCCTGACACACGGGAGGTGCTGAGTAAATATCTATTGGCGGCAAGTTGATGCCATTAAGTCCATTTTACAGGTGAAGAAACTGAGGGGTGGGGAGGTGGGGCCCACAGCCACGAGGTGGCCACGGCAGGATTTGAATCCAGGCGACCTGGCCCCAGAGTCCTCACCCTGACCCGCCTCCTGGGAGGGGCCCACTGAGGTCTCACGTCCCCTGTCAGGGCACCGAGGTGCAGGTGGATGACATCAAGCGGGTCTACTCGCTCTTCCTGGATGAGTCGCGCTCCACGCAGTACATGAAGGAGTACCAGGACGCCTTCCTCTTCAACGAGCTCAGTGAGTGTCCCCCTCCCCGCCTGCCCCAGAGAGGGAGGAGGGAGCCCGGCCTGGAGAGCTCAGGCCCTGCCCTCGGGGCCACACTGACCACGTGGCCTTCCTTCTCCCGACAGAAGGTGAAACCATGGACACCTCCTGAGCTGATATCACCTTCACCCCCGCTTCCCCATTTTCTACCAGAGTTCTGACACTGTGACTTTGTATAAAATGGTTCTGAAACTGGACCTGTTGTGTGTGTTGTGTGTGCGTGTGCACATACACAGGCACACACACCCTGAGACCCCAGAAAGACACCCCCAGAGTGCAGTTTGAGAAGTCTTTATTAGGAGGGATAGGGAGGAGCGTCTGCTGGCTCCAGGAGTTGGGGTGGGCATGGGAGGTTGAGGTGGGCATGAGAGGTTGAGGTGGGGATCCTTAGAGGAAGAGGAGGCCTGGGCGAGGGGAGCGGTCACAGGCCAAGGGCTGGGCTCTGGGACCCCCACAGTCAGAGCTGCTGAGGCGGCAGGGCCCGCAGTGACAGCTGAGGGCCACGGGAAAGGAGACCATTGGGTCCACACCAGGTGGGCAGCCGGGGAGCCGGATGGAGGCAAAGCGCAGCTCGCGGTAGGTGCACACTGGCTGGGGCACAGGCGGCAGGGCAGCCGGCAGCACCCGAACCTGGAGGTGGCGGGGTTGGGGGGGGGGGGCTTGGGTGTCTACTTGGGGCCAAGCCCTCCCCCGAGCTCCCCCACTGCACCCTACAGATCCCAGACTCGGGTGTCCAGAGGACCGTCTGTGCTCTCCCACATGCCCAGCCCCTGCCCCGGGTGGCGGGCCACCCTTCCACCCCCGGGGCCACTTTCTGTCTTCTGCGGGCCTGGCCCTGAGTAATCCACCTGGAGCTGAGATGGCAGCACCCACCCACCCTGGGCAACTCACCATGCTGGGGCAGTAGCCGGCACAGATACTGGTGGTGAAGGTGATGCAGACAGGGCAGGCCTCGTTCTCAGCGGCCAGGGTGGCGTTGATGGGCCGGCACAGCGGCCGCAGTGGCCCCCTGGGTGCCCACACCCCGGCCACGCTCAGCAGCAGCAACAGCAGCAGCCCCTGGGACAAGGCCAGTGCCTCAGGGCCAGCCTGAGCCCTCCGCCCCGAGTCCTTAGCACCCACCCCCCAGCCCTGCATACACACGTTCGGGGACCCTGACGTCTTCCATTCAAGAATCTCCCATCCCCATACCCAGGGACCCCAGATACCCCAGCACTTCAGATACCCACCCTCAGGCCCTGCACCAGCTGCTTCCCTCCTCCTGCCAGGAAGCTTGCTGGCTCTCCACACCCTTCTAGAAAGAGGCCTCCTTTGCCAGGTCACAGGACTCTCCCTCTTCCTTCCAGCCGTGGCCTGGATGTAGTCGCATGGGGCCCAGGGGCCCTGCGGTCTTACCTGGAGCATCTCCATCCTTGGTGTCTCCCCTGCTGCGTTTACCTGGTCTTATAGCTGCGGGCTGTGGGGGCGGCAAGGCCACTGGGGGCGGCAGCATGGTGGGGTAACCAGGACACTAATCTCCCCGGGGGCGAGAGGCAGACAAGGTCGGGGAGATGCAGGAATGGCCCAGTGGCGCCCCCCTCCCCCCACTCCCTGAGTGGCTTCCGCGCCAAGAAGCAGAAGACGCCCAAGGTGAAGCGGACTTCACAGACTCAGTCCCCAGGTGCTAGGGAGGCCGTGGTGGGAGCACAAGAAATAGGGTATAGGAGGCCGCAGTTGTGCCCCTTGCCTTGTGGACCCCCCTCTACCCACCCTGAGGGGAGCCCGCCAGAGGCTGGAGCGCCGCCCGCCCGTCTGACAACCCTCCAGTGGTGATAGGCTGAAGCCTCAACCCTGCTCCACCTGCCGTAGACTGAATCCGACTTCTTAGGAGGGATGTGGCTTCGATGTTGGATTCTGTCACCAGAGGTGGGGGTGTCCACCCAGACGCTCCGCCCCTCCACCAGGGATTCAGCGGGAATCCCACCTGCCCCACACTCAGGCCCCCAGAAACCAGGATGCCGGAACCGAACCCAGCAAAGAGCGTGGTTTAGGCTATTTAACTCTGTTGTTGACTGAGATAAGCTCTGCCCTTTCCGCCGCAGAGGGTGTGTCCCACCCTCTAGCCCACAGCCTCAAGGTACATTTTCCAGGCTCAGTCCCGCCCCCGCGATTGAATGGAAGTGTTAGATTCGCCCCGCCCACGGTCCACGCTCTGCCCCGCCCCCAGATGGGGGGCGGGGTTCCCGTCTTAGCCCCACCCAGTGTACCCCTAGTCCCAGTCTTCCAGTCTCGGCACTGTCCCCGCTTGGGGGGCGTGTCCAGGGCGGGGCTGGCCCGTCTGGCTCAGACCAGCGCCGGCTTTAAGCTGCTGTAGTTGGAGTTCTCGGTGCTGTAGGCTTGTGGCACGCTGTAGATGCCTGACTCGGGTTTCCAGTGGGGGCCGCCCCAGGGCAGCTCCAGCGGGCAGAAACGGTCGAGCCGGCGGAGTGGGTGCAGCGGGGGGCCGTAGGATTCTTGAGCCAGAGACAGCGCCCCGCGGTGCGGCACGACTGGCATCACCGGACGGGCGCGGGGCACGCGGATTTTCGGCGGCCGGAGTGGCCGAGAGGAGCACGGACCGGGCGGCTGCTTCGGGCCGTGGCCCCAGGCCTGGGGCGTCTCCCCGAAGCTCCAGGAGGTCACCGAGTCCTTGCGAGGGTAGCCTGACAACTCCTTCCTGTCGGGGGTTGGGGTGGAGGCACGATGGGGAGGGCACGGCTAGATAGATCCTCGAGGACACATTTGTAGGAGTCAGGGACCCTTTAGGAAGCATGGGACTGGGGAGTCCTAGCCTGCATTCCGGGGTCCTCGAGGTATTTAAGGGCCTGGAATCTGGGACTTTCGCATCCTCGGATAAGAGTTATCTGGGGGACTCAAATACCAAAGGAGGCCCGCCCTAGACCCTCAGGGCCACGTCCCCAGATCCAGAACTCCTTCTTGGGCCGTTTTCAGGCTTCTTGTTCCTGAGAGTTGACACTAAGTATATACCAGGGCGCTAAAAAAGGTAGGGGCTGGGTCTGAACTTCTGATTATTGCACGTGCAGGAGCTGAAGGCCGAGACTACTGAGTCAGAGACGGGGAGCCAACACCGGGGGGCTCGGCGTCCCACCAGCCTATGCGGGGGCTGTGCAGGGGGGGCGGTGCCAAGGGAGGACCCAGGCTCACTTCGAATAGGCCTGGAAGTCCCGGGCCGAAGTGGTCAGATAGAGCTGATGGCGGTCCAGGATGCCCTGGTCAGAAACAGTGAAAGGCCGGCCGGCCAACTCGGGGTTCTTCGTCCAGGGGATTAGAGCCTGAGGAGGATCGCGGGAGGAGGGATGAGCAAGAAAGGTTTCATACCCCTTTTCATGCCCTGTGCCCCAGACGGAGTTCCTCTTCCTTTGGCCTCAACAGCGCCTCTGAAACAGGCCGACACCCGCCCCCAGAATCAGAATCCTTCCTGGCCAGTTGCACGCCAGTGCACTTCACCTTCGCTCCCCAAATCAGAACCCTTACTAGCCTCACCTGCAAAGTCCAAATACTTTCTGCCCGTCATCGGACACAAAGCCAAGCACCCAGTCACTAAAAAACCTTCCTTGCTCCTCCCCTAGATTCAAACCTTCTCGGTCCCGCCCCTGGAATTCAGCTGTGCCTCGGGCGACTATTACTCCTTACACCTCCCTAACAGGGGAAGCCAGCCCCGCCTTCCGCCCCAGACCGGCCTCGGAATATTCAAGCTCCGCCCACACGTACATTAGGCTACCTAGCTCCGCCCGCAGCCTCAGAACCGCCTCCTAGGCCCGCCCCAGGATTTACTAGCTGTGCCCCCAGCCTCAGAGCTGGGATTTCGGGCTTCCAGTCCCCTCCTCCTCCTGGCTCCGCCTCAAAAGGCCTAAGCCCCTTCCCCACTCAATGTAACCTCCAGATTCTGTCCCACTCTTTAGACCCCAGACTCAAAATTCCCTCAGACCCCGCCCCAGGGTCTCAAAGCTCTGCCAGATCCTGCCACTGCGGTCTTCTCTGCTACCTGGGAAGGGCCCCCTCGGTTGTGGTCCGCAAGCTCCAGGGGCTGGGGCCCGATGAAGGAGGTGGCGCCCCGGTCCAGGCTGGGCCAGCCGGTGTACTGAGCCCTCGTCTCACTGCACTGGTGCTTTGTGATCAGAGGGAGGCGCCAGCCGCGGTGTCTGAGCTGCAAGAAGACGACGCGGGGACCCAACACGAGGGCGCACGGGACTCCAGTGCGGTCCCCAGCCTTGTCTCCCGCGGACCTGGGCATCCCAGAACCTTACTTTTTCCGCTACATCCTTGATCCCCACAGTCCGCGAGCGATCCGCAGGTTCTGGGGCCTTGGGCTGCGCGTAGGGCCCGCCGTGGGTCTTGGGCACGTGGGCCGAGCCCGAGGTTGTCTCCCATCTGCTTGTGACCTCGTCGAAAGCCCAAACACGCAAATCCTGCTTTGCGGCCGGGGGCAGGGGCTCCGCGACCGTGGACTGAGGAGAAGGTGCAGGACGTCAGCTAAAAAGACTCAGGAGTCTCGTCCGCAAGCCCTGATCTTTCCCAGTCAGTCCCCAGCCCTTTCCTCCCGCCAGTTCCAGGCATCCGGGTTCCCTGACCCCTCCTCTCTCAGACCCAGTCCCTGGAACCCTCCTCCTTCTGTCAGACAGGACTCTAAGCCCGGAACCCCCTTTTCTCTCAGCAGGTGTCTGGATCCCCAGGCCCCTCCTTCAGTCTGGGCCCCCAGTCTCCTCTTGGCTAAGAGCCTAGGGTCCTCTCACCTGCACAGTGGGCGGGGGAAAGGGCACGGGCGGGATACAGTGGTGGGCGACGCCACTGCTGGTGAGATGCCAGCTGGGCTGGGATCCAGGCACCTCTGTCCCAGAGATGGGGGACCGTGGGGGACCGGAGCGCCGAGCTAGGGTCCGACCCGCCATGGTCCCACCCCCGCCCCGTAGCCTAGCAGGAGCCGGCTTGTTGTTGCTGTTGCCCCGGGTGACAGAACCCGCCCACCCTAAACCCAGCCAATGGAGGGCCTGCAGGCGTGCAGATGGATGGAGTGAGAAAGACACCCAGGCAGGAGGGAGGAGGATTTTGAGAGAGGAGTACAGAGACCCCAAGAGGGGCACAAAAACTCAGAGAAATGCGGGGGTGGGGACGGAGACCCAGAGGGAGAGGAGGGCAGAAAGAGAGGGGGAGAGCAATGGAAGTCCAGAGTTCAGAGAGTTTGAGATCCAGAGACCCAGAGAGGGGGCAGCAGAGAGAGGGGGACAGAGACCTGGGGCGGGGGGTGGTCAGAGACCCAAAAATAGAGGAACAGAGGGAGAGGAGGGCAGAGCTACCCAGCGCATCAGGGCATCCATGAGAAACATCCCCCTTTCCTATAGGGTCCCGGTCCTCTTGGCCACCTCCTCCCTCTGCCAGGACAGCCCACCTCGGCAGCAGAGGGCAGGGGTGAGGGACTGGGTAACGATTTCCAGACTTCCCCAGGGCTCTCCCTCCCTCCCCGTGTGTGCTGAAGGACTCAGCATCAGCTTCGGCTTCTTCTGTCCTGCCTGCCTTTGATTTGGTTGAAAACTTCCACCTGGGTATGGGGGTGGGTGAAGAGGGAGGGACCCACGGGGAAATACTTGGCAATAAAGAGGTGGGTGTGGAAAGAGCTTTGCTGAATGAGAAAGAAACACACACAGGAATGGGTGAGACAGTGAGTGAGAAACAGGGACAGAAAGAGAGCTAATGACCCAGAGATGATGGGACAGGAATTTAGACAGAGAGACAGCAAAGGAGGCGGCAGAGAAGAGAGCGGGAACCACAGACCCGGAACACAGAGATGTAGAAACAAGGGCAAAAGTGTGGTCTGTGTCTGCATGCGGCTATGGAATGGTAATATATGAAGGGGTGTCCTGAGGGTGTGGGGTCTACCCCTGACTTCTCTTGTCACTTCCTCACTTTAAAGCCCTTTTGGTCGAAGCCTCTGCCTCCTCAGTCCCCATTATCTCATCCCACCAACCCATTCTTCAGACAGGGAAAACTGAGGCTGCCTTCTGCAGCCTGGCCCAGGGTCCCACTGACCACCTCATTCAGGCTTCTGGGGCCACTTCTCCTGTTGGATTTTCCTGGCTCACTCTAGGCTGATCAGGGTCCAAATCTCCCCTGATCCCAGCCAGGGGGCAGGCCAGTTGGTCAAAACCTCATGCTCTACTCAATGGACAATGGTAAGGTCTATTTCTTCACTAGTATAGGGTAAAGGTTGGGACAGGGAAGAGGGGTAGAAACCTGATTCCAACTCCCCACCAAGGCCGAACTCTTAAGCATCCTGACATCCTGTCATTCAACCTTGCTTGTGCTCCTGCTGTGATAGGTAGCTCACTACCTCAAAACAGAATATCTAAGTCAACACTTGCCCTATCTGACTAAGTAAGATTTCTCATTCGAACCCCAGCTCCCAACTAGTTGCCTACATGTTCCAGTTTTTATGCTCCCATACACACTTCTTGACATATCCCCTCCTTGTCACTCTCTCCAGGGTGGGCAAGGTGATGTCCTCTGAGATCGCATGGTCAGCAGCTTAGAAGCTGAGGGCCTCCAATGGTCAAATCCACCAGAGCTGATCTGACAAGTTGTGTATTAGAGCTCATAAACAGTAGGCACTCAGAAAATATTGGCTATCATCATCATCATCATTATTACCCTCAAGTTCATCCAAGAGAACTCCTATTCATCCTTCAAAACCCCATTTGGTTTCACCATCTGTCTTTCTTGCCCAGATTGAGCTCTCAAAATCAGAGAGCTGTGATTTTTGTGACCATTTGACGAGTTCCCAAACTGAGGCCTAGAGGAGCCAGGCCACCCCTGAGGTCTTTCAGCATCCAGCTCTCTTCTTCCTCTACCTGCCCAGTTCCTGGGCATGGGCCTCAGGCCCGGCCAGTCCGGCTGAGGAGCGTGCAGACACAGGCAGTGTCAATTCGAATCCATCGCCAGCCCACACGGCCCTGGGCATCGGTAGTCAATGCCCGCACGTAGGACTGCTTGGCCTTACACTCAGACACCCAGTGCCTCCGGTCCACACCCCGGCAGCCTCCTCCACCCCCACTGGGGCCACCTTCCCCAGCGCTGTCAGCCTTGCAGCGGGTTTCAAAGAAGTACTGGCGAAGGGGACTGCCACCAGCCGCAGGCACCTCGCCCAGCACCTCCACCTCGCGCCCACGCAGGTCCACAGCAGTCCGGCGGTCTGTCACCCAGCCACTGACTGCGTCACACACAGCCAGCTCTCCGCGGCGACTCGCTGGTGCTGTCTCACTCACCCCCCGCCGACTGCGGTTGGCCGGGCTGCCAGCTGGCTCCCCAAAGGCTCCAGCCTCCAGCAGGAAGAGCAGAGGGGGCCCAGCGGGGGTACCCCTGGACAGGGCTACTCGGGGGGACAAGAGGTCCCACTCGGGGACTGGAAATGGGGGCAGGGGTGAGGGTGAAGCGTGGGGCTCCATTGGGACACTGGGTAGGAGGAAAAGTAGGAGGATGGGGAGGGAGCCTGAGGGGTGGGGGAGCATCTCGCTGAGCACCTGAGGATAGAGAGAGGGAAGATGGAATTAGAGAGAAGGATAATAACTTAGTGGTGGGGGCCGATGGGAACTCCAGGGGGACCTGTGTGCCAGAACCACAGGGAGGCGGTTCTGGCACTTGTTCTAGAACTTCGGGGGACCCTATATTCTAGGACTTCGATAATGCCCAACTTCTAGATTAATCATAATTAGTCTACTATTATTACTATTAATAGCCAACAAATGGGGAAATACAGGCAAATGGGGAAATACAGGCTCAGAGAGGTTAGTGACTTGCACCAGGTCACACAGCCAGCAAATGCCGGAAGTGGAACTTGAATCCTGTCCCAGCAACTCCACTCTGCCATCCTGTCTCTACAACCCCAAGGAACCCTAAGCCCTGCAGCCTGGAGGAGGTTTGAGTTTCCAAAATTCTGAGAAAGGTCATGTTCTGGAATCCTAGGGAGACCCAAGTTCAGCTTAAAACTGCCACTGTGAAGGCAAGACACTTCCTCTCAAGTGGGGCTTCAGTTTCCCTGTCCATGAAACTGGCCCAGGGCTGGGAGACACTGGCAGGGGTGTGGATATTGCAGTTTCTCTAGAACATTCTGGAAGCCTGTGGATTCTGGGAAAGGATGGCCTGGAGAGGACTGAGAAGAAGTGGGTGGTTACCAGACCTGTCAGCACCTCCTCCGCCTCCGAGCTCCGGGGTTGGGGGCCCCCAGGCTCCGGGGGGCCCCTGTGGGGGACGCAGGTGGCCCCCTCCTTCCTGACATCTCAGTAGAGGGAGGAGGCAACCACCTAGCGGAGGAAGGGAACAGGTAGGTTATAGAGGCAGGTAGAGGAGGGGGCCTGAACACTCCCCTTCTCAGTGTTCCTCTCAAAGTATAGGGGACCAAGAGCCAAGGCTGCATCCCCCTGCTAGAGGCCCCTGCCCTGCCCAGGTGATGGCTCCTGGATGGAAAGCAGATGGGGGGAGGAGAGGGGAGGGGAGACGCTGAGGATGGAGGCTGGAAAAGATTACATCCTCCTCAGCCCATTCATCTCTCAGACAGGGCAGGGGCGGGGCTGGCCTGGACACCCGGGTCCCTGAGGGCCCACACTTAAGAAGCTCCGGGTCCCCGAGGCTGCTTCCTGGAATGTTCTCTCCTCACAGGACAGGCCAGGGCCCGTCCAAGACTTCTACTGCACATACCTGGCGTGGCCGCCTGCCCTGGCTGGGAGATGGGGAAATGGGAAGGGGGAATTGTGAAGAGGGGCACATGCTGACCCAACCAGAACCCGGAGTGTAGGTTCCCAGCTGCCTCCTGCCTCAGATCTGGAGTCCTGGGCCCTAGCTGCCCCCTCCCTTAGGAGAACAGGCTCTCGCCCCCTCCTCACTCAGACCCAAAAGCCCCGGCCCCAGCTGCCTCCTCTTTCAGGAACTCAGGTCCCCAGCTCCTTCCCTCAGATGCGGGAGTCCAGGCCCCCAAATCCCTCTTCCTTCAAACCCAGGAGTCCGGACCCCCAGTGCCCTCCTCCTTCAGACCCTGGAGTTCTGGGGTTCAAGCTCCTTCCCAGGTACTCAGATATACGGACTCCCCGGCCCCCCCTCCCCCAGAAGGTTTAGCCAGGGGGCCCGGACTCCCTCTGGGACACTGCCCTCCTGCCTCAGTTTCCTCCGCCAAGCCCCGCCCCCGCCGGCCCCGCCCCCGCCCCCCCCCCACCCGGGGGCAGGGCGACCCGGACGCCGGAATCCCGGGGGAGGAGGCGCGGAGGCTCTCACCTGGGGCGCACTCCTCGGCTCCCCCGGCTGCCCCTGGCGCGGCGGCGGCTCCTCCTCCTGCTCGCTGGCTGCAGGGACGCCCGCTCGCCCGCCGGCTCCTCGTGGCACAGGCTCCCGAGGGCCCGGGTCGGGGGCGGGGGCGGGGCGGCGCCCGACGGCGGAGGAGGGGCCGGGGGATCCCGCCTTCCACACGCGTGCCGAGACCTCGGAAGCCTGGCCTGGCTAGCTCAGCCCTCCGCCCGCCTCAGTCCCAGGAGGCCAGGCGCCAGCACCCCACTCCCTCCCTCAGACCCCGGAGTCCGGGTCCCCAGCCCCCTCCTCCCCCGGATCCAGGAGTCCAGGTCCCCCAGACCCCTCCTCCCGCAGACTCCGGAGTCTGGGCCCGCGCAGCTCCCGCCTCCTTCAGACTCAGGAGTCTGGACCCCCAGCCCTTTTCTTCCTCAGCTCCAGCCCCCTCCTCCCTCAGACCCAGGAGTCTGGGCCTGAGATTCCTTTGCGTTCTTTTGCCAGTGAAGTGTCAATCCCCGGGCAGATTCCCACCCTCCGCTCTCATCCCCAACTCTCCCGGGAGCTCCAGGCCAGACATTAACCAGCTGGGCTCGGGGAGTGATAAGGCCCGAGGCCCCGGGGAGACGCTGCCTGAGGGGGTGTCTCCCACATAAGTCCTCTCTGCTGGAATTTCCTGGGTGGGGACTGGGGAGAGGGTCTTGTCTTGAGTTCAGATAAGAGCAACTCAAGGTATTCTAGGACCCGGAGATAGACAAAGATATGATTTGGCAACAGAATGACCTGCTTAGAGAAAGAAAGGGAATAGTGACAGATGAAGGGAGGTGGGGGAAAGGCACAAAAATGGAGAGGAAAAGGGGACAGACTTCCAGAGAAAGAGGGAGACAGAAACCCAGAGAGAGAGAGAGAAGACACAGATGCAGAGAGAGGGGACAGACATGCTGAGAAAAGGGGACAGAACCCCACAAGGGGGACAGAGACCCAGAGAAAGAGAGACCTTAAGACAGACGGAGATCGGACAGGAATTGGAGTCCCGGGACAGACTTAACGCTTCACTCTTCCCCTGGAGCTATTTTCAGGAGGAAAGCCGACACCCGCCTTCGTGGAGGGGGGGGGTGGTCATCCCATACCCCTTCCTCAGCCTAAATATAGCATGGCAAGGTGGCGGGAAGGGTGTCCCCGGATTAGGGTGTTCCCCTCACCTCTCCCCATCCGAGCCAAGGCCACATAGAAGGCTGCTGCGGTTGTTTATTGGGGTGGAGGAGGGGCGCTTCCCAGTCTTTGAGTGTCCACTCGGGTCACTTCCCTGACCTCGCCATGCTTCCCATACCCCTAAGCACCGAACATGCCCCGCCCCCTACCAGAGGAACTTCATGCAACTTTCAGTCTCTGATGGGGTAGTAGGGGTGAGTTTTCAAAGAGTAATGGGAAACAGTTTCCGTCTCCCCCTCTCTCCTTGGGTCTCTGTCCCCCCCTCTCTGTATCCCTCTCCTCTCTGTCTGGGTCCCTGTCCCTCTCTCTTCTCTGGATCTCCGGCCCCTCCTCTCTGGTCTCGTCCTCCTTCTATGGGTCTTTGTCCGCCCTCCTGTCTCTTACCCCCTCCCAGACCGCTGCCCTCTTCTCTCCTGCTCTCCCTCCTCCCCTTGGGTATCTCTGTCCTCTCTGCACGTGTCTCTTCCTCTTTGGGTCCCTGTGCTGGGCTCTGTGCCTGCCTCCCAGACTCTGCCCTGTGTCTGTCACTGTGAGGGGGTCTGTCTCCATTTCTTTTCCAAATGTGCCTTTCTCTCCATTTCGGAGAGAAGTGTTATATTATTTAAAGGTTAAATTTTTTTCAACCTTTATCAAACACTTCTCACAGTCTGTACCTTCTTCTATCTCTCTGTGTAAAAAGGTGGTTGGATTAAATCAGGGGTTTCCAAACGGAATTTGTTAGCCACATTCTGAGTTGTCAAGAGAGACTCCTCAAACCAGTTCACACCCTCCGATGCATCACACTGGTGCTCCTAAGTAAGATTTCATTTGACCAAAAAAGAAAGGGGGGTGGTTTCCTAGCTAAAAATAACAACAACAACTCTCTGTAAACCACTGGATGGATTTTAATAAATTAATACAAGTACTTTGAAAGTTACGTGGCACATAGGCAGCCCTATATATGTGAGTGACGTAACCATCCTCCTCTTCTTCCTCCTCCAAATGCCCTTTTAGTACTGAAAGACCTCTGACCTTGGGTAACCCCCTCCCCTCTGAGCCTTAGTTTCCTCATTTGTGAGAAATGAGGCTGTTAGACTCGGGAAGTCCTGTGCAGACCAGCAGGCTGATGGGGACATGTAGGGTCAAGCAGCAGGCCACAAGTCCAGCCCCCCCATCCCTCCCCGGGGACAAGCCACGCGACCTTGGGAAGCCACGCCCATGCTCTGAGACACTGCTTTCTCCCCAGGAAGATAGAGTGGGCCCTGCAGTTTGTCTGACACACTTCTTGAGCTGCGGGAGGTTAGGGTGGTGCGTCCTGATTTGGGATCCCTTTGTGATTCCATGGCATACACTGTGCATCTCTCTCAGGTTCAGGAGCACTGACTTTTTCTGCCTTTTTCTTTTTTGGTTCTCTTTCTCTGGGGTGCTCTGGTCTCTTTCCAACTCTGGGTCTCTGTCCCTCTCTCTCTGGGTGCCTGATACCTGCCCCCTCTGGGTCTCTGTCTCCCCCTCTCTTTGGGTCTTTTTCCCCTCTTGGGGTTTCTTTCTCTTTCTTTCTCTGGGTCTCTATCCCTCCCCAGCTCTCTGTCCCCCTCCCTTGGGTTTCTATCCCCCCATCATGTCTGAACAGAGTACAGTTTCTCCCCCTTTCCCCTTCCCTTGTGGCTCTGATCTCCATGTCTGGAAGGAAAACTCCAAGGGAAGACAGATAGAGGAGGGGTTTGAATGGCAAAACAAAGCAGGTGTGGGGTAAATGTAAGGGGCATCTACATCTTCCAAGTTCACCCAGAAGCTTTCTGTGTGACCAACTGAATCTACAGATACAGAAACTAGCCCTGCCCCTTATAGGGATGACACGGGGCAAGCCAGTTCAGTTGGTCTCCTAGAGTCCACATAGCACATTCACTCCTTGACACATGATTCCTTCCCAGTGCTGTTATCCTTGGGTCCTGGCGCTACCATTAAATGCAAAACAAACCAGCATGGCCCTGTGGTGCTCATACATACAGTCCAACTCAACCCAACGTTCCTACAGGACTCAGGGACGCAACTTGATGTAACCCAAACCAAACAGTTGTATGACCCAACTGAACTGGTCCTACGAGGTTCACATGATTACACAACTCATTACGACTCAACTCATTGTAGCCCCGACAAACTTCTAGCCACATAACTCTACACAATTCAACACAACAGAACCCTGAAAGACTCCTATGCTCATACATTCCAACCCAACTTAACCTCATATAACCCAGAAAGCTCACATTCTATCACATGACTCTTCGTATTTCTACATGACTCACAAGTTCACAGAACTTAAAATAACATGGCCCTAGAAGAATCACAAAGCCACGCAGTTTCCAGTGTCTCAACCCAACTCTCCAGCACCATGCATGAACACACAATCAGTCCCAACAGTGCCGTGGGTGACCACCTTACTTGATCCAACATGGCCCTAGGGGACTCATGAAACCACAGAATCCTGCATAATGCAGTTGGACAAGACTCACCTACACTCGTAACCCAACCCGATCCAACATGGAACTAAGAAACTCACAAAATTATGTGACAAAACCTATCTCAATACTACCCCAAGCTTTGCACAACCCAATGCAATACAAACCGATGAAGCCTCCCCCTCAAATCAGCATAACCCATTGCCATTCACTGTCACCTAAGGAGGTACCCACAGGGGCTACCAATTCACAACTCAAGACCCAATAAGACTTAGTGTTCCCCAACCCATTACCACTTAACTTAGTTCTTCCTAAACCCGACACCCTCCCCCCAACTTTCCTTCCTCCCTTCCCTCCCTCCCTCCCTCCAAGGAAATGTGAGGTTCTGCAGACCTCAACTGTCCCTCACACTTCGGTGACCATGTGTTTCCCAGGCGGAGGCCAGAGGAGTGTAGGTGGGAGCTCAGGAACCTCTCGATCCACAAACCCCCCATTGACCTTGCCCTCCAGTGGGCAACAGGGCTGCGTGTCCACATGGCTGTACATCCCGGCCTCTTCGTCATCTGTCTCCCGGTGGTAAAAGTAGCTGAAGTTGGAGACAATGACTGGCACAGGTAGGGAAATGGTCAGCACGCCGGCAATGGCGCACAGAGAGCCCACTATCTTGCCGCCCACAGTGACGGGCGCCATGTCTCCATAGCCAACTGTGGTCATAGTGACCACCGCCCACCAGAAGGACTCAGGGATGCTGGTGAAATGGGACTCTGCCCGGTCGGCCTCGGCAAAGTAGACTGCGCTGGAGAAGAGGACCACACCAATGAAAAGGAAGAAGATGAGGAGGCCCAGCTCTCGCATGGAGGCTCTTAAGGTCTGGCCCAAGATCTGCAGGCCCTTTGAGTGCCGGGACAGCTTGAAGATGCGGAAGACGCGTACCAGTCGGATGACTCGCAGGATGGCCAGTGACATGGCTGGCTGGCCCACCCCCCGCTGCCGGGCCAGCTCGGTACCCAGTGCCACAAAGTAAGGCAGGATGGCCACGAAATCGATGAGGTTCATCACGTTCTTGAAGAAGGCTGTCTTGCTTGGGCAGGACGCCAGGCGCACCAGCAGCTCGAAGGAGAACCAACAGATGCACAGCGTCTCCACCACAAAGAACGGGTCATCGAAGGGCAAGCGAGGTGGGAGTCCAGGCACTGGGCTGGAGCCGTTCAGCCGAGCCGGAAACTGCAGAGAGGAAGGGGTTCAGGGAGGACCATGCCAGGGCTGGGACGCACTGGAATGGCCATATTTGCTGTTTAAATATTCAACTACTTCTTTACAAATTGGTCAATAGCTGCTGCCCCCAGAACCCCGGTGACCTAGCTGTAGTACACTCCTTCTCGGGACCCGCAGGGAAGGCTGACTTTAGGGTCCCTGATCCTTCATTGGCAGGGCCTCCTGAAATAATGCTTGAGTAGGGCTCAATCTCTTCCCTCCCAAAATCCCGCCCCCGGAGTTGAATTTCCAGTTGGCGAGTGTCCCCATCCTAGCCCCACTCCCTTGTGCCCTGCCCTCCCCAAACCCAGCCTGGACCATAATGGTTAAAGACCTTATCTTTATGCCAAAACCCGGGCCCCTCCCCTCACGGCCCTCAGCTCAACTTTCTTTATGATGGATTCCTTTTGCCCCAATCCTCAGGCCCCACCCCTCGATCTGCAGCTCCCTCGGCGGCTTTCTTGAGGTCCCAGATCTCACTACCTCCAGCCCATCCTTCCCATTGGTTACTGCCAGCCGTATAGACCCCCGATTTTTCAGTCTCGCCTTATCCCTCAGTTTTGATTTCTTAATACACCTGTCCTCCTGTGCTCCTGCCCTCCAAAAGCCGGGTTTCTCACCTACCTCAGCGCACGCCTTCTGATAAGGCAGGTCCTCCTACTCAGATCCTCAGGCCCCGCCCCATTAAGCTATACCTTTCCCGCCCCCAGCCCAGGATTTAATGTAGAGTCCCCTGGTCTGGTGCCGTCCCTGGCTTGCCCACCTCTCACAGGCCTTTGCCCACCTTTGATTGGTCAGGTCTTCCAACCAGGCCCCCAATGCCTTGCCCATCCACAGCCAGGCCCCACCTTCCTGAGAGGCCCCACCTCCCACTGCCCCTTACCCCACCTTATGATTGGCCAGGACCCCGTGGACCTCGTCCAGCTCCTCCCAAACCCCGCCTCTCCACACGCAAGCCCCGCCCCCTCACCGGGCCAGCTGCAGCCACCGCGGCGAACCCCGAGTTGTCGCGGTCGTCGCGGAAGTCGGGCAGCGTCTCGAGGCAGAAGACGACGATAGAGACGAGGATAACAAGCACTGAGACAACGGCGAGCACGCGCGCGGCCTGCGAGCTCTCGGGGAACTCGAAGAGCAGCCAGAGCTGGCGCGCGAAGGCGCGGCGGGGCAGGGGGCGCTCCGATGGCAAGGGGCAGCCCTCATCCTCGCGCAGGCGCGCTAGCGCCGCGGCGCCCAGCCCATAGAAGGCCACCTCCTCCAGGAAGACGTCGAGCGGCACGTGCGCCGGCCGCCGCAGGCGCCCGCCGGACTGGTAGTAATAGAGCACCGCGTCGAAGCTGGGCCGGTGCCGGTCGAAGAAGTACTCGCGGCGCGCGCCGTCGTAGAAACGGCTGCGGCGCACCGGGTCCCCGAGCAGCGTGTCCGGGAAGCGGCCCAGCGTGCGCGCCCGGGTCTCGAAGCGCAGCCCAGCTACGTTGAGCACTACTCGCTCGCAGCAGCCGCACGGCGGCGGGCACCCGGGTTCCATGGCGCGCGCAGCCCCGGCGACCCGCGGACGGACGTGTGGCCCCCGACGCCCGACCCGGCCCGGCCCCGCCTCGGCCGCCGCCGCCCCAGCCGCCCCAGCCGCCCCAGCCGCCCCAGCCTGGTGTCCGGTGTCCACGCGTAAAAATAGCCCGGCCGTGCGGCCAGGGCGCGGGGGAGGGGTCGCCATGACCCCGGCGGGGCAGAGGGCGTTCGGGCGCCCTCTGCCGGGGCGCCCGCCCTTTACCCCCAGGCGACGCGGCGCTGCGCTTTCTCGGGGTCCACCTGGCCTTCCGGGTTCCTTTCCCTCTGTCTCTCCATCGCCTGAGATCTCTGTCCTGCGTCTCTCCGGGTTTCCGTGTATGTCTCTCGTCTATGTTTTTATGAGTATCTGAGCCGCTCTGTTGGAGTCACAAATTTCCATCTCTTTGTCTCTCTCTCTCGTTCTTTTGTATGTCTCTGTGTCTGGCTATGTCTTCACTTTGGGTCTCTGTATCTCTGATCTCGGGGTTGTATCTCTGAGTATCTCTATGGGTCATTTATCTCTGAGCTTTGCCGTTCTAGGGTCATCTGTGTCTGGGGATTCCCGTCAGTCTCTGTGTCTTGGTCTCTCCGAATCTCCGTCTTCCTTTTGATTCTTGTATCTCTATCTCTGTTTATTTCTTGTCTCTCTTGGTCTCTGTCTTTCCCCTCTGTCTGGGTCTCTCTGCTTCTTGTCTCTCTGGGTCTCTTCTCTCTCATTACCTCTCAGCCCGCTGTGTCTCTGTCCCTGGGATTCTCTGGGTCTCCCCTTTGGGTATCTTTCTTTCCCTGTTTCTCTGAATTACTGCAAGTCTCTGTCTCAGGGCCTCTGGAGGACCGAGCCTCTCCCGAGTCATATCTCTGAATCTCTCTCTGACATTCACCCTAGGTTGTCTCTGCCATTGTCCTGGTGGTTTCCCCATCCTGGGGATGCTCCAGCAGCTCTAAACCCTGAGCATGTGTCCCCCACACGGTGTCCCCTCGCTCGGGTTGCCCCTACCCCCACCCCCCGGGTCTCCACCTGGATTCTCTGCCGGACTTTCTTAGACCCAGCAAGGCCTGAGCTGCAGCCCTGAATAGGGCAAAAGGAGGCCAGGCCTGCCAGGAACAGGTCAGGGGTGGGCTGGGGAAATGCCGCAGGGTCACTCGAAGGGACCAAAGGACAGACAGACGATGGCCTTCCAGCCACCGGTGTCCTATGACACGGGGTAAAAATAGCCCCACCCGATGTGCTTGGCGGGAAGTCGTGGGGATTGGACACCCGGACTCCAGGGAATGAGGCCCCGGGCGCCCTCTGCTGGGGGAGTAGAGAGAGACACTAAAGGTTTTAACCCCCTAGGAATTCTGGCACTCTTTCTCTTCCTGTCTACAATTTCTTTCTGGGATGCTATGTCACCATCCATCTGGATTTCTGTTTCCCTCTCTCTGTGTCTATGTCCCTTTTTTTCATGGTCTTTGGCCCTACCCGTGTCTGGGTCTCTGTCTCCCCATCTCTCTGGCCTTTTCCCTTCTTTCTGGTCTCCTTTCTTCTCTTTTTTTTCTCATTCTCAGAGCCCACAGAGATCCCTCTTTGTGGGTTTCTGAATGCTCTGTGTGCACCGATCTCGCCTCCTCCCTGCAGCCCTATCTCTTAACACCCTCCTACCACTGAGCCTGGAGGTGGGCACTCCTTCTTGCCACTTCCAGACAATTCTCCCTCCCTCAGCTCCTTTGAAGCTCAAGTTATCCATGGACACCTCTTCCCAGCCTTCCCTAAAGAACTCATCCCTTTCCCTTCTGCCCACTCCCACTCTTTCATGGAAGATTTTCAATCCTGGCTCTATATCCATCACTCTAAAACGACTGTCATAATTCTTAATAATTTCAATATCCCCATATAGATGATTCTGCTAAAACCTGGCCTGTACTCGGTTGTCTTTTCCAAAAAGGACCATATTTTTTGTCCGAGCCATGTCACACCCTATCTTGTGGAGTCCATTCTCCAGCTTTTGGTGAGACTCTCAACTAGCAGACCACCTTGGAAGGGACGCAGTGTGATTTCCGAGGTTGGATCATAACAGGCAACCTTCCACCCCACTCTTTTCCTTGGGACACTTGTGCAGGCTAGATGACAAGGCCCATGTGGAGAGGACCCTAGGCTACTAAACTCACAGCTGATCCCCAGCACCAGCCTGCAGCCACATGAGTGAGCCATCTTAGAAGTCCTCCTGCCCCAGCCAGGCTATCCCCTGGAGGAGAGATAAGCCTTCTCCCTGAGGCCCTGCCCAGCTTGCAGACTTGTGAGTGAGATAAATGATCTTTATTGTTTTCAGTCATACAGTCTTTGGGTGGTTCGTTAACACACACCATGATACTAGATAATCCACTCGTGGCCTCTTGGTACTCTGAACCCATCATTTCCATCCATCTTGCCCTCTGATCTACCCCAGCCCCCTTCCTTCCTTTTTTACAGTTTTATTGAGCTACAATTCACATACCATACAATTTACTCGTTTAAAGTATACGACATGGGACTTCCCTGGTGGCGCAGTGGTTAAGAATCCACCTGCCGATGCAGGGGACACGGGTTCGATCCCTGGTCTGGGAAGATCTCACATGCCTCAGAGCGACTGAGCCCTCGAGCCACAACTACTGAGCCTGCGTGCCACAACTACTGAGCCTGCATGCTGCAACTACTGAAGCCCATGCGCTTAGACGCCACTACAATGAGAAGCCCGTGCACCACAGGGAAGAGCAGCCCCCACTTGCCACAACTAGAGAAAGCCCACGCGCAGCAATGAAGACCCAATGCAGCCCAAAATTTTTAAAAATAAATAAATGTAAAATAAAATAAAATAATTTTAAAAAATAAAGTATATAACCCAATGGTTCTTCCTATATTCATAAGAGTTTTGCATGCGTCACTGCAATCAATTTTAGGCAATTTTTGTTTTCCCCCCAAAGAAACTCTACACCTGTATCTATCTGTCCCCCTTGATTGTGCCACCCACTTTCTCGGTCATACCCTTGTCCTTGTCATTATCAGTAACTACACCCCCTTAAAACTTTTTTTTTTTTTTTTTGTGGCCACACGGCGCGGCTTGCAGGATCTTAGTTCCCTGACTAAGGACTGAACGTGGGCCACAGCAACGGAAGTGCCAAGTCCTAACCACTGGACCTCCAGGGAACTCCCCAAACTACTTTTTTCTTCCTCTTTTTTGTTTGTTTTTGTTTTTTATGGGAGTTTAGTTGATTTCCTCTTCTTTTTTTAAAAAAATTATTTTATTCAAGTATAGTTGATTTACAACGTCAATTTCTGCTGCACGGCACAGTGATTCAGTTATACATAAATATACTTTTTCCTCTTCTTTTCCGTTATGGTTCAGCACAGGATCCTGAATATAGTTCCCTGTGCTACACAGTAGGCAAACTCTATTTTTATCACCCCATTCTCTGTCCATGCGCTCCCTTTTCCCACCAACCAAATAAAAAAAAAACTTTCGAGGGAGTTCCCTGGTGGCTTAGTGGTTAGGATTCTTGGCTTTCACTGCCATGGCCTGGGGTTCAATTCCTGGTCGAGGAACTGAGATTCTGCAAGCTGCGGGGGGTGCAGCAAAAAAATAAATAAATAAAAATAAAGCCAACTTTCAAGCCCACCAGCATGTACAATGCACGGACCCCATTAGATTCTCATTATCTTTGACTACCCCCATCTTGTCCTCCCTTCCCTCTTCCCCCTGCTTCCACCGTTCCACGGTCCCCCATAAAGTCACTCTCCTTCGGATGTCTTTCCCTTCTTTGCCTATGATCCCCTCCAGGGCACTGTTGGGGTGAAACCCTAACCCTAGTAAATCCTCTCACCCACTCTGTGCCTTCCCAGGGGGCTCTGAGGGGGGCTGGACCCCAAATCCCAGCCCTCCTGTGACCCTGCTCTGTGTCCTTCATCAACGTACACTCAGCACCCGCCACACACACAAGATGGCGATTCCCCATCTTCATTCTCCTCAAATCCCCAGCTCACCCTGGTCCTCCTCACCAGGAGGAATCGCCTCCTGGAGGAATCTTCATTCTCCTCCTTCAGTCAGCTGATTCCCTCTCTCCTCATTCTTCTGAAAGCATAGAGGCTACCAGACACTTCATCTTCCCACAGCCCATTCTATCAGCTGCCTAGATGATCTGCTTTTCATCTGTCCCTCCTGATCGAAGACCAACATCTTGCCTTGTGTCCTGGGTCCCATCTCTGTCCCACCTGCAGATTCAGCTCCTGTCATCACTCCTAATTCTCTTGTATCATTAATATGTGAGGCAGAATGATGTCCCCCCCCACCCCTGGAAGATGTCCATGTCCTAATTCCCAGAACCTTTGAATATGTTGGGTTAGCCAAAAAGTGCCTTTGGTTTTTAAAGACACATTTTTCATTTTCACCAAGAACTTTATTGAACAATGTATTCACCTTTTTGTTCCACGACCTTCTGCCATTTTTCAGGCAACTTCATAATTCCATATTCCCAAAATTTTTAACCTTTTTGAGCAAAGAACTGTTCCAGGTGCCTTTTACAGCCTTCCAGGGAACTGAAATTTTTTCCATTAAGAGAATTTTGTAAAGACCGAAATAAATGGAAATCCGAAGGTGCAATGACTGGTGAATATGAATATGGTGGATGAATCAGAACTTCCCAGCCAAGCTGTAGCAGTTTTTGCCTGGTCATCAAAGAAACATTCAGTCCTGCGTTATCCTGATGGACGATTATGCATTTTCTGTTGACTAATTCTGGACACTTTTCATCTAGTGCTGCTGCTTTCATTTGGTCTAATTGGGAGCAGTACTTGTTGGAATTAATCATTTGGTTTTCCAGAAGGAGGTCATAATAGAGGACTCCCTTCCAATCCCACCATATACACAACATCACCTTCTTTGGATGAAAACCAGCCCCTGGTGTGGTTGGCGGTGGTTCATTTCACTTGCTCCATGATCTCTTCCGTTCCCCATGATTGTACAGTATCCACTTTTCATTGCCCGTCACAATTTGTTTTAAAAACGGAACGTTTTCGTTACGTTTAAGTAGAGAATCACATGCAGAAATACAGTCAAGAAAGTTTTTTTCGCTTAACTTATGTGGAACCCAAACATCAAAGGGATGAACATAACCAAGCTGGTGCAAATGATTTTCAACGCTTGATTTGGATATTTTGAGTGTCAGCTATCTCCCGCGTGGTATAATGTTTTGTTTTGTTTTATTTTTTAAATTTTATTTATTTGTTTGTTTGTTTTGGCTCCGTTGGGTCTTCGTTGCTGAGCACGGGCTTTCTCTAGTTGTGGGGAGTGGGAGCTACTCTTCGTTGCAGTGCGTGGGCTTTTCACTGCGGTGGCTTCTCTTGTTGCAGAGCAGGGGCTCTAGGCAAACGGGCTTCAGTAGTTGTGGCGCACGGGCTTAGTTGCTCCGCAGCATGTGGGATCTTCCTGAACCAGGGCTCAAACCCGTGTCCCCTGCATTGGCAGGTGGATTCTTAACCACTGTGCCACCAGGGAAGCCCTGCGTGGTATAATGTTGATTGTTCTCAATTAATTTCTCGATTTGATTGCTATCAACTACTTCTGGTCTAACGGACCGTGGAGCATCGTCCAGCGAGAAATCTCCTGGACAAAACTTAACAAACCACTTTTGACATGTTCAGTCAGTCACAGCACCTTCTCCATACACTGCACAAATCTTTTTTTTGCGTTTCAGTTGCGTTTTTACCTTTCTTGAAATAATAAAGCATAAAATGTCGAAAATGTTGCTTTTTTCTTCCATCTTCAATATTAAAATGGCTATACAAAAATTCACCAGTTTTGATACGTCTTTTTTTAAATGCACGCTGATATGACAGCTGTCACATACAATCTAACAAAATTGTTTCAAATGAAGTTAAAGACAACTAAGTGCTACTAGAGCCATCTTACGGAAAAAAACGAATGAACCTTTTGGCCAAGCCAATATTATATGGCAAAAGGAACTTTGTGGGTGTGATTAAATTAAGGCTCTTGAGTTGGGGAGATTATCCCAGATGACCTCGGTGGCACCAAGGTAATCACAAGGGTCTTTACAAGAAGGAGGTAGGAAGGTCAGATTCCTAGATGATGTGAGGCTAGACGTACAGGTAAGAAATTAAAATAAAATAGAAAATACTTAAAAATGGGGACTTCCCTGGTGGCCAGGTGGTTAAGACTCCACGCTTCTACTGCAGGGGGCACGAGTCTGATCCCTGGTCAGGGAACTAAGATCCTGCATGCTGTGCATGGTGCCACGGGGAAAAGAAGATAAAAGACAAAAAAATAATAATAATTAAAAATGAAAAAACAAAAAAAGAAAAAATGAAAAATGAAAAATGAAAAAAAAAAAGTAGAGGTCAGAGAGGAGAGAGATGCTACTTTGCTGACTGTGAAGATGGAGGGAAGGACCATGAGCCAGGGAATATAGGTGGCCTGTAGAAGCTGGAGAAAGCAAACAAGGAAATGACTTCTGTCCTAGAGCCTCCAGAAGGAACACAGCCCTGTGGACCCATATTAGAATTCCAACCTCCAGAACTGTAGGGTAATAAATGTGTATTGTTTTAAGCCACTAAGTCTGTCGTAATTTTTTACAGCAGCCAACAGGAAACTAACACAGACGTGTTATGTCAATTTCAATGTCAGTTTCTCCTATTCCTCGGTATCATGTTGTCATTCCTGTGTTATAATACGATCTTTTTTGTTTGCTTTACTTTTAATTTTGAAATATTTTCAGACTTACAAAAGTGTGGCAAAGATAGCACAGAGAATTCGTGATATCTTTCACCCAGTTTCCCCTAATGTTAGCGTCTTACATTGCCAAGATTCATTTGTTAAAACGGAGAAATTGACGCTGGTACAATGCTGTTGACTAAATGACGTTCCAATTGCCTCCATTTCCCCACTAATTTCCTTTCTCTCTTCTAGGATCCAACCCAGGGTACCACGTTGCATTTAGCTGTCATGTCCCCTTAGTCTCCTGCAATTCTGCAAACGTTTCTTACTTTTTCCTTGTCTTTAATGACCTCAACACTTTTGAAGAATACTGGTCAGTTACTTTGCAGACTGTCCCTCAATTTGCATTTATCTGGTGTCTTGTCTTGATAAGATTGAGATTATAGTTTTTTGCGGGGAGGGAGGATGCCACACAGTTGAAGTTCCCTTCTCATCACATCATATTGGGGGCACATGATGTTGCTATATCTTGTCACCGGTGACATTAATTTTGATCACTTGGTTAGGCTAGTGTCTGCTGGGTTTCTCCATTATAAAGTTATTATTTTTTTCCCTTTGTCATTAATGAATTAATTTGGGGAAGCCAGTTTTTTTGTTTGGTCGAGTTTATTGAGATTTAATTCTCATACAATAAAAGTGACCCTTTATAGTGTACACTTCTATGAATTTTGGCAAACGGATAGTTATGTAACTGCCACTATAGTAAAGATATAGAACCTTCCATCCCTCCCCCCAAGTTCCCTCCTTCCCTTTGTAGTCAGCTGCCTCCCCCACTTCCAGCTCTTGGAAACAACTGCTCTGTTTTCTCTCCCTCTGCTCTTGTAGTTTTGCCTTTTCCAGAATGTCAAATATAGTTGACCCTTGAGCAATGCTCCAGGTCGGATAGGGGTGTTGACAGTCCATGCAATTGAAAAATCTGAGTACTGTGGTTCCTCCATATCCACGGTTCTGCATCCAGAAATTCAACCAACCGGATCGTTTAGTGCTGCAGTATTGACTACTGAAAAAAACCCACGTATGAGTGGACCTGCGCAGTTCAAACCCGTGTTGTTCAAGGGTCAAGTGTAAATGAAATCATAGGGTATGTAGCCTTTTCAATATGGCTTCTTACACTTAGCATAATGCATGGAAGATTCATTCCCGTTGTTTGTATCAGTAGCTCTATCCTTTACGGTTTTTTAAAAATTAATTAATTAATTAATTTTTTGGCTGCGTTGGGTCTTCGTTGCTGCGCGCGGGCTTTCTCTAGTTGTGGAGAGCGGGGTCTACTCTTCGTTGTGGTGCGCAGGCTTCTCATTGCAGTGGCTTCTCTTGTTGCAGAGCACGGGCTCTAGGTGTGCAGGCTCAGTAGTTGTGGCGCACGGGCTTAGTTGCTCCGCAGCATGTGGAATCTTCCCGGACCAGGGCTTGAACCCGTGTCCCCTGCACTGGCAGGCGGATTCTTAACCACTGTGCCACCAGGGAAGTCCCTACGTTTTATTTTTTATTGAAGTAGAGTCGACTCTTTTTCCTACTTAACATTCAGTACTATTCCAAGGCATGTGTGCCCATGTGTTTATCCATTCCCTATATGAAGGACGTTTGAGTTTCATTTAGTTTTTGGCAATTATGGAGAAAGCTGCTATAAAAATCATGTACATGTTTTTTTGTGAACGTAAGTTTTCAGGTCTCCTGAATAAGTAGCTAAGAGTGAGCTTGCTGGGTTATACGATAAGTATATGCTTAATTTTTTTTTTTTTTTTTTTTTTTTTGCCATCAGCAGACAATTCTGCTATAAGACCTTCTATCTTAACATCTTTTCTATCCTAAAGAAAAAAAAAAAAAGGAATTCCCTGGAGGTCCAGTGGTTAGGACTCCGCGCTTCCAATGCAGGGGGCATGGGTTCGATCCCTGGTCAGGGAACCAAGATCCCACAAGCTGTGTGGCATGGCCAAAAAAACCCCAAAACCCAAAACCCAACTTTCCTTGACTCCACTTCCCTCTCCTGCTATTATCACCTCTCTTTGCTCCCTTTGTAGCAAAACTTCTCTAAAGATTTTTCCCTACCTGAGGTCTCTTCTTCATCTCCCATTGTTTAGTCAAGGTCATCTATGGTAGCCAAACCTCAGTCCTTATGTTTCTGCATTTCTCAGCAGCATTAGACACTCTGAACACTGCCTCTTCTTCCTCCTTTTTTTTCCCCTGTGTTCTTTTTTTAAAAATTTTTATTGGAGTATAGTTGATTTACAATGTGTTAGTTTCAGGTATACAGCTTAGTGATTCAGTTATACATACACATATATTCATTCTTTTTCAGATTCTTTCCCCATATAGTTTATTACAGAATATTGAGTAGAGTTCCCTGTGCTATACAGTAGGTCCTTGTTGGTTATCTATTTTATATATAGTAGTGTGTGTATGTTAATCCCAAGCTCCTAATTTATCCCTCCCCTCCGTGTTTCCCCTTTGGTAACCATAAATTTGTTTTTGAAATCTGTGAGTCTGTTTCTGTTTTTTAAGTAAGTTCATTTGTATAATTTTTTAAAAATTCGATTCCACATATGAGTGGTATCATATGATATTTGTCTTTCTCTGTCTGACTTGCTTCACTTAGTATTGATAATCTCTAGGTCCATCCTCCTCCTTCTTTCTTTTTTTTATTGAATGAAAGTTTCTTTAAATTCTATAGTGCTTTACAATTTTCAAAAGTTTCACACAAGTGATTTCATATAGTCCCATAATAACCCTTTTTTCCCCCTACCCCTATCATGCCCCTGCCCCCTTCCCTCTCCCCACTGGTAGCCACTAGTTTGTTCTCTATATCTGTGAATCTGCTTCTTTTTTATTATATTCGCTAGTTTGTTGTATTTTTCAGACTCCACATATAAGTGATATCATACAATATTTGTCTTTGTCTGACTTATTTCACTTAGCATAATGCCCTCCAAGTCCATCCAGGTTGCAGCAAATGGCAAAATTTCATTCCTTTTTATGGCTGAGTAGTATTCTGTTGTATATATACACCACGTCTTCTTTATCCATTCATCTGTTGATGGACACATAGATTGCTTCCATATCTTGACACTGCCTCCTTCTTTCTTTTACTTTTTTTTATTTAATGATTTTTTTTTGGCTGCGTTGGGTCTTCGTTGCAATGCGTGGGCTTCTTATTGCTGTGGCTTCTCTTGTTGCGGAGCACTGGCTCTAGGCGTGTGTGCTTCAGTAGTTGCAGCACGCGGGCTCAGTAGTTGTGGCTCACGGGCCCTAGAGCACAGGCTCAGTATCTGTGGCTCACGGGCTTAGTTGCTCCGCGGCATGTGGGATCTTCCAGGACCAAGGATTGAACCCGTGTCCCCTGCATTGGCAGGGGGATTCTTAACCACTGCACCACCAGGGAAGCCCAACACTGCCTCCTTCTTGAAGCACTTTCCTTCTTGGCTTCCTGGACACCCAACTCTCCTGGTTTTTCTCCTACATTTGTGATCACTCCTACTCAGTCTCCTTTGCTGGGTCTTCTTGCTTTATCTGAATTCTGATGGAGGGCCTTGGGCCTTGGGCCTCAGATGTCTTCCCTTCCCCATCTTCTCTCCTCTCCTAACTGAGTTCATTCAGTCACATGGCTTCAAATACTATGTCTATTCCAATGACTCCCAAATCTAGGTTTCCAGGCCCAAACTCTTCCATGATTGCCATATCTTCCAACTTTCAACTCCACAGCTCCACTTGAGTGTCAAACAGACATCTTTGACGTGTCCAAACGCAGAAGTCCTCCTCAACAATCCCACTCTTCCCCACGTCTTCCCTCTGTAAATCAGAGGCACCACCAATTACCCAGTTGCTTAGTCTACAAATCTAGGAGTGAGGATTATTATTATTTTTTATTTAGGTATAGTTGACTTACAATCTTGTGTTAGTTTCAGTGTACAGCAAAGTGATTCAGTTATACATGTATACATATATAGAGAGATTCTTTTTCAGATTCTTTTTCCTTACAGGTTATTACAAAATATTGAATATACTTCCCTATGCTATACAGTAGGTCCTTGCTGGTTATCTATTATATATAGTAGTGTGTATATGTTAATCCCAACTCCTAATTTAACCCTCCCCCCTTTCCCCTTCGGTAACTGTACATTTGTTTTCTATACCTGTGGGTCTATTCCTGTTTTGTAAATAGGTTAATTTGTATCATTTTTTTTAGATTCCACATATAAGTGATATCATATGATATTTGTCTTTCTCTGTCTGGCTTACTTCGCTTAGTATGAAAATCTAACCCCTTATTATTATTAAGGGAAGATTAGCTTCATTAAAATTTTTTCTTTAAACTTGTAATTTTAAAATCATTTCAGACTTACAGGAAAGGTGCAAAGAATAGTACAGAGTTCCCATATATCCTTCACCCAGTTTTCACCAATGTCAACTTACATAACCATAGTACAATTATTTGTCAGGAAATTAACAAGGGTATAATACCATTAACCAATGGTACAGACCTCATTTGAATCTCAACAATTTTCCACTAATGTTCTTTTTCCGGTTTAGAATCTAATCCAGGATCCCACATTGCATTTAGCTGTCTCCTTAATTTCCTCTAGGAATTATTTTTAACGTCCCTCTTTCCCATACACTCTAATTCCACTTCTATAGTAACTGAGTGAGATCTACCTTCACAATAGATCCTGAATCTTACCACTCTTTTCCACCTCACTGTTACTGTAACGGGGCAGGACCCTATGGGGTCTTCCCAGAACAGACCCCCTCTCCATGTCCTCCGCCTGCCTCCTGTCTGTAAAAAACTTTAGCCAAAGAATAAATTTCATCAGAAAAATGAAAAAAAAATGCAGAAGCAAAGAAAAGCAGTCAAACAGGACAAAATAATAATTGTTTAGTCATTAAACAAAGTTAAGGACCTTTAGTTCCTCCTCAAGGGCTCTTGATAATATTCTGAGTCATCTCCTTTGAGATGTTTTGCAGATACCAAAACCCCCACCAGGTGGAAGAAGTTAACTACATGATAACCAGACTGTAGCCATGACATAAGCTGCTTCATCCTCCACAATTCCGAGAACTGGCCTCAAAGAAATGGGAACAAACTGACTCTGGAACTGAAGATTAACTGTACTTAAAACAATCAAGATGATGCTGGTCAGACCACTGCATGACCAATTTCAAGATAATTGTCAAAGCTGACTGTGGTGTTCTGCATGTAACCCCCTCCCTCTGCCTATACATCCCTGAAACTCCCCTTTAAAAGCTCTTGTGGGGCTTCCCTGGTGGCGCAGTGGTTAAGAATCTGCCTGCCAATGCAGGGGACACGGGTTCGAGCTCTGGTCCAGGAAGATCCCACATGCCGCGGAGCAACTAAGCCCATGCGCCACAACTGCTGAGCCTGCGCGCCTAGAGCCCGTGCTCCGCAACAAGAGAAGACACCGCAATGAGAAGCCTGCGCACCGCAATGAAGAGTAGCCCCCACTCTCCACAATTAAAGAAAACCCGTACACAGCAATGAAGACCCAACGCAGCCAAAAATAAATAAATTAATTAAAAAAAAAAAAGCTCTTGTGGGACTACCCTTGTGGTCCAGTGGTTAAGGCTCTGCTCTTCCACTGCAGGGGGCATGGGTTCGATACTTGGTCGGGAAACTAAGATCCTGCATGCCATGTGGTGCAGCTAAAATAAATAAAATAAAATAAAATAATAAAATAAAATAAAATAAAATAGAATAAAATAAAATCTCTTGTGCCCTGATAGGCAGTGGTGAGTTGGTTCTTTGGGACATGAGTCCACCTTCTCCTCAGGTTGTTGGCCTCCTGAATAAAGCAACCTTTCCTTTCCTACCAACACTTGTCCCTGGAGTATTGACTTTCCAGCAGCAAGTAGCTGAACCTGAGTTTGGTAACACTACCATCTCAGTCCAAGCCATCATCTCTTCCCTGGGAACTGTAGCCTCCTAAACATCTGCCTGTTCCCCTTCAGCCTCTTCCCTTCAATTTTTCTGTCCCCAGCCATTGACGTGATCTTTTAAGAATGCAAATTATGTTCTATCCATCTCCTGATCAAAACCCTTTAGTGACTTCCTATTTCTTTTCAAAAAAAATCTGCCCTCTCCCCCATGTAACACTTTATTCAGTCAAAGATCAGCAATGGCTGCTACAACCATGAGGTGAGAGATGAGGTGGTTGGGGAACAGTGGCAAAGTCTCTCTGCTTAGATTACCAAGGAGAAAATGTACTTTTACAAGGAGCGATCTATCAGTTAGCCCCTTGATCAGGTGGTCAAACTCAGCATCATAATAGTGGGGCTCTCTGACATTATTGCACCTCCAGAGGTGATGCAATATGAAGTCCGCAGTATCACCAGGGAAACATTCTTGCCAAAAATGCTCAACATTAGTCTATTCAAACCTCAGACTCAATTTCCATTTTATAGGCATAACAGAGGTTGTGGAACACACTAAACACCACGAGGAAACAATCAGACAAATCCAGAATGTGGGACATTCTACTGGAAACTGGTCTGAACTCTGGGAAAAAACCAACAAAATATGGGAAAAAAAGTGTGTGTGGGTGTGCATGTGTGTGTGTGTCTGTATTCTATATTAAAAGAGAATAAAGAGACATGACAACCAAATACAATGCATGAAACTTGACTGGCTCCTGGTTCAGATTAAAACAAAATACTAGTGGGTCAATTGGGAAAATCTGAATAGGGACTGGATAAACTTTCTAAGAGGTGAAACTAGTTCTGTGGTTATGTAGAAGAATGCCTTTTTCTTAGGAGATGCATGGTGAAGTATTTAGAGGTGCAGTGCCGCAGCAATTTACTTTCCAGTGGTACAGAAAAAAAAAACATTATTAAGGCAGGTTTAGCTTTATTTTCTTTAGACTTTTTATTTTGAAATAATTTTAGAATTATGGAAAAGCTCCAAAAAAAAAAAATAGTTCAGAGTTCCCATATACATACATAAAGCAAATATGTCAAAATATTTTTAACATATTAGTCATTTAAATGTTGTAATAATTTCTGTATTATTAAACAGCCAATTGCATCTATCAAAAAAACTTAAAATATTTACTTCTTACAGGTCTACAGGGCCCTAAATAACATGGCCACCAGTTCTCTGCTCTCTTGGCCAACCACCTGGGATTCCTGCCATCATTCCTAAGTCAGGGCCTTTGCACTTGCTGTTAATCCCGCCCCGATCTCTTTTCCATCGGGCCTTTGTTCAAATGTCACCTCTTCAGAAGAGCCTTCCATTATCCTTTCTAACATAGCTCCTCTTTCACTGCCAACACCCTACTCTCCCCTATTTTTCTTTATTGTGCTGGCCACTATATGAAATTAAATTTATTTTTAAAAATGCCTTTATTGTCTCCCTCAGTACAATGCAAGCTCCAAAAAGGAAAAGACTTTGCTTTAGTCACGTGCTATATCCCAGAGTCCAAACAAGGCCGAGGACACACTGAGCGCTCGATGAATAGTTTACTGATTTAATAGGTTAGGCAATCACACCGTTCACAGAGGGATTCTTTGCCAAACGGCGGAAGGGTAAAGCGCCCTACATGACGATACACGCATGCGCGCAAGATCCGGGAAGTATGTTAGGGAAAGGGGTGGAGCATAGAGAGGAGTCTCGCGGACAGAGGCGGTTGGATCCCAGAGCGCGAGGGGGAAGAAGACGGCTTGGGGCGAAGCGCGCGTGCGCACTGTGACCACCAGCACACCGCGGCAAAGGCGTTTAAGGTGCCGGAAGGCGGGGTAGTGGTCTTGCGCGTGCGCAGTGCCCACGGCGGCCCCAGGCTCCCCGTGTGTGAGTTGTGATGGACTCGCGCAGCGCGTGCGCAGTGCAAACGGCGGAGGGATTTGATGCTGGTTCCACCCCTTGCCCTGTCGCGAGCCGAAGCCGCGCGGGCTCGTGAGCAGCGGCCTGGTACGCGCGGTAGGCGAGCGACAGAGACTGAGGGACGCGGACGCCGCCAGAGTCGAAGCCAGAGCAGGATTATCTGCTGCTGAGGGGCCGCCGCAGCCGCCGCGAGCCCCCGGACCGTCGCTAGGCCGAGGAGGGCGCCGCGCGGCGGGTGAGTGCGACTTAGTGGCCTTACCGGGTGTGGGGCCGCTACCCACAAGCCCCTGCGGTGTGCCCCAGTCCCTTACCCGCGGTTGGGTCCCCTTCCCGCGCCACTGCCACAGCACCTTTTTGCACCCCTTATCCAGAGTTCTCTGGTCACTTAGGTCCTCTTCCCGTAGTTCCCTTCCTCCTCAGCGGCCACTTACCCACAGGCCTTTGCGGTGTGTTGCCTTTTTTTCTCGCCTCCACCGACCCTTACCCATAATTCATTTCGCCTGTGGGGCCCAGATCTGTTACCCACAACTCCCAGGCTTGAGATTTGCTACTTTTGATCCCCTTCCTTGATCGGAGACTTTCTGCGACCCTCGCCCCATAACCTGTTATCCAAGGAATGGGACCACCAGCCGCCACTGCCTTGGACCTCCTTTCTCAGGATCCTTGATGCCCCCACAAGCCCCCAGGGACCCTCAGCCCCGCAGTTCCTTGCTCAGGACTCTGAGACTTCACTACTCAGAAACCCTTTTTCAGTCTTTGTTTCCCTTACCGGCTTCGCCCCACCTTCGCACAGCCTTCCCTCCAAAACCTGCTTTCTCATTCAGATTTATTCCTTTCCCCTGTGGCTTAGGAGCACTCTGTGCCCCTACAGAACTTGTTCTGATACTGAGATTTTGCCCCTATTTCTCTCTTTCCTTGGAAGTCAAGGGGTTATAGGGGCCTCATCTCTCCCAGCCCACCCTCATATAATGTGGTCCTGCTTCTGCTCTTAGACTTGGCAAGATGACCCAGTTCCTGCCACCCAACCTTCTGGCTCTCTTTGCTCCCCGTGACCCCATCCCGTACCTGCCACCCCTGGAGAAACTGCCACATGAAAAACACCACAATCAACCTTACTGTGGCATTGCGCCATACATCCGAGAGTTTGAGGTGAGTTCACTGAGCAGACTTGGACTGGGTTGGGTTCTGGAGGCCGTGGGGCTGGACTGGGGAGTCCAGTCCCTGGCCAGTTTTACAGCTGGGTGATTTAGGCAGGTGACTTTTATGCTCAGTTTCCCAGTCTTGCTTGGGGTTGATAATGCATCCCTTGTTGGTTTTTGTGGAAGTTCCGTAACTACCAGTTGAGGATTCAAGCTCTCGAGTTAGGTAGACCTTGGCACACCATTTATCAGCTGTGTGACCTTGGGCAAGTGGTGCATCCTCGTAGTGCTTTGATCGCTTCATCTACAGCAAGGGGATATTAGTATCTTTGCTGTAATATTGACGGAGAAATAACTGGAAGTTTTATGTCACGGGGCTTGATACTAAGCAGTCAGCAAATGTCAATATTTATTCTTATCTTTACCATTTTTGTCACTAACAGGGTGATATTTGTAAAGGGTTAGCACCAGGTGATGGGCTGCTTAAGACCGTGGGCTTGAGATTTTCAGGATAAACTTGAATAAATGACTTGGGCTCTTGGGCCTTAGTTTTTTCATTTGTGAAATTGAGATAACAACTTCCACCTCTTAAGGTGTATCAGAGAACACCTGAGAAATGCTGCCAGAAGTCAGAAGAAGAAAGTTCTGGCATCGAGTGGGAAAGGGGAGATGGAGGAAGTTGCAGAGCAGAAGTTAGTAGCGAGATGACAGAAGATTGGCTCTTTAGTGGGATTTGCCACCCTCATTGAACTGGTACTTGGAAAATGTTGTTCGCCAGTTACACTAATTTAATCGCTACAGGCCAGTGGCAGACATGGGTTATGTGCCAGTTACTATTTGATGAGAGCTTGCTGAGGCCTTCAGGAACTGCTCTGGCCCTCAGAAGGTGTCCAGTTGTTTACCTCTGAGCACTGCACTGTCAGCTCCTTTTGCTTCAGGCCTGGTCCCGATTCCTGTTTATGACAGAGAACAAATATGTTGCAGGTTGATGTTCTTGATAAATACAAGAGAGTTTCTTTCATTTTTCTAGTATTTTTAGAGAAAGACTACAAAGTAAAAACTCAAAATTTTTTTATTAAGTTCAACGGGCATAAAACTCTGTCAGATTGCTGTAGAAGTTTCTGAATACCAATTCCTGGCTTCTCTACTTCTCTTGTCGCAGACCAGTAACAGTTCACAGATAGCATTGGTCCATGGACCGTGCTTTGATCTGCGCCTGGGAACTGTCCATGTTTGTTTGTGCGCGTGTCTGTGTAAACACGCAGGGGAGCGTGGCCAAGATATTTATTATTTCCTGGCTGGGTGTCTCATGCTGTTGTCCCCTGTCCCTCCCACCCTGTCACCTCTTATTGTTCCCAGGACCCTCGAGATGCCCCTCCTCCAACTCGAGCAGAAACTCGGGAGGAGCGCATGGAGAGGAAGGTATGTAGTGTCTGCCTTCTGGCCCCACATCCTTTTTTGCCTCTTTCTTCAGGATGTTCCCTGACATCAGGGCACTTCTGTCTGTATTCAGTTGTCTACCTTTCTCCTGACAGAGACGGGAAAAGATTGAGCGGCGACAGCAGGAAGTCGAGACAGAGCTAAAAATGTGTAAGTCTCTCCTTCCCCGTTTCATCTCTCGTTCAAGCACTCCTGTGTTTCTCTCCGCCAGTCCACCCCAAGACTTTAATTTGGGAAAACAGGTTGTCAGTTCACTCTTTTAACCCCACCATTTGCCACGCACTGTATTTGGTTTAGGCATTTAAGCAGGGGAGTGTGGAGTAAGGGTGAGCAGGAAAGGAGCCCGGTACCTTGGGCTGCCTCCTGTAGGGGCCTGGACTTGGAGGGGCTCCCACAGCCCAGCCAGGTCTCACAGGGTGAGGCAGTGAGATCCCGGCTAGTGAGGCAGTTCTGGCTCCACCTTAGCTCCCTGATCCTTGGACTGCGGATGTTTCATCTCTTCCAGGTACAGGAGGAATTAGAGTTTGGGATAGGGACCTTGTAGCCATTGACCAGACTTCACAAGAGGGTCGCATATCAACCTCCAATGGCCCTTTCTTGTTAGGGCGAGGCCTTTTTAGTTAGGGCTTGGGTTTTCCTCCTATACTTGTGCGTCTATGGTGAATCACTTCACTCAGAACCTATTCCCTGGAGTGGCCCATTCCTCAGGGAGCTTATGCAAATGCCTCACAACTGCAAGCTGGGCATCTAAATGAGAGCTGTCTGAGCCCTGACTCTCACTGCCTTCCTGTCTTTTCTTGGATGCCTCAAAGGCATCTCAAACTCAGTGTCCAAACCACAATCAGGATTTCCTCTCCCCAACAACCTGGTCTTTGGATGTTTCCTTTGCTGGAACATGGTCATCCAGCTTTGCAAATCATGACCTCAGTCATGGCCACCCAGTTTGCTTTTAACAACTTTTTCTTGCTATTTCCCCAGCTTGTCACCAAAACGTATCCCTGTCACAAATCTGAGCCTTCTCTCTGTGTCCACCACCCAGGGCCCCTCTAGCCTGGACACGCAGTCTAATGTCTAACGGGGTTTACCTGCATCTCTGTCCCCGCCAGGTTCTGGAGGGCTTTTTTTTTTTTTTTTTTTTTTTCAATCTGTGCTGCACAGCCTGTGGGATCTTAGTTCCCTGACCAGGGATCGAACTCTCACCCTCTGCATTGAAAGTGCAAAGTCTTAACCACTGGACTGCCAGGGAAGTTCCCTCTGTGGGGCTTTTTAAAATACAACTCTGATTGTACCTTTCTCTGCTAACACCCTTTTGGCGGGGGAGGGCGCGCCGCACGGCCTGCAGAATCCTAGTTCCCTAACCAGGGATTGAACCCGGGCCCTCGGCAGTGAAAGCGCAGAGTCCTAACCACTGGACCGCCAGGGAATTCCCACACAGCCTCCTTTTGCTTTCAGCAAAAAGACCAGAGTCCCTTCCCTGCCCACTGAGGATGCATTCTGCCCATGCGCCCCTCCCCTCCTGCTCCAGCCAACACTGGCCTCTTCTCATGCCTCTTCCTTCCCAGATGGTCTCCTGTCACTGGGTCTTTGCCTGGGCTGTTCCCTTGGTCTCACATGATATTTGGTTTATATGGAGCTGCCCTTCGTATCTCTGTCAGCGTCTCTCCTCAAGGAAGCCTTTCGTGACTTGCTTGCTCTGGTCCGAGTCCCCATGTACATTGAAAGCCCTGAGTCCTGCTGCAGGTTGGTCACTTCAGTCTGCAGGAAGGATTCATTGGTGAATATCTATCTTACATTGGTTCATAGTTGCTCCAGGAAGGCAGGGTTTGGATGGAATTTGCTCACCATTGTGGCCCCAGCTCCTGTAGGACCTGGCTCACAGAACTGTTGGCAGCAGGTAACTTGGGAAACCTTTCAGCTCTGCTGCTGGGGCACAGACCTTGTAGTCTGTCCCACATGAGTTGTTTGTTTTAATCTTATTGGAGTATAATTGCTTTACAATGTTGTGTTAGTTTCTGTTGTAGAACAAGGTGAATCAATTATAAGTATACATATATCCCCATATCCTCTCCCTCTTGAGCCTCCCTCCCATCCTCCCTGTCCCACCCTTCTAGGTGGTCACAGAGCATCGAGCTGATCTCCCTGTGCTATGCGGCTGCTTCCCACTAGCCATCCATTTTACATTTGGTAGTGTATATATGTCAGTGCTACTCTCTCACTTTGTTCCAGCTGCCCCTTCCCCGCCCCCCCGGCCCGTGTCCTCAAGTCCGTTCTCTACGTCTGCATCTTTATTCCTGCCCTGCCACTAGGTTCATCAGTACCGGTTTTTTTTAGATTCCATATATGTGCGTTAGCATACGCTGTTTGTTTTTCTCTTTCTGACTTACTTCACTTTGTATGACAGGCTCTAGGTCCATCCACCTCATTACAAATAACTCAATTTTGTTCCTTTTTATGGCTGAGTGATATTCCATTGTATATATGTGCCACATCTTCTTTATCCATTCATCTCTGACCCACCTGAGTTTTAACCCCACCTCTGCCACTTACAGCTGTGTGGCCTTGGATAAGTCACTTCTCCTGTTGGAAATTGTTTTCCACACTTTAAAAATGGGATCCTGGCATGTTAAACAATACTGAGGATGCAGTCAATCAAATTTAGAATGTGGGAAATTGTATAGGACAAACATGTGATCCAGTTTCTTTAACAAATGTTAAAAGGGTGGCAGGGGGCCGGGAGTGAACCAAATGGATTAAACAGTCAAAAGGCACCTCAGCCAAATGGTAAGTGTGGAGCTTGTTTGGATCCTGATTTAAATGAGCCAGCTGTAAAAATCTAGTTTTGAAACAGTCAAGGACATTTGAACACTGGGTCTTAGTGAAGTTAAGGAATTAATGTTAACTTTTTAAGTCGTAATAGCAGTACTGTTGTTACTTTTTTTTTTTTTTTTTTTTTTTTTAGTCTTTATTAGTAGCTACAGTGGTATATCTGGGGTTTGACTTAAAATCCTGGTGGGGTTAGAGATGTAACAAGTGTAGCCATGTGGTGATAGTTGAAGCTGGTTCCGAGGGGTTCGTTACCCTGTTCTCTGTTTCCTTAAGTGTTTGAACTTCCCTGTGAAAGAAAAGGAAAAGAAAAGGATGGGTCAAGTATAGTAGGGTTTCTCTGCCCCTGAGAGCCTCCATCCCCAAGTACAGAAACTTGCTGTGCCTTGTCACAGTTAACAGCTACCATTCAAGGGGACCTTGCTCCTTGCTGAACACTTGATGTATTGAATACGTCATGATTTTGACTTACAGCTTCCAAGTGCAGCAGGGGTTATTGCTCCCGCTTTTAAGACAGAAGATGGAGGTTTGTGGAGGCCGGGTATGTTTAGCAAGAGCAAGAGTTCTGAGATACTTTCTTCGCCATCTAAAAGCCTAATGAGTTTTCTCAGCTCCCCAGTCCAGTCCTTTGAGCCCCTGCTCTGGGCTGCTACCTACATAATCCCTTTAACCAAGGATTTCCCAAGGGCAGAGTTGCCAGCGGAACCGAGTGGAGTGAGGGTGTGTGCATGGTGACTGGTGAGCTCCTCTTCAACTTCAGTTCATTGTCACCCTCTTGTAGCTCAGATACGTGTGTCCTGTTGGCTCAGCTGCACGAGCTTTTACCTGTGGTCACACTCCTGAGCCTCTTGGTTAAGCAAAAACTATAGAGACTCGTGTGGTGTGCCTGGGGTGGTTTCCCCTTTTGTCTGCCAGGCACCTCCGGGCTGCCCATCAGGAAGCTCAGCGCTCTGCTGTCTGGCCTCCGTCCACTCCGCCAGGCAGTGATCGGGGTCCCACTCTACTGCTCCTGCTGTACCTGTTAGACCACCTGCTGCCTGGTGGTGTGAGGTTTATTTCCTGTTAAATACAACTTCAGGTCAAAGGTTATCTCAGTGAGGCCTTTCCTGACCTTCCCATTAAAATTCTTCTCCCCATCTCTCTGCTATTACCGGATAGAACTAGATGGTTGCCTTATTTACCTTGTTTACCTTCAGCCTCCCTCCAGTAACAGATGAGCTCCAAGAAGGCAGGCATCTTTTTTGTCTTTGTTGAATCCCCAGCACCTATGGGAGTTTCAGGCACAAAGTGCTTAATATCTGTTGGGTGAATGGATGCAGATTGAGACATTTGGGCACAGAAAATTACAACCCAAAGGGATGAGGTTTGGTGAGGAAGTGAGGGGCAGGCACAAAGATGGAGTTGTTTTCAAAGGCTACCATCAGTTTCCAGGTAGTCATTCCCTTAAATTTGGGTTCAGTCTTCTGTTTTCCAAGAAATTCTCTAAAGTCGTCCTGAACTTAGTTTATGTCTGCAGCCATCCTCTCTCACGGGAAACAGATCTGTGACCTTTAATTCTCTGGCTTCTCTGAGAAGCTAACACGCGGGGGTTCAGCCTGGGGCCTGGGCTGTGAGGTCAAGCTGGGATGTAAAGCTGAGCTTGGCCTCTCTGCTGCCTGACACTTCTCCTCTTCCATGCCTCAGGGGTTGGTTGTATTTCCATTTGCAAAACGATGGTAAATAAGTCTCAGTCTCCAGCAGTGTCTGAGCCTAATTATGTGTTCAATAAATTATTAATGTTATTCTTTTTCTCACATTCTCATAGAATATGGCAAGTTCTTCAGAAAGTAGCACTGTATTGTAGAAGAACCGCCTCCACTGGCAATGGGCAGGGTGCCTTTGGGGCCCTGGCAGGAGTCAAGAGCCATTGTGTGTGCTGGGGCCACCATACTTGGTGAAAAAGACTTCTTTCTTCCCAGGCCTGACCCATCAGAATCACCTATGGAGTTGGTTTTGTAATAAGAGTCTGGTTTCTGTCTGTGGAGATGATTATTCCTCAGTGGTCTGGCGGTAGTAAGGCTGGGAGTAAGAATCTGACCCGCCTCTTGTGGGCTCCAGCGCCAGCCGTGGGTTCCTCCCTGAGGCCACAGGGCATAGGGCAGAAAGCAGGGCTTGGCCTCTGCGAGGCTTCCACTCCCAGTCTTAGGGTTGCCTGATCTCAGGTTTCCCCTGGGGCTGCAGTTGCAGGCCCTGCCTGTGGGTGGCACTGTGGCCGTGCAGGTGAGAGAGGAAGCTCAGCGCCTGGAGGGATCAGGCTGCTTCTCCAGAGATGCCCCTTTGCGCTTAGTTACACCTGCGAGGGACCTGGGCCTCGGGGTACATACGTCTGAGATGGCGGGTCGGCTGGCCCCCGTCCTGTCAGCTTGAAGTCAGTCTCACGCCCTCCCTTCGTCAGCCTAAATCAGCCACTTAGATGAAGGCTGCTGTGCTTCGGGGAAACCAGGGCTCGGAGGGGCATGCCCAAGGTGGCCAGGTGACCAAAAGTTCCGGGTCTCTGCCCGTCGGTCTGTTTCTGTCTCGCTCTACGATACTGTTGGCACCTTCTACTTAGAAATTCTTTTTTTCCTGCACAGGGGACCCTCACAATGATCCCAATGCTCAGGGTGATGCCTTCAAGACTCTCTTTGTGGCTAGAGTGGTGAGTCCCCAGCTCCCAGTCCCTGGAGCCCCAGAGGAGTCTTGGAACCCTCGACTGCTGAGAGCTTGGGTGTGGGCAGTAGACTAGGTCCCGGGGATGTTCTGAGGGCTTCTCCACTTAACTTCATTTCTGTCTCCTTGTAGAACTATGACACGACAGAATCCAAGCTCCGGAGAGAGTTTGAGGTGTACGGACCCATCAAAAGAGTGAGTGGACTGGGGCACGGGGAGTTTGAGTTGGACGTGTGTGGAGGGAGGGAGGAGGCTGGCTCCCAGCCCTGAGGATGCATTGCCTCGTTTCTGGCTTCGGAGTCCATGGCCTGGGTTGCTATCCTGACTGCACTTCCATGCGGTAGACTTGGGACAGCAGAAGGACAGCAAAGAGGTAGTGACTACTTGCTGCTGATGTAGAGCACAGGTCGGCAAACTACAAAGTTGGTTTTTGTAAATAAAGTTTTGTTGGTATCCAGCCAGGCCCATTTGTTCACTGTTGTTTGCGGCTGCTATTGCCGTAAGGCAGAGTCGGTCGGGGCAGTTGCAAAAGAGACTGTATGGCCCTCAGAGCTGGAAATGTCTGCTGTCTTCTCTATACCTTTATAGAAAATGTATGTTGATTCTTGTTTTTAGAGCAAGGCTTCATGTTTAACTGACATTTCTTCATTTAATTTAAAAGTCACTTAAATGCTCTGGGCTGTAGCAAGGGCTTGAGGTCATCATGCACATAAACTGCAAAGCCCAGGGCCATTAGAGCAGCAGTCACTCTGGGTCCTTGAAGGGACGGAGAGAGGGTCTGAGGTGTCTGTCGCTGGCATCACCCAGCCCAGGGCCTGGCATACGGGCTGTGTGATTGACAGGGTGGGATTTCCCTGTGTCAGAGCTGACCTCTGCCCCCCAGATACACATGGTCTACAGTAAGCGGTCAGGAAAGCCCCGGGGCTATGCCTTCATCGAGTATGAACACGAGCGAGACATGCATTGTGAGTACCTCCCGCCTGCACCCTGCCCTCTGACCCTCTCTCTTCTCTGCTGCCCCAGCCCCTTCCCGTCGTCTGTCCCCACCCCCCTCCCTGCCAAACCTGACATTAGCAATGTCTCTCTCCTCCTCCCTCTGTTTCTGATATATCTTTTTTTTTTTTATATACGTGTTTTTTTAAAAACAAAAACCAAAATCCCCCACAACGTGTGTGTGTGTGTGAACCCGGGGAGGTAAGTGTCACACGTTGAACCTCAGGGGCAAGGAGGGAGCCGGGCGGCGGCTGGGGCTAGTGGGAGGTGGGGGGAGGGGTCGGAGTTTCGGGGAGCCTCTCCCCGTCCCCCCCTCCCCCCGGAGTTGGGGGCGGCCAGGTTAGAATGAGGACTGGCCTTTGAACCTGCCCTCTCTTCCCCCAGCTGAACTGGGGCTGGGCCACCTGACCCTCCGCCTCCCCACCCCGGCTCCCGCCCTGCTCCTCAGCGGGCAGTGGGCCGGTTGGCGTGTTCAGCGCCTGCCCCCACGTCTCCAGAGCCCCCTTTGAGGCCGCGGCGGCATCCACGTGGGCAGGGATGGGTGGGTGGGGGCGGGCAGGGCTGCGGCGTGTCCAGGGGCCGCCGTATTAATTGACTGTTCTTATTGTCACTGCAGCCACCACGCAGCTGGCTTGCAGCTGATGCTTACGCTCCCCTTACAACACCTCAGTGTATGGTTGGTATAAGGGTTTGTATCATGGGTAAGATCATTCAGCACCGCACACCAGCCCAGCTTAGCCAGGCAGCTCAGGAGCAGCGAGGCACCCCTCCTCCCATCCCCAGCCGCCCCCTCAGCCTCCCCGCACCCAGAGCCCTTTCCTCGTTTGGGTGCCCTTGGTCCCATCTGCCCCCCATCCATCTGCTCTCCAGTAATCCTGCTGATCCCAGGAGGGGAAAGATGAACCCCGACGGGAAAGGCAGCCGGCCTCTCCAGCTGGGCTCGACCCAGCCCCCTGACTTCCCTGGCCTCATGACGTCAGTGGCAAGGTGGCGGGAATACTGAAGACGGGATGCACGGGGACCAGGGCTCCACATGGAACCCTTCAGCCCTCCGCTCCCTGCCCCTGCGCCTTCGCGGGGCTGTCACTGTGGTGGCCCTGGAGAATCGTCTTGCTTGCTAGATTTGGGGTGCTCTGCCCCCTTCCTGTCTGCCTTATCATGGTTGAGGCCTCCCGAGGGGCCGTGGAGCCCAGCGGCCCAGCTGCTCTCCAGAGTGCATGGGATTGGGGACTGGGGCGCGGGAGGGTTCGAGTGACAGGCCGTAAACAGCAGAAGGTGGTGTAGATTTTCCTGAAGACCCTTCCACTGTCTAGAGACCTAAGAGAGGGAGAGAGAGTGAAGCCTAGAAATACACACGTCACATGTTTTCTCTGCTGTTACTCCCGGGTTGGGCCTCTTCCGGGGTTTGGGACACAACCAGAGCAGGGTTCCTTTGCTTGACGGTGTTCCCAGTCCTTAACTTCCTTTCCCTACCACCCTCCTCTGGGTTCAGGGGCCAAGCGGCCCCTCCGCCTCAGATCATGGGCAGCACTCCATCTCCTGGACCCCCAAGGCTGTCCCCTTGGGTGCCAGCCTTTGGGCTGAAGCAGGTGGTGGGAGGGAGTGTGGAGTTCGAGGTGGAGAAGTCATTCCACGTGCTGAGAGGGGGTGGGCGTGTGCCTAGTTCAGCATGGACTTTACTGGGGAGAGGTGAAGGTGGACAGGTTTGCTAAGGCCTCCCTAGCCTTCTTTTTAAAATCAAACTAGATAGTCCCACGGCTTTCCAGCTCCCAGACTTGATGTTAACCCTTGTCTCCCCCTCTTTCAAGGCCTCCGTAAGGTTTCTTTGGGGTCCACCACTTCCTCTGCCTGTCTCCAGGTGGTGCAGGAGATGTGGTTCCTCTCCCCTTCCGTGGCTCCTAGAATCCCTTCCCTGTAGCTTTAGCTGACCCCGTGGTGGTGGGTGTGGGGTCTGTGCGCGTGCTCAGGTAAGCTTGGGGGCTCCAGGTAAGCGGTCCCGTGTCCCCCCCCGGGAAGCCCGCCTCCTCGCCAGGCCCCCAGGAGTTGCCGAGCCCCCCCCATCCCGCTCGGTTTGGACACCCGCAAGGCCGGCATCGGTAAATGGCACCTTTTTCTCTTCCTCTGGTTGTTATTTGGGGGGGAGAGGGCTGGGGCGGGGCCGGGTATTGTGGCTGGTTGAGGACAACCCCCTAGGCCAGGGCTGGGGGTGGGAAATAGGGACTTTTTTGGCCTTCCCGACAGCCCCACGTGAGACAGGCCGGGGATCAGGCCTGTCCTTTGCTGTGCCCTGCCCGAGAGCAGGACGTGCCTCTCCCCGCATCTCCCCCTCTACTCCTCACCCTTCCCGAGAGGCTCAGGCTGGGCTTGGCCTCCCGGCGTGCGTTGAGCTGGGGGTGTGGAGTGAGACGGGACAGGGGCCGGGGTTGGGTGGCAGTCATCTCAGGTAAGGCAGGAATGTTCAGTAGCACCGCACATCTCCCGTGCCTCCCTCCACTTGCCCTCTCCCCCGCCTGCTGTAGGGGGCCCCTCCAGGCCCCCGGGAGCACCATAACCCGCCCTTCTGCTCCCTGCCATCTCCTAAAGATTTCTCCCACCCCCTTCTGGTTCATTTTCTGTTCTGATGTCTGTTCCCCCCACGCTCACCCTCCCCCCAAAAAAAACCACAGAAAAAGGAAACCGGTGTGAACTGGGGTGCAGAGCGGCCCGGCCGGGCCTCCTCCCCCAGCATGATGTTTTAGGGTGCATGCCTGGGGTTGTGGAGGAACCCTCCCCCACAGCAGAGTCCAGCCTTGAGTTAACCTCCAGTTTCTTTGCAGCGACTTTGGCCACCTTGGCGGGAGGGGGCTGCTCTGTCGAGTGGGAGTAGGAGTGGCCTGGGAGCCCAGGGGGGTGGTTAGGGTCATGATGGTGCCTGGGAG